>NC_140349.1:8086173-9286173 GCF_963514085.1 Chelon labrosus
GTCTGGAGAACAACTTTGATTGTTAACCCATAAATGATTCAATGAGCCATATTTTTAGGCCGGGGCCCACTTTGAATGATGTGTTTATCAAGTGAGCTGTTCAGTATGTGTCCATATACGACTCGGCATGAATGTGTCTACCAATGAGGTTTTAACTGTGGATGCTTTGAAATATTTATTCGCCCGCCTTGGTTTTATGGATTTCTGTGTCTTTTGAAGGCAGGGAGGTTTCAAACAGGGCATATGAGTGAGAGATAAATGATACTGTCTATTAAAGTCCCTGTGAAATCAAATTCGATCTCCACGTGTTTTTATACGATGTGTCATACACCATATGTCACAAGTAAAAAAAACAGTTTTGTAGGTATTCTAAGCAATATATTAAAGTTTGCTGGAAAACTATTAGAAAACAGTGATGACTCATCCTGCACTGGGGGGCGTGTCTCTCTTTCACCAGCAGCAACTAAAGCTTTACCTCAACCTGAGCATGTATGGGAGGTGGCTGCTCAGGCCATTGGAGCTGACCAGTCAGAGAAGACCAGACTTTATTTACCTGTTTCGACATGAAAACACGTAAATAGAAGAAAATAGAACTCAACCAATTGTTTCATGAGGACTTCAAATGCAAGTAAGGAGCCTAAGCCGACACCCACCCGTCCCTTAAAGGGCAACACGCTTAATTATGCATAGAAATTCATTTGGACACTTTAAAATGAAGGTCTATAGGGATTGACTCACATTCGGAGTCACCCTCAAGTGGCCATTTATTTATTTTTTTAACCCTTCAGTCTCGTATTTATTTTTCTTTCCAGGAAGTTGTCGATTCGTTATAAACCATGGTGACGGTTAATTCGTAAGCGTCATCAGGGCCCTCTAGTGGCAACAGTGATAATAACAGGAAAAAAGTGAGTTGACGTAGTTACAAAGCAAACCAATCCATGAAACTGGGAGGTGAGGGTGGACGGATGGGTCAACAAAACACTTGTGAAAGTTTTGTGTTTGCCAAACCAAACAGACGCCAGAATGGGTTGCTAATTTTAGTAAAAATTGGTCGTATTACCAAAAAGGGTAACCTTTTGTTTGTTCGGGACGTATTAGAACTAAAAGGGAGATTTTAAGGATGTTGCAAAGCTAGGCTCACTAACTTCAATGGGCCTAGGAAGCTTTACAATCTACACTAGCTCGCTAGCATGCTTTACAAGTGGATTTAAAGCATTGCAACACAACAGAGCCAATGCCATATTGTGATAAGTGCAGCAAGTTGACATCATATGCTTATTTGAATATATGTTTCTCTGTGGTCACAAAGCCTTTGACTCTACCTGATGTGACAGAAAGTTTTTCCCATCCTTTAGGATAACTCTCCAAAGGCAAACCTGCTTGGAAAACACCATTTCTCTAAAGCTCCACACAAAGGGCCAACGTGACTGAGCTGTTTCGTGTTTATTTTCCCACCCTGCAGCCAGTACGCGAGCACTAATGTACCCGTCATCAGAACTATGGACCACACCGAAGCCAGACGTCAAAGAGAGGACTTTTAGTGCACACACTGCTGACATGTGTAGACCTGTGAGACAAAGTGAAGCCATCCAGTTAGGTTTTTGTCAAAGAAAGGATTCATAATATAGTTAGAGGGGCGGGTTTGTTCCTATAGAGCTTCAAACAGAAAAGGCAGGTGTTACCATTGACTTCCATGGGGGGGAAAGTGTGCTTTGTCAAAGGTCTTATGCTACAATAAGAGATTGATGACAAGAAACTGCGCCCTGATTCTCACACCCAAGACCATTACCTGTTCTTAGATGTTTAGAGTGTTCTCTAACTTTTTTACCTGTATAAAAAATAGCAATAGCATTATATTATGAGCTAATGATCACTGTCTGTGAGCTGAATCTTGCAAAATATATCACACTTTTAACTTTCTTATGCACCAGCTTAAAATGCTGTTTATCTAGTGTGAATTTCATTTATAATTTAAGAACATACACATCACAAATAAATAAATAAAAAACACATAGAAAGCATTTGGTTATATTTTAGCCTACAGCATTTTAGTTTCATCTCCTTATTCTATCATTTTAACGCTGAAATGCGAGAACATTACATTCTGACATCACGTCTTAATCAAGTTAAATGATAAAGACGTAATGCTGAAAGATGGTGACTCTACTTAATGAATCATTTTTGAAAGCATCTGTTCGGCGCGATGGCTCGTTTCTCTCTCTCTCGAGATGATTGCCTTTGTGCTCCTGCTGTCGTGTTGGGACCAAGCAGCAACCTGTTGGGGCTGAAAAATGAAGCCAACCCCGGAGTGCTAAAAAGAAAACAGCCCCGCAAACGTCCAGTTGAGGCTTGCTCCACAGTTAGTCCCCACAGACCTCCACGTTAAAATGCCACAGCAGAAATAAACACGTTTAGAGTCTGGTACAAAAACAGTTTTGGCCTCTATAGCTACTTTCTCCATTCATGACAAAGCAAACAAGGGGTATGTAATTAACAAATTCAAAGTATATCAAGGTCTAATTTTATGCATAATTAAAGGTGTGGTTACCTAACAGATGCCCTAAAGGATAACATCAGAACCAGCCATAACATTATGACCACCTTTCTAATATTGTCTAGGTCTCCCTTGTGCCTCAAAAACAGTTGGGACTCATCAGAGAATGGACATGGGCCTTCTGAGGGTGTCCTGTGGTGTTCGGCAACAGAATGTTGTTAGTGGAGGGGCTTTGGGTCCTATGGGTTGAGGGGAGGGGCCTCTGTGGATCATCCCACAGATACTTGATGAATTTGAGATCTAGTGAATTTGGAGGCCAGGTCAACACCTTGAGCTGTTCTTCATGTTTTTTTGAGATGTTCCTAAAGTGTTTTTTGTTGGGGAAGGCTTCTGCCATCAAGGAGTATCATTGCTATGGGGTGGGGGTGTCTGGTCTGGTCTAGGTGGGCGCTACATGTCTAAGTAACATCCACATGAATGAATGCCAGGTCCAAAAGTTTCCCAGCAGAACACTGTATTGTCTTGAGATGGTGTTATTTACTTCTCCCGTCAGTGGTTTTAATGTTGTGGCGGATTTAAGGTTGTATTTAACACTATCATTTGAATCCCTATAAATCATGTGCACTCAGATACATGGAAAAAAAATGAGTCCCATAATTATTCTTTTCTTATTCTTATTGCTTTTGGGAAACACCTCTTTACCTCAAGACTTCTTCTAAGATGGATTTCATAATTATCTCATCTGAAGAGCCTGCTCCAGAAACTCTGAGCAAAACGACATGAAAGCAAAGAACACACGCATCCATGCGTGCTCACGGGTGCGGCTGCTTTCCCCTCGTTTTCGACTTATTGCTTCGCGATGCACTTTTCACCTCCAAAACATCATGAAAAATAAATAGGTCCACCTCCCGCACAACACAACGCTCCGGCTGCTGATAATCCAGAGGAGCCGTGAAGATGGGCTCCGTACAATTTCACCTCGCACCGGAGTGCATTACTCCTTTTTTTTTTTTGCACAACAATTACTTTGACGGGCGACAGTTGTTGTACGCAATGACACGTTTCATAAAGAAGAGGAATGAGCATCCGGTGTGCTCCTGGCTTCTCTATTGCTAGTTATTCAGATATGTCACGGAGTTCACACGCTCTTTAATGGCAATTTTCTCTGTTTCAGGTGCCGAGCGCTTCTTCTATTTATGGTAATGTATTTTGGAGCTACCCAGTTCTCTTATTACCCGAAGGTAGTGGTAACGACTGACTATAAATCACATTTGTAGTGTGCGAATGAGTGGGCGTTGGAATGTGAATAATCTTTTATTCTTCTACTTCTGTGAAAATATGAATATATCTTTTTCTTTCCTTTCATTTCACAGGAACATCAGATAATCACATGCTCTGCCTCCCATTTACTCTCCTCCTCTTTAGTTGTACAATCAAGCCGGGATAGCGAGGTCTAACACTCACATGCATCTATAATAGCGTGCCAAGTTGTTCAGATGTGTCAGAAAAGATCTCCATTATGAGACCTCGCACTTGTGTTGTCAGCCTCTTACCGGCGGCCGACTGCACAGCATAGCTCGGGATATAAAAAAAAGAAACAAATCCGAGGATCCCAGATTGATCTCTGAGCAGGTAAATCTCGGCAGTAAAGCCGTATTTTTCTCTGCAACTCAATATTTGAGCAACGCCACCGTAGATGAATAAAGGATGTCGCACGCTGCGTTGTCTATTTGGGAACACTTCTCAGCATGGCGGCGTGTTCCCTATAAATACTAAAATGCTGTCGGACTTATTTACCACAATCCTTCCAGCAGGAGCCTGCAAGGATGAAAGGAACCACTGGTATAATATCATAGCAGTGATTCAGGCTTGTTTTTTTTTTTTCTGTTTGTTTTAACCACTGTCAACCTGCTGCTTCATTTACTGTCTATATAGAGCCGATGCAGAAATCCGTGATTGGTCCAAAATGCAAAAAGCCTCGTCCACGTCCCTCTATTCGATATCAGTAAAAGAAGCCGCAGTTTATTAGTTTTTAGCGCCACTTCCAACATGAGCTGTCCAGTTCCGGGTCGCCATTCTTTGAAGCACACAGAAAAAGTCAACACGGTAAGTAGCATTTTTGGCAGCGTAATCACAGAATAAGATGGATACTCAGGTAGGCTGTGACATAGGCTCAAATGCTGAGCTAAAACACAAGAAACTGACACGTCTGACACTTCGCCACTCATCCATGTGGTTTCCTTTAGTTCTAAAAGACTGGTGGGGAGTTTGGGAACATTTGTGGGTGGTGCCTACCAGAAAGTGTTGTTTGTGTCACATAGCCTTAAAGAGAAATTACTGTTTTTTACAACCTGGACCTTATTTCTGGCATAAAATACGATCGTTTACTCACCCATATAACTTTGGCGTCATTTGGAGTCGTTCGGAAGATATTTAGATCCAGCGGAGCGCCGCGTTTATCCATATAGTGGGAGTGACTGGGGCACCGAAACGCAGCCTCTAAATAATGCATTATCTGCTGTGAAACTCGTTCATTTCACCAATATTTTGTTATGATACACTAGTGCTATTCCACAGCGCTCGTGCTGTATTGGTGAAATGAATGAGTTTCGCGGCAGATAATGAGTTATTTAGAGGCTGAGTTCGGTGTCCTAGTCACTCCCACTATATGGATATATCTAAATATCTTTCCTAACAACTCCAAATGACACCAATATTATATATGGGTGAGTAAACGATCATATTTTATGCCAGAAATAAGGTCCAGGTTGTAAAAAAACTGTAATTCCCCTTTAATTTCTGCATTACCATTGTGCCAAATGGACGCAGGATGGCGGCCATCTTGCATGCATGAATGACTAGTTTATAGTTTAAAATATCTCTTCAGCCTAATAACATCACACAATCCTCGTTTTGTTGTTTAACGCTACTCTTTTCAGCAAATTTCTTCTGGCAACAGATTTGATAAATGTAAAGACAACTGTCAGTCATAAACCCACAGGTGCTTTAGCGTCAGTTTAGCTCATGGTTTAGCTGCTTAGCCCTCAACTGTTGCAGCTCACTCTCAGAGAAAGCAAGCAGCTCTTTCAAGCAAAAAAATAAAAATAAAGCTCCAAAAAAAGTCCACACATCCTGTCTAGCACCACAAGTTATTACCATAAGCGAGCACATAACATGGAGCAATAGTAGAGAAATGGACTTAAATGTGCCAGACACATTACAAACTCTTAGAGTAAATGCTAACAACGCTTCCTTCTTCACTGCTGAGCTGACCTTTCGGTGCACGCGCTCCGACTGTTATGTTTGGGCTCAGTCACAGATTACAGTTTGTTTTCAGCTGAGAATTGCTAAAGAGGTTATGTTTGGACCTTGACTCCACCCTGAGCTGCAGCAGCAAAATCACCCCCGCACGCACGCCCTCACACCCATCTAACTATACCCTTCTTAGAGAAAATTGCATTTCTAACCACTCCCTTGTAAAGTTCTCGTGGCTGCAAGCGACGGCTTATAAAAACAGACAGCGGCCTATTAGCACCAAATTAGGCTTTTACACAGTGTTATGAAACAGGAGGCCGGGCCCCACTCGGCTTCACCAGCTGAAGTTTAGGAGCAGGTAAACGGAGGTCACAGAACGTTACAGTGTTTGCTCTGAAATGGGTTTCTTTTCATGTCGCGTTCACATTTTCTCACATGAGGCCAACCTGTAACATGCACAAACGTCTACAGGCATCATCAGAAATGTGGTTTGGCATTTGGATCCAAGAATCTCAACGACTACTGGACGGATTTCCATAAATGTGATAAATATGAAGATCACGCATCAGCTCAAAGAACTGCTAGCATAGCCTCTAGCATGCTTCTTCGCACCGGTTTGAAGAAAACAAGACTTTTACGACGCAATAAAAAGAAACATGACTTCGTCAGAATGATTTATTTTTTTTTTTTTTGCACCGCTGCTTTGAGGGATAAGAGAAATCAAACTCATACATCTGCATATTTCTCCCGCTGATGCCTCCCGGTATAATCCGCCATGAGTACTTTTATCTCTCAAGCAAACACAGCCTTGACCCTGTTTGCTTTCAAAGATACCCCCGGAGTTAGAGAACCAGAAAGCAATGCCCTTTAACCTTTCATCTGGAGGGAAAGCAAACGAGAGGGATCACAGCGCTCGCTACGTGTTGCTTTACATCTAAAGAATGCACACCGATCAGGCATAACATTAAAACCACCTTCCTAATATTGTGTAGGTCTCCCTTGTGCCAACAAGACAGTTCATCAGAGAATGGGCATGGGCCTTCTGGGGGTGTCCTGTGGCACCTGTGGATCAGGCTTGTCCCGGTGCATCCCACAGATACTTGATCAGTTTGGGATCTAGTGAATTTGGAGGCCAGGTCAACTGCTGTTCTTCATGTTTTTTTGAGTGTGTCAGGCTGCATCCTGCTGGGGATGGCTGCTGCCATCAAGGAGTGTCATTGGGGTGCCTGGTCTGGTCTAGGTGGGTGGTACATGTCTAATTAACATCCACACCAATGCCAGGTCCAAAAGTTTCCCAGCAGAACACTCAATTGTCACAAGATGGTCAATGTTCTCCTGTGGTTTTAATCTTGTGGCTGATCATTGTATTGCCAAACATCTGTATTTTTTCTGATCCAAACAACCTTATGCATTTCAGAATCCAACTATCCGAGGCCCACTGCTGTGAGACGGGCCTCATGTATAGTCACAGAGGTGAGGGGGTGGTTCTGTTGTTACCAGAGTGGGTAAACTACCCAGGGAGCAGAAAGCCTCCTTTGTTTCTCCTCTAGACAAGAGATGTGGGTGCGCCATCAACTTGAAACACTCCTTGTCTCGGGCTGCACACCCAGCAGACTCTAATAAAGCTCTCAGGTTTTGTATTACGCCCAATCAACATACCATGAGAGTGCTCTTCAGACGCACTCGTGCAGAGCAGAAGGCGGAGGATGAGTTTTGGTTTCTGTTTCTAGTTTTAAATAGAAAGGGGGATTCCACTCAATTTCATATGCCATTTGCGTCAGCGTACAGATTGACGTTATGGGAAAAAGTGCCACAAGCTGTGCACATGCGATACACCTCCTATGGCAAATGGTACAGTTGCACTTACTGGAAGGGAAAGTGTTGTAGTGGTTTGTGGTAGAGGAGGCGTTAGGCAGTGCACGCGCATGCAAGTTCAGCTGTGTTTTCACGTTGGGTAATAGGGAAACTTCAAGTGTGTAATTGAGAATCGCTGGCATTCATGACTGTTTGCCGGGGTGGAATACACATTAATCAAGGCAAACACGGAGTAAACACACACACACCGGCTCACAAAGACGCACTCGGATCTCCGTGGATCCGTTTTTTTAATCACCGCCGCGTGACAGGCAGGGCTAGGGCGGCAGATTTGTGACATGTGTTATGTCACGCGGAGGCGCTTTCTAATGAGGAAGGATGGGATCTCGCTTCGGATCAAACGGGAATACGCAAGACTAATGAAGTCTGACATCGGCAAAAAATCAAACCGGCGTTGTTGTTTTTGCACATTACAGGTTATCTGTTTGGATGTCCTAAACATTTCCTGTTTTTTTTTTCCCTCTTGTTTTATAAATCTGTCTGATAAGGATTTCTATCTTCCCTGCCAGAGACACACCTGCAGCTTATTTTTAACGCGTCTGTGGGTCCATTTGAGTGACTTTGGGAGCATTTCATAGCCGAGATATTTGACAAATCTTTGAAGCCGCCGTGCATTGGTAGCAGAAAACACTGACAAACTGCAGGCGTGTGAAATGTCACGTTTCAGTATCGGAAATGAGATTGACATTTTAACTGCAATAGACCATAACGCACTGCAGCTATAAAAAAAAAAGTTCACACCCCGTCGTTAGGAACTCCCAACAGTCATCCAAAGAAATGCAGCTAATTCTAAATGGTATTATATGGTGGGTGCGTACCTGAAAGAGGGGTTTTCCTCTTTACAGTTTGTTACGGCTGTTGCATAAGTGTGGTTTTGACACAAAGCTACAAATTTGAATGTTCTCACTCTCGGGGGAGGAAAATGATTAAAAAGCTTAAACCAAGCCTGCATTACGAATTCTACAGGTTCCCACGTCTCACTTTGCCATGTGGTGGATGCATCAAGTCGTGAATGAAATGAATAAAGCTCACCTTGTTGGCAGCAAGAATGTCCAAGTAATTAGGAGGATAATGTCAAATCCATGTAAAGAGGGAACTAATTCAGTAAAAGTTTATTAAGCTGGGTTCAGAACACAGGGGTTTTGAAAAATCTTGATCATCACACACACTTGAGGGGAAACATCACGTGATCCCAGTTCTTCTCTTTCAATCTCAATCTTGCACAGAGAGTTGGACGTCAGTGAAACGGAAGATCTACTGAATTTCCGCTCCGGTCTGGTGGGTTGCGGTTGATTCAAGATTCAAGTCTTGTTTGTTGTCACTTCCACGATATGTAAATGAGGACTTACAAAGGTGTGAAATACTGCTTCTCCTGGTCACACCACTGTGGTAGATCTATATGCAGATAACTAGTTCACTACCACATATTCTACTAATGGAACTTTTAACCATACAGTTAATCTACACTGATACTGATATATACTACAACAGTACACTGCTGATTGATTGATATAGTTCGTACAAGAGCTACTTATACAATGAAGCTTGTTTGCCAATCTAGTCAAAACAAAAAGAAGAAGAAGAGAATCTTGGGGCAACTTACACCGATCAGCCACAACATTAAAACCACTGACAGGAGAAGTAAATAACATTGACCATCGTGTGACAATTAAATGTTCTGCTGGGAAACTTTTGGACCTGGCATTCATTCGTGTGGATGTGACTTAGAATTGTACCACCCACCTAGGCCAGACCAGACCAGACCAGGCACCCCCACCCCATAGCAATGACACTCAGGATGCAGCCTGACACAGGAACACACGCAAAAAAAACATGAAGAACAGCACAAGGTGTTGACCTGGCCTCCAAATTCACTAGATCCCAAACTGATCAAGTATCTGTGGGATGATCCACAGAGGCCCCTCAACCCGTAGGACCCAAAGGCCGCCCACTAACAACATCCTGTTGCCAGACAGCACAGGACACCCTCAGAAGGCCCATGTCCATTCTCTGATGAACTGTTTTGGAGGCACAAGGGAGACCTACGCAATATTAGGAAGGTGGTCATAATGTTATGCTTGATCGGTGTGTATTTTTGATGCATCTACTTTTTAATTTGTAAGAGAAGCACTACGTTATTAAATCTTTTAAAAGTTGCACAGTTACACCTTATTTCCATCAAGCTAACCCTGACCTCTTCCTCTCAACAACACGGCAACCGTACAAGGCAGCGAGCATTAGCACGTGGAGCAGACATTTTAATGGGATAAATACATGTTACGGGAGTTTTTTCCTTTCAGTATGTCGCCCGTCCATTCCAGCGCTCACCACAAACAGAGGCTTCCTCATCCAAGACATGTGTTAAGGTTTGTGTCTCAGTCAGAGACGTCTTGCCTTTAGGACGCACTTTCCTTTTATTTCTCCATAACATAATTAACCCCCCCCCCCCAGATTGAAAGGTCACGCATTTCCTCTAAAGTTAAAATGTTTACTGTAACCTTTCAGATTTAGTACAGTCGGTCCAATCCGACCCGAGGAAGACGCAAAATAAACCAGCGGTTTTCAGACAGGCATGACGCCTTGCTGATTTATGTCCGCCCGCTGTTTTCTCCTCAGGAGCGACAGCGTACGAGGGCGCTTTGCCGAGCAAGTTTTGTAAAACATTAAAATAAAAGGAGCTCATCAGGAGCTCTGGAAAGGGGAGCAGTTTCATAAAGAGCCGAAGCAAAGCCCCACGGTGGCTCAGTGGGTTAAGGAGGAAACTGTGTATCTGCGATGTTAAATTCATTAAAAAGTAAAGTGAAAAAGGCAGCTGGAGCCAAGAATAAATCCTCCCCCCCCAGAGGGTAGCTTTTACCCAAGCTGCTTCCAAAAAGAATGGATGGACAGACCTAGTTAAGGTGGAAGAAGAGACCGCATTAAGAAATATAATGCGGAAGAAAAAAAAAAAAAAAGAATTAAGAAGAGCGTTCGCCTGCATGCTTGTGGTACTTTTTGGTTGGGAGGGTGCAATTGTTTCAGACGAATTAATGTATCCACGCAACGGCAGAAACATTAAGAACATGACTTATTAACGCGGCAAGTCAGCGACGCACCGAGGGGAATCAAAGCAGCAGCCCTTACAGCAAGACAGGAAGACACAATCTGCGAAATGAACAATAAAAAGCTGAAATTCTCACACAGCTCCTCATAACCCCACGCCTAGCTCAGTTCCTCCCACACAGTCGTACAGCAGCAGCAGCAGCAGCAGCAGCAGGCGTGATTAGAGCAGGATGTCTGTGGCTGAGCCCAGCTGTGGCGAGCACAGCCAGTAGATGTGGAATATCAGTCTCTCATCCCGCTAAATGAAAACTAAATGAAAGGCTCTCAGATGGTGTGAGCGTTGCGTAAGCGAGGCACCGGAGCGAGGTCCCGGGATAAGCTGATTACGTGGCAGACTCATATTCATTTCTACATCCGAGCCGAGCCGAGCCGAGCGCCGCGGCTTAGAGGAGAGACCCTGCTCCCCTCCCAATCTGCTCCTCTCCTCTACTCTCTTTGCGCCGTATCTTCCTTTATTTCTTCACGTTTTAGCCGTGGGTGCGCTCTGCAAAAGACTTCCCCTGACTTGAGTCGAAGGCAACTGCTAAATCTGCTTTAGATAGCCGTGCTGACAAGGCCGCTGGTAAAACACACACGTGGTCGTGCATATACAGTGTGCACCCACAGCGCTTTACATGGCTTAGCCTAATGTAATGTACACACCGAGGCTTAGCAGCTGCGAAGGTGAAAGTGACAGGACAGCTGGGGATGTTATCCAATTGTCAGCGGTTGCCCTGTGTGCCACTACATGCCGCTGCGTGCATGCTTGCGCGGTTAGTTCAGCGGCGGCAGCGCTGTCGGGAGGTCAGAGCCGACATCACAGCACGATCGGTAGCAGTCGTTTTCTGCATGTGAAGAGTGAGGAAGAAGAGGGAGGTTGTGATCTTTAACAGGTGGCGGCACTTCATCTGTCCCTTCCTCTCATTATGTCCAGTGCCGCGTTGCTATGCCGTGCATGTGCAACACAGCGTGTGTTATTGTACAGCTAATCCTCTGCAGAGGCCACAGCGTGTAAACGGAACAACTGTGCTCACCATGTGACCGGCTCAGAGGGCCGGGGAAACGCCAGCACTTCCTGGTGGACGTTTAAACCGCAATGGGCAGTTGAGAATTTGATCTTAAGGCACGAACAGTAGCAGTAAAACTCTCCATACATGCACGACGCGTTACAAGATAAAAACCAATCCCTGCAGATTCTTTTTTTTATTTATTTCTTCCTTCACGCTGCTTGATATTTAACAACAACGCCGTGTCTCGATCCCCTCAGCGGCTCTTCAGTTCTGAATCAGAGAGGAGTGTTATCATACCTCTAACACTCTTGACACCTTGACGGTTTCACAATGCTCTGTTGTCTCTGATGCATTTCCTCTACTTCTATGTTATGAGATAATGAGCAGGAAGCTCATAGTATTGTAGTTCCTCTACAGCTGTAACCACAATGTATCCTGGGCACACTGAATGAACACAATTTAAGCAGAACATGATATACAGCGATCAGCCACAACATACCATACAAACCACTGACAGGAGAGGTAAATAACACTGATCAAACCTTTGGACCTGGCATTCATTTATGTGGATGTTACTTAGACATGTAGCGCCCACCTAGACCAGACCAGGCACCCCCACCCCATAGCAATGACACTCCTTGATGGTAGCAGCCATCCCCAGCAGGATGCAGCCTGACACAGACACACACACACAAAACGTAAAAATAATATCCCAGTATGCTTGCAAAAGTTAATGTGTGTATAGTATGCATTGTTGTATGTGTTCTATCTATGATTATGAATGTTACGTTTGCAGTTTAGTGATTTTTAAAGAAAAAAAAAGTTGGATTAATTAAAATTTGTCTTGTATCTCTTCAGCCTTTGGCTTCGATAACCTGGGAACACAACTGAACAACGACAAAGCGGCTGAACGCAAACCTGTTTATTTGCAAGTACGTCCTTGATCGCACAGGAAAACATGGTTTTGGATGGCTGACGCTTCCTGGGTTCGTTTTAATGTGCGGCACCAGAATAATGTCCCTGCAGCTGGAGAGAACCGAAACAGGAGAGCTAAAGCTAGAAAAAGGGAATTGAAAACCATTGACTTCATGTAAAACTGGATGAATACCAAGTTAAATCAACTACAGTTTTTCTGAAGCTCAGTATGGCGGCTCCAGCTGTTGTGATCTTTTTCCTGATTGCCTGAATTTAAAAACGGTCAAAGCATTAGAGATAAAATTTGTCATGAATGGGGGAAATTAGGTGAAGAGATTAGGTTTATTTCTACTGCAAAGTTCGACATTTTAATTTAGAGGTCTATGGGGATTGACTCGCTTTTGGAGGGAGCCTCAAGTGGCCATTTGAGGAACTGCACTTTTGAGCTGCTGTCCCAAAATCAACGTCTAAAACAGGGGTGCCCAAATACTTCTCAGTGGAGGGCCAAAAATGAATCAGGGTACAGGGTCACGGGCCAAAACTAAACATTCATGTTGCAGTGCATTTAATTAAATATGACTATGATATAACTTTGCAAAATAAACAGTGATACAAAGTAATTTTGAAAATGAATGGCACTTCTGTTTATTTAAAGCAGAAAAATAATAAGGCTACCAGGCCTATGTCTTCAACAACATGGGACAACATGCCCCTACAAGACTGAAATATTACACTCTCTGCTGCCTTGAACAATCATTTTAAAATAGTAATATAATTGGACAACAGCTTCAGCTTTTTAGCTTTTTTTTTGACGATTTCCTACTGCAATCAGCCTCGAAAGCAGCTGACTGAATAATGACATGCAATATGAAATCATCATTAGCCTAATAATCACCCTGCAAGGCACTACTCTCTGCAATTAGCCTTGAAGGCTGGTGCCTTTTGTGTTAACAAACAAACAAGCTAAGCTAACGTTAGCAGTAACTTGCAATTAAAAATTTCTAACACATATAAACTAACCAGTTTATTTACAAAAATACTCTGTGTAGTCTTGGTTACCTATAATTTGTAAAAATTATATTTGTAATTTCGTAAAATCTAGCTCTTGTTTGCATTAGTCGAAGCAATCAATTAGCTTAAATATCTAACTTACTTCAAAAAGCAGTTTGCATCTAACTTAAAGCAGTTCGCTCGGTGGCTCACTCCGCTTATCGCTTCGTGTTCAAACCATTGACTGTAGGTTCAAACGAGTCGCGCTCACTCGCTTCGAATGGATGCCGCATGAGCTCTGATTGGTTGTGCTGATTGTTGTTGAGGGTGGCGCTTGTGCAGCCTCCCAGGCTGAGCAGCCTGGAAGTCGACGGCTGAAGGCAGATTCACCCTGGAGCCATTGACGCCTGGAGCATCCCAGCATCTTCTCACTCTCTGGTCACGGGCTTCCGGCCGGATTTGAGCTGACGGGAGCTAAACAGCGCCACCCTACCCCCAATGTAACACAATGCTAAATTGTGGTCAGGAGAGGAAGTGCAACAATAAATAAACATTAAAAGAGATATTCCGACTGCTGGCAGTGGGAAAATAATAATAATTTAATTATTAAAAATATGAGCATGGGCCGCGGGCCAAAAATAATCAGTCGCGGGCCAACTTTGGCCCGCGGGCCCCAAATTGGGCAGCTCGGTCGGCTGAAACACATCTGCGTGGAGGCCCGGACCTCAACAATAGAGGACATTCAGTCAGCTCAGATAAACTCTTCTCCCGCCGTTCCACCTTCCCCTCCGTTATCTCAGCGCACTCCCTCACCCCTCGCTCCGACTTCCCCGACCCTTCCTCCCCCATTTTCCCCCCTGTCCTCCGTGCCTCAGCGGCACCTCTGCATCGTCGCTGCTGTTCCCCCTCCACCCTTGATAAACTGCTGCCTGCTCTCCCCTTCACCACAGTCACCCCTGTTATCGCCCCGCTGTTAACCTGCACCATGAGGGCATTACCAGATGTGACATGCTCCAGCAGCAGCAGCACACTCTCCAATGCTGCAGCCTTAGCATTTTTCTCTTTTTTTTTTATTACTTGGATCCTCATAAATATAACAAGGATGTCAAAATATTTATTGGGCAAAATTAAAATTCAGTTTAGGGTATTATTTTTCTCTTTGGCTCCTTTGGAAATTGACTTCTTGGCATTTTCTCAGCTTTGAGTACATATTGACTAACGATTAGAATGAGTTCAGACAGATTGTCTTTACTAATACAGTAATTCCAATGGTTATAATCAATATTTCTATAAAGACAGTGGATTAAATGACTGCTGAGAAGGATGCTGCTCTCATCTGTGCCACGTTTGAAAAAAAGTTGTAAAACCCATTGTACTCTACCTGCTAAAAAACAGGATATGCCTATGGCACAGGTGTCAAACATACGGCCTGTGGGCCAAAAGTGGCCCACCAGAGGATCTAATCTGGCCTGCAGCATGAATTTGCAAAGTGTGAAAATTGCCTAGAAGACTGCAATTTTTCAGTGAAAATAACTTCTATTCCTAACTTGTCCACTGTTTTAGTAAGAGAAGTGGACAAAACACAACACTGAGACCCAGGACTAAACAGCAGACAGCAATGTGCCCAGATTATACTTGTTTTTCATAAGAAATTTAATTTTTTTGAAGGATAGTTTATTAATAAACTAATTTACTTGTTCTTCCTTGCACTAAAACAAATGGAAAAAAACTAGAGTTGTTGTTACTTATAGGTTATCATGCTATTATCTTACTGGTCCGGCACGCTTGAGATCAAATTGGGCTGTATGTGGCCCCCTAAACTAAAATGAATTTGACACCACTGGCCTAAGAAGTTGCTGTAAACCAAAAAAAGAGTGAATATATGGGACTTAATCTTTGTCAGAAACTGAGACAAAAAGAAGGTGATAACATATTAGTCTTGTATTTAAGTTAAGGCAGGTTTAATGCTTCAGCTATGTCGGTAATATTGCATTAAAGAAGTTGGTTCTAAAGACGTATCACGCTCTGTCAAAGACGATGCACAGAAAACTATAAACCTTCTCATGCGTTGCAGGATCACGCTGCAAGATCTGATGTCTTTTACATTTCCTGAGAGATACTAAAACAGGTTGCATGCTCTGATTACTTGCAACAAGGTTATTTGCAAGTCTGGATTCATATATTGTGAAGCATAAGATTCCACTTTAGGAGTTTTAAAATCTGAATCTCGTTGAACGCACCACGGCCACATGGTTTCACTGGGAAGTGGATGTGAACAAAGCTGCGGTGCAGCAACTTGCTTTAAATCTGCTGTAAACCTGATTTGTGGCGGTAATGCGTCTAAGCTAGTTAGCAATCGCCACAATAAAAGGAGAAGAATTTACTGCAATAGTTTGCAGTGAGAAAAAAACAAAAACAAAAAAAGGCTAAATGAGTGTGAAAAATGTTTTAATATCTGCATGTTGTACTTTGCAAGCTAACATCAGCCTAGAGGGCTAGAAGATTTACCGTTGCTTGACAACACCATCGTGTCCCTAATGATAATCTCTCTCCTTGATTATTGTGAAAGTACTGATGTGATTATCCAGATTTTAAATCCTAAATGTCACACATGTTTGATATTAATTGCCTCAACGGGTTGTGCGAGGGGTTCAGGGAGCTTGAGAGCAGATCTGGTCACATTACCAGATAATCTGAGGGAGGTCCAGGCAGACTGATGGTGGAGGGGGAGTGAATTTTTGGATAAATTAGCTGAAAACTCCCGCAGCCTGAGTCCAGCATAAGTCAGTTTACTGTAGATCTACTGTTCTCTCTGACTCTTTCTCCCTAAAGCTGACCCTTAATCAATCTCTACAGCTCTGGCCAAAATTGCTGTTTTTATGTCAGCGGTACACACGCTGAAATCAGAGCTAAATGTTTGTACACGGACCGGATATGGCCCGTCACACAGCAGCCCCGAGCTTTAGGACGTGACCGCCGCGTTTGCTCTGTTCTGTCGGCGCAATTAAAAACAGCCAATGAGGAAGGCTGTAGCTTCATTACCAAAATGCTGGATTACATGTATCAGCGTCAAAACTGCAATGAGCCGAATCGTCCTCGTAATGAGCACATTAATCCACCCCCGCCACCCTACCTCCTCCCCTCTCTCTCTCTCTCTCTCTCTCTGTGTCATGATAAACCTGTAGGTACAGATAGAGGAACCAGAACTCCCACCTTTACTGGAATTAGAATTTAATCAGAGGATGTTCCGTATAGATCACAAAACATTTTCCCCCAGGTTTGACTTATTTAACATTTGAATTTGCACAGCGGGGAATCAGACATAATCCCGCTGATAATCCTGCCCATAGGTTAACAGCCACTTAATCATGAGGGGTGACTCAGTGTTGTGGCTGCAGGAGGTGGAAGCTAATCAGCTGCAGGTACAGATGTAAGGAGTCCAGAGTGTGCCAAAAATAATTATAGACTTCCTTCAGATGGAACTCATGAGAGCGCGGTTACGACACGTGAAGTCAAGTTCAAAAGATGCTTGGTGGTATCATGAGCCATACACCTATCAGCCATAACATTAAAACCACTGACAGGAGAAGTGAATAACATTGACCATCTTGTGACAATTCAGTGTTCTGCTGGGAAACTTTTGGACCTGGCATTCATTCATGTGGATGTTACTTAGACATGTAGCACCCACCTAGACCAGACCAGGCACCCCCACCTCATAGCAATGACACTCCTTGATGGCAGCAGCCATCCCCAGCACGATGCAGACATACACAAAATCGCATTAGGAACAATTCAAAAAAACATGAAGAACAGCACAAGGTGTTGACCTGGCCTCCAAATTCACTAGATCCCAAACTGATCAAGTATCTGTGGGATGGTCCATAGAGGCCCCTCCCCTCAACCCATAGGACACGAAGGCCCAACACTAATAATATTCTGTTACCAGACACCACAGGACACCCTCAGAAGGTCCATGTCCATTCTCTGATGAGTCACAGCTGTTTTGGAGGCACAAGGGAGACCTACACAATATTTGGAAGGTGGTCATAATCTTATGCCTGATCGGTGTACATCATGATGCTTGGGAAGCATGCATCATGAGTTTTTGAACTGAACAAGAAAATTCATGTATTTATTAGCCCTTTACCGAGTCCACATTTGATTTTACCACTTGTTCACAGATCAACACATTCATTTATTCATTTTTCATATTTAAATACTGAATATTGTTTATAATTATTATTGCAGCACTCTCCGGACGCCATAGATATAAACCCACGTCACCAGAAACTACACAATATGAAACTGTAATTGTGTTCCTGTACGACAGATTGCGCCGGCAGATGCGGACAAACCTTTAAATGATTGTCTTATGTAAGATGACAAGCTGAGAATAGACAAGGAGGTGAGAAGTTAAAAAAAAAAATAGATAATTTGGATGGAAACGCTGGGGGGGAAAAAAGGTGTATCTGACTCATTTCCCTTGCATCTCTTTTGCGGTGTAGATAGATCTAGTTTACGCTTCCAGACACGTGGTACATTATTAACACAACACATGAGCGTAGGTGGAAATTAGACAGTTTGTAACCGAACACATCCAAGTCCTTTGACATCTGAATAAACCAATATATATATATAAAGCTATTAGTGCACAAATCCCTTTTTGTTATATTATATTTTTTATGGTTTTCACTCAGATGGAGGCATATTACAACTCTCAGCGGGACGGTTGCTTGGTGCAGACAAATAAAGAGACTTGATTTGTTTTTGAGACTACTCACTCCTACACTGTACAGAGAGCAGGAGCAATGAAATGACTCCATTGGGCCAAGCCGGCTTTCAAAGGCCACACCCTTGAACACGGGGACGGAGAATGCTGTTTCCTATTAGCGGTGTTGTTGTCTCAGAGCCTGTTATGCCGCTTCCATGACAACTCGCGTTTACACTGCAAATTAAAATCTGCTTTAAGGCACAAATCGAGGTAGGAAATAAATCTTTGTCCCGTGTTTAGACGGCTAGAAATATAATTCTCTGCCATGCGTGGGGTATGATGATACGTTTCGCGTGCGCCGAAGCGAAGGGGGGTTTGTTTGGAGCAAACGTACAAGCATTTGCTATTAGATTAGCACTGGCAGTACGCTAACAAGATAATGAGAAAACAGTGAAGCGGCCATGCTATGAGTCTGAGTGGCACGGGCCTAGAGATTACAGTAATTTTCAGGATGCAGCATGTGATTGTGAATTGTTGTGCGTGAGGACGTGAGGCGGACACGCTGGCGCTTCCGTCCGCATCGGAAGGGAAGTTTTCCAGAGAAGTTATGTATGAACGTTCTGTCTGCAAAAGAAAACATAATCTATGAGACGGATTGTGATTCCGTCCCAAAATTCCCATGTTGTCTGTGGCGGCTTTGCATGTTTTTCTGCGGTTTACCTTAAGTCGGTCGGATGGTGGCTAAACCTAGCTTGTTTATGAACAAAACAGATGGCGTCTATTTCCTTTCGGAAATTTTCCACAACAGATAACATTTCTCTCCACATATGTCATCCAAAAATACCTGCACAATGCAAAATATTGAGAAGAAAGATCCGGCTATAAAGTTTACAAGCATGTCAGTGGTTTTGTCAGGGCATACAGTACATGTACTTTCATGCTAACTTTAGCATGTTTACACGTCTACAATTACAACGGTGTCTTTTGCAGCTGTCAAACGGAACTGGTGAAGCTCTAGGTTTTCCTCCCAAATGTTCACAGCGAGACAAGCAGTTTATAAAAAATATTGCTAGTTCATAGACAAAGCTAGCTCTTCTTGTCATCACCACTCTCCATTTGAAAAGAAAACGCCACCCGATGCTCCAAGCCGACTATCCCCGCGGGGAATTTGGTGGTAGGAACCAAAGCGGTGGACGCCGTTTCCGGGCTGTAAACGTTTGTGGAAATTTGTGTTTGCGTCACATGTCAGTCGCAACCTACAACCCGCTGAATTTCATTACCATCATGACTAGTCTGTTCCTGTGTGTATACACCAATCAGCCGCAACATTAAAACCACTGACAGGGGAAGTAAATAACATTGACCGTCTTATGACAAAACAATGTTCTGCTGGGAAACTTTTGGACCTGGCATTCATTCGGGTGGATGTTACCTAGACATGTACCACCCACCTAGACCACACCAGAGCAGGGAACAGGATGCAGCCTGACACAGGCACACACACAGAATCGCTTTAGGAACAACTCATAAGAAACGTGTTGACCTGGCCTCCAAATTCACTAGATCCCAAACTTCTCAAGTATCTGTGGGATGATCCACAGAGGCCCCTCCCCTCAACCCATAGGTCCCAAAGGCCCTGCACTAACAACATTCAGTTGCCAGACACCACAGGACACCCTCAGAAGGCCCATGTCCATTCTCCGATGAGACACAACTGTTTTGGAGACCTACACAATATTAGGAAGGCGGTCGTAATGTTATGCCTGATCGCTGTACATCATGATGCATGGGAAGCTGTGCACAGAAAATGCAGAAGACCAGCCAAAGGTTGTGATCACAGCGATTACAACAGATAGTTCTGGCGTGAGTAACATTATGATGCTAATGCTGTGCATGTGCAGCGTTAGCATTGGATTGGATTAGCAGGTTGTTGTAAAGCATGCTGATGAAAGCCAGCGCTATCTTACACTTTCTAAGGTAGTTTATGATTAAGATTATAAACAATCAAAGTCCAAAGTCCTAGTTAGGACAGGGACGCCTCAACCAAATGTTATTGTGAACCAACAAAGAGCAGTTGAGATATTTAAGGCTAGACCAAAAGCTAACGGATCAGACTCTGGCTCAGCGGAAGCTCGGTACCAATCAGATTATCAGCTGTGTTATAAATATTTACATATTAGCATAATGCATTGCGGATCATTTTAGCGTATTAGTAAAACGGTCTCACATTTACCGTGGAGCGCTTGTTAAACTGTATTACGTCTCATGTCTGCAAATCAAAGCCAGACCTGCATGGCCCTGCTGCGTTGGAGCTGCTTCACCCTGAATATTCCTCGTAGGGATCATCATGTAATGACAGCACCTTTCTTAACCGGCCTCGTAGATCTAACACTTCCCCTCCTCTTCTCCCCTTCCCTAATCCTTTCATCCTGTCCTCTCCCCGGCTCATCTGGCTCTGTTCTGACTTGCTTATCTTATTCAGGGTTCTCGCTGAGCGATGGGGTCCTTTTGCGGAAAGGACGGATCTGGAGATAAAAGGCGAGTATAAAACGCCGGTGACTCAGGCGAGGCGTTGTCAAATAAATTGGGACGACACCTCTCCGGTGCCGTCAGATGCTGCCTGGTTCCGATGCTAACGAAGGTGTTTCTTTCCTTGAAAACTTCACAGTGATTCATGTAGTTTAAGTCCCTCTCCCTCGCTCTCAGTCATCCATCTGCATTTTTTTTTCCCCCTCTCGACGGCTCTCCTTTAATCAGTTCTTGGTGTGCTTATTTAGAGTAAGTGATTGCCTGTAATGTGCTCTGGCACCGAGAGGCCAGAGACCAGGCCCTCGTCGAAAACCATAGATCTTCTCCCACCGCTATCACAAGCTCTCTAGGTGTGAGTGATGATCTCCATATGCCCAGCTAACCCCTATTCTCACCAGTAAGGCCCTGCTGCGTATTAGTCATGCCTGCATGCCATTATCGCCATGTGTCAAGTGCACACCTGGTATGCGGTGGGTGTATGTCTCAAATGTAAGCATTCTTGGGTATGTGTGTGTGTGTGTGTGTGTGTCGCTGTGATGCTACCCGAGCCGGCGCCTCAACACGTCACGTCTTGGCCGTGTTAGCTTTTTGCCACAGCTGCTCACCGCTGGTTGTTTACTCTGACCCCGTCTGCGCTTCACAACCAACCTGGACTGCATTTCCCGCCACAAGACAGAAACTATAGTCGTCTGAATGTCACAACACCGATGAGTCACACTCAGATAGTGCAGTTGCCAAAGAGTTTTTTGGCTACAAGTCATGTGAACTCACTGTTTTAGTGACAGAAGTTACGCGCAAACTGATAAGATGGATCTGGATTAGATTAGGGTGTCAGGTAAATGTACGCCTGCGATCTCTTCAGAACGCAACGATGTGTTCGTGCACGCGCCACTTCTGCTTTAAGCATCAATTGCCACTCGAGCACAAACAGCTAACACAGCAGCTCTGTGATGAATCCCAGGTCTACCTTCGCTGATGAAATGAAATATTAGAACCGCCTCACGTTACGGAGCAGAAACAATTCCGAGGCAAAGATCTGCAGGCTTCAGAGAGACCATAAAGTTCAATCAAAGTTCCCGCATGGGGCAATAAAGTATGCACCTTGTCTCCTTCTTAAGTAATCTCAACTTTGAGGCGACAACTAATGGGAGCGACTGATACAGCTGCATGACTGACATACACCGATCAGGCATAACATTATGACCACCTGTAGGTCTCCCTTGTGCCTCCAAGACAGTTGTGGCTCATCAGAGAGTGTCTGGCAACAAGATGTTGTTAGTGGGGGCGCTTTGAGGGGAGGGGCCTCTGTGGATCATCGCGCAGGATCATCAGTTTGGAATAGTGAATTTGGAGGCCAGGTCAACACCTTGTGATGTTCTTCATGTTTTTTTGAGTTGTTCCTAAAGCGTTTTTGTGTGTGTGCCTGTGTCAAGCTGCATCCTGAGTCATTGCTATGGGGTGGGGGTGCCTGGTCTGGTCTAGGTGGGTGCTGCATGTCTAAGTAACATCCACACGAATGAATGCCAGGTCCAAAAGTTTCCCAGCAGAACATTGTATTGTCACAAGATGGACGATGTTATTTACTTTTCCTGTCAGTGGTTTTAATGTTATGGCTATTCCATGTATTTTTCATCTTTTTTTTTTTTTTAGTTGTTCCTAAACCGTTTTTGTGTGTGTATCCTCCTGGGGACGCTATTATTGTGCTTTAGGGATCTGTTCAGATGTCTTGCTGTCTTCTCTTAAAACACACTTCTTGCTTCATTCAGCCGTTTGTCCCTTTTTACAAGGTTTTTACGTAATCAGTAAATGATGTACTATGGAACACCGATTTTAATAACATAATAACGTCAGTGATTGAGACACTTTACTGCAGGGGAGTGAGCTAATCACAGCAAAGTGTACTCGCAGGGATAAAAACCTCTTGCTCAATTATACTTAAAGCGGCGAGGTTCAGAATTTCACAGCAAAATCCCGCTGACTGTCGTCTCGTAAACGGTCGGGGAGTTCCAGCGCGATGCTGCATTTGTGCTGCGCCAAGGTTTCCCAATGCACATCTACCTCTTGTAGCTGTTGGAATGTACACCAATCAGTCATAACATTATGACCACTGAGAGGAGAAGTAAATAAGATTGTGACAATTCAGTGTTCTGCTGGGAAACTTTTGGACCTGGCATTCATTCATGTGGATGTTACTTAGACATGTAGCACCCACCTAGACCAGACCAGGTACCCCCACCCCATAGCAATGACACTCCTTGATGGAAGCAGCCATCCCCAGCAGGATGCAGCCTGACACAGGCACACACACAAAAACGGTTTAGGAACAACTCAAACTGTTTCAACCAATCAGCATGATGCATTAATCAGTGTCGAGGAATATTGTTCTGTTAGCTTACTACGCAAACAAACACCAGCATTGCACCATAAGTCTTCATCCTGCTCCTACACTGTTGACTGATGTGACCAAGGCTGTAAACTCTTGGAGAGGCTCTCAGAAGCGACTGAATTAATCGTATGACCTCCTCATAACCTCCGGGTTTTCACAGATTTCGACCACACCAGCGACTTGGTCCTATCTAAACAGAAGGTCGATCTGTACGTGTCGCTGTCACAGGCCAAGCTATTCCTTGGTCTCTGAGAGCTTTATACTCCGCTGCTCCAGACTTCACAGGCCTCTGACACCCACGGCAGGAGCCCTGTTCTCTTAGATGCCCCCACCAAGTAGCGCCAGAGTGGCAGTCTCCACACCGGCGAGCGAAAAATTCAAACTCCTACCGAGGGCGAACGGCAGCAGACGGAGAGATGAAGAGAAGAGAAAAGCGGCAGAGACGAGGGAACGGTTTTTAATTGACGTGAGCGGGAAAAGGATGCGGGTTTATAGAATAATTCCCTCCTTGCCAACAATTCGCGAGGCTTCCCGACTCAAACCGCGTTTCAGTTTCTTTGTGGCAGCAGCGGTTTACGTTGATGCCCGGGCTTCTTTTCAGCGTGCTGTACGTTTTATTTAAAGACCTGCGAGTGTGCCTGTTCCACATACATCACATATGCACACTGCAGCACACACACACACACACACACACACACACACACACACACTCGAGTAGACATGTGCAGTCGGTTAAAAAACTGGGTCGTGTATGTTCAGGTTATGAAAACCAGAGTATGCGTCTGGTGCAGGGCCAACCAGGGGGACGGTTATGGGATCAATCAGAATGGCATTTACAGCTAATAAGCAGCCAGATACACACACACGGCCACACAAACACGTCCGTGTGTGCACACGCTCATAGAAATGTGAAATATAAGCCAGCTCTCACCACCACACCCTGAGAATGTGCAGCGCCACTCTCCCTGCCAGAGACCACATTTAATGAGACTGCAAGGGACCACTTGCAGAAGAGAGAGTCCACCTAAAGACAGCGCACAAACAGTGATTAAGGGCATGCATTATATGATGGATAATTATCCTGGGCTCCATTCATATTACTATAGAAACGCTTGCCTACAGAGATACTGCAAAGTATTCTACTTATAGGATACATTCAGCAGATATGAATATAGTACATTGTGTACTATCATACTGTCTACATAAGAGCTGCACTCACACATGTGTTTAATTCTTGTGCAAGGTATGCATAAATCTGTCTACATAAACAAGTGCATTTGGGTCCACTTGTATGTATATACCATACGAACTTGCACCGTCAATGCCTGTGTTTTTTTCTGGTAGATGTCTGTGCAGCTGCAAAAATGCTGCTGTCCTCCTTGGGCTAACTTAAAGAGCCGCGTCACGCAAACTATTTCCATAAAGGAAAGCCTCCACAGCCTTCAGACTGGCGAATGTGTGCGTTTCCGTTGCGTCCAAAGACGGGCGAAGATTAGGCAAATTAGCCCGTCGATATATGTAAAAGCGATGTCGGTTTTACGTGGGACAAGCTGCTCCGTTTACGTCGCGTAGGTTAGCAGCAAATCGGATTCAAAGCGGCCAGTGATGGATTCAAAATGAATACGGGTTGACAAGTCCTGCACCGAGGATCAGGAACATTCTCACACCTAATGTTGGATTTAATCTTTGTTTTGTTTGAGTTTGCAGGGCAATTGAGACAAACTAACCACTTACCCCATATGCACTTGCAAACAGTTTAGTGAGTGGTCGTAATTTTGCAGAAAATGAAGGTTTGAAAATGGAGCATCTTCATCAAGTATGTGGTTCGTGCACTAATGAGCTGTTTATGAGCAACATGTTTAGTTTGTCTGAGCATCACACGCTCTGGAGGCGTATAACGACCAGAGCTGAGCCGGGACCACCCTCTCTAACTGGCCTCGAGCCGTTTGTTTGTTCCGGGGCGGAGTGCGGTCGGTGCGTTCATTCCAGCCCGAACGAAGCGACCCGGCAGCCAAACGTTCTCGGCGCGATGACCTAGGTGTGAAAGCACCTGGAGTACCCGCGGTGGAAGCACACCTCCGCCGGTTCCAGGTCCCTGGGGAAAGTTCCTGCAGCGACTGTGACCCAGCTACGGTGCCACACTTTGTATAAGCCACCCTAATCTTAGCAGGTTTTGAGTCTAAACCTCGTCTTTGTCGCCACCTCGTAAGTCACCTAACATTAATTCCTCCTTCCCTCTCTTTTCTCTGTCTTCATCCTATTTTAAATTCCAGCCCCTGAAGTCATCGGAGGTTTGGGCAGTCAGCCAGGACAGTGAGCAGTGTTTAAATCTGTCTATTTTCTTCCTGAGGAAGCCGTGTGCTGGATGTGCCCTGTAGGCAGTTACAGGGAGCAGTAAACAGTGCAGAGGGCTTTGGGGGAGTATGACAAATGACAATGAGTCAGGAAATGACTCTGTCTGCAGCTGGCATTATTCATAAAGTACTTAAATTGTTTGGATCTTGAATATTCATATACCTGCTACTAAATCTGCAGCTAGGGAGCTTTTAAGGAGCTCCGAATGTATGTAGGAGAGGAGGCATTAGGCATGCCCTGGAATAAACAAAGCATTAGTGCAAAACTGCTTCGAGTGTATGCATTTTTATCACGATCATTATGGATAAACTGCCACTTAGGTAAAGATACATTCTTTGGTATTCTCATTCACGCAAACACTGTGGCAGGGAGGGTGGAAAATAGAAGATTTTTAATACTCTGAATACTCTGTAAAGGGGTAGGGTTACAGCCCTGATGGCAGAAAAGATTGGACTAATACTTTTTTGCTGTCAGGACTGCTCCTTTTCTCCCGAAGGACTTTATAATAAAGCGAGAGATTCCATTCAGGCGCGGAAAACCTAACCCGATCTATAAATTAGCTCGCAGGTTTTGCGGTCAGCTAAGATCGTGGACGGCGCTGATTTGTGCCAATAAGTCTCAGGCCCGGCAGCCTCTCCAGGGGCTTCTTTCGCCGCATCGCCCTCTCATTTCCTTGTACTTCCTGTCATCTTTTTTTCCGTCCCTGTGTATTTAATATCGCGGCTTTCGGATCTCCGCCGATGCCGCGGTTCATAGATGGCTGCCGCTGATATTTGCCCGTCCCCATCGCTGCCGCGCTCTCCCTCTCTTCGCTGCCTCGACGAAATGGATGAATGGGCAGTCCACGGCGGTAACCTGACCCCAGTCCCCTCCCTGCATACCTGAATAATAACGTCAAATGAAGACAGGTCAGTGGGGCTGTGACCTGCTGTATTCCCGGGATCGTGACCTCCGTGTGACATCAACTTAAGATCTAAACATAACTCAGGAGGGCGCCGAGGTAAAAAAAAAGAAGGTTGCTGGATTTGCTGTGGCACAGCTCCAGACAGAGAAGAAGGAACGTCTGCACAACGTGGTATTTTTAGCCATATAAAAGCCCCTAAAATAACTTATCCTAATCACTGCGACACAGACTGGTCCTGACTAAAAAAGGCTGTTTTTGGCAAGATAACAGCAAAAATAGAAAATAGTAAAAACTTTTGATCATTTATTCTTCTGAGGACTGCGCGGCCGACCGACCTTTCGTCACACCGTGTGGTAATAATGATGCCTTTTGACCAATTTCCCCCTCAAACGCTCACTAATGACCCATTCACGTCCATTAGCTCTTCCTGTGCTGTGACTAATGACGAGCCGTGTCTCCCGGTGTCTCCTCGGCTCCAGACGGTTTGACCTCTGACCTCTGTGACATGGTGGTTGACACCGTGTCAGTGCCAGCTGTTATACAGATATTTATTTCTAATCGCCTGAAATTAGGGGATTTGGGTTTTGTCTGGTCAAGTGACACAGGAAGAACGATTGCTACTCATCTGATTGGCGTGTCCATCGTGTAAGTTTGAACTAAAGTAGGTGTACGGTGGTAATTGTGAGACTTCTCCAACTAGAAGCTCTAATATACAAGTTGCTCTCACAGCTGGAAGGTGTAATGGCCATAAACCTTACCCAAGTAGCTTTAGTTGCATACGTTTAACCACATGTTAAAGCAATATTCACTTACTGTTACGGCCACTTTTCAGTTGCAGAAACAAGCAGTGCAGTCATGTTTCTGTCCAATACCCCTGACTCTCTGCTTTTAGCTCCGTTTTGGACTCTTGAGGGAAATAAGTCGGGTCTTAAGGTGCTTAACGCTCCACTAAGTTCACCAGCTGGTCGCTAACTGTCCCTGTGAGCCACGTGATGCTGAGAAGGTAGTTTACAGCTGGCTTTTAGAGCTTGTGCATTGAAAACTGCTGCATGCAGGACCATTACTGTAAAAGTGGTGAAACATAAAACTCCAAAAAGAATGAGCTGAAAAGCTATAACTTGTGTTTTTCTCAAGCAAACGGTCATTCAGTTCACTTCTGATCGATTGGAGAAGCACTGACCATGAAGCCGCAATAATAGACTCTATAGAAAAGTTGGATGTAGCCACAAGGTCTGAAAAGTGAAGTGGCTTAGAATACAATATAATACCATCAAAAATCTCTGGCTCCAATTCAAAAACATCAGTCATCTCTTAAGAAATGCGAATTCAAATTCTACTACACAGCTCATTAGCTGAGTTCATTTATTCTGGTCAGAGTGCTGGTGATGCTTTTCAGGCAGACAAAAAAAAAGTCCATTAAACCATATTGTTTGTTGTCTCCATTGTCTGTTTGACAAAAAAAGTACCCCAAATGACGTCACTGCTCCAACTGTCAACCAATCTTAATTGTCCAAACTGAGATTAGTTCAACTTGTTACCCTCCACTTTGCATCGCCAAAGGCTTTCTTCATCTTTCATTGCTGAAACTCAATGACTGTCATTAATATTACATGGTCCTGTCACTACATCACTGCTAGTTGCTTTCTGTGTGTTGGGCCCTTCCAGCAGCCATAAATAAGGATTGCTCTGGTGGGAAACTTTTGGACCTGGCATTCATTCATGTGGATGTTACTTAGACATGTAGCACCCACCTAGACCAGACCAGGCACCCCCACCCCATAGCAATGACACTCCTTGATGGCAGCAGCCATCCCCAGATGACACACACATAAAAACCATGAAGAACAGCACAAGGTGTTGACCTGACCTCCAAATTCACTAGATCCCAAACTGATCAAGTATCTGTGGGATGGTCCATAGAGGCCCCTCCCCTCAACCCATAGGACCCAAAGGCCCCCACTAACGACATCCTGTTACCAGACACCACAGGACACCCTCAGAAGGCCCATGTCCATTCTCTGATGAGTCACAACTGTTTTGGATTCACAAGGGAGACCTACACAAAATTAGGAAGGTGGTCATAATGTTATGCCTGATCAGTGTGCTCTCATGAGTCATTGTTTTAGAATGGTTTACTGGTTGAAATGGCCTTACTGCTTCCCCATTTTGTTGCTCATTTGCACACACACTAAAAAACATGTGCCGATAATCTCTTGTCAATCTTCACCCAACTGTCTATAATCTTGGGTCTTATTCTTTTCATTGCATTGCAAAAAAAACCCCAAAAAACTCTAAGCTGAACTCTTACTCCCAAATTTTCCAATTCAAAGTTTATAGTAACCCAGCCTCAAGTCTTTTATCATCGTCTCTTCCTAGAAGTCCCAGTCACAGCTTTTTTCCCCTCTATCTTTCCATCAGCATTTCCAGCAGAATACTCATTGAAGTAATTGTCCAAACTGTCAACTTCAATTGATTTAATTTACAGGGACTTATTGCAGCGCACAATAAAAACAATGAAAACCATCATCATTACCAGCTTTTACTCAACATTCATTCTTTCTTACCCTGGCTATTTAATAACCATGACGGTTTTATTACCTTCCCTGCCCTGTAATAGGCCTCTCATTGTTCAGATGCCATGTGGCCTTGGGGCTAGTGCGGACGGTCGGTGGGCAGGTTTAAGGATGGATCTGGTCGATGTGCCGCTGTTAATATAATCACCCAACGTGCCTCTGTGAAAATGTCACTCTGGCCCGGAGCTGCACTGTGTGTACTCCACCTCACAGGTAGCAGGAACTGACATCTCCGGGAGTGATTCCAAACTACATTTTTAGGCGTGTATATTTATTTTGCCAGCTACGGGCTGCGGTCTGGGTGTAAAATTTAATGGCACCGTCGAATAATAAATGGGAGTTATTAGCAAATGCTTCAGATATTTCCATCGCGGCTCTTCTCTGCTGTAAAATGTTTTATTTTTTTCACATTCCCGCGGAACTCACGGAGCCGTTTGAAATCCTTCCAGAACGCTCTGCAGAGGAAAACTGGGGTACATGCTAGCTAAATGTGTTGTTGCCCTTGACAAACAGCGGGACATTTGGGTTAGCCTTAGAGAATACAAGTATGACAACCCTTAATCGATCTGGGCTTTTTCTTTTTTTTCTTTCTGCAAACTTGTGCAGCGAAGCAAACGCTCAAAATAGATCAGATGGCTTGTCCTGAATAAAATACCTTCCACCACCTTGTTCTTGCTGCAGCTTTCACCTTTCCTTCCAGAGTGCTGTTAGGGTTTGGGTGAGCAGTCAACGTTTGACTTCAAAATATATATATTTTTGAGTTTCAATTTGATTGCTGTGGCGTCTATATTTGCTATTTTACTCAGAGACGTATTTCAGCAGTAAAGTCACCGTGCGATCCACGGAAATCCAACAGACAATAAAACGTACTCACTTTGAAACTATACTATTCTGGCGCGTCCAGGAGTCTCCAGGTGTAACAGAAATACCAGATGCAGCCAAGTGTGCAGTCACTTCCTCACGCAATGTCAAATGCTGGGGCGTGCTGCTGCTGTCCTCCCACGAGACACCGGACAGTTTTAAAACAACAGGTCATAGCGCGGTGCTTGCAGGAACATTTTAAGAGGAATGTGCACAAGCAAGACATGGGATGGAATCTAAAGTCTAAAAACAAACTTTGTGACTCCCACTATACTGTATCTGACTTGTCTAATTTCACAGTGAGGTATTGAGTATATTAACTTGTTCCATACAGGCGTGGTTAAGAAATTAGAGACATGAAGATGAAGCCGGTTCCTTTTACATTCTTTGCAGACAAGATGCACATTGACACAACTTTTTATCTACAATGCATTATCTGTATTGGACTAATATTATTAGCACTGCTAAAAATGAAAACCAGTAAAATGCGAAAATAGAAATCAGATTTGCATCAGTGGACATCATGTGATGTAACTGAAAGCATGAGACCTTGTTGGCGTCCTTTTTTTTTCTCAAGTGCTGTTTCTGACCTCAAGAGTTATCTGTTTATTTATAAACCCAGCGTGGACGATTGGCGATTGGCAGTGTATAATGCCAATTGCATTATACACTGATCAGGCATAACATTATGACCACCTTCCTAACATTGTCTAGGTCTCCCTTGTGCCTCCCAAACAGTTGTGACTTGTCAGAGAATGGACATGGGCTTTCTGAGGGTGTCCTGTGGTGTCTGGCAACAGAATGTTGTTAGCGGGGACCTTTGGGTCCTATGGGTTGAGGGGAGGGTCCTCTGTGGATCATCCCACAGATACTTGTTCAGTTTGGGATCTAGTGAATTTGGAGGACAGGTCAACTGCACCATGCTGGGGGTGGCTGCTGCCATCAAGGAGTGTCATTGCTATGGGGTGGGGGTGCTTGGTCTGGTCTACGTGGGTGGTACATGTCTAAGTAATGTGAATGAATGCCAGGTCCAAAGGTTTCCCAGCAGAACACTGAATTGTCACAAGATGGTCAATGTTATTTACTTCTCCTGTCAGGGGTTTTAATGTTGTGGCTGACCGGTGCATGTGGAGTGGGCTTAAACTGTGTCAACTCGATTCTTCACCAGGATTCTCATCAATAAAACAACGATCAAAACAATGATTTAATATTTGTCACCTCAAAGTTGTAAATGGACGGTATCAGAAGTCGTTTTGCTCGTACTGTACGCTGCTCACTGAAACAATCCCACAGTCTAGTAGGGATATTAAATGTGATGTTAGCTAACCGGGCAGAGTCGAGTACAATTTGTCGGTGGTTGTTCCCAGTCTGATCGTTGTTATTTCAGGGCTGTCCTGATGTCAAACCGAATCACTGACTCCTCTTTGATCTGGCCTCTCTGAAGCCGCCCATATGGCTTAACATTCACAGGGTATATTTACCTTTAGGAGAGAGTTGAAAAATGTCCCCATTAATAATAGTGGATTGTTTTGTCTCCGAGCTGTCGGCCTGCTGCCGGGCGCCGAAACCAGCGCAGCTCATCCGCACCCGAAGCCGTCGGCACATTTAGTGTCACTGCTAATCTGAATATCGGACGCAAACACTCGCATAAGTAGCTGTAGCGGGAAAAGCTGCTTATATTTTGAAGGAGAAGCGAGATTTAGATTTGTGTGCGAGCACTCACGTAGGGGCGTGTATGTGCATATACGGTGTGTGTGTGTGCGTGTTTGCTTGCTTACGTGTCGAACATGCGTATCGGTGTCCCCGCGCAGCTGAGGGTCGGGGAGATTTGCAGGGTCGGATTTCAGCGGTTGAACTTTGCAGTCTGATACGTTTTGGTGAGTGAGGTAAATCACACAGAGGGGTGACTGCTGTCAGGATGGTGACACTTAGAAGCAGCGCGGAGGTTCGAGACGGAAAGTGAAAAGGCCTCTCACTTTTGCCTCTTTATGGTAAACTCAAATATCAAGGCAATGTTTTCTGTGTAATCCCTTCTGAAGCGCTCTAATCTCGGAAACCTATGACTCACTGACTCGCTGCTTCACTACGAGGCAGGTTTCTGCTATCAGATTGTTTTTCTTCACCGCGTGTCGCAGCGGGAAGCTTAGTGTGTCTTATTCTGATTAAAGCGACTTTATATTAGTGCTGCGCTATGAGAGAGAAAAGGATACAGACAACCCCCCCCCCCCCCCCCCCATCTGATCTGTGAGCTGCAGCCACATGCCACAGCGGGATGTAGGCCTAATGCGGCAGGAGGCGGCGGCTGATGAGTTTACCACATAGAGGTATTGTTGTCAAGCCACATGAATGGCTTTTATATTTTTCTATGAAGTTAATATGAGGGCGTCTTCAGTGTGTGTGCGTTGGATCTGAGAGTGACATTACTGTCATTTCGAAAAACCGCCCACACGAAGAATGCCCTTTAAATTCAGAGCGCGTTTCGTAACCGTCAGCATCATTAATCCCGTTCTAAGTGTATTCTAATGTTTAAAAAAAAAAAAGAGAAAAGAACAAAAGGCAGTTGTCCTCATTTAATCTGATCTCAGTGATATAATTTCTCAGATGCGACCTGCGTGTTCGGCACATGGCTAAATTTAAAAAGCACACCGCGTCGGCATGACAACGTAACTTGTCCCTCTGTGTTTAAAGCCTGTTAAGGTAAACAAATAAAAAGTAGCTGTTGGGGGTTAGGTCGCAGCTCGCATGAACATGAAGCCGTAAGGATGTCGGTTGTCGTGGTTACAATCGGAACTACTCGGTTAAAGCTGGCGCACGGCGGCGGTCAGCGTTAAAACAAAAAAACGACGCTGAGCGTGAACTGAACGCTGAATCTCCGGCGTCAAACCCATCATGACTGGGCACTCGCTGAAGTGACTAATGGCTCATGGATGATGGCAGCTGCATCTGCTTGGATTAACAGCAGTTACGGTGAATCACGGCGAAAATGTCAAAACGTATCTGAGATTCCGCAAAAGCTGTTTGAACCACTTTTGGCTGCACGATATTTAACCCCAAGCAAGATCTGTTTTACAAGAAGTTCTGAAACACGCTAAATGTATGAGGATCAGCAGTGGAGATATACAACGATCAGGCATAACATTATGCTCGCCTTCCTAATACTGTGTAGGTCTCCCATGTGCTTCCAAAACAGTTCTGAGTTCTTGTTAGTGGGGGCCTTTGGGTCCTATGGGTTGAGGGGAGGGGGCTCTGCGGATCATCCCACAGATACTTGATCAGATTGGGATTTAGTGAATTTGGAGGCCAGATTCACGTTTTTTTGAGTTGCTCCTCAACCGTTTTTGTGTGTATGCCTGTGTCAGGCTGCATCCTGCTGAGGGTGGCTGCTGCCATCAATTAGTGTCATTGCTATGGGGCTATGGGGGTGCCTGGTCTGGTCTGGTCTAGGTGGGTGCTACATGTTTAAGTAACATCCACACGAACGCCAGGTCTAAAAGTTTCCCAGCAGAAAGTTGAATTGTCACGAGATGGTCAATGTTATTTACTTCTCCTGTCAGTGGTTTTAATGTTGTGGCTGATCGGTGCAGATCGGTGTAATGCCAGTTTTGGCATGTTTTTTAGGAGTCTGTCTGCTTTCTGAAACTACGAGGAATCCAAGCCACAGCTGCCATCTGCCTTTGCATCACAAACACTCATTTGCCATTTGTTAATCATTGCGCTAATGATTGATTGCCTAAAACTGTGAAGGAAGGTCTAGAGGGCATGTGGTGGGATAAAAACAAAAAAAAAAGAAAGAAAATGAGAGGATAAGAGAGGAGCTGCACATATGAGAAAAATAATGACGCCCCTGCAGATAATGTTGAGGCTCATTTGTTGACCACAGGAGACAACCGGTTTAGTCTCAGTCTGCTTCCGTTGGCTAATCTAAACAAACTGAAACCAACACATCTGCACAGTTGGCAATGAGAAGCAAGTTTCTCGCTAGGATGTTATAGACCTGCATCCGTTATTTTTTTGCCATTCGACGTAACTGGTGTTAAGCTGTATTGACAATACGTATGTAGGTAGGATAAGTACGACAAACTGCAGTTCCTTGAATGGCCACTTGAGGCTGGGTCCGAACGCGAGTCAACTTTACAGCAAAAATGTTTATAGCCTGGTATATTAAGGCTTAAAGTTGTACATAACGGTGTGACTGCTTTGACTGACTATGTGCTGCAGTCACAGGTTGCTAGCAGTCTCGCCAAGTGTCGCCCGTCCGCCAAAGCTCCACTCAAGTTTCACCTCTTTGCTTATCTTTCTATTAGCAGAGGGTTAGAGGGTGGAGCCAGGCATTGTCAAGATGGTGACGGCCGCCGCCGCCCACTTTGAGCTTCAAAACTGCTCTTCAGCTCTGCAGAAATCCTATGGGTGACGTGACGGAAGGCTTGTCTATCATTATATACAGTCAACGGTGAAAACTAACTGCCAGCTGAGGTTCAATGTCCCATATAAGTAATTAATAAACAAACATTCCCATATTTTGAAACCTAAAATTGGTTAAGATGTCATATTTAAATGATATATTAACACTGAAGGGTTCCTTTAAAAACCACAGTATCAGCAGAGATCCAAGAGCCACAATCATAAATACACACTCAAGATATTCCCATATCTTCAAATGTGGCTAGCTACGATCGTAGTGATTCTGATGCAGGGAGATAGAAGATCATGATACTGTTCAAGCCTGCGCGTCGTCTGGATGTCCATGTGTGAGTGTTGTCACACTACAGAGGCGCTGAAGAAAAAAGAAAGTCTGTGAAAGTCAACCTGTCATGAAAAAGCAGAACTCCAGACACAACATGTCTGCTTCTTGCACCCATGGATGACCCAGTGGTCTCTGAACACCAGGTGTCTGGGCAAGTGTCCGCGTACGTGACAACTTGCCTGAGTCTGTGCCGTCACTTTATGTGTGGGTGTGCTTGAAATGACACGTTATTGCTGTCCCCTGGGTCCCCAGTGGTTTCCTTTGTCTGATCTCCCAGAACCCCCGTGGGAGCTGAGAGGCTTTAGAGTGTGACTCTACAGACAAACGCACACGCACACACACACAAATGTACCCACAACTGCTGTATGGATCAGCCATCCACCTCTTCCTCCAATCGACACTACAAAAAAGGGGATCCCGAGGGGCCTGAGTCGGCCTGCCGATTCATTCGCTCCATGTCCGACATCGATAAAATGACCTGCAACCACTCAAACACACCTTTCTGTCACTTCCAATATGCCTGCCTGCTTACGGATGCAGCACAGTTGACTGTATCAAGACCCATGCACTCCATGCCTTACAACACGGTGGTAATAAAAGCAGCCAAAGTTATTTCTTTTACTCGTTTGGCTGAAATTTAAATGTGCAAAAAAATGCGGTGAGTCCTGCAGCATTATCTATTTTTTTTAAAAAATCTGAAAAAACCTTCACATGCTGTATATACACACAACTGGTGTTGGAAAATTTAATTTGCTCGCAACATGATTGAAGACCCAAATGCAAATTGGCAAATGCACATTCTCAGGTGGGGAATTACATCAGTCAGAGGAAGGACACCGCCACCTGCAGCCTTTAAATGAGCAAACCAGTTGGGATAACATATTGTATGATATAAAACAATCAGGGTGCACAACCGCGCTACAGATTTTGGTTTATGATTATGAATCGCTGTTCACCACCGATCGATCTGACAGCAGCCACTAAAGACAATTTAACTGTCATTAGGGCCGTGCACCGCTTTGCGGAAGACAGACATCAGTGCAGAAAGACCATGCATAAGCTTGTGGTTACTATGAGAAGCAGTGTAAAGAAAATGCTTGGCGTGTCGTGCTGCCAGATATCCATAAATCAGGAGTCTGTTCTTAAAGGCACAGTTTTTTGGGGGTTTTTTGGGTTTGTTTCCACGACCAGTGGATTCCATCTAAGCAGCTAAACAATGGGTCATGTGATGCACAAATCTAGGGTTGGCTGAGGCTAACAGTTTAGCTAGCTAGGAGTGATTAAAGAACATTCTCAGAGAACTCTGAGCAAGGAATGGACAGAAACTCTTATTTTAGTGAGGAGGTGTGGTTGACCCCGTTGCTAGGTATGGTCATCATTTCAGAAGGTGTGATTGGTTGATCCTAAAAGCTAGATAAAAATACACTTTTGGTGATAATGGGCCTAGAATGGACGGTCAAATCAAAAGACTTAATCATAGAATCTGATCTCCATGAAGACTGTGTAATTATAAATAATATTTTACATAAAAAGAAAATCTCTGTTGAATAAATAGTAAGCCGGCCGATAAGAAGCAGCATTGGTTGGCGTTCAAAAACCCGAATGGAAATGGAGAAGAAAAAAAGTAGGAAACCCAACTGGACAGAGGAACAGTGTTTGCTTCTGGCTCAATTGGTCAGTGACAATAAAACTGTCCTCCTCCCTGCTCGTAACAGATCTCACCTTGGGAGCTCTCTCAAGAGCTAGGATTCTTTAGGAATACCTTTTGTCTTTACCAGGATCTATACTTTTAACTTTGAGGGGAAATTCTTAGAAAACATCACAATTCTAAGAACTTTTTGGGGATTTGGCCACTAGGAGCAACTCTTTGAGCCAAGAATCTTTAGGAATACGTCACCAGATTTATGGATATCTGGTAGCACAAGGCGACATGAGCCACAAAGTTGTACAACTAATTTTTAGGACTTTAAATGTAAATGCAGACAGCATGCGGAATTTTATCCTATTGACATGTTTAGCTAGGGAGCAAAGACGGAGCGTCTGTGACTATCCTGTTTTCCAATTTACGAAGGATGACTAATTTTGGTCTCCTCCCTTTTTTGGGAACCATAAACTTACTCTTTTTAAATGCTAGGTAAAATTATTATGACCGATAGCTACTTGCAACACGATCGCATGAGAGCGGAGATGCTGGCATCTGGCGTTTTCCACAACGGACTGGCAGAGGTGGACAGGTTCTAGCAGATTTTCCTTCTGTTTGAGTCACAGGTGACCACACATGGAAAATGTTGAAGAGAAAGGAAAGGAGTCAGAGACGGTAAGGAGAAAACTCCAGGAAATAAGCATAAATAGGCCACAGGTTATTGGGATTCATGGAGGTAAGTGTCTGCCCTGATGGGGGAACATGTCGAGGAGTCGGCTCAGCTTGGCAGATGCCCTGAAGACGCAGACAGGGGGCTAAATAATAGTGAAAGGTGTTTCTCTTCTCCTTTATTTATTTGAGGACATAGCTAAAATTCATAACAGGAATCCCATTATGTTATCAGCGTTGTATAACGTCTGCAGCAGCATTCCTGTGACAGGTGTGTAATCTCTCCAAAAGTGTTTTGACAGTCCATCAAACCGCAAACGCCGGCTGGAGTCTGATCCTTTCGGCTTCATTTTGAATGTCATTCTGTTTTGATTTTAATCTGTTATATGAAAGCCCCCTCCACCACCACCGCCGCCGCCACACAAACACGCACAAATCTACAAGCACCCCACATTCAAACCCACACAGATGCTCATATCCCCTCTGCCTCTGTTTTCCTCTCCCTCCCACCAAGCATCCCCCTCCTTCTCCTCCTCCTCCTCCTCCCGGAGATTTTATTGCTGTCCTCACCCGGCAGGGCAACATCATGATCTATTCTCTGTATTTGTCCATCTCCTAGAGAAGTAATCACCTCGGCTCTGCAGCAGCAAACTCTGCTGTCAGATAAATGATACAGAAACGGTAATAGGAAGAATCCACAGCGGCTTCACTCCTCTACTCCACAAATAGGAGCCTCTCACCTCCCATGCTCAGGGGTTAGGCTTTTTATTATAACTATTTGACTCTTGCATTAAATATTTGCAAAATTTTCAGAACCGGAGTCGACAGAATGCAATGTCGTCTTTCTCGAAACATGTAATTAAAGTAAATGTTGCATTGTCTGTGTAAATATGACTTGAAAATCACAAACACATATTCACGAATAGGCAACATATAAGCATCAAAATCAGTTAATTATAGAAAATGAGTGGCGTCAACCACAAACAGGAAGGCATTTAATTTCACTCTGTTGATTATTTTAGATTATTTTTAATAATTGAACATGAAAATTCACGAGGTACAGCCGTGAAAATGAATGTAAGCATCTTGAAGGTTATTATATTCGTTTAAAATGACTGGTAGAGCCGTCGATTCAACTGCGCCTTCATTTCGGAGGCTGTGGTTTGTGGCAATATTGAAATGTATTGTTTTGTACCCACACACTTTTATTATTTTGACAACCCACTTTTGTGTTTGATTCAATCCAGTTTAACAGCACGACAAACTACATCCTTCAAAAGGATCATAAAGTTGAACTACCACCTTTCTGTTTAAACATAAACTGAACATTATATCACTCGTGAAGTCAGATTTAGTGCGGGGCTGTTATATTAGAATGCATTCGTTTTCACCACCTAATATCAAAGTCAAAGTGACTGTATATACATTTCGTTAGCCTCATAGCGTAATTGCCAAACTCATTTTTTTGGTCACTGTTACAATATCAATAAAAAATACCAATGTGCTTGCTAAAAATTGTGTTTGTTCTTTTTTTCCGAAAACGTTAAAATATGACTTAGGCAATTATGCTATGAGGCTAACGATTTGGGGATTGAGACCCAATTGAGTTGGGTTTGGTGTATTTGCACTCTTTAAGTTCAAATGTGACTTTTCCTGGTACAAATTTAAACATATACAATATACAGAAGTACCTTGACCAACATCTGCATTATTGTATTGATGACTCATCTTACACTAAGGGGCGTACACAATGAATTTCCAAGCCCCTCCCTCCCCTCTGCATCACTCCTTCACCAGCAGCACTTTCCTTGAACTTGTATAGCTTGTTACATACTCCAAGAGAAGCGAGAAATTTGTTCTCGCTCCTAGCGCTGTGAGAACCAGAAAAAAAGTTTGTTTTGGCCAAGTAATTTATACTTTATGAGAAACTCAAGTGCCCGACATCTGGGGAAGTCCTCATAGGCCCCACAGACTACAGCCTACTTACGTCAGATCACGCCGTTCATTCAGTGTACACCCACTCACAGTACGCTAGTCTCTACCCAGAAGAGATTAGCAGTCACACTGCGAATATTAGCATCTGGGAGATCACAGAGTGATCGCTAGCATTTCTGATAACCACACCCACTTCCAATTTCTGACTAATCACAGAATAGTAACCGAGCACCACACAACAAAAAAGTTCTGCCCAGTTGATGCGTCGAACTGGGCAGAAGAACAAACTTCTTGCTTCTCCCGGAGTATGTAACAGCCTTATGGGAGGAGCCTGCTAAAGGGGCCTTTAAAGCCAATCAATCAGAGCAGACTAGGCTTTTCAGCTCTGTTTTCACAGGATGCACGTAAATAAGCAGAAGCAAACGAAACTCCGCTAATTGTTTGATGAAGAATTCGAAGCTACTTACAGCTGCGGGTAGGTAATAACTTCGCTAGAGTTAGGAGGCCATGAATGGGCAAGTTAAATTAAACACATGTACGAGAAGATTAACAGAGTTTTGAGTGACATAATAATGACTACAACAACAACACCGCAGTCCAACTAAATAAATAAGATACTTCCGTGCATCGTAGAGGTATAATCCTAATATGTACAGTATATTTTATTGTTTATATCCATCCTATACTGTATAAAGGTGTAATTATACAGGTGCCAGTAGTTGAACTGAATACAGTGACAATAAACAATCTAATCTATTTCGAGACGTAAGCAGCGGTTACAGCACGTAATGGATAGACCGCATAAAATGACAATTATCTCCTTTCACAGAATCTGAGCAGTTAATTGAAATGATCATTTCATTAAATACAACCCCTCGGTCAGTGGAGGTCTCGTATCATTAACAGCTCAGTGCACTGTAATTAGAAAAAAGAAAAAATACATTAAAAGAGAATGATAAAAAGGTAAAAAGGTCTTTTATAACGCTTGTGCCCATAAGCCTTTTATTCTGTCATTATTCAGCCCCGCCACCCACTACCTCATCTTAAGGCTAGGCTCTGTAAGGCCCTAAATAGCGCTCTCTTTCACTGCTCCATCACTTAAGGATACAATGTGCTCAAGGTCCAGTGAGCATGCTGAATGACGGCATATTTGCTCCTCTCTACGCCAGAGTTTGAAGTGTCTCTCCTCCTGGGTTATGTTTGCATCTTCTCTGATGTGGCAACGGTAGATTAATGATTAATCAGCCCCCCACACTACCCCCCACCCCAACCCTCCCTTTCTGTCTCAGCCCATCTGTGTGTGGGCTCATCATCAGTAAAGACCCTAAATCATGCCGCTCTTTGTTGGGGACTTCTGTGCAGCAGTCTGTGTGTTTTATGCCATTGTGCAAACATGTTTTTAATCCTCTTTGGATTGTGGACATTTTGAATCAAGGGCAAGACAACGCTGCTTTGCACAAGGGACCAAATTAGGGACGCAAACCCCCTTTCTTTGACTGCAGTCGAGTTCAAAAACATTCAAGTGTTTACCTCAGAATGTGATTAATGAAAAGTCTTAAACTGGGATTTACAGCTACAAAGTCCAGTAATCCCGTTATCCCAGCCAGCAAGGCATGCATCATCTACTTTTAGACGCTTTTTTTTTTAGTAAACTTTCTTCAAGTAAAGCTGCATTAAATAAATACCACGCAGTCCTTGACGAGGTATTGTTATTTTTCTGCAGCTTGTATCAACAGGGTGGGACAGCTAGAATCAAGGCCCAATCAAAACTTAATCACGCTCTGTCATCAGCTCGATTTTCTGGATTCCCCCGTTAACCATGCAGCGGCGTTAGTCGAGTCCTCGGAGGCCTTGCAGATCGGGGAAGCAGAGGACCCACAGCTGCTTTTCACATTTTCATCTGAGACTGTTGACTTCATTTCCTGCAGGCCTCGCCCCGGGACACTTTTGTCGACTTTTTTTTTTTTCATTCCTCCCTCTGGTTTTCTATTTATTCGCTTTTCCTCCATATGTTCGCCTCTCTCCGTTTGTTTTTTTCTTTTTCTTTTGTCGCTTTCGGGTGCCGTCGTTCCTGCCTTTCTTTAAGATAAGCGATCCACCTGATCTTCCCAAATCCCTCCTGAACCGAACGGGCCGCATCCCCGATTGCAAATGCATTAAAATGAAAACAGAAAATAAATGATGTGATAGCATCTCTTCTGAACGGAGTGCTGCAAATAGCTTACTGAATGAAATCTGAACCACATGCCTTTGAGCAAACCAGAGCCAGCTGATGTACTAGTCGTGTTTCGAGTCCTTCCAACCTGCTTCCTCAGGCCATCGCTGGAGCCAGACTATTCGTTTTATTTGCTTCTATTGGTTCAACTGCGCTGCAAGTGGCCACAAAGGTACAGTAATAAGATATTATTATGTATTAAACTCCTGACCTCGCGGAGGTGCGTGCACGTGTGTGGCCTCTGCTTCAGCTATTTAAATGACTTTTTTTTTTTTTTAAAGCAAGTGGTTCATCAGCAGGTCAACCTCAAAGACACATAGGGTGATTTATGATATCTGCAGGAAGGAGGGAGGGAGGGAGGGGTGGGGGTGCAGGAAGGAGGAAGGGTGGGGGGAGAGGAGAGGAGAGGGGGGAGCCATCTAACACCCCATTCAGAATGGGATGTTTTGCCAGCCTGCATGTTCGGTGCCCCTGCCGTGACAAACTGTGTTGACGGCGTGGATAAAAAATAGGCCAAGGTGCTTTCAGGAACATTGAACTGTGGAAAAAAACAAAACTGCATCCCTCCTCTATCATCATCGATCTCTATCTGTCTTTCAAAACTATTTAGAAAATAAAACTAGACTTTTTTATGTTGGATGACATTAGAATGACAGCCATGACTGATTGGTCCCATCTCCCCCCACCTCCTCACCGCCTCACCCCCCAACCGTGCTCCCCTCCTTCCCTCATGCATTTCTTCCTTTTCATCTCAGCCCCCACTTTAATCACAATCAGCCTCGATTTCCTCTCCGTTTCCTGCTTTCTTCCCTCCCGTCGGGTCCGCTCTCATACTGTACTGCCCCCCCCCCCCATTAAAAGCATATATCTGTCGCGCTGGGCTCCATTAGCTATGACAGTTCAGCACTGAAACTGCAATATTGTCTGTGAAGGGATTCAGCTGCCGCCGTGCCGCCACTCTGCACGGCTGAGGAGGGAGCGAGCGTGGAGTTAGTCTGGGTGACTTGTCAGGGAGGCTGCTGCAAAGAGGAGTCATTTGCGGTGAGGCGAGGATAGAAAATGAGAAAAGAATGAGTAAATACGGTTCTGTATTTAATTGAAAAGACGGCAGAGTGTTTGACTTTCAGCTCGCACTTTCCCTGCAGCTGAACTGAACTTGTCTGCTACAGCGAGGCTAAAATAGCCGCGCGTAAACCACAGCAGCTCCATGCAACCGATGCTAAATATCTGGAACCTGGTGCACCAGCTTTCCAAATTTAATTTAAATCAGTCACATGTACGCTTTCCTGACATTTACATCAGCTTTGCATAAAAACCTCTATGATGTCACCTGTGGGTTTCTTAAAGATTGTTGTTTTTTTTTCTTTTCCAGTGTAGAAGACGCTCTTGTCATAACCAGGCTTTATATTTCAGCCCTAGAGGTTGCAGCTTGGTTTGCAGAGATTATTTCTTACTAAATATTTAAACTGCCAAGTAACACTTTCCCTTACGTACATAAGAGTAAGAGTATGGAAAATACACAAAACTGTACAAGTGCAGCTTATTCAGGAAACTAAATAATACACCAATCAGGCATAACATTATGACCACCTTCCTAATATTGTGTAGGTCTCCCTTGCGTCTCCAAAACAACTCATTAGAGAATGGACATGGGGCTTCTGAGGGTGTCCTGTGGTGTCTAGAAACAGAATGTTGTTAGTGGGGGGTCTTTGGGTCCTATGGGTTGAGGGGAGGGGCCTCTGTGGATCATCCCACAGATACTTGATCAGTTTGGGATCTAGTGAATTTGGAGGCCAGGTCAACACCTTGTGCTGTTCTTCATGTTTTTTTATGAGTTGTTCCTAAACTGTTTTTGTGTGTGTGCCTGCATCAGGCTGCATCCTGTGTCCTGAGTGTCATTGCTATGGGGTGGGGGTGCCTGGTCTGGTCTAGGTGGGTGCTACATGTCTAAGTAACATCCACATGAATGAATGTCAGGTCCAAACGTTTCCCAGCAGCACACTGAATTGTCACAAGATGGTCAATGTTATATACTTCTCCTGACAGTGGTCATAATGTTGTGGCTGACTGGTGTATAGCCACTCATTAAATGATTAGTAGTTTCACTGTAGCCTTTTGGTGAATTCATCATTCTGACAGACCCTCCAGACCAGTACAGATGGTACAACAGATATGTCTTTAGTCAGCATTTCTTAAGATTTACTTGATAATACACCAACTTAAATCTACCTTTACGCTCAAACTTTTTAATGGATTTAGAATAAATTCCTGCTAAAGAAACAGATGACGTCTCATCACTTCGCAGCTCATTGTTCATTTCTTGATGTTCACTCATGCAATCTGCTGCTTTTTAGTCTTAAAATGAAACACCTCACTGCGGACTATTTCACAGAGATAAACACAGCTGCTCTGCAACATGACTAAGCACTTCTAAGAGCTTTTGCATATTTTCCCAAATTTAAATCCTGTTGATGCACAGTCGGTCCAAACCATTTGCCTAAAAACACAATGAATACATCAGAGTATATTTAGCGCATAAATATTTAGATCAATTTTGGTTTTCACCAGTGGTCCTGTTTACCCTGTATTTTTGTTTTCCTCTCTGGATGCATCAGCTCAGTGCTTTTCCTATGGGTCTAATGTTTGATGTGGAGTAAAAGGCTCCAGGAGTTTATGAATGAATATTTTAGAGGGATTCAGCGAGGCGGCAGGGCACAAAATGGTTCCTCTGTCCTCTCTACAAGCCGGTCAGTCATCCAGCCGCAAGCCCAACTCTGGTATCTCATAAAAGCAAGGCTGCATCACTCTGCTGGGAAGGGGAGTCGGGTACAGGAAAAGGCTTGTGTGGACGCGTGTGTGTGCGCTTTTTGAGAAGACATGTTTGAGGGGGAGAGCAAAGAGACAGAAAAACAGAGAAGCAGAGTGCGAGAAAAGAAGTGGAGGAAAATGTGTGGGCAGCCGTTTCTAAAATGGGAACTAGTGCTGTTTGAACCTGTTGACTGTCAGATCTACGTATGTGTTGTTCAGTGCAGAGCCAGAATCAGATGTGGCTAATAGGTGGTTTATACTTCTTTCTTCCCAGAAATGTAACTACGCGTCGCAGCGTCGCAGACGGCGAGAGCTGTGATTGGTCCGCTTGGTAGTAGCGTGTTTCCGCTTTAGCATTTCAAATTGATTGTTTTTGGATCAATAAAGATGCAACACATTGAGGTAAGGTTCATAGATACAAACATTTGTATGAGTCGACTTCTGCGACATTTCGGCTAAAGTTTCAGTCGCCATTGTTGAAAGTGAAGCAGGAAGTAGAAACAAGAATTAACTCGACTGACAAAACAGACACAGCGCCGACTAGCATTTGCGTGGCGTTGGTACAGAGCGAGCCAGACTGACGAGCGCACAAGTATAATTGGCTCACACCGGCGTTGGCTACGTCCGTAGGTTACGACGTCTAGTCCTGCAGTACTTTAAATGAGCCTTAATGAGCCTCTCCTTTTCGTGATTGAAATCCTAAAGAAAAAAAATGCTACTTGTACACTGAGTAAATAATACCCGGTTTAAAAATGTTGTGGCTTCTTTGAAGAGGTTGGCCCAGCACAAAGAAAATAAGTCATGTGTTAGTACACCCTTAGGTTCCTGTGAAGAGGTCTGATACTCCGTTCCTGCTCCGAGCAATGGTCAAGGTCATGGCAGATATGGTAGATGGCCAAGCGTGGTCAGCAACACTGACAATGAGTTGCCTCAGAGAAGTAAATAATATAATGTTCTGCTGGGAAACCTTTGGACCTGGCATTCATGTGGATGTTACTTAGATATGTAGCACCCACCTAGACCAAACCAGGCACCCCCACCCCATAGCAATGACACTCCTTGATAGCAGCACCCATCCCCAGCAGGATGCAGCCTGAGACAGGCACACACCTCCACGAGGTCAGGAGTTTACCTTTGCAGCCATTTTCAGTGCAGTAATTAATACGTTACATATTGGGTTTTATAATCATTACTTTTTCCACACACACATATAAATCGAGTGCATACCCAAGGGGGAGTAAATCTCAAAAGAGACACAAGAGTCAAAATATGATGTAAACCGCTCCCTCCTCACAGCAATATGAACGACTGACGGTACACTGACTCCAAAAGACTCCGGCTCAAAGTCTATGTTTTCCATGCTCCCTCTTGCATAAGCACTAGATGTTGGCCAATCCTCTGAAACCTTGCCGTCGGCCCGGTGTCGGTCTAAGCTCAAAATCTACATCTACTTGCAATGTGATCTCTGCTCTAGTCTCCGATTTTTGGCCGCGACGCTGAAATTCCTCTTAGTCTGGTTCCAGCCAGTCATTCTCTGTGGGTATGAGCACAGGGAGGAGGTCACGGTGGTGGTGGTGGGGTGCTGTAACTCAAGATACATGCATGTTTATATTCTCAGTTTTTTTCATGTTCTGCACATCCCCAGTGGAAAAATCACACGGGCTGGGGTTGACAGTGGGGACGACCGGTTTGGACTGATTAAATATTTAATCTAGGAAATACAGTAATGTCTTATTCAGCAACTCAGTTGTCGGCGCGGTCTTCTTTGACTTTAACGCTGATTTTAGTGGAGGTCAACGCCTTTTGTGTTGCCTTATTCTGCTACCTCTGATTATCTTGGGGAAATCCCATCCCTCAGGTCATTTAGCGGCAAATGTTTTGAGACCGAGTTGTGTCTGGGAATGCTAACATCTCTCCATGCATCACCTCAGACATCTCAGGAGAGGCCGGGGCAGGCAGGTGCGATAAACACACATAATACAGGAATGCTACTTCGTCAGATGAAGTTCACCGGCTCTGCGTCGCGGTTGGGGAGTGACGCAACGTGTTATTCTTTTAGCTCACTGGACATACGAAGTATTAGGTTTTTAACTGTCACATTTTGTACGGACTGATTAAACATGTCTGAACGCAAGCCACCACCTATTACTAAGGTAGAAATTTTAAACTTTCAGCACCGGACACAGAAGGTGATTTGTTCTGGCGCGCTTTAAATGAGCCGAGTGTATAAATGTCTTCATCTTGAGTAGCTTGCCAGTACCCCGTGGTAACATTTTGAGGTAAAATCAATAGACAGCGTGACCTTCAGCACGGGCAGGGTCTGGCAAAATGGACCAAATCAATATGAGAAAGCATGCTCTGAGCAAAAAAAACATAAAAAATAAGATTTCCGTAATAATATGTCATATGCATTTGCTTAAAAAAATAAAAATTAAAAAAAATGCCACCTGTGTCTGAACTGACTGAAAATGAACAATTCTGTTTATGAAACCCAACACACTGCAACAAATCTTCTTTCTATGAGGCTGCATGTAATATTTCGATCGATGACGAGTTTGATGTTTGTTTGTTTTTCAGGATTCAAGAGTCAGATACTACCTGAGGAGGACATTTAAAGGGGAACTGCTGTTTTTTTACAACCTGGAACGCATTATCAATGGGGAAAAGCACTAGCGTATCATAACAAAATATTGGTGAAATGAACTAGTTTCGTGGCCGATAATGCGTTATTTAGAGGCTGCGTTTCGGTGCCCCAGTCACTCCCACTATATGGATATACGCGGATCTAAATATCTAAAGAACGACACCAAATAACACCAAAGTAATATGGGTGAGTAAACGATCGTATTTTATGCCAGGAATAAGGTCCAGGTTGTAAAAAACGGTAGTTCCCCTTTAAGCGCCAGCTGAGCTTCTCCAGTGTTACTCTGCGTCTGACCTGCAGCTGTTGAATGTAGGTGTATTAAATTAATAATAATAATTTTTTTTAAAAAAGAGCATAGCGGAGAAGTACTACGCATGCCTGCGTTGAGTTTTCCAGGTGTGGCAGCCATCTGGTGCCTCGCTTCAACCGAGCGTGTAAAAAAAGAGTAGTATCATTGTTTAAACAGGTAGAATAGCTCAGCTCCGTTATATTAACTCCAGTCGGATGACGTTATGGTGGAGGACACGTTGTTTAAGCTGGGGCCACAGGCGGGCAAGCAGCTGAACACTGGCTTTATCGTAGCTTTGCCAGCATCTGTTCACTACAGGTCTTATTTATTTATTTATTTATTTATTTGATAGGGACAGTGCACATTAATGAACATCTATTAAGACAGCAATAGACGTAAAAATGACGGATTATGGCGACAATGCTAATTTGCATACACAGTCCCTAGGCAGGTAACACAACAACATGATAAGACACAGAACAGGACAACAGATCACAATAAAAGCAGATAAAAGTCAATGGTTACATGACTGGTCTGCTTTCAACCACTTGCTTGAGGTAAGCTTTGAAGGTTTGTAATGTGGGAGTTCCCTTATGGAGCAAAAATATGCTGCATATCTATCATTTACAGCGCTAATACTTTTCAGTCTTTATTTATTTGTTCAGTACAAGAGGCCAATTTATGAGACGATCACTGCCTCTGTGTGTTTTACCGACTTCTCTCCTGGTTTTTCATGTGAGAGCACTTGAGGTAGAGGCTGTTTTTCTCTTAGTCTATCTAATATGCCCTGTAAAGACCTGCTGAATTCCTTTAAATGTTTGTTGATTAAGAAAACAGGAAGGCAGGCATGCCTTGGTTCATTAGTTATCCGGTGTGCAAAGCTCTTGGTACGCACAGCCTAGAGGCAACTCCGACTCCAGACATACACAACTCCAAACAAGTACTGCGTATATAACCTTACACACACGAGGAACACAGCAAAGATAAAGGAAAACACACACATATTTATGTTAATGTCCACGTAGTGAAATATGCCCCGCTAAACTACACAGTTGAATTAACAAGCTGGGAGAACTACAGAACATTCCCAAACACACAGGCGCACACAGAGAGGTGTGATCTTCCAGGCAAAGCTGTGAAACGCTGCTATGTGAGAAAACACATTGCAAAGCAAACAGAGCTTCACAAGGCGAGCGCTTGTTCTAAGGCCAGAACCCAGGGCAATGCCCCTCACATCTCCGTGAGAGGAGGAGGAGGAGGAGGAGGAGAAGAAGAAGAAGAGAGAGGAGAGCGAGTGATCGGGTTCAGATGAGAACAGATCGGACACGATGAGCTGAGAGGGGGGTTCTTAGGAGAGGGTGGGAGAGGAGATGGAGATGAAAAGCCAGTAAGTAAAAGACAGCTCAGAAACTTTAGGCAGCATGGAGAGGTAAGAAGGTAAGAAGAACAGAGGATTCTGCAGGAGGATCCTAAAACTACAAATACGAGCTTTGATTTCTCTTGACGATACTCAAGAGTTTGTGTGTTGTCTTGGGTCAACCTTTCAAAGATCGAAGACACAAGAGGTTATGGTTACATTTCTGGCGGCTATCTACCTTAGTTGTGCCCTTGCCAAATGTGTTCACGCAACCAGGTCAATCTCTCTGTATTTTGAACCGTACATTAGGGCTGCAACTAATGACTAGCAGACTAGTCATCGAGACAACTCCGCCTGTACATATGCTAATACACTAGCTACTAGCAAGGGAGCAAACTATTTTACAGAGGTGCATCTGAATCTTCCAAAATGCGTTTCCTCTTCAAATGTTCATGTATAGCTAAGGTGGCCCAATGGTGGGCAAGATTCACAAATCTTTTTTCTGATAATTAAAAATAAAACTCAGTATTCAGATGGATTACAGCTTAAAAAAACAGCAAGGAGAGGACATGCCTTCCCACTGGAGTGATTTCCTTTGTTACAGATTTCTGAGAGAATGGACGTTCAAAGGTGAAAATGATTTGTTTAAACAAACAAGTGAAACCTGCACAATACCAAGCGAGAACAGACAGCTCTCTTCCAGAACATATTAACGTTTGACAGCAAGCTGGATTGCATCCGCTCTGATGTAGCTCTGTATAGTTTGGAGCATTTGGCATTCGACTCAGATTTTTTTTTTTTTAGAGGTGGCTGAGTAATGGAGCCCCAAATCTGTCTATGCTTTCTACAGAAACAACAATGAGCCACAATGTCTGGAATCCAACGTCCATTTTCTCTCCCGAAACGCTTCTATTTTCCCTCGAGCGGAGGCCGACTGTTTTGAGAAATGTGAGCTTGTTATGCTTTATGATGTGGTGTCTTATTGACGCGCTGCCTCCCCCCTACCATATAACAATATAACTCAACGTCCCATGCAGCCTCGCATGTACAGTAAAAGACGAAAGCGTGGTCAAGGCTGTAGACGTTAAGCATTTTCAGGCCTGTCTTGCTGTTTTTAAAGAACATACTATAGGACAATTTCAGCTCAGCTCATTCTGGATCGCTGGTATTCCCCTCCATGACCAAGAATTTCCTTTAAAATTCATCCATAAAGGTGAGCCGCTGCCAAACACTTAAACGTCTGCTCTGGTGCCGGGGAAATTGGAAAGTGAACAGTCTTTCAGATGAAGCCAACCTTTTGTTTTGGCAGCCGGCAAAATACCCAGATGTACAGTAATGACATTAATTCCCTCCACGCTCATGTTTGTGTAGAGTTTTTGTTTAGTTGGCTGCTAAATGACGCTTCCCTCTAAGCTATGATAATAGTTCGAGACACTTTTTCCAGCCTGGAAAACTTCAATCTGATTGGACGACAACTTAGCCGAGTGTACTCAGTGCTTTTGCCATAGATATTTTGGGTGGCTGTGATGGCTGGCACCCGGCTTACAGGACTGATTGTTTATGTTGGCTATGGGAGACCTGCCAGCTGTGGGTACATTAAAACCAGCAGTGATGAAATCCTACACTGAATATTTCCTCTGAAAAAAATTAAAACAAAACCAAAGTCAACAGCGTGTTTAAACAACCTGAAATCCTCCTTCTGCGTTGCTTTGCTTTGCAGATATTTGCTCCACTGGCAACTACAACTGGCATATGTATTTCTCGGAGAGACACACGTTTACAATGCGTCCTTGTTGACGATGCACATTAAACAGGCAGTGTTCTGACACGTCGAAATGGCATCCAGTTCTCAGAGCTTCCTGTGGTCCCTATCTGTTTTCTCTGTCGGCAAGCATCTGTTAACCATCAGCAAACACCACTTCAAAGGCAACAGAGTTGAAGACAAAGCGTTGGATAAACTGGAATGAATAAATAGTAATCAAAAGAATCAAACGGGGGGAGAAGAGGGGGAGAAAAAAAAGTCCCATCTTGATAGTGTTTGTTGAATGTGTGAGTTTTTCACAATAGAAAAAAAAAATTAAACACGAGGAAGTAATTTGTCTTGAACGAATGCCACATCTGCTTCATGTGCTCTTATTTTGTGTGTGTGTGTGTGTGTGTGTGTGACAATAATTACTGCAACCACCAAGGAAGTGGAGTGTATAGATGCCAGTCCACATAAAGCCATCTACATGAAGAACCACGTCTGGAGCCAGAACAATGTCTCTGTGCTGTGCCTTTCCATGTCCTTCACTTGATAATGTGCATTTTACACCGCCCCACAGATTCCATGCTTAAGTTATACTATAGCTTATGCCACTGATGCCAACATACTACTCAGAATGTTTTGAAAAAGTCAAACTTAGCTGATAGTTTTGGCTTCTTTTCAAGTTTCATAATTGTGTGTACGCCCAGGTGTGCATTTCTATTTACCACGTGTGCACGTGTCTACAATCTGGGTGCCGGATGCGGACCTTAAGCTTCTGCGAGACACCCTCCTCTCGTCATTGAGCTCCAAAAGGACAGATTATCTCCGGCATTCCACATCTGGAAGCAGTTGAGGACAGAGGAGCCGCTTCTTCTGAGAAATATACAAATATGTAGGACAAAGTGCACATGTATGGAGGGGATATGGATATGGACAATGGATGCAAAACTGTATCCTGAAGGGCCTTGAAGATCGGGTTATGAATATTCTTTAGAAAACACCTACAAGCGCAGCCTCTTAGCTGTCATGGGGGATCACTGAACCACTTTACATCTCTCAAAAGAAGCCAGGAGCTAGAGGACTGATAGCACTTTCAAGTGTGTCTTGTAAATATGAATTTGGAGCCTGTATATCTTTGCATAAAGACTAGAAACGGAGGAAAACGGCAAGCTTATTACCAGAGTGTTGCGTATAACACATCCAAAGCCAACTTAAAGCGGTATTGTTGTACTTTCCCATTCAAATGAACGTCAGTTATATTCAAGCCCTTTCCAAACAAGTACATGCCACTTTATCGCAAATAGGCTATTTAGTGACAGATGAATCTCTCTGTGTTTTGCAGAATATCACTGGCACACTGATAGCAGTGCTTTTTAAGGACTGTTACTGACAGGAAGTAACTATAGTAAGTAACAGTGAAATGGCAACAAGAGAACATAGCAATGATAGACTGAAAAATGAGCGTGGGTACCAAGTTGAACTAATCACAAGTCTAAGGCGTCGCAATTGAGATGGCAACCGAAGGGAGCATCTGGTAAAGTTGATTGACATATGACAAGAAAAAAACAACAACACAGAGTTTCCCAAATGTTTACTACAAGGAATAACCGTCCACCAAATGTTACAAGCCTGCAGTCAGCATGTTGAATTTGAATGACACCACCACTCCATCTGGGTCCACCGGTGTCATTTCTTGTCAAGCAGTGAGCAGTGACTAGGAGAAGAACAAGCTCTGTCCACCCATTAGTCTGTGAAGGTTCCACCTACACCTGAAGGACAAAGGACACTCCCTTGAACATAACAACGTCCAAATCTTAACCAGAGAAGGCCGATGGTTTGAAAGAGGAGTAAAGGAAGCCATCTATGCCAGATTGGAAAAACCTTCTCTAAACAGAGGAGTTGGACTGAGATTTAATCTGCTATTAATTTACAATACAGTTTTAACTTCTGTTCCCAAGAAGTTTCAACCCCATTCACACTTTGAGACAGGAGACTCTGACTGACAAAGGGTCGTTAGAGCATCATTCATAGGGCAAGAGGACAGGGACAAACTGTCCCCCCTCAACGACAGGTAAGTATCTATTCATTAATGGAAATTAGCTGCACCAGTTTCTGGTTGGTTACAGAAACAAGTCAAGCAAGTTTCTGATGGGTTACCCACAGAGTTTCCTATTTAAACCTCAAACTTCCCACCAGTCCCCCAGAACTGAAGAAGCTACTCGGATGAATGGCGAAATGTTTTCTCCAAAAACTCCAAAAACATGTCCAGTTGCTTTTTAAAAGCACTTTTTGGATATGGCCATACATTAGCAATATTTCCATGTTCTGCGTGTTTCATTTGGAAACATACAGGGTGGGATAGAGTGTTACCTAGGCAACCAGAACTTGAAAGGTCCACTAGCGATGGGCAGTGAGTGAATCGCTTGATATGTGGACAGGGCTTTACTGTATGTGATTATTTGAAAAGCAGTTTTAGTGGATTCATAGAACCTTAGTTATATTTGTTACTTATGTTCACAGTTTCTAGCAGTGAGGAATAAATAATCTAGCAAGCATCCAAAAAAGTTTCTATTCAGACGAAGGATTAGGAAAGTGATCGATGGCCTGGTCTGACTGGTCTGTCTTTTGACCTCTGGAGAGTGGCGTAAGACAGCCAGACAGATTGTTTTTGGGTAGAATTTAGCTTTGTCTAGAGCTAAAGTAGCTGTCTTTATGCTGAGCAAGGCTAACCATGCCCAAGAGGTATCAATCTTTCATCTTACTACTGACAAAAACGCAAATTAGTTGGTTTCCCAAAATGTTAAACTACTCAGCTAAATCTCCTTATAGTTTGATCTGTTTGACTACATTCACCTGAGCTATACAGAGTTAACTTAGAACCATTTGTCATCTCATTATCATTTGTCATATTTTATAAAAGTATATAAAGTGATTTTCATTCATAACTGAAATTACCTTATCCGTGTCAGGAAAAAATACAAGGGGAGGTTTAAAAACCGTATCCGTTTCTTCATGTCAAACCTGTTTCAAGTGTGTATTTATCAGTTTTAACAGTGTTTGGTAAGACTCTGCAATCATTCACTCTCAGCACAATTGTTCCTCACCCTTGTGGGCAGCCCAGTCCTCTGAGACAAGGTCTGTTTAAAAGGTATGCAAAGAAAATTGCAGGTTTCTTTATATAAAATAGTCAATGTGTGAAGTCAAGTGAAGAGAGAAAATGTTCTGACAGGAAGCTCTGCGGTTATTATACATAATGGACCAGCATATTCACAAAGACCCACCTGCGTGAACACACACACACACACCCACACACACACACACACACACACACACGCTCCCCACCACACACACAATCGTGATCATAATATTCTAACATCTGTGGATTCATTAACACCCCTCCGTACATGTGAATTTTTAACCCACGTGCTTCTGCTCTTTGAAGTGTGATGTGTGGCTGAAAGCTTTTTATTTTTTTTCCATGTGAGATGATTCACAGCACGGTAATCACCAGCTAGTTGCGGAGCATCAATCAATTAAGAGAAGCTGTCAAAGCCCCATAATGGTTTTAATGTGCTGCTTCTTCCACTGGCCCGCTGAATCGGATGGGTAATTGCACACCACCCAAATCATCTTAGGTGGATCTCTACCTGGTTACATCGGCGCCTGAATATAAATGCCACGAAAGTTGGTTTCGGGTGGTGTGTTTGAAAGCTAAGCACTCCTCAGGGGAGCCGCCGCAGCGATACATAATAAAACTGAATTGATAAAGTGATGATTAGAATTACACCGGCGAGAAAATGAAATCAGAGACGAGCTTTATATGCCCCTGACAGATATGATTAATGAGGAAGACTGAACACGCATTGGTGGAAGAACTGGTCAGATCCTTTGGTTATTTTATATTATGTATCTTAATTTTTGTACATTTTTACAGCGAGAATGCAATATACACTGATCAGGCATAACATTATGACCACTGACAGGAGAAGTAAATAACATTGACCATCTTGTGACAATTCAATGTTCTGCTGGGAAACTTTCAGGCCTGGCATTAGTGTGGATGTTACTTAGACATATAGCACCCACCTAGACCAGACCAGGCACCCCCACCCCATAGCAATGACACTCCTTGATGGCAGCAGCCATCCCCAGCAGGATGCAGCCTGACACAGGTATACACACAAAAACGCTTTAGGAACAACTAAAAAAAAAAACATGAAGAACAGCACAAGGTGTTGACCTGGCCTCTAAATTCACTAGATCCCAAATTGATCAAGTATCTGTGGGATGATCTACAGAGGCCCCTCCCCTCAACCCATAAGACCCAAAGACCCCCCACTAACAACACTTGTTGCCAGACACCACAGGACACCCTCAGAAGGCCCATGTCCATTCTCTGATGAGTCACAACAGTTTTGGAGGCACAAGGTAGACCTACACAATATTAGGAAGGTGGTCATAATGTTATGCCGATCGGTGTATCTGCTGAAATCGTAGTGAAGCAGAGAAAAAGTGCTGAGAAGTTCAGTCTATGTAACGGTCTCCAACTGAACTTAGTAGAAAGTGAAAAACTTTACGGTGAGGCCAGTGCGTTTCCTAATTTTTTTTCGTTTTCCCCTCCCCCCTATCCTTAGAAGTAGGTGAGGCGGTGCCAAAAATCCTACTCTACTTCATGGAATAAAAAGTACAGCGTTTCCCTCTAAACTGAAGTGGAGCAGAAGTATAAAGTGGCATGAAATAGAAATGCTTCAGAGGAGTAAGAAAAAAAAACTGTTCTTACAACTGGTCCTTGAGCGAATGTACTTAGCTTCTCTTCACCGCTGACACGGGGTTACCTCTGAAACAGCCCCCCAAGTGAAACCCCATAGATGCCCATTCATTCAAAGCAACTACAGTTAAAACCATTCACCGTGCTGAGGGATTATGCAACTTCTAAACACCGCCACCTTACTACACACCTCTCATTCCTTACTCACAAACTGAAACCGTCTGATTCTAACGAGCAAATCAGCCTCGGTTGAGAATAACGCCTAATTTAGCCCACATAATCGAGCGTGCAACACTACATTCTGAAATATTCAGAGTTAGTGACTCACAGCCTTCACAGCCTAATAAAATGAGGCTTTACCGGCATTAAATTCAGCTCTATTTTCCTTTCAAAGGACACTATGAACGGTTTGAAAGTCACAACAGTCACAATCCAGCTGTGCCAATGGGAAGGCACAATAGCCTTGATTCTGCTGTGGAGTAAAAAAAAAAAACAAACAAAAAAAAAAAAACAGCAAGTCAGACTGAACCTTTGTTCCTTTCATACCGTGCTGTCCCTTCCATCTGCTCTGCTCTTATCGTTCTTTTTCAATCTTCAAACAGATGTGACACATCAGGACGGTGGCGATAAACAAATATCATTGTCTTATTCAAGACAGCAGGCTCCACGTTGGTGCGGCGTCTGATTAATGCCCTCGTTTGGGGCCCCTCAGTCTCTCGCCTAATTAAAGTCATTCTTCAGTAATATTCCTAAATCAACTGTTTCCTCTTGCCTATTTAAGACCTAATTGGAAGCATGTGCACTCAACCCAAAAGGGCTCCTTTTAACCCCTGACACTTCAAGAATGTGTCTGTTGCGGTCATCGATTTCCTTTTCCCCTTCTTTATTCTCGCAGCCGGAGAGAAAAAGCGCTCGACTGCGAGGCTTCGCTGGGTCTAGGTTTTTGTGGCTCAGGTTGCAGATGTGGTTACGATGCTTTTTTTTTTTTTTTGGAGAAAAGCGGCTCGGTGTTATCAGGATGTTGCGGATGTTTACCCCTTACATGGTTGCCTGACAAAACAAAAAAACACTGACAGGACTATTACATCCGTCTGTAGTGTCTGCAGAAGATTTGCAGTTTTCTAAGATTTCACACCAGTTTCATCATCGTGATAGAACCTTGTGTAAATTCTCTCTCGAATATGATGCTTTGTTTATGGTGTTCTCTCCTGCATTAGACCCATCATAATCACTATTATTATTATTGTTATCCCTTCAGGGAGGTTAAACCAGGATGAAATGTGTATGTGAAGCAGCTCCTGTGCACTCCTCACACTATGACTGAACATAAAACGCTTTACTGTGGGAACACTGTGCTCAGTGTAATTATGGAAATTAATCTCCTAATTCTTTTTGCATTCCTTGGCTGTTCAAGCCTCTTTGATATTTAAATGACGCCATTTTGACTTAGCCACGCACCAAGGCAGGCTGCTTGCTTCAAGCCACACCATTTGGATGCGAGAGATCATTTCAGAGACAAATGATTCTGGTGTTCTCCAGCGTGTTTACATGTGGAATGGAGCGTTGGATCGCTGGGGCGTCCGCGCTCGTCATTTCCACACGGAAAACAAAAACACAGGCTGGAAACATTCTGGAAGGGTGATTGATTTCCTCGCCAGCGTTTCTGCAACATTAAGCTTTACCTATTCTTTTTCAGTCCTAATCTGCGTCCCCTCACACACCTGCCTCCTTAACATTGTGTTTAGCAGGGACACAAATACATCCACCTTATGTCTATAGCTGGCTCTGTGAATGGAAACCACTGGTGCCTGGGCAAATTACTGTTTTTGTTCACTTCACAGTGAAGTGAAAGGTCACCAAGGACAGTAAAGGAGACATTATTATGGGGAGTACCAGCAAAAACACTTCAGTTTCTGAACTGTAAACTTGCAGCAGCAGAGAAACAAAAGATTTTCCAAATAGCACTCATACTGTTAAGAGTTTTTCCAACACCAAATGCCTCAGATACCGCCTAAAATGATGGAAGAGGTGAATGCAAAAGCCTATGAATCAATCTGACACTAGGTTTTCCTGTTTAAAATATTGCTAACATATTGCTCGCTCTGGCTAACGCTGCTCTACCAGAAATCACTTCTTATTCGACCACCGTAAATGTCTGCAAGGTGTATAATATGCAAGGCAATGCAGCTGAGGGGTGGCACAGGTGTTGCTGATTTCAACAGCAGCAATTCTGTATATTATAAAACACACTATATATATATTAAACGCACTGCTTTGAGATCAGTAATCTGTATCAGACGGTGCATTTGATAATCTGAATCTCAAGAATCTCAATCAGAAAAGAAAAGCTTGACTTTACAAGTATATATATAAAATTAGTTTGCATCTAAATGACTATGCTATACAGTCTAATATGTGGTTTATCAAAAGTGACCCAAACAGAGAGAGAAATCGCTTAGTTATCTTTAAAGATTCCCCTTTTAAGATGGATTCAAAAGACTGTTTTCTTTAACAGGCATTGGCGGTGGGAAAATGGACCCTCGCCAACAGATAGGCCGAACTCGGCTCTCGCTCGGGAAACAACAACAACGATCCATTGTTCATTAAATATCCCATAAATTCCACCTTTCCATCTGTAAAGAGATGTTTTCCCCCATCCCTCTCCTTTTTGTTTTGCACGTGAAGTCATGAGTTTCCAATAATTTACAACTCGTGCAAAATCAGTTTGGCCCACCTTTAAATTCCACGGCTTCAAAAACAGTGACCCAGTGTTAAGGACACAGCCCACTTGCGGGGCTGCCTGTGTAATTTTGATTTTATTCAGCAGTCACTCACGAGCTGCTGCTGCTGCTGCTGCTGCTGCTGGTGCTTCAGTCATGGAGTCAACAGTTATTTTCTCTATGACCAAAATACACACACCAAGGACATCTAATGGGATATTTTCATATTAACACAACTATAATCTGCAGCTTTAAACACGGCAATGAACTTGAAGTATTACTCATAACAAACACATTATGCCCGTCACCAAATTGCCATCTACAGCAGGGCCAGTGTTGTAAATTACAAGGTTTAAGTCATTTTGAGCTGTTTACCTTTGCGTATGAAGCTGAGGTCATCAGAGCACCCACAAATAAAGCTGTGTATTGATGTCAAATGTTCTGCGGAGGCGCTTGGCCACAGTGGCCTCTGCTGAGTGGTAAAAGTACTGCATGCAGGGGCGGCGCAGGGGGGCACAGCCGTGTAATCTATTCAAGTATGGGCTGATGATCACTAATTGATTTAATCTTGTATTAAACTATGGGCTCGTGCTCACCTTAAGACAACAAATCATATTCAGCCAACTGTTGTGGAGGATTATAATTGACGTGGATGGATCTCAGCTGCTGACTGGGAGAGAAGCTGTGGGATGCATCTGTCCTGCCTTTGCACAGCTGCTGGAGAATGATGACGGCAATGTTTGGCTTTTTTTTTTTTTGAACAGGAATGCAGAAGTGTTTGCGAGATTCAATCAGAAGTCAGCCATGAATAGAGCTCATCAAGTTACACCTGGATTGTTTTTAATAGGGGAAATCAAGTGTAGTTTGTGGATTGTCTTATCATGGTGGGGAATGTTAAATTAATATCTGGCATTAATTAGCATTTCTGAGATAAGAGCGATGACATATCTCCTAAAATAAATAAATAAATAAAACTATGAGAAAAGAAAAACAAACTGCAACACCAACTTTATGGTAAGATACAAACACTTCTGTGTTAATTAATGTCAGCGACAGGCTGGAAAATAACAAAAACCGGTGTTAAAGACAAAACCGACACAACAAAAAAATGCCATTGTCTAAAGGCACAGCACGGCCTGCACATACAGTACGAAATGTTTTCCCACAAACCGTTCTCAAAGACCTCACCGAAGCTATTTTCAGCCAAGATATAAATCAAGTAATTGCTAACAGAGTACTGTGATGTTACTGCAGCTTCAAACCCCAAGCGGCAGAGATCGGCCATTAAAAGGGGGAATAAAACGATACCGTTTAATTTAACCCCATTGTCGGGCCTAATGCGTTCCCAAGTCGAGAGCGCGTGTGCGGCTGTTTCATGTTTAAAGAAGTGCGTTTTACGGGCTAATTGAAAGGCTTTAATGTCACAAAATGTTTGAGTCCAAAGCTAGCGCCAACGGATTAAGCCCGACTCTGACGGCGGCTTTGTAAAGAGGGGAACGGTTTCAGAGAGAAGGCATGAAAGCGTTTCTTGGATCTTGAACGATAACTTTAATCTTGGAGCCAAATTTTCCACAGATCGATGGGGTTTACGTGTCATCAGCTCAGTTTTTGGATGATTGCATTACTGTATGTGACAATAATATAAAAAATACATATATATTTTTGTGACTGTTGGACCAAGACGGCAGCTTTTGGTATGCCGTTCCACATTTAATGCGATTAGGAATGAAGTTTTTGCTCAGGGGACAACTAAATCTGGAACGAAACAGGGAGAAAGAAACATTTATCACGCTTTAAAATGTGTTTTTCTGTCCTTTATATCAAATTCCGGTACTCCAAGACATCTTGATTGTGCTTCTCTTTCAGTCCTCGATGGAATTTCCTATCAAGACTTTAAAAAAAAAAAAGTAAACACTTCAAATAGATGGCATTTCCCATGAGACCAAAGGAGACTCGAGAAAAGCAAAATCCGCCGACTAACCAGAAAACCAACATCACCCTCCATCACTGCAATGTCATGACTTCATCCCGCTTCCTCTCTACCGCTGTCCCTGTGGTCTGGACTCCTAATTCACTGGCTTGAATGCTGAAACTCTCCAAAGGGCTGGGGCGACTTAATCCAACGATGAGAGACAAGAAAATAACAGTGCTCAGCTTTAGTGAGGTCCTGTTGCTCTCTCTGTCTCTCTGCAGCGTGTCAGCATGAATATTCTCCCCTTGAAGAGTACTGCGGTAGAACCTGACATTACCAGCTTGGACTGAACCCAAATTAGATAGAGTCAGTTTGCTTTGGCTGCATTTGCCACTTCATAAAAACCCGGACACTGAATAAACTCCAGAAATGTCTCTAATGACAGACGTACAGTACTGAAATGTGACCCTGAGCTGGAGATAATCACTGTCATTTAGCGTTAGAGCAAATCAGTGCGGGACATTAACAACCAGACCAGAAAGGGCCTACATCAACTGGAAAATATCAGTTTGGTTAATGTGACTACGGTGGCAAGAATGTAAAATACATGTGTTTAAATATGCCTGTGGCTTTACCGCCTTAACCAGAACGAATTTCATTTAAATTAGTGCAACTCAGTGAAAACTTCATCTTGATTTCATAAATAAATAAAATCTCATGTTAGTCAGGCTTATTTCAAAGATAAGAACGGCTTTTAGACATCAAACAATTCATCTATAAATTAAATTATCAACAAAAAAAAAGTCTGTAAAGCGATCAGACTTGAGATTTATGAAACTGAATAATTTATGAATCGTTCTTCAGACAACATTGCGAGATACACTGCCTGGCCAAAACAAAAGTTCGGCACCAAAAAAAAAAGGTCACACACAGCTTTGATTACTGCACGCATTCTCTGTGGCATTGTTTCAATAAGCTCCTGCAATGTCACAAGATTTATTTCCATCCAGTGTTGCTTTAACTTTTCACCAAGATCTTGTATTGATGATGGGAGAGTCTGACCACTGCACAAAGCCTTCTCCAGCACATCCCAAAGATTCTCAATGGGGTTAAGGTCTGGACTCTGTGGTGGCCAATCCATGTGTGAAAATGACGTCTCATGCTCCCTGAACCACTCTTTCACAATGTGATCCCCATGAATCCTGGCATTGTCATCTTGGAAATAGCCCCATGCCATCAGGGAAGAAAAAACCCATTGATGGACTAACCTGGTCATTCAGTATATTCAGCTAGTCAGCTGACCTCATTCTTTGGGCACATAATGTTGCTGAACCTAGACCTGAGCAACTGCAGCAACCCCAGATCATAGCACTGCCCCCACAGGCTTGTACAGTAGACACCAGGCATGATGGGTGCATCACTTCATCTGCATCTCTTCTTACCCTGATGCGCTGGTTCCCCACTATCCTTCCAGTTTTTAATAATGAGTTGGACAGTTCTTAACCCAGTTATAGTAGTTTCTTCAATCTCCTTAGATGTTTTGATGATTTGATCCTTCTCAAACACTAAGACTAACATCTTTACCACGACCACAGGATGTGTCTTTCGACATGGTTGTTTAAGAAATGAGAAGCTACTCATTGCATCAGTTGGGGTTAAATAACTTGTTGACAGCTGAAAGATAATCGCCCATGCAGTAATTATTCAATAGGAGGCTCGTACCTATTTGCTTAGTTAAAACCAGTGTTTTTGGCCAGGCAGTGTATTTGACTGTTTAAGCATCTTTTCCCTATAAAGTACCCACACAGTTATGTCTGCAATGCAAGTTTAACTGCTGAAGATAATACATTTAACCACTACGTAACACTTCACCACGTGATGAGAATGAGCCGTAGAACGATAGCCACTTTGTAGTTAGACGCCTGTGCCATCCCTACAGTAACAAGTCAAATTTGCACATTTGTAATTTGTGATACTGAGCCATATGAATAAAACTGAAAATAATTTGAATAATTTTTCAAACAACATCGCCAGATATTTGATGGTCTCTGCCTTGCTGTACATTACAACAAAATAAAGTTGAAGGTGTCAGTTTATGCCCTGGAAATTGTGATGATTGTTATTTTTTTCCCCCACTTTAAAAGACCTGAATATGCATCAATTAATTTAAAAAAAAAAAAAGCTTTATCTTCACGGTTAAGCTAAGAGGTGAAGTTAGGCTAGCAAGGTACTATTAGCAGCAATTAAACTTGCATTGCATTGCTAGCTGAATTATGTACCCACAGTTTTGTGTGAAATGTATGTTTAACTGCTGCGGATAGCAAATTGTAACACGATGTGAGAATGTACAGGAAAATGTACCTTTTTACATGGCGGCCATTTTGTTTTGTCACTGTTGGGAAGTGTATTTATTGTGAATCTGAGGGAAATTCTGTGATTTGTGAGTCACTTCCATAAAAACGTATGAGTTTATGAGTTCTTGTATGCCATGACAGTGCACAAACAAGAGCAGGGCCTCATGTAAGTGGAACGCAGCCTCATTAATGCACCTGTGTAGTCAAAAAAAGTTCTTAAAGCAGTGTTTGTCGCCTAACAAGGACCACAGGGGTGAATCAGAAACACAGTTTAGCAGCATTTTGATCGCATTTTTTTGTTAAATTGAAGATTATTATCATTATCATTTATTATTATTATTCTTTTTACATTAACTTACCACGGTTTTGTGCCTGTCGTTTCAGCATCTAACACTGTGTTTACCTGCAACTTCCACAGAAACTTCCTGCCGTTATTGTCCCATGTGAGCTCCCGTACTTGAGCGTTCGGCGTCAGGAAGTAGCTTCACTTTCATAACAAAGACGCATAACGCAGTTTTCTCGGCAGATTATGACAAAATCTCCCAACTTTCATGCCGAATCAGCCGGTAACACGGGACACTTTCGATGCGGAGACGTTCAGTTAACCGGTTAAAGTTTTCTGCGGGGGCAGTTGGACAGTTTTTTCCTTCATTACGAGCACTTTGCTAACATCTCCATCGGCGATAGCCCGAGCGGCTACGCTAACGTTTCCAGTAACTTTACTTGGATAGAGATTCATCATCCGGCGATTTTAATGTGCTTTCAGGCGGCTGTGAGAGTGGAGTAGTGTCTGAACACCGAGGTGGGTTAATAAACTATGTTGTGTCTGAAATGCTCTGTAACAGGTGATAAACTGATCTTACCACAGTTACTTTCATCTTCATTTTATTCCAAGCAAGTGAAAGTGAAATGCCTGCTCATGATTCTGCACAATATAGAAGTGAAAGTTTGAATATTTAACACATTAGAGGAGATTTTAGTCTTAAAACAGTGGATCTCAATCATCTCAATCAGTGTCTGTGGCTTGAAGGGATTTCAGTCAGGGGGTTGTTGTCTGGAAGAGGGTCCCAAGATTATAAGCAAGATGCAGGGATTTATTTGACAGGAAGAAAACAAACTAGAAGTGATCTGTTATTTTTTTTTCTTGATAATTACATTATGTTTTGCGTTTTCTAACCATTATAAGCATCTAAATAGTGCTTAATGAGGGGTGGGGGGCTGTTTCTGCATGTAAACACAGCTTTGTTTTGAATGGTAACAAGCCATGAGACGTTTGGGAACCGCCTTCAATTGAAATAGCGATCAAACCATGATAATAAGCTTTTGCATGATCAGAACTATCCGTGTGAGTGTCCTCTTACGTTTGTTAAAATAAACAGACCTTTAGTTTCAGTTAGGACAATGAATGAATGAATCACGAGCAGGTGCAGACAAGTGATTTCGTTATGGGGCTTATGTTTTTTCTTCTGATACCTCACAAACGCAGACAAATGTTTTGATCATGATATAATTTACCAGAAAGCAGTGGAGGCGCTTTTTCAATCAACCGTGGGAGCTTTCGAGTGCACCCGTACAGTGAGTGGGATGAACTCACTTCATTAGTGAGTCCACTGAGCGAAGACTAATGCATTCTCGTATAACAGTCCTGCATTAAATCTTAGCTTCGTTTAAAATGGCTTTCGATTCAACTGCGCATTTATTTCGTAGTGCTGTTGGATTGCGCTGTGTTGTGCCGACACACGTTTCTGTTTTTAGTCAGAAGGCTAAATAATGGTAATCAGTTGAGTTTTAGTCAATCCTGTTTAACTGCAGCTCAAACTACATCCTCCAAAATAGTCATACAGTTGAATCGCCGTCTTCCATTCACTGTTTAAACATAAACTGAACAATTTAACAGTCGCGAAGGGGGATCTAGTGTAGGACTGTTATAATATAATGCATTTGTTTATGCTAGTGTGCCTAATGACCAGGCGAGTGAGTGCAGAGCGCTGTGTCTCCAGTTTATTAAGAACATCTATTTAAAACTAATATAGTCTAATCAAGGAGGAAATTGTGTACAGAGAAGGATACGAGACAACTCCCTGATTATGGAGTCTGTGGTCCTATTGTCTTACATCATATATTTCACTACCCTCCTTGATAAAAATGCGGTAGAAATATCAGTGTATATTAAAAGAGGGGTGTTACTGTACACCAACAAGACTTCTCATTAGTATTTTTCTTGTCTTCGTCGTGTTCGTACAGGACGATGCCACGTTTGCAGTCCGGCGTGTGGAAACATTTCACACCAGCCATCAAAGATGGGAGGGAGACCTTCATGTGCAACTACTGCTCCAAGACGTACACAAAGAACGCCACGAAGATGCAGATGCATTTAGACAAGTGCAAGGAGTACTCTGTTGTCTCGCAGCAGTCGCCGGGCCCCGACGGGAGCTCGTCTGCCTCCATCCCCGTCCCCTCCTTCTCTTTCTTGCCATCTGCCTCCCCCGGGAGACAGTTCCTCATCGATTCAGTGGATCAGCGCAGCCAGGCGTACGCTGACGAGTGCCTGGCGAGAGCCGTCTACGCCACCTCCTCACCCCTCACTCTCACGGACAATATTTATTGGAAACGATTTTTTAGCGTGCTGCGGCCCGCTTACTGCCCGCCCACCGGAGAAGCCCTGTCCTCTCATCTTCTGGACTCGGAGTATGACAGAGTGCAAAGCCAGGTTCACGAGGCCATAGGGAAGGCAGACTGCGTCACCATCCTCTGCAGCGGCTGGTCTAACCTCAAAGAAAACGGAACCGTCGTTTATGTCGTCGCGACTCCCTTACCGCTGTTTTACAAATGCACTAAGACAAAGGAGCAGGCGCGCACGAGCACGTTCATCGCGGAGGAGCTGAAAGGCGTCATCGACGAAGTGGGGTCGCAGAAGGTCTTCGCCGTCGTCACTGATGACGCCCCGGAAATGAAGGCAGCGTGGGCTCAAGTGGAGGAGGCCTTCCCGCACGTATCGGCCATTGGCTGCACGGCGTACGGCATCCAGCGCCTCTTTGACGACGTGGTGGCTCAGCCCTCTGTGAAGTCACTGTGCAGGAGAGCCGAGCAGGTGGTGAGGTATGTTAGAGAGAGAAAAATACTAGCTGAGACTTTCAGATGCTGGCAGAAGACAAAAATAAGAATCCACACGTCTAAAGGGACGACACTGGAACTGCCCTCCAGCTCCGACTGGACAGGGGTGGTCAACATGTTCAGCAGCCTCCTCGAGGGCCAGAACTCTCTACAAGAAATGGGCATCTCTCCCACGCTGGATGTGGAAGCATCTATCAGGGCTATTTTACAGGATTCTGCATTCTGGGAAGGACTGAGCAGCAGCCTGAACTTGCTCTACTTGATTGGGAATTATATTGATTACATGAAAAAAGAAGAAGCTGCACTCTCTGGTGTCGTTGACGTGTTCAGTCAGTTAAGATATCTGATCGGAGCCTCGCTGTCGGGGTCCGGGCTGCACAGCGGCGAACAGAAAGCCGTCATGGCGTCACTGGACAGGTGTCAGGAGTTTTGCGTGAAGCCCATCCACGCCGCCGCGTACATGCTCGATCCGAAGCACGCCGGGCAGCAGACGCTCTCCGGGGAGCAGATAAACGGCGCCTACTACGTCATATCCAGCCTGTCGCATCACCTGAACCTCGACGAGGGGAAAGTGCTTGCCAGCTTCGCCAGGTTCTCTGCCAAGCAGGGGCTGTGGAAGGGGGCCGGGATATGGAGCTCGTGCCAGCACGTGTCCGCGACCACCTGGTGGAAAGGCCTGTGTTCGTCTGAGCCGCTGTCCGCCGTGGCCTTCGCTATACTCCAGATACCGCCGGCGGCAGGCGCCTGCGAGCGCCTGTGGTCGCACTTCTGTAACACTAAAGCGAAGGGTTCTTTCTCGGGGGAAAGGGTGCAGAAACTGGTCGCTGTGCAGGCGAATCTCAACCTCCTAGAGCCTAGTGACTGCGAGTTTGCGCCGCTGGATAGCGATGAAGATAAGAAGGCTTCATTTCAGTCTGACACTCATTAGCAGCAATCAGCTTTATGAATCAGTAAAATACGATTTAATAGATTAAAAGTAAATTTACTCTAAGTTTATATGGTTTGTCTGAAATGTCTGAACTGTTGTTGCACTTTTTACACTCCATGAAATGTATAAGCAGAGACTGAATCAGGTGGCTTAGTGTGTTTTAATCACCTACAATGTATACTTGTGTAGTATGTTTTTTTTTTATTAAGCCTCGAGTAATGTTAACCTTATAACTGCAACCTGAACTACATTAACAAGGTCAAACCTTTGTTAGAACATGTACATGGTGTGAATAAAACCATTATGTATTTATTGAAGATGTCGGAGTTCATACCTGTGTCAAGAAACGTTCACTATCCACTATCTATTACTGCTTATCCTGTGGGGGGGGCTATCCCAGCTGGAGTCTGTCCCGGCTGTCACTGCGGCGTATATGCTGGACGGGTCGCCAGTCCATCGCAGCTAACATAAACAGAAACATTTTCACTACCGAAACACAGGTGGTAGCTATGTCTTTATAATTAAAGGGGAACTACTTTTACAACCTGGACCTTATTTCTGGCATAAAATACGATCGTTTACTCACCCATATAATTTTGGTGTAATTTGGAGTCATTCGGACGATATTTAAATCTGCATATATCCATATAGTGGGAGTGATTGGGGCACCGAAACGCAGCCTCTAAATAACGCATTATCTGACGCGAAACTTGTTCATTTCACCAATATTTTGTTATGATACGCTAATGCCATTCCCCACTGAGACCGGAGTTACCTGTTATCATCATTCGGGGTCTGTAGATTGACGTACTAACCTCTGACCTGGATGATGTCATCTCTGTGCGCCGTAAACGGTCGCATTTTATGCCAGAGATGAGGTCCGGGTAGTTCCCCTTTAAGTTTGTTTGGTTTGTTAAGTTTGTTTCTACAGAAAAAATATATAGAATGTGTTAATGAACTTTAGAGGTGAAGGTATTTGATTGCATTCTTATTTCCACTCTTTAATGCTAAGCTAATTGGCTAACTGTTGCCTGTGGCCGTACATTTGCCGGAAAGAGCACAAATACCTTCCAAAGATTAACTGTTGCGGAAGTTAAAAACACAAAAAACTCCAAACTTAGCGCTTTCCATGGAAGACTAAATGAAACTAAATTCAAGAAAATTCAAAGCCAGAGCATCACAAAGAAGAGGCTGTTGCAATGCGCTGAGGCGAACAGTGTTTTCTCCCACACACACGGCGCCTTCCCTCCTCTCTGTTGTTTTGTGCTGGTGGTTTGGCACAGCGTGGCCTCGGGGCTCCGAGGGGAGATCTGGACCCTGTAAATACTAGCATTATTAATCTTAATAGGAATGAGCCTGCTCGTCTCCGGAGGTGTCTCTGCCTCAAAGGCTGCAGACCTGCCGCACTAAATCTGAGACGCTGTTCTCCATTGGTATCACTCAATAAATCTGCTACCGCCTATGCATTCCCTCTTCCTCTCCCACAGTCCGCTCACTTTACGGCGCTGTCCGCTCTGCGTGGGGGTTCGGAGGGTTTGACAACAGATGTGTGGGCATCAAGTAGAGCGATGGTATAATATCATTTAGCAGTTGAAGAGAGCCGCTCTCATGATGTGTGCTGTTTATGACAGATGGCAGTGCGTTGGTTGCTTTAAAGTTGTCCTTTTAGTGGTTTAGTCATACCAAGCAGGTGATGAAATCACTGATATGGTAATTTATCACTTTTCCCGTGGTTTCATTTGTGTTTCATCATTTGTTACAGGCCTAGATTATCAGTGTAAAAGTGGATTGTCAGCTCATAAGGTGTTTCTGTTTGTCACAATGCCTACTGACTAATGATGCAAACTACACCTGCAGCTACAGCAAGTCTGATTCTGTTTCATATTATTTCTGCTTTATACAGTTTAATCAGTGTTTCCCGTGCGATTTCGCAAGACACTGCCATTTGTTTTTTGGGGGCTGGTGCATGAATAATAAACATAATGCTGTTGAGACATGGCTTTCTATCTACGAATGTATTAGCAAATTTAACTTTGCTAGCTAGCGCTTATAAAGTTAAGCTAGTTCACGTTAGGTCTGGAGTCATTCTGCCAGGTTTTGACCAACTCTCTTAAAATAATTTTAAATCTCTGTGTTCTAAAAAACATTGGGTTTTAAACGGTGGCGGTATTGATTTTTATTAGTGAACAACACAAATAGCTTCACATGCTACGTGACTCCCGTATGTTGTCTGCGCCGTTTTCGTCAGGTTAAATATAGGGCTGGGTGATTAATTGAATTTTGATTTCGATTTTGGCTTCCCTCGATCTTGAAAAAAAGATAATCGTTATAAAACGTTCATTCTGAACTGAAAAACTTCGGTTTCAAAGAGTCTAACTTGGAACGAACGAAGAACGTCTCGGCTTCACGTCTTTACCCAGTTTTTTGAATTAGCTAAGAGTTAGGCGGAGTCAGGCGCTGCCAAGATGGCGACGTTGGGCACCACCACACTGAGCTTCTAAACCACTCTTAGGTATCCTATGGGTGACTTTACATCCATCTTTACACATTGTCAGTGGTGTTTAATAGTTGTAAGACATTGGAGACTCAGAGGAATAAATATACATGTATCAAGTGTACTTATCAATAGTATTATGTAGAATTTCACTAGCCTTACATGAAGCCATGGGGTCTTATGAGGAAATGTGGAAGTGGCTCAATGTGAAATACCGCTGAAAGTCCCTAGATTATTTTATCCAAAATCTCTGGCACCAATTGACTCTCATTAAAAAAAGGCCAACTCCCTGCCCTGAAATACTAAAGGAAAACATTTTTCCATATGAAGTATGCTTTAAAGAATCTGAAAGTCCACTAGATGAAGGTGCCCCATTTTGAATCCAATACCCACTTGCAGTCACTGTGTTTTCTCTGACCTGTCTGTGTGTACTTATCCACTTGAAACAGTTAACCTATCACTGCACCTAACATCACTGTCAGCTTTGTGCAACACCTGTAACCCCTTTTAATTTAAGCTGCTCCTTCTCTGACATGGAGATACTATTGAGGACTACTCATTACTGAGGGTGTGGAGAGCCATGTGTCTGCCATGTGTCTGTTCCTGCAACACACGCACCTTCCTGCAAACAAGGTTCAAACCACACACATGAATTTAAAAAAAGTACCCACACACTATGTACATATTTAGCAAGAGGACATTTTAACCATTACATTTCAGCTCAGCTTCGGTGTGGTCCACTGTTGAAGAAACACCAGCACTCACTAGCTCACTGGCACATGTGCACCGCAGGTGGCCTGGAAACAATAGCCAACAATGGAAAACATTCTCCTCTCCTCTGGGAAATGTGATTGGTATACTGATTAAGGTGTCTGGATTCCCCGTTAAACTCTTCACAGGACATTACCCACAACTCTCTGGACACTATGACAGGCAGACCTCTTAACTGTGGACACGTTTAACTGCAGAGAGGCGCCGTGCAATTAGTTTGTAGCGCTGCCTTGTGATGCACGCTGCCAGGTTAGCCGTGCGTTTTGGTCCAGTGATTAATGCCAGATGAGATTGTGTGTAATTTTGTAATCTAATCAGGTTGACAAAGTATGGCTGCTTTAACAGCTGGTGTCAATCCTAGTATAACTCCCCCGTCAAGGACTGATACTATTATCTTGGCCTGGAACAATGGCTGGCCTTAGCAGCGAATGTGTCTATGATACGGTGGGGTGCTTACATTGCAAACAAAAGCAAGCTTGTCTGAGGATAACTGAGAGGAGAAAGTTATATTTTTACACTAGTATCAATGGCCCAAGGACCTGAATATAAAACCTTGAGGGGAAGGGCACAGTATGAGATTTCATCAACAAGTCTTTCACTTCTGACTCTCACTCTCCATGTGGCATATGCTGTAGCCTGTTCTCTTTGTACCTTATGTCCTGAGCACCTGCCACATTCTCTAGATGTTTTTTCTCACACCTCATTCAGCAACTGCCGATACACCACAAACAAGTGGTTGTTATGTCGGGGTGCAAATTGGGAGACGGTTTCTAAATAAGCACGCATGCCGCTGTTACAGCTGAACTACTGTAAGTGTGTTTTTTGACATATGAAAGCCTTTTGCAGGAAATGTAAGCTCAGCTGTTGCATGGCAGTGCTGCAACCACAAAAGAAATCATAATAACGTGCTGACAGCTTTTGGAGTAGCTAGAGTAAAAGGCACATCTTTTATTCTGGAACGAGCTAGCGCATATAATTCGTAAAGGAACGGTTCAGCTTTTTAAGAAACGTGCTAATTTTTTCAGAGGGCCCCAAATCATCAAACCGACGCCAAAAAACTACTGGCAACAATGGCCCACTGGGACTCTTGTTGCCTGTGTCTGGGCCAAAAAAAGTTGCACTTGAACACATCGCAAAAGACTACATTGAAAGGCCACCTAGCACATAAATTCTGCTTCTGTGTGAGGAAACACCCCTCCATACCAACAGGTGGCAGTAGTCTGTCTTATGGGAGGCTATGAGGCTGTGAAGCTATGAAGCTCTACAAACCGTTGTACAGAGGTGACCTCTCCTGAATCAACATTTTTTATGTTGAAGATGGGCATGACACTGTGAAAACATTCATGTAGCTGTAAAACAAGAAATGCTTCAAACGGGGGGAGGGGGGCAACCGTCCATAGGCCATGGCATGATTTCAAGACGTCCATTGTGTCGGACAGTAAGGCCACGCAACCGTTGCTAACCTACTGTAATAACAATCCGGCAACAGTCTGCGGTCACAGCCTCCCTTCATTTTCTCATTCCTCACCCAGGCCAACACCAACCCGCCCATCAACCCACTCCCCTCTAACCCTCCATCTGAAAAACAAAAACAACAGATGGGCTGTGCCAAAGAGACCGACCGCTCTTGCCCATTACCGCGGTAAGGAGCCAGGGAGGCGGTGGGAGTGTTGAGCTGCTTGGGTTGCAGATATGTAAAGTAACCTGGTGGCAAGGAGAGTCTGGGCTGTTCTCCCTTGCATATCTTGTTCTTGCTGCTCTCAGCACCTCATAATGCTTTTATAATTACATTCCGACCCAGCTGAATCATGATTGGGTGATCACAGCATTTATTTTTTTTCCCTCAGAGTATCAGCCTTTTAGACGTAGAGAAGTCTTACTCAAATCCTTTATTTAAAGCATTTGAGTTTGCCAAACTATGATGTGACAATGAATGAACAACGAGAGACATTTAGTTAAACTTAAATCACTGTTCCTACTGACCCAACTTGTCCCATGGTACATGTTAAAAACCAGCATCCCATAACCTTCCTGCTATAGACTTAAATAAGTCATCATGTCCACGCTTTGTCATGTGCATGCCTCCAAAGTGAGACATGTGTTTCTGTCACGTCACTTGGACAGGATGCGTGCACATGTACATGCAACATCATCCTGTTGTTTTTCATTACCATGGACTCCATATAAACTGCGGATGTAGCCACAGCGACGGCGCCCATTGGTTTGTGGACTGTCGTCTTGAAGCCTCAAGTTTGGCATGTGGCCACTGCCACTTTTAGAGCCAGATGGGGCAATATTTGGATGAGAGTGAGGAGCTGAGGAGGACCGAGTGGCAGATGTGACTGAGAACTTGAGGCATGTCAATCGATTCAGACCAGACGTATAATCACTAGTTTATGCAGAAAATGTGACTGCACCACTGAATTCACCAAGTTTAATTTTATGGGTGTAGTAGAGATATGGTGGCATGGTAGGGTAGTAGTTAGCACCTACGCCCCACAGCAAGAAGGCTTTGAGTTGGATCCATTGGCTGACTGGATGAGGCCTTTAACTGCGGAGCTGGCATGTTCTCCCTGGCCATGTGTGGATTTTCTCCGGGTGACAGACATGCACATTGGGTTAACTGGTGATTCTAAATTGGCCGTGAAAAACCGGCGAACTGTCAATGGTGTACTTTCGCCTGGGATAGGCTTCAGACCCTCCATGAAGACTTTCCGTGGTGGCGAAAAAGTCTCTTAACTTGCGGAAAGGAGGTCTACTGCAACAAAAAAACCTCGACTGTTCAATCATACAGCATTTAACGTCCTTTTGACGGGCATTTCCTTGATCCTTCCCCATCGGCGGTTGCCAGGATCTCAACTTTTTAACATAAACGGTGATCTTATCAACGGCACGTCTTCCCATTCAAGTATTTCAACACTTTAGGGCTAGTTTCCAAAGGTATTCCTGGAAATGAGGTTCAACAGAGCAAATACATACGTAGAGGATAAACAGTCATAGATAATGGGTGGACGGATGGATGGTAGAGATGTGGCACGTTTTTAAGTACCACATCTGTACTTATAGTTAAGTCTCAACCTAGGATTTGACATATCTGACGGTGAGAGTAGTTTGTCTCTGAACACTTTTAAACAAATTAAACTATTTAGAAAGTGACTGACCCAACCTGACAATGCTGTTTTGTAATGAATCAACTGTAAAATCTGTACGTAAAACCTCAACCTGACATCACCAGTAACTTCAACTGTCAGTTGGGATCATATAATGGAAATAACCCCAAATGAAACTTGACTAAATGATCTGCCACTTAGGCTAACGTTGCTGTTTCAGGGGAATTCTTAGGCAGCCTGCAGATGAAACAGTTAATTACTGAGTATTTATGTCGATTATAGATGTTCAAGATTAGGTCATGGCCAAAGCGCTCCGCTGCTGTAGGTATATTACATAATGTTTTGTTTGAGCCGCTCGCATCAATCAACATCTGGATCCTGAAAAGGAGTTAAAACGTGTTGTTGTCTGGGATTGGTTTGTTGCTATGCGCTGGCGTGTGATCTCGGGTTCGTGTTGGTGCTGCGCCTCAAGAGATTGGAGCACTTGGTAGGAGCTGGCACCGCGCACAGTCTCGTTTTATCCCAGCAAACATTGGCTTTCGCTGAAAGCCGAGGGACTCATCTGGGATGAGAAATGGCATGAAATAGCCCCAACCGTAATGGCTCTTTTGGGGATGATGACATTTGCACTACATAGGAGGTCTATCTGTTTCGTCTTTGGAAAGTCATTTTGTTTTGGGGGTAACAGCAAAGTGTTCTTATCAGGAGAGGTTGTAAAAAAAAAAAAAAATGGCAAAAAGACTCGAGGAGAACATGAGACAAAGCCTTTTAAAGTCAGAGGGATCTTAGACTCAGCTGTTCAAACACTCTCAGTTATTTCTTACCAAAGGCAGAATGAAAATAACAGTCTTTTCTTTTTTTCCAACTGGAGAAAACGTGATAGTCACATTTGGAAATACCTATTTAACCAGGGGAGAGAAAAGGGCCATGTGACGTGCCATCATCATTATAGGTGTGGGAGAGATCTGCGTAGAAGACAGGCCTTGGATCTACTTCGCAAACTGTCATCAATCATCTCTGGAGGCGTTTTCATCCCCATAGTCTCTCTGTCTCGTGCTTGCACTCCAACTTCCTGCCCTCTCCCTGCGCCCTTTCATCCACCTTCTTGACAAAAGAAATCAGAGATACGAAGCAAAGAGTCAGTGACTCCTTCCTTCCCCTCCGCATCCCTGCTCCCTCCAATGAAGACGGAGAGATTGAGGTCCTTTGAATCAAGCATCTCTTTTGTTTCCATCCAGGAGACGAAGCGAGCGAGCGGAGACGGCCCAGAGCTGCTTTTGGAACGTGTTGCCGCTCCCTTCGAGCGGCTGAAACCTTGGCGGTGCCAAGTACGCCGCTCTAACTGCTACCAGATGTACAATTATATCCACTTAGAACCACCAAGGCCCCTTTTAGTGGGCAAAGAAAAGAGAGAGATAAACTACTTGGCAAAATAATGAGCATTCTGCAGAAATATTTATCTGTTTCAGCTTCAAACTGCTTCTTTAATATGGCCATTTTATTGTCTCTAAGACGCAGATTGTGCGTTCCGAGCCACTTAAACCACTACAGAAGTTTCTATGTTTTATAAGCTAATTACAGTCCAAACACACACTGAATAAGAGTGGGTGTATTGATTTTCATCCAGCTCATTATTAAGGCCAACTAAGTGAGCCAGTTTCTGTCCTCGGCTCCAAAAAAGGGGGAAACATTTAAACAGATTGCTAACCTGTTCTGTCTGTCTCTTCTTGAGGATATAATGTTCATTTAAGTTGACATATAGTTTCCTGAGCCGTGCCGGGGTGTTGACAGTCTCATCTATGTTGTCGGAATGATTTATTTTTTTTTGTTTGTTTTGAAGATGTTTTAGAGAGAGATGGAGAGACAGAAACGTCTGTCTCACATGTTTGAGAGGTCTCCTTTTTCTTTATTTTTTATTTTAAAAGACACTTGAGCCTTGGATTTGATCCATGCTGGCATGCTGTCTGTAGTTCATGAAGCTCCGTCGCCACCTTAGTTACTTGGTGCCTGTGACATGGGAGGTGGTTCAAATAAAAAAAAAAAAATCCTTGGCGAAAGTAAATCCAGTAGCCACTGTCTGAGTCTAGATTAGATTAGATTAGATTCAATATTATTGTCATTGCATATAGTACAGGTACATACACAGCAAAATGTGGTTTGGCATCTAAACAGATAGAAACAAGTGCAAAATTTACTCAATAATAGGTAACAGGCTATGACTATTGTATTAAGTATGTTAGTAATAGTATATATAAAAAGAACACTAATATTAATATATGGATCGTTATATATGCAGTATGGACAGTTAGTATACTAACACAGGTATACACATACACCTGTGCATTCATACTATGGGTCGCGTTAACCGAATATTTTCCGTCATTGACCGTTTTTTTTAAAACTGTGACGGAAAAATATGAAGGCCATCCGTCATTTTGAGAGATTGCAATTCACACCCCTGACCACTTGGTGGCGAGTGACGTTATTAATGGGCTCTTGTCTCTAAATTGCAGTTTGCATTCAAAACATCGCGGAATTTTTGGCAGTGCACCGATTACACTGATGCACAAGTCAGAGCTCGGCTAACCATAGACATATATACAATATATATTTATATATGTCTATGTGGCTAACGGCTACCAAAATGGAATTTACATACCACTGGAGCACTTCAGCCCTACGGTACCGTCTAACAGCTGTTTACGCTAGCAGTCCCGGTCCGAGTACGGACAAGACGTGTCGGCAGCCCAAACTTTTTTTTTTTTTTTTTTTTTTACCATTTAAAGTCAATACTGTTCTGAAAAAGTACTTAAAGTTAATGGAAATTTAATGAAAATTAAATGCTATTGAATATGTCATTATTATCATTTAAAAAAATTAAAGTGACGAGTACAAATACATTATGACAGGATTTTTCTGACAGTCAGGAGAGTCCTGTATCGCCTCCGAGAGGGCAGGAAGGTTTTTTTGTAATGTAATGTAAAGGAACAGTTTTTTTGGCGGGCTGAGAGGCATCCTGAACAATGCAGCGAGATGACTGGATGCCATCGACGCTAACGATTTAGCAAGCTAACACCCAAGTAACACAATGTAGCAAAAGATTTAACATTTGACTTGGGTCAAACTAAAACACTACAGTACAAGTTTTCAGGGATGTTTTCTGTCATTTTAAGGAAGTTAATATGATGCTGATCCATATTCAAGCCTCAACCTTTTCCTGAAAGTTTGACAACCGCTCCACAGGACAGCAAAAATCCAAAATTTGTTTGTAACTGGCGGAAGTAGAGCAAAGTGCAGTATTAATCAAACCTAATTTTTCCAGAGAGTCTAGCAGAAGTGTACTATTCCGCAGACTCTGGCTCAAAACCCGCAAGATGGCGCCGCCCGCATCCCTGGAATTCGAGGGTCAGTTTGATCAATGGGAGGAAGTGGGAATGCATCATCCATTTTTTTCTACAGTCTAAAGTTAAAACGCACCTCATGATCAAATCCCAATGGTATGTTATTTTGTAGCGGTCATCAACCTCATCATCAGTAGTTACGTTGAGTCATTATTATTACGAGGGGAAGGAAGAATGCACACACAAATCATCTGAACAAATTTAATATTAAAGAATCCTTCCCAGCACGCCATGCAGCAAGACATAATATAGTTTTTATGGGAGTGCAGTAGATACGCTCATCTTCATCCGGATTATTTGGCACTCAGCTGGAGTTCAGAAAATGAAGCCCAGCATGTCTGTATAAAGTTAATTACAATTTTCCACCATTTAGCCTCAAACTCCGACTGTAGAGCAGAACAATACGCCGTCTGTGGACGGACGGAAAATGCTCCGCACACACCACTAAATTCTCGTTCTTTCGGTTCGAAAGAGCTAAGCCCTCGATTGCCCCTGAAGTCCATTTTCTGTGGAATGAATGCGCTGTCTGTTGGCCACTGAGTGAAATACATACAGACCGGCACCGCCGCTGCAAAAAAAAGGAAGGCTATGCAAGCAAATAAAAAGCTGACTCGGTCAGACTGCGGCTCGCAGGTGCGCGACAGTGTATATAAAAGGTGGACAGCGTGTTATTACAGGTGTGTAACCACATGTTGACATACCCTCCCTCCTCTGCTGACAGGGTGTTATACGGTTCAGCCTCCTCTGACCCTCAAGGCTGGGAGAACACTGTAGCAGTCACTGTATCCTCAGCATGGTTAGAGTATGACATTATGATTAAGCCTGTGTTTTGTGGTTACGAATGTAGTGACTGAAAGGGGCTCGGGGAGTTTACACACGGGCTCTAAATCACCACAGAGAGCGGACACACGTGGACAGCCGACCTGAGCAGCGTTAATACAGCGAGCAGGAGCTCTCGCAATCCGACTTGCGTCTCAGCGTGCCCATCTCGCGTTGAAACCGGCGATGATGTATGGTTTTGAGAGCTGGCGGTAGCGGAGCTGAAGGTGTTGAGGTTTTCTCTGGGCGTGACCAAGTTGAAGAGGATCGGGAGTGAGTGCGGAGATGAGATGAAGGCAGAGAGGCCAGGTTCAGAGGAGGGAGAGTGAATATATTCTGGAGGAGGACCAAAAAGGAGGTTTATGGATGTAGTGAAGAAGGACATGAAGGTAGGTGGTGTGAGAGGAGAGGATACAGAGGATAGGGTGAGATGGAAGCAGATGAATGTGGCGACCCCTGAAGGGAACAGCCTGAAGGAAAAGAAGAAGACATCGCTTGGTGACACACATGGCAACCATCTACCTACTTGTACACCCAGGAAGTTAGTAATCTGGTTGTTTAGGTGAACAGGGCGGCCTGGGATGGACTCAGATTCAAACTAAATGACTGTGTCAGACCGTTCCTGCTAAGGCTGGTGACTCAAGAGTCACTTAAGAACAGGAAGAAACCTATTCTGCTGTACATGGTGAACAGTTTACACCTTCTAAATTAATCTTTTGTCTGAAAATTTGAGCCACATATTCAAAATGCCTGGGTGGAAGGAATATCTAATATTCTGTGTAGGAGTGTAGTTACCTTGACTTTGCGAGTTACATGAGTGCAAGGAGCAGATAATTCATGTTAATGAGTTGCTCTTCATTTGGACAGACTGTACCGCATACAACGACCCGTGTTAGTAGGATATTTATTAACACTGATAGCACACAGGGAAGTGCATTTTTAATTAATAGCCAAAGTTAATTAGAAACAAGGCTCATTTTGCTATTATATGGATAGCCTAATCTGCTCAAGTAATTTTATATTTAATAATTGTAGAAGTGTGTGGCTACTAAAATACAGTGAAAATTGAATTACACAGGACCAAATGACATTTTTAAAAAGCAGAACTTAAAGGTTCCCGATAGAGTTTTGTAATGCTATGCAAAAAAAAAAAAGTTCGCAGTTCGCCGAGGACCTGCCACACATTTTGCACTATTGCACAAAAAATATAGGGCAGAAGTGGCTGTGGCCTATATCCATAGATGCAGCAGCATTCAAGGTATTCAGAGATGTACAGCACTTGAAGACACGACTTATCGTTTATGGCATATTAATTAAAATGCGTTTATCGTTATTATAGCTCCACCTTGTGGTAGACGTGTGTAAATATTTTCATTTAAACCATTAGCGCAGGATATAATCTTCTATTAAAATCTGAGCTTTGCACCATCCACGGTGTACTCCCCAGCCTACTTTTAGAATCGGAAGAATACAGGAAAAAATAATAATAATAAAGAATAATAACAATAATAAAAAGAATGACACTTTCAGTGTGACACCTTTAAGTTCAGCTACAAGAGCACTCTGGGAATACAAGCATTATCTATAAGTGCAATTACTCAACACATATGGGATTTTTATGTGTAGTAAAGTCAGGTTTTACCTAGAAAATTGTAAAATGACAGATGGAAATACAGCTGGAAACACTTTTACGCAGCACTTGAATGCTCAAACCCGCCTCCAGATATTTGCAGAGAAACCACTTAGCTGCTTAATCAAATACTGCATCAACTTTGTCCCTTCCACTTTTACTAGAGCTAGTGAAAAACTATGGAAAATTGTCCCGCTGTGACAGTCTGTAGTATCTCTTACAAGATTTGATATTCTACGCTACCACTTTGTGTCATAAAATATTAAATGAAAATTAAACGACATTGGACTCTTTGTGCGATTTGTGACTATAGCTCCAACTGTTTTTAATCAAATATGTAGCACGGACCAAATTCCAGAGGAGTTGTTCTCACAGCGGTGCTTTCCAGCCCCAAGAATCTGTGGTCAAATACCAAATAATGAGGCGGTTGAATGGATCCAAACTCCACAGGGTTAACAAGTGAACCTGAGTCCGTCTGTCTCTTGGCAAATCTTGTGTGTGTGTGAAGGCGTCTGTGTCATTTATCTGCCTGAGTCTCCACAGTCTAAATTCTCTTTTTTGGAGTCCAGTCTGGAGGGAAATAATCCCACCAACTGACACTTCTGCCTCACCAGGGAGGTCGAAGACCAAGTGTGCGCCACTGAATATTCAAACTTGGAAATGTTGAGTGCTTTCTGGTGCTGTGCTCCAATATTGTTCTGACTCACAATCTGGGTGAGGCATAAGAAGTGGTGTAGCTCCAGCTCTAAGTGAAAGTGACTTTGAGGATTGGTGTTTTTTTTTTTTTGGTTTTTTTTTAAAGCTGTATCCAAAATACAGAGCTGCTTAGGAAAAGGAATTCTTTACTGTAAACTCTTCCTTTGGGAGTATCTGTGCTAAATCCTCTATAAAAGTGTGTTTATCAGCTCTAAGGCAATAATTTGCATGCATGCTAATTGGTTTACTAACTACAAGCATGGGTTTTTCTGTGACTGAGAAGCATATCATCATTGTTAGGAAGTTGGAGTGAATCAAGCAGAGCATAAAAACTTCTTAGTGTTTGGATGGTTGATTAAATATGAATTTGCTACAGTTGTTCTTTAAACAATCATCGCAAGTTACGGATGTACCGAAAAGTCTCGTCTGCATATATAATTGTTCATTGCCCATTGCTCTGTAGCTGACAGAATGTCAGTGAGTGGAGCTTCCAGGTTCTGGTTACATCGCTCCACGCCCCCTATATTAGCATGTTCAGTGTGGTGGTTAAAAAAAGTCGTGGACGGCATTTCATCAAATAAACATTTGGGTAATATGTCCAATGTCAATTAACTGTTTCAGTCTCTCCCAACCGGTTGTTGCCTCAAAACTGAGATTAGTCCAACCTGCACACTTTGCGTCTGCAATGGTTTCTTAAATTTCCATAGACTGTATAAATATGGACAACATGTCCAACGCGTTGGCCAAACTGACGCTATTTTCCCCTGGGATATGGGCAGCGCCATCTTGCGAGTTTAGAGCCAGAGTCTGCGATGACCCGACTGCACTTCTGCCAGACTCACTCGCGGTTATGTTTAATTAATACTACGCTCTGCTCTACCTCCACCAGTTACAAGGATATGTTGGATTATACACTGTACTTTTACAGGTCTTACGGTCCAACGGGACGTTTTACGGTGTGGTTGACATTGCAACTGGTACCCGCCATAATGTCCCATCTTGTTTCTATAGCGTCAAATAACTAATGAAACTTTTCCAAACACTGACACTTGAACATGCATCAACATTATGTTAATTACCTAAAATGATAGAACCATCCTTGAAAAAAAAACAGTTTGACGTGTATTTTAGTGTTTTAGTTTGGCCCAAGTCTCATCCACTGACATGGAGGAGGTGGAGCTTATGACCTATACTGCAGCCAGCCACCAGGGGGAGCTCTACTTGCTTTGGCTTCACTTTTGAGGAGCAGTTCCACAGTCCATCTTTATACTGTCTATGTTAATTTCATAAACATTCAGTGGTCTCTTATTGCCACTTTGCTCCTAGTCTCTTCCTGTTTGTTGCCTGTTTTTGCTCAAACGTGAAGCTTTGATTCTATCAACATTATTAAGTGCATTACTATAACCAAAACCTCGCAGCTGTGTGCCTCCTCCAACCAGTCAAGCTGCACTTTCCAGCCATGCCTATTCAGACTAATATGTCTATAAACAGTATTTTTTCGCAGAACATTATAAGGTTGAAATGAAGTCGATACTTGACCTTTTAGATATTAAAGATCATTCTTTAGTCCTATGAGACATTTAATTAATAATTAGCATTTGAAAGGGTTAGGTCTATCTATCCTTCGTAGACCTTTGACCTTTCTTCTCTGTTCCATCTTTGAACTCAAGTGAACATTTCTACTGAACATATAAGAACATGAGATGAACTTATACTCTCTGGTGCTATGTACGGTTGTAACCGGTGTAGAAGCATAACCGAGTTTCAACCGAGTCATGGTGCTAACATTAGCTTAATCGACTAGGAAGTGACACCTTGCATTTCTGCATTAAGGAGAACTGGATACAAGTTTCAAAGACGGTGCCCACTCACAGAAAACTGCTTGCTTGATGTGGTGAAAATGCTGTATATACTGCGCATGTAATTTTTTTACGTATAGGTCTTCCATTTTATAGATTAACTATACCATTAACGATGCAATTTTGAAGGGCGATCTGTCATTTTGATGTAGTGTGTGCACACTGTGCAGGGTCAGACTGCATGGCCTTCAGTGCACAGAGACCACTGTAAATCAAGATGTCCTCCCTTATTCAGAATCCATTATCCATTTGCTCTCACACGTAAATCAGAAAACTCTCTTATATGAAGAAAAAGGGACAATAAGAGAGTTGTATGGTGGATCAGCTGAATGGATTCTCTATTAATAACAGTGATACAAAACCCATGAAAGACCACGGTTCAGGGTAAACTCATTTCTGGTTGTTTGGGTGAACAGGGCGGCCATAAGACCAACTGGCTTTTTTTGCTTGCTCACAAAGAGATAAAAAGAGATAAAAATTCATGCCTTTTTGAATCAACTTTTCAGCAGAAATGGGCCAAAAATGTTTTCTGCTACAAATGTGCATAGGTGTTATGCCTGCTGGCCCAACCTGCAAGTTTCCATTCAGCCCTATACATTGTGATGACTTTGCAAAAACTAAAACTCACTTTTGCTAAGCACTGGGGAGGTTACAAATATATAATAATAATAATAATAAATTTTATTTATAATGCACTTTACATCAAAGATCTCAAAGTGACACCTCTGTGGACTAAAGGTTCATGATAAAAAGAATGAAAGCTGAACTTGTTTGACGTTTGAGAAGTCATCAGGTTTACTGAATGAAAAAATGCAGCTCGGGCCTTTTTTGCATTTCTGTTGCAATACCATATATCACCACTGGGGGGAAATGTGGTAGCAAGGTTAAAGGGGAATTGCTGTTTTTTACAACCTGGACCTTATTTCTGCCATAAAATACGATTGTTTACTCACCCATATAACTTTGGTGTCATTTGGAGTCGTTCCGATGATACTTAGATCCGCGTATATCCATATAGTGGGAGTGACTGGGGCACCGAAACGCAGGCTCTAAATATCGCATTATCTGCCACAAAACGCGTTCATTTCACCCCAGTCACTCCCACGATATACGCGTGGGAGTGACTGGGGTGAAATGAACGAAATACACTGGCCATCAGCATTGGCAGATATACGATAATTATCATACTTATCCCAAAGGCTAAATATACGATAGTTGGCCATTTGAATAAACAACTGCTTTATTCATTATCAGTCAAATAGCAAAGTGTCTGTGTTTGTTTCTTAGGTGATTGCAGATTTTAAATGCACTGTCCTAAGTGTGTATTTTTTATGTTTTAGTATGCACAATAGTTTGGGTTCAAATACGAAAAAAACGACGATATTTCTTTATTTCCCATCTGGCACCACAGATTAAGATCATTTCAGCAGAAATTATCGTGGCTGACTAGGCATTATGAGCCGCCTTTTTCCGACTTGGGAATAGAAAAATCCCATTGTGTTTACTATTGCAGATCATTTCCAACAATCAGTTTGTTGCCGTTCTCATTATTAACTTAATGTGCGAGAATGCAATGCTTGACATAATTACACACTGAGGTGATTCGTGCTGTGACTGAGTCAGATTAAACAGTTATTAAGTAATGACTGACATAATGACGGCAAATGTGGATTTTCTAATAAACACATCACATTTTATGCATCGGGGGAAAGCTTCCATTAAACTCCGGTGTCTGGTAATATGCCGCCGCAGCTTCAGTTTGAGAACAAAAGATCTTAAACAGCAGACTTGCCGCATCCCTGTAAAATGCTCTGTTTTGACACTTCGCCATATGTTTCGCTCGAGTGAAAAACGTCTTTTGCTCACGGATGACAAAAAGGTGGCAACCTGTGAATTCAACTGTCAGATTTTTGTTTATTTCATATATACGTTGAACAGGAATAGGAGATTTAAAAACGTTTCCTTAGTCAGTCTTGCTGATGGAATATATTTGGGAGATACATATCTTCTGCTACGAAAGAGCCGCGGAGGCAGTGGCGTTATGGCGCTGACATTTTACTTGTGATAGTTCCTTCATTCATCTTTTTTTTTTTTAATATATATATTCATTCATTCATCTTCTGTAACCGCTTGTCCTGTGAAGGGTCTCGGGAGGGGGACTGCAGCCTATCCCAGCTGTCATCTGGCGAGAGGCGGGGTACACCCCTGGACAGGCCTCCAGTCTTTTATACTCCCTGGAAATAAAGCTTATCTGATTTCCCTCTACTTACAGTACTGTAACTTTCAAGCATGAATTGAATTTCCATTGATTCTGCAACCTCCCGTGGCATCCCGGTGGTAATATGAATTTCAGGAAAAATCCATGTGGCGAGATGCGAGGCAGGGCTGAACGTATGAGCCGCCGTCTCATTTGGAATTCATGGGAAACGTTAACTCCCGTCGTCAGCACCCTCTTAATCCCTCTAGGGTGCTGGCACGCCACTATATAAATACTAGATTTAATGCCATACTTTCAACTTTCCGTGGGATTAAATTATCAGAGCCTTTTCTGCTGGATTGCCGGGGGAAAAAAATGACATAATGTTCAGCAGTATTTAGTGTGACTGATGGCTGCTGTTGTGACCGGTAAACCATGTTGACATTTAACATTCAACTGTAGAAATAAAGCGGATCAGATGTGAAACAGAACCAAATGTCTGCAGCGTTTTGATTCCTCCCCGGTCTGTATTCGTCCCATTTATACATAGAACCCTTCTGCTTTTCCTCCGAGGAAGGATGTTATTCCAGTGACGGATTTCTCAACGTCTTTGCGGCCTCGCAGTTTGTTCTGCGGCGCGTCACGTCAGCCTATTTCAGCGTGTGTGGCTTTTTATGTTAAGAAAGAGCGCATTCACACGCTGGCCTGCAGGTGCACCATCAAGAGTATAAACTCTGACGGTTTACGAGAACATGTTTTATAGAACTGGAAAGGGGACAATAAAAACCATCGCAGGGCTGGACTGGAAATAAACAGCGCCGCATACCAGCGCGATAAACACACTTACTGTACTGAAATCATAGTACACAGACCGGTCTGCTTTCTCTCTCCCTGCCTCCCCTCTTTCCTCTCGCTCTCAGCTGCGCCGACAGTAAGTGGGATGTTTTCCTTCCAGCCCTGGGGTTACCCTGGCAACTGGGAAGAAAGAAACGTGCCCGGGGGCTGTGCAAATTGAGGCGTGGGCCGAGTCGTGTCTTTTACAAGCAGCAGGGTCCATTTCCGAGGCAGCCGGCCACATGTCAGGAGACGTGGGCACCGGCCAGTGATTCTTTCCGATGAGGGCTTTCCGCCGGGGGACCTGCCGCTGCCCGGGTCCACAGACAGGCAGGCTGTCAGTGGGTGCAGCTACAGGGAAAGTTAATGTCAAATCTCAGGAGGAACCAGCTGGCAATACGCTGTGACAAATGTTTAAGCCTACATGGCGCCAAGACTTTTAGCTTTTAGAAGAAGTTTCATGTACTGCGCAGGTACACAACCTTTCTAGTAAGAAGTCTGTCTGGCTAACATGTGCTGTGATAAAATAACTACGGTAGTGCTTGTGGTATTTTGTGCCATTATTCTTCATCTCTCACTGGTTTTGGACTTTCCTTTCCCGTCTGTGTCACTCAGCCCCAAACCCATTTATTACTTACTGAAGCTCCAACTCCCTAAAAATGCTCACAAGGACATAGAGTACTTTCACTTTTAATGAAGATCAAGTCATTTACCTAAAAAGCACATCTGCTAACTAGACCAGTAAATGTTTCTCAGACGGGAATAAACAGTACATTTAATGGGGACCGTTTTTCAGCTGCAGATGCAAACATTTGGTGTTTATCATAATGAAGAGCCACAGAGTGCAACACCTGCTTTTGGTAAAGCGCTGTTTGCATTCTTCAGACTGGGTGTTCGAGCACCTCATCGTCACATGCAGCAGTGTGGGAAGCTTTGCAGTGAAATATTTTAGATTGTGCCATTGGAAACATGTGTACGTTGAGCTGAACGGCTTCATCAACACTTTTATTCCCTCGAGTAAACAGACGTGAAGAAAGTTCCTAATTGAGCTGCGTAGCTTCGCGCTCACCGCCTCCGTTTGCAAAGGTTCACGGATAGAAAGATACAAAATCATTGACTATACACTGATCAGCCACAACATTAAAACCACTGACAGGAGAAGTAAATAACATCGACCTTCTTGTAACAATTCAGTGTTCTGCTGGGAAACTTTTGGACCTGGCATTCATTTGTGTGGATGTTACGTAGACGTGTACCACCCACCTAGACCAGACCGAGCACCCCCACCCCATAGCAATGACACTCCTTGATGGCAGCAGCCATCCCCAGCAGGGTGCAGCCTGACACAGGCACAAAAAAGCTTTAGCAGCAACTAAAAAAAACATGAAGGACAGCAGGTGTTGACCTGGCCTCCAAATTCACTAGATCCCAGAGTGATCAAGAATCTGTGGGATGATCCACAGAGGCCCCTCCGCTCAACCCAAAGGCCCCCCACTAACAACATTGTGTTGCCAGAGACCACAGGACACCTTCAGAAGGGCCATGTCCATTCTCTGATGAACTGTTTTGGAGGCACAAGGGAGACCTACACAATATTAGGTCATAATGTTATGCCTGATTGGTTTATAAAGGTCGTCTGCCGAAGAGATATTGAGATTGAAAGCTCATAGTGTCACTGTCTTGCCGTTTCTTGAGTTCCTACCTAATTCAAAATTCAAAACAGCAAGAGCAAGAGTGGAACTGAGGCACCCACCTGTGACTGAAAAAAACACGGCAATGCCCTTCATAAAGCCTTCCACTAGAAAGTCCACTGCAGTTAAGAAAAATAAAGACTATAATCAGCCTTATCCTTCCCCTACCGCTGACCCGCGAGTAGCACGACAACCGTCTGATCAATGCCCTGTGTAATGTCATTTAGTGCTTCTGAAATAAGCCACTCCAGAGTTCTTTCCCTCAGTCTGTTATTACAGAAAATTCTTCAGCACAGCGGGGTGAGAAGGATGACATCGCAGTGAGTCAGCCGAAGTCAGTGAAATCTTTAATCGTTAAAAAAAAATCACAGAACATTAAACGCAGATTTTATGTTGATCCGTCTCTGTCTCAAAAATCAGCTTTCCATCCTGATTGGCTGCTTTCATCTGCGTGTTTGCCGCGGTGGCGGCTTGTTTTCCTTCTCTATTTAAATGAGCCACCTCCTTGCAGGATCTTAAAATTAATTTCATCTCCCTTTGAGTTATTTAAGAATACGCCACTTTACCCCATTTCCACCCAACTCTGCCTGGCCACTCTCTTTCCACTACCCAGCGCCATGCACATGCATTTTTAACAAGAGCAGAGAGACTTGCTCGTTGGAGGTTCTGCATGTGCATGTGTACGCTTTTGCATGTAAGTGCTGCTCCTGTAAAGAGACACACACTGATGAAACAGACCAAAAGACTACTTTGGACCATCTCAAGGCTCTCTCTTGAATCTTACGCATGTCGGATCATCCTGACCTTCCCCGGCGCGCTTGTTTATTGTGCGTTTATTGTGCGTCCTTGCAAGGTCGCCTCGCCATAGAATAAATAGCTGCATACTGGAAATGGAAAGAAAAGGACACGCTTTTAGTGCAGGAAACCTGTCATGGCTCACGGGGGAAGAGAGTCGCAGATGTGCTTGAAAAGATTAAAAATATATAAAAAAAATAAAAGTCCTTTATTCTGCTTTCAGTGTCATATTCACCCACAAAAGCCTGCGTGGCATGAGCAGGGAACAGCAGCCCAAAAGTGGTTATAGAAATTTTAGGGTGACAGTTGGATTTTATTAAGGTATGACTACACTGAATACAGTAAAGATTTTATTTTATTTTTAAGATTTTATTGGTCACAACCCTGTTGTGTCTTATTTATGCACTACCTTAATGATTTAGTATACTGTTTATACAGTATAGTGTACAACAGTGTGTTGTTAATTTGTCCAGTCACTTCTGAGCCCCTGGAAGTAGGAGGTTGTATTTAAAAATGGTTGTAATTCCTAAACCTTCCCTCCAGTTTCATCGTGGATACTCTCAAATTAAAGCTGAGTACCATTTTATAACTCGAATATGTTTTGGCAAACAGCTAAAACACAAAAGGTCGTGTTACAAGCTAAGCAATTGTGTTACATTTTGCAGTAACTGCACTAACTCTCCAATAATCCTTTTTATCAACTAATCCTGCCTGACTTTGGAATCAGGTTGCATCACACGCTTACATCAGAGAGCATTGAATACACCACTGCACGTGATCTCATGAGGAGATCCCGTGCAATAAATTAATAATATAATGTTTTTCAAAGTGAGAAATAAAAAACAAAAGCTAAACAACTGTGGATGGGGAACTGTTTGGGGATATGTGGACTGGAGCTGAGATTGACTAGTTCGACTTGAATACGTGTCTATCGGAGGATTCTAGCTAATGGTAGCATCTAGGGCTAGAATATTTCACAACAACATCAGCTGCTCTGTGTCCTCGTAGACCCATTGCTCTAAGTGGTTATTGTGAAAGTACTGATGTAATTATCCAGATTTTAAAGCTCCAAATTGTTTGACATTAAAGATGGAGAGGAGTAAAGGAGGTTCTGAGCTAACCCCCCTCACTGACCAAGAAGAAAGATCCACGCTGGATTTCTCCTTGTGCAGATGGGGATGGAATCTGTAATTAGTCTGAGCCCAGCTTCCATAATGTGCTCCAAACTAATGCTTTTTGTATCGCCTCATGTTGTCAACAACCGAATAATAGCCAAGTTAAGATTTGTAACTTTCCACAATGTAAAACGTGGCTACCTGCACGACTTAGTGTATTTGTTTGCTGGAGAGACTTTACGCTCAGTGGGAGCCCTTTCCGGTCGGGAATTCTACTTAATTGATGCTAAACGGTGGCCACACTGCCGACTGTTGCTAGTTAGCTCCTCGTGCTAGCAGTATGAGAGACTTGTTCTTGGGAAACACCTATTGCACCGAGCAGCTGAGAACCTACTGGATGCTTATGAACGTGTTCCTTCACCACAGTGATGGGACACTGCTGAAGGAGGGGGTTTGCCAAACTATATCTAACAGAACTCTGCATCCCAGGAACTGTGAGTACTGTCAAGACACTATGAACTGGATTCAAATGGGCTCCAACATGCCCGCCAATGGTTTGGTACCATAGACTAATTAAATACAAAATACTTTTTTTTTTTGTTTTGACATTAAATTCAACACCTGGTCAAAAATAAATGTAATGTGTACTTCTAGATGAACCTTTGTGATAATGTATTTCCTGGAAGGGAGTAGGGACCTATGGGGCCACAGTGGTTTTGTTAATGTAATAATAATAATGGGAGGCTGAGCTCTCATGGGCAGCATAGCTGTATATGAAGCTAATATATTCTAACTGCTGCTATACACAGATCCCAAATTTAATACTTAAGTAGACCTGTCGTCCGTTCACCTCTCACGCAAAGAGTGATTACTAGTTTTGAGGCGGTTTACCCACCCTCCTGTAAAATAAGAGAACAGAGTGCTACAAAAGCAACTGAACAATAACAACAAGAAATGTTTTGCAAAAGGATAGCTCATTAATTGTACATATTTTCATAATGTACTTTTTTATTCTTTGCACTAAAACAAAGGGAAGCATTTGGAGTTGTCGTTATTTATAGGTTATTATACTGTTCTGTTACTGGTCTGGCCCACTTGAGATCAAATTGTGCTGTATGTGGCCCCCGAACTAAAATGAGTTTGACACCCCTGCTTTAAACCCTTTGCCTAGAAATGTCTGCCTTGACTTTTTTTTTGCTTATTTAGACTATAAAAGGTCATAAAATGTCCTGTGACAAAGTGCTTTTGCCCATTTGTTTCCAGAATACCTGGAACCTTCAATATCTGGCAGTTACTTACAATTTACTGCATATTAGAAACATAGACTGTATATAAATATGGACAACACGTCTCCACTTCATTGCATTGACCAAACTGACGCTATTTTACCAGGGATACTGGTGAAATGTTGGATTATATACTGTACTGTGTTTATTTTTTATTTTTTAATTTCCAACTCTCATGGTCCCACGAGACCGCTTCGCTTCACGGAGCGGTATGGCATGGCAACTGGAAGTGATCGTGATGTCACATCCTTTTTCTATAGTGTCAAAAAACTAACTAAAACAAAACTTATCAGAAAAATGGACACTTGAGTATGCATCAGTACCTTAAAGGGGAACTACTGTTTTTTACAACCTGGACCTTATTTCTCGCATAAAATACGATTGTTTACTCACCCATATAACTTTTGTGTAATTTGTAGTCGTTCGGGAGATATTTAGATCTGCATATATCCATATAGTGGTAGTGACTGGGGCACCGAAACGCAGCGTCTAAATAACGCATTATCTGCTGCGAAACTCGTTCATTTCACCAATATTTTGTTATCGTGCGCTAGTGCTATTCCCCGTTGAGTCCGGAGTTACCTGTTATCATGCAGAGTGACCTACAGACCCCGGATCGGCTTGTTTACCTGTAATTTGCTACTGCTAATTTTTTGAGACATGGAATATTTTTCCGATTCTGAAGTTGTGGACGAACCATGTACACTCGTTTTACAATCTGTACACTCGTTTTATTTTCTCAATATACACAGATGTAGTTGATCACTTTCAGTTAACTTGCTATATGCATAGTACAAGTAATCAAATAATTTATCTTTTAAATATCTACAAGGGATTTCTCTAGTGGAGGGGAGTTAACTTTTTAACTTTCTGGTAGTTGTACGGCTGCAGTGGTCCACCGGGTTCATCAGGACCACGTCCATTAGATCAAAGCAATACATCCTGGCAGACAATTCATTAAACAGCAGAAAGCAATCACACGGTGTATCTGTAATTAACAGTCATCTCTCCGATTGCCTCCACGCCATTAAATACCACACCAATATCTGAGCCTTGTATCCCCATTCTGTGCTGCTTAATTAAAAATGCAAATTAAGCTCTCTAATTACACATTAACTGACATGGAACTGGACAAAGCAGCGCCCGGGTGTGTACGTGCACGCCCAGTGTGTTTGTGCGTGCTCGTGTGGGCTGTGTTATCGGAAGGTGAGCAGTCGAGGTAATGGTTTGAGTGGCGAGTTATGAGCTTTTATGAAAAGACGATTAATGAAACTTTGTTAATGTCAGTCAAACTTTCAAGGCTGAAACGAATCCCAACACGGTCTGTCAGATTCTGGTAGCAGTCCACCCGCAGTTATATATCCTCAGCGAAACGGCCCTGAGGTGATGTAATAAGTTAGTAAAAATGCCCTTCAGTGAACCCTGCAGCTACATATGGGAGGTGATTTTTGCAAATGCCATAACCCTCAGTTTATATTATAATATGCCTACTGAGATTATTACAATCATAAGAAATCAGTGAGGCATTATTTAAACTGGGTCTGCACTGTGCCGTCTTATTTCTATTACATTGTTTTTGGTGCAAATGTACAGAGGTCTGGAAGGGACTTGGTGAGTAAAATATCGTGGTTAAAAAAAATGGTCTTGAGAAACTTTTGAGAGATCTCGCAAAAGTTCTCAAACATAAGAACAAAACAAAAGAAAATGGTGTATTTTTCCTCAGACGTAGCCCATGTTCTCTGCATTTAATCTACTGATACCCATGAATCCAATCCCAAAATACAATGCTATGGACCCTCCCCAATGGTGTGTTGGTCCCATCGTTGCCTACCATTCACCGATTGATTTGTAGCTGACAGTTGGTCGGTAGTGGACTTTCCAGGCTCTGGTTGCTTTGGTAAATCTCTTTGATACACCGATCAGGCATAACATTATGACCACCTTCCTAATTGTGTAGGTCTCCGTTGTGACTCATCAGAGAATGGACATGGGTCTGTGGTGTCTGGCAACAGAACATTGTTAGTGGGAGACTTTGCTTTCAATGATTTAAGGGGACGCCTTCTGTCGATCAGGCTTGTTCCAGTGCATCCCACAGATACTTTATCAGTTTGGGATCTAGTGAATTTGGAGACCAGGTCAACACCTTGTGCTGTTCTTCATGTTGTTGTTTGTTTTTGTTTTTTTTATGTTTGTGTGCCTGTGCCAGGCTGCGTCCTGCTGGGGATGGCTGCTGCCATCAAGGAGCGTCATTGCTATGGGATGGGGTTGCCTAGTCTGGTCTAGGTGGGGGGTACATGTCTAAGTAACATCCACACGAATGTCAAGTTCAGAAGTTTCACAGCAGAACACTGAATTGTCTCAGGATGGTCAACGTTATTTACTTCTCCTGTCACTGGTTTTATTGTTGTGGCTGTTATTTCCCATGCCAAATGCTTCAGAGTTGAAATATTGTGTACGGACAGAGCAAGCTCTTCTTTTCATCACTGCTCTTTATCTGAGTCAGTGCTCCTGCTGCTCCATCTGGTTTCACCCAACACTCCAAGGCCGCTACCAGTGTGGTGAATTTGGTGGTGGGACACAGTGACCTGGTCTGTGTTTCCCTATGGTAAATGTTTGGGGAACTGTTTGACTTGCTTCCACAGCCTCCTGAGACTTGGCAGGCCACAGTCAGTGAAGCACTGACAATCACTGTCGTCCTGCTTCCTCTGATTACTTATACTGTGTTTAATACAGCTGGATTTACACACTGCCAAACTGACCTCATTACTGTCTCAGACTTGATGTTACCTCCTGGGAATAAATAGGACATGAATGACGCATCTTGATTATATAAGGGTGATGATAGGAGGCGGAAACTGGGACAAAAGTTTTAGCATAAAAACATAGGAACGTGTAAATGGAGGAGTTCATCCTGAGGTTAAAATAGATTTGGAGATGGACAAGTGGAACCCTCAGCTCACTCTGAAGCCAAACTTCAACACCTCCCCTTTAAATCAGATATGACAGTTACAGGAAAAATAAGTGATGCAAAAAGAGAAATAGTTAAGAGGCGGATTTTTTCTTGACACAATCGTACATTCATGTGTCTCCAGAGTGGTATGAGAATGACTTTTAAAGTTTGACACTTTGCTAACTGAAACAAAAGGAGGCAAAGGAAGGCGTTCCCTTCTCTCCATGGGTCATCATACATGTGCTAATCATTGTCAGACTTCATCTCGGTTGGACAGCATCCAGCTCACGTAGACCTGTGGGCTGTATCTGTGTAGGCCCGGTTTCCTCTTTCTCATGGAAACAACGTGGTTCCAGTCCACCATGGGAATTTCACTGGACTGCAAACATCTCTTATTCAACCTACACTGTGAGCAAGATGGATTTGGTTTTCAGAGAAAATCCATCCCTTTTAAAGGTATTCAAGGCGCTTCATTGTTTGACTGTGCCCGCTTAGCCTCTCTATCTTCTTATTGTTCTGGAGATTTTGCTGGTCTATTATCATGCTATTCTTTGCCGTCTCATTTCAGGGCGTCTGTCGGTCTGTTCAGTGTATCCGCCTGATTTTCACATTTAAATCCGCTGCTATCTGAAAGAAGAGTGGGAGAAAAAGGCGCATCATTGTATGTCAGATATTGATTTAGTAAACCCAGATTTGGCTCTTTTCTTGAAATGGAAATTATTCATCCGAATGTTGCAGTACGGAGGGTCACATCACCTCAGCATGCATCATAACATAATGACACTGAAATCTTCGATGCACGGTACACAAGGCCATCAACAAAAAAATACCCCAGAAACTCAAAAATGCACCCCCAACTGTCTTCTTAGAAAATAATTGACTACAACAAGGAAATAGAAGATGCATATTAGCCTGAGGCAACGCTTTTACTAGGCATAGCACTACATATTGAAGAAGTATATCCTTGCTTGTCTCAAACTTGAGAGCATTTTGAGTCTATTGAATGGATGAAAAAGTCATTGTGCAGCTGTATGGATTTTTAAACTACTAAAACACTGAATCAGACCGAGGGTCATTTAAAGTCGTCTTACTTCTGTCTGTTTTCTTATCTGATTAATTATTATTTGAACAGTTCTCACTCAGATCTACAAAACTGAAACATTGCTGTATTACAGTGGTGTACTTGCACGCTGCACAGAAACGATTAAATTAAATAAAACTGTGTGGGGAAAAAAACATGACCTTGTGAGTTGTGCTAATATGGGTATTCATTAGTGGTCAGTGTATAAAGGGAGAAGACTGGAAAAAACTATGCCATGCTATTAGATTCATTTAGCACCGCAGTTCTTAAAAATGGAGGCTGAACTAGTCATCTGTTACCTTGAAGCAACCTACCTTTTCTGCCATCTACCAAAACTGTGAACCAGAAACTCGGACCTGTGCCAGCCAACAATTCAGGACAGCAAACGCCTCACTCTCTGATGGTGAGGAAGCCTCAGTCCTGTCTCATGTGGCTGTCTGCCCCTCAGCCCAGCCTGTCTGCATTGAAACCCACCAGACACAGGATGGAGTGAGGCACAAGAGGCGCACAGTGCAGTCTGCCTGACAGCCCATGCTCGGCACCAGGCACCCTATCAAAGCTCTGGGAACGCCGCGCTCCAAGCTAAGTCAACTTGGCTGCATCTGAGCTCAAATATTTGAGCAGCGCTCTGCAGCCGGGGTGCCACTGGCAGAGCATCACAGGATCCCACGTCCAAAAAACAAAAAAATGCTGGGGCAGAGTAGAGGGGTGGGGAAGTGGGCGGAGAGGGGGTCTGAATGTGGGGAATGTGCATAACACATTTTTATATGCACAAGTCTCTTCAGTCTCCATCCTCCCAAATCCAAACTTGACAAAAAGTTCAATGTTTTTGGAAAGCGTGTCTACTGAGGTTGCTCTAGTTTTTGACTGACGGGCTAGTTTGCATGAGTCTTGATTTAATTTTTTAACAGTCTTTGCTTTGCCTAACAAAATCAAAATACAGCAGATGCTGTATTTATTCAGATCTTAACTGAAGCGAGACCAAATTTGTAGATACAAATTTGGTCTCGCTTCAGTTACAATATTTTACATTTACAGCAGACAAAATAAACCGAACTAAACATCTGTAACTGAAAATGTTCAATTGTCATGAACTGATAATTTAGTTATCTGTAAGTAAATAAGGTAGTTGTTAGATGCAGTTATGCTAGGATGGGGTAGCTAAGCTATTGCTAGTGGGACCGAACTTGTGTGCAAGTCGTTACAGAATGGGAGGTAATGTCCACAAAATACTTGGCGTTCAAGTTGTGACATCAACCGTTAGTCGTGAGAAGGCAACTGCTAGGCAACAGTTGGCAACTAGGGAACCACCAAGGCCGATTTCAGCAAGTAGGATGAAGTTTAGCAAAAATACAATATCTGCAAAACTGGTCACACTTCAGACCTGAACCTGACGTTTACATCATTTGACTCTGATGCAAAAACATTAACAGCAGACTAAATAAGCCAAACTAAATACCAAGTTTTGGTTGTATGTGCTGCGTTTTCTTCCACAGAGAAACAGCCTATTAGACAAGCAACAAACAAGTGGAAAGCTAGCTGGCTAGCCCACCCGCTAGCTAGCTAAATTTACTTGCTGAATGCTTGTTTATATAAAATGTTTCATCTGTAACTGAAAAATTTCAATTGTCATGAACTAATAATTTGGTTAGCTATGAGTAAATTAGGTAGTTGTTAGATACAATTATGCTAGGAGGGGGAAGCTAAGCTATTGCTAAGTTATTGCTAGTGGTAGCCATCTCAGTTTGTTGCTGCCTTTGAAGAGAACTTGTGTGCAAGTGGTTACAAAATGGGAGATAATGTACACAAAATACTTGGCGTTCAAGTGGTGACGTCAAACGCAAGTCGTGAGAAGGCAACTGCTAGGCAACTGTAAGCAACTAGGGAACCACCAAGGCCAAGTTCAGCAAGTAGGCTAAAGTTTAGCAATAAATGGAAAGTAGTAAATGAAAAACTACGACATATTGGACATTCAGACATATTTTAACATTATGAAGAGAACTCTATGCGACTGAATCACAGTACAGTCTGCAAACATGGCATAAGACTTACAATGTACTTCCGCCATTTTTAAAAACAGCAGAAAACCCCAACACTGGTGAATGTGGACCTTACCAAACAATTCGTATTAACTTTTCTCATGAACATGAAAAACACAACTAGAAAATATATAAATCGTTGATTTCATTATATCTGTCAAACAATTACTTTGAGAAAAGGGAGATGAATTTTCATAAAATTGATTTTTATATGTATTTTTATGAAGTTGAATACATAGCTGTACTTTTTATAAATTATGAGTCCTCTCCATATGAGTAATTGTGTAAGGGTAAAATGTTCAGCTTTAAATGTGACCATTCAGGCATTACAAGCCGTCTACCCTTTCCAGAAAGGCTAAAGCATAAAATATATACACACCCATATATCTGTAGAAACTTGTGCCGTTTTTTAATAGTTGCTCTGCTTTTTCTCCAAGCTCCAACAACAGTGCCTAAAACATATTATTACTGAGCCTGCTCTCTGTCTCCCACTGAGATATTAGGCCCCATGGATGGCGAAGCAAGTTCCCATTAACTTTCGCTCGTCTATTCAGATATCACGTTTCAGTTTTGGCATTTAAATAAAAAAAAAAACAAAAAAAACATAACAGAGGAGGGCAAGGCCTTTATAGAGCAAGAGGTGTAACATTAGACTATTGTGCTCCCTTTTTTTCCAAAGTAGTAAAACAGCTCGTTTTATTCGCAGTCACATTTCTGCAGGGTTGGTATAGATTTAGTCTCTCACCCGTTGTGCCACAGAAACGGGTAAATAAAATGCAGACACAGTTATTTCACCCACTCACCTCACGCCCTTGGTAACATCAAACAGCTCTTTATATGCAGATACTATTATTCTGCATTTTAATGTGATGTATATTTGCCTTTCTTCAAAACTGAATACAAATCTGATAGATGGAATATTTTATGAAACTCTGGGATTAAAAAGTATACTTTCCATGGGCTGAAAACATCTTAAACTCTCTATGCATGTGTGGAAATGTACACGATAAGGATGGGTCCTCTTTTTATATAAATACTATAGTGCCATCTGGTGGTCAAGTATTAGAATTGAGTTAAATTACTTCTCTTAACACACAAATGGCACCGTTTGTTCCCACTCATGCAGTCTGGTTTGTGTCCAACGATCCTCGGAGGGATACTTGGGGTCAATTTGGGCCCCTCTTATGGAAGGTTAGACAGGACACAGGCAGCCTAAACACCACCACCACCACCGTCACCTCTCTCACGGGATGGAGTGAAAAACAGTTTCCTTCAAATCTCCGGGGACATGAAGGGGAAATGGGCAGTGTGTGTGTGTTGTGTGTGTGTGTGTGTGTGTGTGTGTAAGCAGGAGTGAGTGCATTCGGACTTTGAAGATAAATCATTATTGGACTTAACAGTGACAACCTAATCCTCTGTCTCCACTCTGACCCTGGCTCAGCACAATCTCTTTAGATATACAGACACAGCGTTTAATAGTCTGTTAGCGCTGACCTTGGATTCAGTTTGTCGCTTTTGAAACACAGAACTGAAAACCCTGAAATATAAAGTGCTGTAATAAACAAAAACACATAAAACCTTGATATACAGTATATATCTCAAGGTTTTATGCACCGTAATTGGCCAGGTTCCACAGATTAGAAAGAAAGAAAACTGGTCATCAAAAATAGATGATTTGGTCTAAAACTAAACAAATATCTGTTCTTTTGAACACAGTGAAGCATTGAGCAGGAAAATAATGAAATACGTCCCTCGGCAGCAAAAGACCTAAAAAAAAAAAAAAGACCTAAAAAAGAAAGTGGGCTTAAGGCTCACACACACAAAACCCACATCAAAGAACTAAATGAAGTACGACTGTGGTGTTGAATCACATTGCCTGTACACGGACCAGAAAGTTGCACTTGAACGCACAACAAAGACTTCAGCGGACAGACAGCTGCTGGATATGTTCTGTCCTGCACGCCGCCAAAAGCAGGGCTACAGATGCTCACCCATGGCTAAACACTGGCGTTGGAAACACAGTGCTCGGGCTGCTCCATAACTGCTCGACTCCAGTTAAATACGCACTCACTGATACATTCACCCTAACTCTAACTCTAAGTTTAACAACGCCATCAAAGTGCAACCAGTACTGGAAATCATGTCAAATTTGATCAGCCACAACATTAAAATTACTGACAGGAGAAGTAAATAACATCGATCATCTTGTGACAATACAATGTTCTGCTGGGAAACTTTTGGACCTGGCATTGGTGTGGATATTACTTAGACATGTAGCACCAGCCTAGACCAGACCAGGCACCTCCACCCCATAGCAGTGACACTCCTTGATGGCAGCAGCCATCCCCAGCAGGATGCAGCCTGACGCAGGCACACACACAAAAACGCTTTAGGAAGCCTAACTCAAAAAAACAAGAAGAACAGCACAAGGTGTTGACCTGGCCTCCAAATTCACTAGATCCCAAACTGATCACATATCTCTGGGATGATCCACAGAGGGCCCCTCTCCTCAACCCATAGGACCCAAAGGCCCCCACAGGACACCCTGAGAAGGCCCATGTCCATTCTCTGATGAGTCACAACTGTTTTGGAGGCACAAAAGAGCTAACCCTAACCCTAGAACTAACAACACCATCAAATTAAAAGCTAACAATCCGTTCATGCAATTTTAAGAGAATTTATTCGCAGCCAGCATTGGGTGAATCACGTTAGTCTTGTTGCGCGTTATATCCTTGGAGTATACAGGAATGGCTGCACTTTCCACGCAGTTCATATAATGTGGACGTAATCACCCTGCATGCAGTGTGAGCTGAGAGTCAAGCAGAGCGCTGTGTGGCACAGAGCCAAAACAAACTGTCCCTAATACTTATGGGCTGCAATGTAAGTTAGGTAGGATATTAGGGAAGAAACCTTAAATCCCTCAATAATGCAGCCACTTCCTCTAATAAATAAGGAGATGAACTGTAGGTGGATATTTCCTGCCCTGCAGAGCTACTGATTATGTCAATTCACGCACAAAGGTCATGTATAAAGTTGATGCGCTGTTCAAATGGCAGCCAATATATAGAGGCAGAAGATGGCTCACACAGTTCATATGCGCACACACACACATTCACGAAAGGTTAAAACCCCTTATTGCCCGATATTTACAACACACGTCTAGTAGCACGGACCCCTAGGCTGCTGAGTGATGAGCCCTCTTCTAGACAGCATGTCTGGGACTTAACTCCCCAAACTATGACAGAGTTCATGGTTGTGTGTGAGTGCGCCCTCGCCATAAAGTCGCTTTATCACAGAAAACACGCGGAGCCCACTCGACCGTTATACCGGCCTTCGAAAAGTGTCGTCATTCTAACGGATTTTACTGAAGTGAGCCAGATGAAAAATCGATTATGCTGTCGGTTTACTTATGTCAGTTTGACGAGATTCACGGAGTGGATTGGGGGAGGGTTTGTTTAAACTGCAAACTGATCTGCAGGGTGGATGTTTACAGAAAAAGTGTTTTAAATTTTTGTTTGCCATTGCAGGTTGTGTCCAACAGGTGGCAGCAACACTTCACTGTCTTTTTACCCTTTTTTGCTAAATCTTAACAAACACTTGACCTACATTTACAGTCATTTGTCAGGCGAATAACGTAATTAAAAAGGAAACATACAATAAATAAAGCTTTTAAATCCGAGGTGTTTGCATTTTAATTGCATAATCACATGGGTTGCACACTCAATCAAAAAGGATATATAGTCAATGGTTTTACATAAAACTGGAAAAGGCAAAATAATAGACACATTTTTATACCCTGGCTCATACTGAATGAAGAATCTCTCCAACAAATCATTGTTGCAGTGACTGATGTCAAATATTCCCCCTGCATCACCCCATATCTCACTCGTAATCTCCTCCACAGCTCAGATAAATCTATAAATCACAGCCATGTCTCTGAATGATGCCTTTACGCTGGCACTATTCCCACTGCAACAGTTTACAAATCTGCACTGCAGCTCCTTTTCTTATGGTGCGTAGATGCAACATTTCCAAACAGAGGATAGAGACAGACGGGGAAGGAAGTTAAAAAAAAAAAAAGGTCTGCAGATGGGTGATTTATCGACTATTTTTACGGGCTCATGTTGCGTTGGTGGCCAGCTGAAGAATGACGTTCGTAACCCAATTCAGCCTTCTCTCTGCCGACTGAGGCCCCCGCTACCTCCCTCCCTCCAAAAACGCCGTTCCCTTTGCTATCAGCAGCGCTCTCTTTGTGTCTTTGACTAGATAAAGTAGGCCTAATAAATACTTTCCAACGTCCTCTCTCTTGTCCCTCTCTCCCACCCCAGGGCCAGTGGCTATCAGAGGCCTTTGTGACCCTTCGGCCCTGAGGGTTTGTTGGACCATAGCTGGAATACACACACTCCCCTTTGATCTGTGCCACCGAGCACTCAGGCGCTGTTAACTTCAGATTAGATTCACCACTATTTGCATAATGCCTCCTTTAGTCATTTACAGAGCAGGCTGCGACTCAAGGGGGTGGGGGGGAGTAGTAATCTGCCCTCAGAGTAGCTGCATGATCTTATAAACGGCATCAAGGACAATCCTCATACTGTGCATAATTTTTGTGTGTGAAAGTTTTTCAAGCATTATTGAATTGCTTCCATTTTCCCCCCAAATTTGTCCACAGTAACTGACAGTTTAGCTCAAAAGGATGAGGAAAAATAAAACTCTGACGAATTATTATACATCTACGGTACATCCAGGCCACTTTAAAGTTGCGCTCACGCTGAGCAAAACTGAACAAATGGACACTCTGCATTGGAGCGGAATACGCCTCAATGTCTCGAACTATATTAACCGTGCAGTTCTGGAAGAAAGTGCAAGGCAAGCCACTTGCATTTTCCCATAAAGAAAAGGTTTGACACAGTGGGAAATACTCTTACATGCTTTCTTTACCACCCTCTTGTCTGTGCATTAACTGTGGAGCTAAGGCAGGGAGTTGCCAGGATTAACACAGAGCCTGGAAACAGGGGGAAACAGCTAGATTGGCTGTCTACGATTCAAAGGTACCTCTGCCAGCACTTCTAACCTCAATAATAAACAATCTTTAAGCTAAACTAACCGACTCCTGGCTTTATCTTCATTAGTGTAAAGACATGAGAGTGGAAACTATTGCTCTGAAAAAGAAATTTAAGTATTTCCCAAATGGCTACACTAGTATTTCGGCTTGTGTGAATCTAGTGCAAACCAGGTGATCTCACCAGGAGAGTAAGGTTAAATCTTGATTCCAGCAGCACCACAATTTGCCCTAGCTAATGTTCAAACCGATGTGTCTCTGTCAGCCTTCAGTGGTTTTATCTCAAGGATGACGTTCCGGCCATCTGCCTCAGTCCAGGTGGCTCTGCGCTCAAGTATCTCTCAAGTAAATCGAGGGTTCAGACTTAAAGCAGTCCCTGTCTGCTCCGTTAGCCTACGCAGCGCTATCAGTTGTCTGGTCCGCTTCCTAAAGCATTACATCTAACGCGCACACACACAGACACCCCTCTGACCTCTTTCCAGTCGCGTGCCTGCAAACTGATAAATGTGAGGTCCTGGTCACTGGAGGCTTCAGTTACCTCTGACGTTCACTTGAGTTTTGGTGTCTGCATTGATCAGCGCTAATGCATATGCACCACTCATCAACCACACCCAGACTCACTCTCACACATGGGACAGTGGAGAATAATTGTGATAGTTTGGCCCCGCAACCATTACCTCATTTGAAACAGAGAATCCTCTCTCTGTGTTTTCTCTAATTCTGTAAACTCTGGAGGGAGCTTCTAATCAGACTCAGGTTCATAGTTGTTCAACTGCATATTCGTGACCCACTATAGCTGACCTACAATAGTTCAGCTACTACACTTGGAGTCCTGCCCTTCTCAATGAGAACCAGCAGCTGTAAAGTGTAAAGGCGTGAACAAATGAGGTAATTTTAAATTAATGTGCGTCCAAAGAGACTAGCGCCTAGGATTTTATTTGAACCAACAATAGAATGAGTTAACAAAAGATACACGTTTGTGTGACTCATAATACACGGTGTACAGTAGTGGGCTGGTGAAGTTTCTTTTCAACTCGACACCCCTAGAGTTTTCTCATGTCCAAACTTGTCGTCTTGATTCTTAACCTATGTTCCCTCACACCACAGGCAATTTATCAGACTTTGTTCAAACTTCAGTTACATATAAAAGTGCTTTACAAAGAAATGGAAAAAGTAGTTAAACTGTTTATTAATGATTTAGCCGTACACCAGTTCAGCATTTTGGAAAATTTGTCTTATTTGGCAACAGTAAGATGAGAAAATAGATACCACTCTCATATCTGTGTGCTAAATACGAAGTAAGGGTCGTTAGTGTTATTAGCTTGCCTGGGTCTGTCCAAAGTTACAAAAAAAGAAAGAAAAAAAAAACTAGCAATTTATATTAAAAGGACTTCTGGAACTATCTAATTCAAATCTTACATTGTTTCATTATCAGTTTATGCCTATTTTTATATTTTGACATAATCCATTTAACAGATTTCACTACCGTCTTGTGCCGATGCTAGCTAGATGTAGCGTCATATATACACACAAGTATGAAATTCTCAACAATAAAACAATGTTTTCAGACTGTCAAGGGAACACAGGGAACAAAGGAGAGGTAAAATAGTAAGTGTTTATCATACTCTGCAATGGCATGATTTAACAAAAGATCAGAATAAACTGAATTGTTCTACACTAGGTTTTGTGTCCCTTCAAAACGGTTTTAGTTTCCTACAAAGGTGGTTTAAAACATAGATAGATAAATAGATACCCAAGTGACACAAGCTACAGCATACCCCTCTTATATCTGTATGCTAAATACAAAGTAAGAGACGTTAGCATTGTTAGCTAGCAGCTAGTCTGGATCTGTCCAATAGTTAAGAAAAACAGCTAAATAAAAAAATGTAGTAAAGGCTTTTATATGTTTTTTTTTTTATATAACATATTATATTATTTATTTAACTGTGAGGTGTAGCATTTGTTTGTTTTAGCCATGCTAATGGTTTCCGCGCCTCATATTTAGCAACAAGAGCACTGGGCAGGCTATCAATTTCCTTGTAAAACTTTGAACAATTTAACAACTAAGTTATGTTTTAGGAATGTCAAGGTCACTTTTGTTTTTTAAAACTGTTTTTATATTGTTATCTACACATCAATATCATTTCAATGTCAGCATTTTTAGTGGCTTTACTCCACTAGCTTCCATTTCTTTAGCTAATGCATTTATCAGCTATGTGTATTTAACATGTACATTCGATCTCCAGAGCTGAGGTCGCTGTGGTTCAGTGGTATTTTTGGATGCTGTGTTTTATTGCCTCTATGTTTCCGTCCGCGATGACAGATATGGAGTCAGTGATTGAATGAGCACCAAACCCAGAGTTTCACCCCTCTCCCTTTTTTAAATGCACACGCCAACACGCAACTAATAGTCAATGTTAATTCGACACGAGTGTTAAAAGTCAGCAGCGCGCCAGTGTTTCTGTTGGTTCACACCCATCCGGGTTGATTTAACTCGGCTGTTAGTTTTGAACGGCTGCCTTCAACCCACATTAGCTCCGCGAGTGGACGAACAACACAATTGGTGCTTGAATAATTGTCACCGAAAACACAAGAACATTTGGTGCGCACAGGCCGTCTCACACGTACTTAGACTGCACATCGCAAATCATTATTGGTTTATTTCTGTATGAGCTGTTCCATTCCATTTTGCAAAGATGGTGTAGGAGTACGGAAATGTTTCTCTTTCCACCCTGCACTGTATCAGATATTATGAATGTGGGTGGGTATATAAATGGATTTATCGGTCTCTGCATAGCTAAATGTTCTGTCCAAAGTGTATTTGAATTGTGATTAAATGGATCACAGAACATATAGGAGCCTATGTTGGAGGGAAATTGTAGATGTGGTCAGAGAATGGACATGGGCCTTCTGAGGGTGTCCTGTGGTGTCTGGCAACAGAATATTGTTAATGGGGGTCTTTGGGTCCTATGGGTTGAGGGGAGTGGCCTCTGTGGATCTTCCCACAGATACTTGATCAGTTTGGAATCTTGTGAATTTGGAGGCCAGGTCAACACCTTGTGCTGTTCTTCATGTTTTTTTGAGTTGTTCCTAAACTGTTTTGTGTGCATCAAGGAGTGTCATTGCTATGGGGTGGGGGTGCCCGGTCTGGTCTAGGTGGGTGGTACTTGTCTAAGTAACATCCACATGAATGCCAGGTCCAAAAGTTTCCCAGCAGAATATTGTATTGTCACAAAATGGCCAATGTTAATAACTTGTCTTGGTATGAACAACAGCAAATGCTCTTCCATATAAACCAAGCAGTAGCACCAAGGCTAGAAAATAAAACCAACGCTGAAGTGGCAAATATTGCAGTTCTTCAACAGCAACTTGAGTCTAACTCCAAAAGCTGTTAACCTCTACGTTAAAACTTTACTGCAGACATACACACGTTTACAGCCAGGTACAAAAAAACTCATGTTCCATCCTTTGCCTAACTCTAACTTAAAAAGTTAGAGTCCAGCATTACAGAATTTCACTTACAGTTGTCTAGACTGATTAAGGGGACCAGTATGTCGCCATGGTCCAAGACCAAGTAGCAAGACATTGAGTGCAAGGATTTTATTTTATTTTTATAATAAATGGAAAATTGTAGATGTATTGTGACTGCATTCCTCCCCCCTGCATCATTTATGATAATTTATTGTTTATCAAGATCCAGGGGGATGTGTAGGTCACATTTACATACTGTCCACATGGGAAAAAAAGTTTCTGTTCAGGAACTGGCTATACTGGATAGATGCTGACTCAGAATTAGACTGGGTGTTTAAAGATTCATTGCACTCTTTAGACACGCTTTAGACATGGCAATAAAAAACAGTAAATGTGTAAGAACAAAAATGTTAGAAAACTGACGGACAACTGGTGACTCTAAACTATTTCCGCCAGATTTGAGACATTACGACACACTCCCCCAATTTAGTCCCCGGATAATTTGAAGAACGGCCAGAACGGTAGATCTAGGAAAAATGTGCTACGAGTTTATTAATTCCCAGACAATCTCCTCACCGATTATCTTAGCAGAGGTAGTTGCATGGATCAAAAACACCCACTGCATAAATAAACCTGATCTCCCCTTAAATAGAGGAACACGTTTCTTGATTTTGTGCAAATAGTTCTGCAGACTGAAGCCCTCTGATGATCCGATGTCAGTACCTGTGCACTCAATTACAGCTGTACGTAGGCATTATGTGATCATGGTTCAGAGGCTCGAATGCAAGTTCAGAGGTGTAAAATAGAGGTGAAAACGCTGCTGCTTCAGTTTGGCTGCCGAAGCAAAATAAAGGTATAAAGGTTTACGCTTTGATGAAAGCAGAATTTCCAAATGTAAAACAGTGTTGAGTATTATGTGAACCCCGGAGTCCCTTGAGGTGACCCGCTCCACCAGCTCCACCAGCTTTGAATTACGGAAAACATTACTTTCACCTCTATCATTGCAAGTCATCTGATTTTAAGCGACTCCAACTCTCCTTAGCGCTAAGACTGTGAGTCACAATGACAATATTTTCAAACATGATGCCAGAATTTAAAAATGGCCTTCAAAGGGGATGACAAATCACCTACAAGATCTAAGATAGCACACTTTTTCCTCTTTTCCCTCTGAAGGTCCTGCGCGGGTCTGGAACTCATTTCTGTCAGTTTTCAGATAAGGACGTGAGTAGCACTTTTCGTAACACTCTGCAGAACGTAGGTTTGAGCCGGTCGCACAAAGGACCCATTCAGCTACCAGGGCAGACGGATCCTTTCAACACAGATGCCATCTTTCAAGCCACGTATCGGACACTCGAGAGAGACGTGACCGTCACAAGCATGGAAACGTTTTGGCAGCTTGTGGTAACACGTAGCCCAGGTATGTGTGGTCAAGGGGAAAAAAGGAATAAAACACAACACTGAAATGAAATGAAGCAGCTCTCTGGGCTAAACCGCTAAATTGAGATCAGATTTATTAAGGGCCACTCCAGGGAACGCGCCAGTTTCGGATTAATCACATTTGCTCACGGTTAAATGCGCAGACACACACCATGCTGGCTGAGTCGAGAGGCTGCTCCGCAATTAGAGCGCAAAATCTTTTGCTAAACCTCTTTTCATCGATCACGCTGACGCCAGCCGGGCTCGTGGCACACGTTCACCGATCTTTTTGTCACATTAGTGATGTCAAGCAGACAGTTGCGTGCATCCCCATGCCAAATCAAATACATCACTGCATAGGTGGAGTGTGGCACGGTGCAGCGGGCTCATATCAAGGATTGTGCAGCAAATTGAGCATAATATCGAGCAGCTGTGAAAGTGATTGTATAATTGCGGATAAACAAAGACATCTCACATACTGGATCTCCCAAAGCAATGCACACTGAAGGGTGGTCTGTTAACACAACATGACTTCCTAGATAAATTGGGATGAATTGGTAATTGAGGCGTATTATCTAAGAAATAAAAAGGAAGCCTGTGTAATGAAACGTGATGGCTAATAGTATGTTTTCTACTGACTTTGTTTTTACTGTAACCACTGGGAGATTGGTTCCTAAACTCCCGCAGGTGAAATCTGAAGTGATGGCGGTTTTGCAGAGGAGGTCCAATGGTATCACTTTTACACAAGGCATAAAACCGGGACTATATCAATATTTAAGAATCAGTTCATCCGCAGCGGTACGGATCAGAGTAGAGAGGCATCCGGTTGTTCTCGGATCTGTCAGAATGGATACCATGTGCTTGCCCTGCACTGTACAGCTGTCAGTGGTCGGTAAAAATAGAGGGTGTAAGAGAAAGAAAAGGCAGTCATGCTGCTCTTTCCTGACACCTTGCAGCAGATATGAAACATAATTAACTGAGCAGTTCACCCTTACACGTAGAAGGGAAGGCAGAGTGTGGATACAGTCTCCCGACACCTCGGTGACACCTGGATTATGGAGTGGAATAGGCCAGGCCCCTTTCACAGACTTTCAATTGATTTATCATATCGAACGCCCAGAGGAGCGCAAGTGCATGTTTGCACACAGCTTTTCCTTACACACTCATCATGAAGTTCAAAAATAGAATAGATGGACTCGAGTACAGTGTGGGAAAGCATCGTCAGCCAGTAATGCATCACGGAAATGTCACTGTAGTTTCTGTGATGTTTCAGACATGTTTCCTGGCTTTCAAGTAGTTTACAATTTACGTTGATACCAGTTTAGGCTTTCTTTGGACTGACTTCTCCGGTACTTGCTTGGTTTAGGACTGAAAGAAATATAAAAAATTGCTATTGTTGCATTCTTAAGAGGCTCACTATCACTGCCCGTTGGGTTGGCTGCATTCAGGAAGTAACTAAGTAACTGCTGATGGTTGGTAATTATCTCCACCTGTTCACTCAGTGTTGGCTTTTCCTTTCCATGCATGTCTTGCAGGTTCCTAGGCTTAGAGGTTATTTAAATGGTATCTTTAAAGGAACTAGACTGATGAAAGTAAAGCAGTAATTGCAACTACGTTTGCGTTTGAATAGTTAAAGAAACATCATTTTTAAAGCAAAATCAAATGTAATGTGTTATTTTCTTTAATTTTAGTAACTTAAAGTTACTTTAACTATCTACTATAGTTAAAGTATCCCTACCTGCTAGTCATTTTACTAATAATGTTATTTTCTATCACTTATAGTATGTGAATTTAAAGCGTTTACTTGAAATGGAATATTTTTTACAGTGTGTAAATGATCTGAACATGTTTTGTACCATAGAGAAAAAACAGAATGGAAACAGCAATCAAGCTAAAAAGGTCCCTTATCTGAGACATTTATTTTGCTGCAAAGATAAAGTTTGCTCCCTCTATAATCACAACGTTCGTCCACAGCGCCGTTCAGGCTGCTCATTATCACCACGCCAAGCACCAAAAAGCCTGGCGGCAGTGCCAGCGTTGGATTACGATCCCCCCTTTTTCAGGCTGAGGCTGGATTTCATCTGGCTGTTTATCCAGCTCCAAGGTGACAGGGAGGCTGTGGTGAAATCACAAGAGGGTGCTAGTGACCACACACCACATCGGGTTTACACCGCCTGTACTTCCAAGAAACAACCACAGACACGGAGAAACACTTTATGTGAAAATTAACCCAAACAATGATGGAATTACCTGTTAAACCTTATATATTGTAGTCTACGCCTAGTTCACATTTCGACATTTTAAACTCTATATTGCATATGATTTAATTATTTTAAAAACAAGTTCTGGCATAACTATAATAAACATATATAAAGATAAACATAAATTAATGTATATGTAACTTCACTCCTATTTGATCTTTACTTTGTTGGTAATTACATTTTAATCTTGTTTACAATGTATTATACGGATAATTTCTGTGTATGCCTGCTAACGTGCTAACGGATTAGCATCTAGCTGTTTAAAAAGTAAATTTAATGCTGTTGGCAAGAATATTTTGTTGGATGTTGGACGTTATAAAGGACATTATTCTGTGGCAGCTTTGGTTGTGAGTAGTTTTGACTACACCACCATGGGCAAACTGTGACGTGGCTAACGTTAGCTTGATTGTTCTTGTAGCTTTTTGAGAAATCAGTCCTCAAATGGGGTTGCGTTTACTGCGTTCGTAAGCAAAGCGCGTATAAACAGTGCCCTCTAGTGGTATTCACAACATCGTTAATTCAAACCTTTCAATAAGGTTTGAGCTTACGAATTGTGACACGTTTGGCGACGTTTCAGAAATTATGGAGTTTTATGGTAAATTAAAATATTGTTAATCTGTCTTATAGTTTTCTTAGTAATGCCAAATATGTCTTAAGAAAGTGCCCACTGGATTCATCCTATCGTCTTGACCCAGTATTTTTTAGACTAAGTTATCCACTCATTAGCTAGCCTCTGTGGCTTTGCGGCACCAATGGTAGCCTAGCAACGGTATCACTTACAGTTGATGTTACCACGTGGACACCAGCCATTTTGTTCTATATGACCTCTATTTGAATGCTGAATAACTGAGCTTACCAGCAATCTTACAGGTTTTTAATGTTGTTTTTGTACCTTTTTTTTGTAATTTTCTGGAGCTTTTTACATTTGGAAGCGGTTATGAGTCAATTTGCTCATAACGTCAACTGCTATCACTTATGGTTTTTGAATGTAAAATGTTGTAATAGAACTTTTTTTTTTTTTTTTTTACTGCGTGTAAGTGATCTGAGTACGTTTTCCACCAAAAGAGAATGGGAACAAGAAACCTAATTAGTTTTTTATCAGTTACACATAGTTCTGCCATTTTCTTTTCTTCTCTGTGTATTTTCTCACTGCATTTTCTGAACTTGTTACCAATAAATTGCCTGTGGTGGATCCAATTTATTCCAATAAAACGTCTATTTGGAGCCAGATGCGCCAATTTGTGCCACATTTATCACAGAACAGGCAGTTGTTATATAAGAATAAACTGACAGAAACAGAACAAAATAACAAAAGGAAAATATTTAAACCCATTTCACCACACACCTTTCTGATCGACAGTTTCAGTGTCGACCGCGGGTTAAACCGTCCTCGGTGAGACGGATGGCTTCGTCCTTGCAGCTATTAATCTGTGATTTTTAACTATTTTCTCCCGAAACCCAAGCCATTTGGTTTGAGTACAGCAGTGCAACGAAGATAGAAATCTACTCTTGCTACTTAATGAGTCAACATTAACTTACATTAGGCTTTGTCTTTGGCAGGAATCTCGTCAGTTTAACATCTGGCAGCTGCTTTCTGTCAGTTTCTCCTGAATAATTTGAGGCCTTTTTTCTACTCGAGTTACTGTGGTATTTGTCACACTTTCCAACTCAAGACAGTACCCAGGTTAAAATATTGAAATAGTATTCAGTCATTATTATAACGTTCAGAGCCAAATTTGCATAGAAACTCCATATTGATTGAAAGCATCAGATCTTAATTTCCTATCTGTTTTTAGACTTATTTCCTTTCTCTTATCGTAAACACCGGGTCAAATCCAGTACATTTTGTGTGAAGCTTGAGCATGAGAGCCTGACCTCTCACAACCAGCCTCCTTCTTCAGTGCCAGTTGTGTAATTTTGTGGTTTGTGTTAGAGGGACAGGAACAAAAACTAAATAAATTAAAAAAACATATCAAAATGTTTCCTTTTTCTGCTCCATCCTGCAAATTTATTGCCCTGGGTTAAGACATGTTTCCTCATCTTAGTCTTTATATCTTTGTAATTTTGAGAGGCTTAGAGGAGCATTCAAAGCGTCATGGAGGATTTGTTGTTCGTGTCTTGGTTGCGTGCCTGTTTGAGTCCTTGCGAATGCTTTTTGTGCTTTCCGTTTGCTTTTGTTTGGATGGTGCTCGTCAACAACAGTGGATTCAAATGTTGAAAGAGAACAAAACAAGGCTACGGTTAAAGGTAACAACGTTTGTCATCTTGCCGCTGGAGTTTTTCAGTTCTTTCCCCGCTGCTAGGCCTCCTTCAGATCAGTCATGAATGTTTTGTCAGACCGTAGGCCCTGGATTTCTCTATCTCCACATCAGGGGATTTTGTTCTGCTGCTGCAAGTGGAGGCACTCAGTCCCCAACAGACACTCAGCACCTGTGATTAAGTTAATCTCCTTTCTATGTTCCTCCAGCAGTGAGCTCAATGGGAAGCTGGGGATCGTTCTACCGGCTTCCTGGCCTCCTCCTGCTGCTTCTTAAGTGCATGATCTTTCTCCGGATCCTCTGATTTTGAACATGGCCTACATTTACGTGGACATTTTTTCTTCAACTCAATTGAAATAATTCTCATTAATGATTCCAACACAACATCCGTCATAATAAAACTAAATTCATACACAATGCCTCTCAATCAAACTCAAATTATTTCCGATTGGCCCAGTCTGTTCTAACTGACATGCAAGTTGTAGGTGGGTTTTGTATTTTGTGATAACACAGTGCCTTTCTGACTAACATTGCTATAGAAAATAACAACACCTGCAACACAACTCCATATGCAGCATTTTTATACTATACCTTGATCATACTGTGGCTGTATTGTAACCAATGTGGTTTAAGTGTAGTGATTAGAGCAATAGCTTATAACAGTCTTTATGCTCATACAGTATACTTCAAATCATTATACATGAAATGAAAGAACAAACATGCTATATATTCATGGCATGAGCACATAATTCTCCAGTAATGGAAAACCATTTTGCAATACTTAAAACTAACCATTTCGCTTCTAATGAGTAAAGCGGCATAAAAACCCAACGTGGAATAATGGCCGTAGCCGCAAAAATATGATTTACCATCTAACGAGAAATGACATTGACCAGGAATAGCAGAATATTGAAAGTTGGACTCAAGCAGCAGTCACAGGAAAAGGTGAGCAGTCATTGTTGGTTATGGCTACAATTATAAAAGATGAAAAACCCCAAGAATAAAAACAAGGAGCACTTCATTTGCACAGAAAGACTCTACACAGAATTTCCATGGCATAAACTGGCTTTTACACAATATCCTTAGCTTTTCACCTCTTTCTGTGAACTGAATGTTTAGCCTTTAGTCATTGTAGATATTTTTGTACCTTGCACAATATGAACTGACGCCGGCCAATTTCCCACAAAACTTACATTTTTTGACTGAAAGCAGTACTGTGCGCATGAGAAGCCAATATGGAGAGAGCTAGGATTTATCAGGCCTTTGTCTTTTTTAGTTTCCCCTAGTTTATGGTCTTGCCCTTTTTTAAATCACAGTGATGACCACATAGTTCCTCGGAGGTCAAGAACTATTGTAACCGTGTTCTTTGCCCAGACTCCTCTCTGTGATGGTTAAAACCCCACTGAGGTACACAGTGACAATGTTATGAGTCATTCTCTAAAGTCACTCTTAGATGCTGTTGACAGTTTTCTCTCCAGTTAATTTAATGTTTTTCCTGTTGGAAATCCCAGATGCACATTACTGTACATTTCTGAAATCAAAAGCATATTTTGTATCAAAGGTAGGAATCACAACTGATTTATAATCTTATGAGATGTTCCTGCAGTGTCTTTGCCAAGAAAGCTGGGTCATCACCCTCCCAAGTTGGCCCACCCTGCTAAGGCATCTGTAGTCATCACTACTAACCCTAGGATTTACACCTGTCTTCTTCCTCCTCTTCTCACTGGATATGCAGCCCAGAGCGATTCGTGTCAGGCCTGAAAAGTGGCACTGACAGGCCAAATCGGACCATTTAATAAGCCCTAGAGAGGCAAATCTCCGTGCACAGAGAGCTTTTCTGGCAACCAGAACACAGCATGTGAAGGTGTTTAGTACAAAATGTCTCTCTCATCGTGGCAGAGAAAAGCATGGGGAGGAAGCACGGAAAAAAGACATAGTACGTTAAGTGTAGCAGGGATTGGATGAAGTGTTGAAAGGTTGGCTGGTTTCCAGTGTCCTGCATGGTGTCTTGTGATGGACAAGCAATGGATGATATAAAATGTTCTGCCCCACACATTCGTTGTTAGTTATCTCTTTGAAAGTGGCCAAGAAAGATGTGTCTGTATTCAGTGTTCTCGGATAGAAACGATGGAATCTGGCATCGTTAAGAAGACTTATTACGAATGTTGTATGGCCAAATAATGGGATTCATTTTAAATTTGGTTTTGTTTCACAATGTTCTATCAAAGACGGATCTATCACAGTTGATGATTCAGTAATCAATGATTATCATAGCAAAGTGTGGAAAAGGTACAGTAATCTAAAACCTGAACCAGAAAAATGTTTACTCATACGTCTAATTCAACTTGGCTTTCAAATGTGATGCTTGGACTCTAGAAGAAAAACTCACAGAATCTTTGATCTTGCAATTCAGTCGTGCAACGACTTCCAGCTTCATGGATCAGAAAGTAATGACCCCAAACTGCTTTTTAGATGATTTGCCAAAAATTATCAATGCACCATCGGTACTTAGCAGAAAGTAGAGGCAAAACCCCACCTTTTAAAATATAACTCTAGAATTTACGATAAGCACAGCGACATTGAAGAAACACTTCTCCTATCTACGCCCAAAAGACTTGGGTGTTCTATGACGGCCTTCTAACATAAAAATAAAAAATCCCAAACCACAGTTTGACAGCTACATCTTAAATCTTTCGGTGAGCTCAACCTTTATCTTTCTACAGAAACTAGCATGCTTTACATCAACCTGTCATTGCCCCGTGGAGTTCTGAAAATGTATTCCATAAAAATAATGTGAAGTGAGAACTCCGATGATAAGGTATAACCGAACCCACGGTATTTATTTTAAATTTACAAAAGCCATAACATTGTCTGACTGAAAACTTTATTAAGGTATTTGAGATTTAAAACATGTCATCCTCATCCAAACTATTTCGTTGCAGGTGCAAGATAAAACATGTTCATCTGAGAACTTTAGTTGTGCTGGGCTAAGCTAGGTGTTTCCTCTTATTTCCTGTCTTTGTGTTAAGTTGTGCCAGTCAGCTGGCTTCAACATTCCTCATTGACTATATAGATATATAGATGGATGAATTATCTGTAGCATCACCCATAAGTTGTGGTTGGCAATTTATGGGTGATGTTGCAGTGGTTGGCATTGGCAGTCACCATCTTGACAGTGCTTGACCCCGTCAAACTCCCAACTAAAAATGGGTTGGTTGGTTTAAAAAAAAATGGGCAAAGAGGTGGAGTGTGAGTGGAGCTGAGGCAGGTGGGTGACCCAAAGGTAGACAGCTAGCCATCTGTAAGGCTATCAAACTGTCAGCCAGAGCAGCCAAGCCATTATTTATGCATAACTTTAATCTGGTATAATGTAAATGGGTTAGTTTTATGAGAATACCCACCTGTACCAGTCTCATGAATGGGGAAATTACCTACTGAGGCTAAGAATGTTTTTGTTCCAGGCCATGTTAATTTGTGTTGTCAATATCTCTCAATATGGGGATTGATCGCTTTTAGAGCAAGCCTTAAGTGACCATTGGAGGAACTGCAATTTTTGGCTTCATTTTAATCCCCTGGTGTCGCTGCTTGTAATCCCCACTCCAATAAGGTTGGTACTGAGCTTTTCATCTGGGAATTGGTGACACTGTTGGGCTTTTAAGTAAGAACCTTTTCAGCTCCAGCCATATTATGGCACTCATTGTATTCTGGCCTGAGCTTCCTAATGAAAACTGGGATATGCAAAGAAAATAATTTAACTATATTGTGATGCATATGTGCCTCTTCTAATTCATTTTATATAACCATACCACAGAATGCATGTTAAGAAACACTTTGACACTAGTGATGGATTCCAGATACTCTTCGTGTGAAAGTGCAATGTGTGGCTCTTACTGGGCCATGGTAGGCATAGCGGGGTATGTGCCTGGCCATATGTGAGAAGTGGGAAGCACTGTGCACCTCCAAGCCCCAGTTCTGTCAACCGTTTGAACACTAGGAGCAACAAACAGAACCAGAGGGATCGGCAAGTTGGTCAAGCCCCAGTGTCAGAGAGGTCAGGTACCATGTGGTGGTGCTTTTCCTCCCCATTTGCTAAATTAGTTTCCATTTATTTTTACTTGGTAATAGCGTCTTAAGTGCGTGACAGGTTCATAGACAAATACTCAAATAAGCACCAAGGGCCCTCAGTGGTGTGTCCCGGAGGCGAGGCGAGAGGGCCAGTCATTGATTGTGTTTAGTGTTGGCCCTGTGACCCATACAACAAAGTGACATGATGTAAACGATTGTTGCGCTTCTGGCTTTATTTGATGTGACAGATCTCTGGTAAACATATGCATTGCACAGCCAAGTTTATGCCATTCGTCCACCTTCCAACTGCTTTTGTGACTTCAAATTGATAAAGTCAAATGATCGCTTGCGTGTGCGCAAATCACTCTGCTTTAAGGGAATCAATTCATCAATCCTGACAGCTTAATGAGACATTTGTTTCTGATCAGCGGCCGAGGAATTCACCTCCAAGAAGCATCTCAAGCGTTACACCGCATAAATTGTGGAGGGTGGTGTGAAGATCTGGTTTGTAGCACAGTCAGTGTTTCTGACAGGTCACTGAAACATACCCGCACCAGTCACCAGGTGAATAGCTGCCCATTTTCTGGGAGACATGTTAGACACGCTCTTTTGCTATTTGAGTTTTAATAAGCTGCTAATAGCCCCGCTTTCTTGGAGGTATTTAAGGTCCTTGCTACGCTGTGTCACCTACTCCCTTGACCTCATTGTGTTTCCAATGGCTGAGGCAAACGTCGCCAGACACTGACGCATTGATGCCTCGCAGGCCATTCCCATATTTAGAGAAAATGTAGAAAAGCCTCTCTGACTCTCTAGGTGGAAATTCTCATTTTACTTTTGGGTTATACTTTTTTCTTGTTTCTTTATTTTGTCCCTATCTTTACAATTGAAGTCTGTAAATGTCTCCAGTTATCAGCAGGCACTTTTCAGGCAAAGCGAGGCAAGAGATGCTATCAACAACGGTGATATGTGTTATTTATTTATTCATACTGCTTTGACATTACGCACGTTCCCACGCATAAGTCTTCGAAGTGCTGCATAAGATCAACTCTGCAGCAAGAGACCAAAATGAATAACTTTGGCTCGGTGACATATAACTTTACGAGCGCGCATAGGGATGCGGTCATATCTGTTGGGTGCTATTTTCCATATGGTTGTCATAAAAATATGATCTTATAAGCTCAAAACATATCCTTTCAGAGTGTTATAAATTAAATCTTGGCACAGTAGCATGTTTGGCAACGGTCCGCAGAAAATCACTGCAACGCTATCGCAGCTTAAATGTGTGGTCACCGGCAGATATTGGAGCAAAAAGGAGATAGCCACCCTAAATGGGAAAAGCATATAATATCCTGATATCTGTACAGATTCATATTTTAATGCAGACTTTATATCAAGTGTTAGTAAATGTCCTTTTTTGAGGCAGATCAGTTAGTCAGTATCTACATGCGACACGTGCTTCTTAAATGAGTTTGGCTACGGGCTTAGTGAGGTTTTGACATTTTAATCACAGTTTTCATGATGACCCGGGTTCATAGGCAACTGTCAGAGGAAATTATTACTTATGGATTGTTTCCCTTTGATTTCTGTGCAGTGGACTGTGTCATTGCCACAACACACTCTGGAGAAAGATGGAAAACTTTGAAAAACCTTTGTGTCACATAGAGGGGTTATCAATGTGGTGAAAGGCAATAAGAAAATCAAATCAAAACAACTTCATTCCTTCGAATTCCTGCAGGAGTGCACGACTTTCTATGAAAATGAGGAAAAGGTCAAAGCAGCAGACGACAGACAGTTTTTAAGTTCATTTTTTTTTTCCCTCTCCAGTCTCCCTTTTTGTGGTGACATTTCTTCATTACGTGAACCAACTCAAACACAGAAACATGATGAGACTTTCACATATGAAAATATGAAAACGTCTGTTTCAGAAGAAAATGTTTACATATTGAATTGCATTTATTAAATGTAGTGGAACCAAAGCTAAGGCAATGAATCTGAGGTGATGACAGAACATAGTGCAGCATTCACCTGGGCAGGTCAAAAATATGGTTCACTTTTGAACAAAAACAAAAAAATAACATTCAGTAACTTGCTTTTTGTCATGTTAAAGCCACAAAATTAATACTAGATTTCAAATATAAACTAATATGAGCATAATAATATAATTATGAATGTAAAAAGTCTACTTAGATTGCTAACACAACCTCGACTACATAGAAATCAACAAACACATTTATATATTTGTTGGCAACAAAGACCAGAATGAATTTGACTACTGCAATTACTGCATATTCAATCAAGTAAACTGATAACCCAGCTAGATGACAAAATAGTCTGGCGGCGAAACACTGAGTGTAATCATTATCTTCTGTCAACAAGGAAAAAAGCAAGGCTGATAAATGTCAAAAAATACTGTATGAAAGTCACTTTGCGTTGTCATCAGGTGATTCAGATGTAGCGGATAAAATTGAAAACAGACCATTTTTCTGTGTGAAAGAGAGGGAGGGTAGGAGAAACTGACTGAGACAGAAAAAAAGGATAAATTTAAATGTTTTTGTCCTATTCCGTTCCCCATAAGCCAGACCAAATACTGAGTAAATCCTACACAAAAATTCAAAACTTTTATTCGTGCAATTAAAAATAAAATAACATTTCTGCACAAGCTTTCAGCACCACCATTTAACAGTCCCATCTGTAAAATACACTGTAAAGAAATTAAACAAATTAAAAATCAAAATTTAGTAATAAGAGCAGCAATCTATAAAGAATTATGTCAGATAGCAGCCAAATAAAGATAATGATTTGGTAATCCTCAAATGAAGTAGTCCCCGTTAACCCTATACCTAGTAACGGAGAAAGCCATGAGGTCTTCTTCTGAGAAAAAGCTGAGTATGTGCTGACTTAACTTTCTGTTAACAGCTATACCGTTTCATCATTGTTGACCACATGCAGAGATTAAACCTTTCCCCTCTCTTAGTTCAATTTTCCTACATATACCTTTACCAAACATCCAAGCATCAAGCAGCACCAAGCTTAAGTTTTACCTCTTAAAATGCTACTGCTGTGCTGAAACTGCCCAAAAATGCAGATGAAATTCTTGACTACAATTTTAAAGTAAACCATTGGACTTGATTGCTAATATGATTTTCAAAATTTGGGCCAGTGGCAAGAGGAACACAACATCCTCAAGGTACTAATTGTTCTGCCAATGCAGATTCAACCCAGATGATAAATATTTCTTTTTGGTTGAAAATTTCCAGACATCCAAATGGAACAGATCGATTTGGCTGTTGGGCTTCACAGGAAGGAATAACAGAGATTCGTCCGCATAACAACTAAACATCAAGACAAGGCTACGTACGATATAATGTAATCAAAGAGACGGATATTTAAGAAAACTCGAGTGGTCCCAGTACTGAGCCCGGAGGCACGCCACATGTTCTGAACATGTTCTCCCTGAACATTGTTTCAACGAAAACAGATGAGGGAAAATGGCAAACAGACACAGACGCTTCTGTTTGAGTCTAAGAACATGAAACAGGACTGGTTTTGTGGGGCTTCATGGTCACGTGCAGTTGTTTTTGGGTGAGCAAATATTTACAACTTCAGCAAATGAAATGGAAAATGGAATGGAAATTTCAAGTTTTAGAATTTTTGTTCAAACTATTCCAGTTTCTAGTTAATTAACAAAACTCAGGGATGCAAGAAGGCATCTGTTTTGGTGCTATAGGTGTCAAAAAAACAATAACAAACAAAAAAAAAACGACTATGGCATGTACTTTTCCATGAGGTGAAAGGGTGCTTTCACTTTTGTGGCTTACTGTGGCATGTTAACATAAACCTCTTATCCTGCACGTTTCTTCATGTATATTCTTTAAACAGATGGTGATTGATTGAATAAACGTTCAGCAGCATTTGATCGCACAGTTTAAAAGAACCTTAATCCGCTTTCTTGCATTCAATAAATCAAGTCGGTGTTCTTCGCCGTGCTTGCTGCAAGTAAACTGCAGTAAGTTTTTATCACTTCATCACTTGCAGATAACACAGGTTCGAAAGATTGATGCCGCATCGAGGACTGTATAACGCAGATCCATCTTCAGGCTCTATATTATACGCACCACATGACACCGTAAAGAATTTGTGAACATTCTTGGGCTCTCAGCAAACCAGCCTTCTGTCCATTAAAGGATTACCAGGGTGACAGAATCGACAAAAACCTGCTCTGCCTGGTGTTGGCCCGAATCGTTCTTCATAATACTCACAAACAGAGCTGTGAGAAGGTGTAGGTGGGGTGGGGTAGGGTGGGAAACGCACAAACCATCCCTTGTGTTCACAAGACCCCTTATCAGATTCTTTACCCTCCATCCTTCATACAGTACGCTCAGAGTCAGCTGAAGGGAGTGGGCTCCGAGTTGAAACTAAAGGTTTAAGCTGCCTCTTTCATTTATCTCCACATGTTAAAATTGCCCAACCTCTTTCTTAAATAAAGAAAGACAAAGAGGACTATGAAACAAAGTAAGAGTATGCATGGCAGATTGTGTGTGACATACAATTTCAACACGTCTTTTTTTCTCTGAATGTGAGTCATTAAATGTGATAGGCAGCATGCAACTGTAAATACCAAAGGAAGGGAGTCTTAGGTGGACGTATTTATTGCTCTCGCATGTATGATCTCATACGACACACACCTACACACTGACTCCGTATGTGTTGTTGATTCCACAGGCAGGTTAAGTCAAGAAAATAACCATGCGCTGATGTCATGCTCTTTTCCCGTGTTAGGAGGACCAACTGGCCCCATTACCGCGGAAGAAAATACCACATGACAAATGGCAGCAAGCTGGCTACACATTAAGATGAAGAGAGCAAACAGCGCTTGCCAGCAGTGAAATTAGCAAAGTGAGTAAGAAGATATACTCGGCTTACTGTGTCTCCTCTGATGTATGACACCGAACAATGCAGCCTATCCGAGGCCAACAAAACGCTCCTCTATCAGCGATATTGTAATTGATGTCAAACAGTGGTCCAAGTAGCCAGGCTAATTAGTTACAGCTAATTAAAGCTGCATTTCTGCCTTATATCAGGTTCCTGTGTTTGATAATGTTATGGAGCGCTGAGAAACACCAAAGCGAGGAGGCCTCGGCGCGTTCCCTTACGCTGACAGGAAGGCATGTTTCTGTTTATGAGCAGTATCTGATTGTGTGACCATACGCATCATGTAAAAGGGAACGCGGTGACATCGGTCGTCATCAGTGTGTATCAGGTGTCGGCTTCATTCTCTGGAATGTTAAACTTCGCTTTATCTGATGTGGCAGAAGAGGATGAGAAACGGACGTGAAGAATATTAGCTAAAAGCTGAGGAATGTGATGGATGAGGAGGGTTTTATAGATACTGACTTAAGCTGGGAACACAGCTAGGAACTAGTTGCTGCTTAGAAAAAAAAAAATGGTGGTCTTTAACAATTTTAAATCCTAGGAGAACACAAGTTAACGTTTATCCCATAATGGTTTCTTGTTTTGGAAGAAAACCCATTTCTTATTTTGGATAATGAATGTAGAAATGTGGGCAAAAATAGTCCATAAACCCTGAGCTCTCTTAGAGCTGATACGCATGATTTAACCAGATGAAATGCATTATAAAATAACAATGGCTGCGTTTCTACATAACTGTGGAGCAAAGCTGAAGCAATACTGTGAAACGATAGGTTGTGTTGTCAAAGAGTGACAGGCTACTTTAGGCGTGGTTGTGGCTTGAACCATCTATTGTCATGTTATGTAGCAAGGGAGGGAGGATCCAAGAGCAAGACACATGGTCTAAAGAGGCAGGCTGAGCACCACAGATCCAAAAACAGAAAGCAAGACAAGAACCAAAGAACACGAGGAACCGAGTGGGAACAGAAAGGAACACACACAGGGGTGGCTTGACAGAGAATAAAGGCAAATCCAGGACTATATATATGTACACATGGGCAGAGGGGTTGACTCGACACAGGTGAAACTAATGAGGGTGGAGCACACAAGGAAAAAACAAGGGGAAAACACAGAAAGTAAAGCAGGACAACACACACCAAATACCTGGTTTTATTTACAAAATAATACCAGGTAACCCAAGGAAAACCAAACAGCGTCACAGAAAATATTCAAAATTCAAAACTGTGACATCTGTGGAAGACAAGGGGGCAGAGTTTCAGGATTTCTTTTCTTTCTATAGGTCAAAATCTAATTATTCTTTCATGTCAGCGAGTATGGACCATGTTTCATGCAACAACAACACAATAGAACAATACAATGGATGCCATGCACACATTTGACATGTAAATGTTTGAAAAAAGGCAAAAACCACCTCATGTGAGCCTAACTACAATTTTGAGCTATTGAGGATGAGATCAAAAACACACAAGACAGTCCAAAATATTAGATTAATACTGTGCTTTAACCACCTATATTGATTACTCTAGCGTAGCCTTGTGTGTGTATCTTTAAAGGCAATGCAGTCGAAGAATAGAAATCACCCAACAGTAGACCAGCTGCCGCAACTACTCTCATCTTGCTGCTAGGAAGTACTAGGCCTAAGAGGCTCCTTAGAAAGCAGTCGTAAGTAGTCAACAGTCAAACATGCATGCACGCACATTAAACACACACACACTGTTTCGGGAAGAGTAAATACATTTTTAAATTGTTTCAAGTTGTTATTAAAAAGCAATCGAAACCACCCCCCTAAATGATCCCATGCCAGCCCAACTTTATGCAAGCTCAATTGGGCGTGAAACCGTCCAATCTGGCAACACTGACAGCCATTGATCTATCTGTTCTTGTGCAATATTTCCAAATGTACAAATTACATTGATGAGAACACATCTATTGAACCGCACTTTGACAAATAAACCTTAAATCAAGGGCCTTTTTTTTTTTTTTTCTCGGCAAATTTGCTTAGCCTTAGATACCTCAGCCGTACATTGACAAATTGCATTTCCTCAATCAATCAAAACAGGAAAAAGGTCACACACAGATTTGTGCAGCGAATGACACCCCTGTCAAAGCTGCAATAGTCTGAACAGTTGTAACCTACAGACATGATTCTTAGGCTTTGTGATGCGTGAGTTGTTCTTGGGGGAAACCTCAAGGGAAACCAGAACTTAAGGGTTCTGTTCCAGAAGTAAACTGTGTTCAATATTCCACTGACAGCTGTAACTACTCGAGTAACTGAAGACACAGCCTTTCAGGAGCCTTACAGCCTTTCTCAACAACAGCATGGCGGCTGCTTCAGACAAGTATGATTGTTTTTTGAAAAATGATTTGAAATCACTGTTTATTTAATAGTTCAGTTTTAGCTGCCTCCATCGAACACAGGGCTTATGTCCATGAGTGCGTCAAGGGGTTGATAGCTTAAACATTCTTGCAATAAAAGGATGTAAACAGCAGGGAATAGTGTTAAACAATGAGAAACTGCTTCAGGCTTTGGTCATTTTATGGATATGGGGAAAAACCGAGATACAATTACTTTACGACATTGCTTTTTTCTGTACACGCAAACCAATCAATGGAAAAGCTTCAAATGCTAATACCAAGTAAACCGCAGGAACATGATTCATGTTTCTGAATGACCATTCGAAACAGTGCTGAATGACACATTTCATAAGCTGGTGGAACAGAGGTCAGTCTATAGTCACATATGAACAGCAAAGTATAGTCTGCCTGTTATGTTACGACTTTAGAAGTCCGAACTGAACTGAACTTCTGAAGCAAGTTTAGCAAGGAACAGTGTTTGTCGATTCTGTATGCAAATTCTACATGCTTTCTGTTTGTTTTCACTCTACACTGTTGATGTCTGTCTGTCCGTGTTTGCGTCTTCCAGACCTAGGCTGTTCACTGCCCTCTAAAAAGAGAAGAGTGTAGCATATCCAGAGCAGAAACCCTGGGTTACATACTCCGCAAGAAGCGAGAAATTTGTTCTCACAGCCCTCGTTTGGGGGTTCTTTGGGGGCAACTTGATCTCAACACATCAACTGGGCAGTACTTTTTTCTCGCGTGGTGTCCAGCAACTATTCTGTGATTGGTCAGGTCAGAAATTGGGAGTGGGTGCGGTTAATGCAGAAAAGCGGAAATGCTAGCGGAAACTCTGTGAACTCCCAGATGCTATACTGTGTGTGGGTGCGTGCAGAGTGAACGGAGTGATCTAACGGACATGGTCATCAAAACGACTGGCCGTCCACAGAAAATAATAAGAAAATTGCGTCCCGTCGTCTATCTGCCACATCTCCCACAATGCTTAGCACGTGTGACGTATGCTGCAGTGGGAGGGCCCTATGAGGACTTCCCCGAAGTTCGGCACGCGAGTTTCTCGTGAAGTATGAATGACCTGGCCAGACCGACCTTTGTTCTTGTTCTTGTTCTTCACCTCAAGAACAAGAACGAATTTCTTCTCGAAGTGTATGTAACAAGCTTAACACTCTCCTGACCTTTGCAACGAACGAACATTGCAACAGAAAAGGTCATATTTTATTCATACTTTTGTTTTCACTTGGGATTGGTCAAATTATGATTGCGAATCTAAAGTACAGTGACATCATATAAACTTGACTGTGACAAATTTGATCTGAGATTTCAAAAAAATGATCATATGCAACAGAGGCATAAATTAAACGAAAACACAATTTGTGGTTGCTTATGGCGAGACAAGTGTGAGAAGCTAGGATCATCAGAAGAGATCATGCGGTATGCAATGACATTTTAAGAAATATACACATCAGCTAGGGCTTAAAATTGATTTTGCTGTAATGATAAATTGGTGAAGCATGGAGGGGTCTAAACCACAAAAACTGTTATAAGTGGACCCAAAGGACCCATCTTTCTTTTTAATTTATTTATATGTTTTTCTTTTTCTATTGTCTTGCTTTGTCATTTATTTTATAGTGCTAGCATGGTGCCATACCCCCAACTGCTGGACCAACGGGAAAGTGGTTACCTTAACCACGGAAGACCCCTTTTTAACTAGCTTTTTTTTTTGTTTCAGTTGAAAAAAATAAAAAAATGCATTTCAACGAAGAATTTAACAAAAGATTTGACATCATACTGACAGACAGAAACCTTCTTACTTTTCCATTCACCTCGGCCTGAACTCTGTCTCATGCGCCGAGGATGGGAGGGATTGAGGCGGTGTAGGGATTGGGCATGGCTGCTTTGACAGGAGATAGAGGCCATGCCTGTGGTGAACACAGACTTCAGAGCCTGGGGCTGGATAACTAAGAATGACAGCCACCTTGTGCTAATGGCTTTGCGGTGTCACTCTTCCTGTGGTCTCACTCTGATGACATCATTGCTCCGGGCAGACATGCGTCAAAGTTGGTTGTTTAGGAAATCCATCAAATCCTCTGCTGGTATAGTAGAAATTAATACGCTGATGTGAGGCTCCGTTTGTGTTTATATTGTCAGTCTTTCAGAGATAAGAGGGGATAACAAGACTAAGAGTCTACAGCCGTGCTAGCAGTTCTCTACTTATAGTCACAGCAGTGCTATGAGCTGTTAGCATCTGGATGCTGTCGTAGCACGTAGTCAAAATGCTAACAACAAAACAACAAAATGCTAAGTAATATTACTAAAAAGTCACTCTGAGGTCAATGCTTATGGCAAATTTGATGGTAATCCATCCTAGTTATGGATGAATTTTCCTCAAAACCACAATTCAATAAAGAGAGATCACTTGAAAGTAAACAGCCAAATTTATTGACGTAACTTGAGCTTGTGAGAATAGCTATTTCGGCGGTTGTACCCCAGATAAAGACATGAGATAAGGATGGGATGCCCTGCAGTCTAGGCCGTGGTGACGGTAAAGCAGCCAGGCTGATGGAGACTTTGATTAAGGCACCCTACACAACAACCAGGATGGGGTGGCAATGAGGAACTGCGAGCGAATCTGAAGAACTTAAATTCAAAGAGCGGGGACTTGGGACTGATTAGCTTAGAGAATGTGGACAAACAGATTACTGGGCAAGAGTAGTGAAGGTGAAATTGAGAATGAAGTGATTTGACAGCGTGGGAAAGCCGAAGTGACAGAGTGGAGCAGCAGAAATAGTCCTCATTGAAATTGGAGAAAACAGATCTTCCCTGCTTTCTCCTAAGCTTCATATGTTAACCTCATTTTGGTACCAGAATATCCAAATTGTTGCTTTGTCACTGAAGTATTCGACCAGAAATTAAAAACTTTGAGCTTTGGTGGTCCTCAAGGGAATGTCATGGGATCACTAAGATGATTATGGTTCATCACCTGGAGACCAGTTACGGTATGGTAAGGTGTTGTATTTTTCTTTGCAGATTGGTTTGTGAGGAATTAAGGATTTACACTTGAATTCTGTTCTTTCCAGAAGAAGCTCAAAAGCATGCCTCTGCATAACTCTATACTCAGCTGAGTATCTGCTTTTCTTCTTAAGCCTTTCATGTTTGTCTCTATAGGAAAAACCATTGGACTAAATTTCCAAAAGGATTTCAGTAAAGCAGACTTAAAAACCTGAGCTTATTACTCTACAGGCTTACTGCAAAGTAGTTGAAGTGGCTCCTGAGAGTAAGCCTTCAGTGTAACTCTTACCTCCCTACACACACACCGACACACACTCTTGGGTACGTCCGTTCAGGCAGAGTCCCTCCCAAAACTGAAACCACTCAAAGCACATACGCAAATGTATAATTCTTCAACTTCAACCGTCACCCGTGAAAAAGTGAAGTCAACACTTGGTGAAATGCTAACGAGGCTATTGTGTGACAGATTAACGGCCCCTCCAGGGCCCCGGCAGTCCAGACTGTGGATCTTTCAGAAGCGGCTCAGAATATGACACGTCTGACCCGAGTCAGAACGGGAGAATAATACACTAGAATGACCTGCATTAGCACTTGCACAAAGGTCTCTCTGCCGATGAGTCGGTTGTATGGACGTTGGCACAAGTTCAGTATCGCCGCAGGCATTGTGTTCGAGTGTGTGCGCACTTCAATCACCATGACAAACGGTTTAAGTGTTGGGGCGAAACAAGCGATGCCATCAGTGCTTTGGCTGCGTTATATAACCGTTTCATCAAATTCAAATGTTCTCGCTTAAAAAGAAACTGGTAAACAGTGAGTGAGCCGAAGCTATTCAGGCGTGTCTGAATGAGTTGCTGAGGTTTGTGTTTGGAGTCAAACGGAACGCACATTCAGTGACAACTGCATTTATAACCCACATTGTTTGCTTTGTTTTCTGGCCAGGCATCACAGATGAAAAAGCCCAATGACTTAATAATAAGCAGAGACGTCAAACAGAGAATAAAAATGAATCTGGACCTGATGGATTTCAGGTTTCTTGTGTAATACTGCACGTAGTTTTCATGACGTTCACAATGTTAGTCTACGTTCGGCCATATTAGTCCATTTAGTAATTAGTTAATCAAGTGGAAATGAGTAAACTGAAAAGGATTTGTCAAACGTTTGTGCCGCATGAAATTTGGTTGTAGTTAAGAATTTTTAGTTTCAGGTTTTAGGTTTTTAAAACCAAGTCACGGTGTCTGCATCCGTGTGCATGGACCGATGCACACTTTGAATGTCGACAGAGGACAAACAAGTTCTTCCATTCATACTGAAACATGACGCATCAGTTTATCCCTTAAATCAAACACAGAGAACACACAGATGGCAGTGATCATAGTCTTTTTAGCGTAGCAACTACTTACAGGATGGGCTGTGGCAAGGCATCAGTGATGGAAAGGATTTCAGGAGAATAAGGAAAGATATGACATGGGGATTTCAGCAGCATTTGTGTCTTCTTGTACTCTTTTACTAACAAATTATTAAGTTGTGGATAACAAATCTCCTCACCCTGCTTCTCTTCAAAACAAGAGTTACGTCATGTGGAGTCTTGAAAACCAAACGAAACCAATCAGTCAAACATAATCACGAATCTAGTCAATTATGAGACCAAACCACTGGCTGTACTTCAAATGCTCTGCGATAATAATGGCCTGTGGTGGTACCATATAATGATAACAACTGCTACATAAATAGTTTTATCATTAATGCACGGAATGATCGAACATACAAATCACTAATTAACGAAACATTCTCCCAGTATCTACAAAAGCAGATACACAATATAAATAAAATTCATCTTTCTGAGCCCTCTCTCTCTCTCTCTCTCTCTCTGCTAATCTTCCACCACATATACCCAATGCTGCGTTTGAGATCACCAAAGTGTGTTTGGGTCAAATCCAAGTCAAAAACATCTATTAAACACTCACTGTGGCTGTAAAGCTCAGTGCTGTAAACACACGATAGTAACCGAAGGCAACGTTAACAACATTATTATTAGCTGAGAACGAGAGATTCTTGTGTTTTAAACTGAGAAAGATGTAAACACTCTGATCTCCTACGGGCCCTTATCATATATTCAGTTTTACATTACATGCGGAAGGCGGTGTCAGTCAGATTGATGCTGAGTTATACAAAATGTCCTCCCAAACTTTTCACCAGTGTAACACAAGCCAGATTCTCACAACTGCCAGCAGCCTCAAGGCTCCTCACAACCGCCACTCTATGCTTGACTGTCACCAGCGAGGCGGTTATTACATCTAACTAAAGAGGCTGTGCATTGGATATGTGTGTGTGTGTGTGTGTGTGTGTGTGTGGGACAGGCAGCATGAGACCCCGAGGGTTAGAAATTTATTTTACTCTGGTAACCTCAAAAAACCGGGGTTGTTTTCTCAATGAGTTTACATTCCATTAGGAATTCAGATCTGAGATGACACCACGCACTTACCAACACAGCTTGAGTGTTTCACGTAGTTCAAGACAAGCCAGCGCTGGTTGCAACACAACAAGATGTGACAATGGGGATTGTTTCTTATGCTGGTGTTGCAAACAGTTTGGGTTTCAAATGCCATCTTTACGATCCCGATCATGTACACTGTGAAACATTACAGCCCCATTAACTTATGTGAATGTATTTCTTCTCTTTAACTCTTCAACTTCTCTTTAAAAAAGCAATTGGAGAGGAGGAAGGGTGATATGATATGAGTACTGGGGAATATAGAGGCTGCCTCCAATTTCACATTTGTTAATTAGACAGAACTATTACTAAAAAATAGTCGTACCTTTGAAACAAGGCTCTACAAAGAGGATTTTACCACGGTATTACATTCATTTTCTGTAACCGCTTGTCCTGGAGCCTATCCCAGGTGTCATTGGGCGTAGGCGGGGTACACCCTGGACAGGTCGCCAGTCTATCGCAGGGCTAACACAGAGACAGACAATTTAGAATCACCAATGAACCTAACAAGCATGTCTTTGGTCGGTGGGAGGAAGCTGGAGTACCCGGAGAGAATCCACGCAGACACAGGGAGAACATGCAAACTAACTCCAGACTCAACGGGGAATAGCACTAGCGTATCATAACAAAATATTGGTGAAATGAAAGAGTTTCGTGGCAGATAATGCGTCATTTAGAGGCTGCGTTTCGGTGCCCCAGTCACCCATGTCACTGTGAACAGTATCCTCTAATTGAGGTCAGTATTGGGATGTTAGTCAAGCTTTATCTTTTTTTTAAGTTAAATTTCTTGCAGGGACTATCTCTTCCTACAGCCACGCGCACATTATCTCTTAAGCTTGTGGAAACATCCAAATTCTGACAGGCCAAAAGTACCTCATTGTGGTTGCTAAGAGTTATTTTTTTTTTTGTTATGTGTAGTCCACAGAAATGATGTGTAGTTTTGCTTCTGCATGCTGCAAGTTGCCCAACTGTGGCATTATCTCCCACTCCGTTTCCCTTGGACACAGTAACCGGCGCCTCAATTTTAGGACACCAGCAACGTACGTCAACCTAAGACAAGCATTCCAAGAGCAAACATGCTTTGTGTCTTGGCCAGGCTGGGTTATTCAGAGGGTTTGTTATCTCGGGTCTCCTTCGTGCATTTTGTTCACATCACCCCCTCCCCTCAACCGTCCCTGCTCCCACACAGAAGGCCCAACTTTTCTTAGCCCCTGGATATCACTGGATACACACACTGCGTCAAACACGCACAGGATTATGCAGTAAGCACGTGGAGGCAGAAGGAGGCACGGTGTACACACTCTATTAACATGTAGCTCACACAAATGGGAGCATGTACATTGGAGCACAAACGCTATACACGGATTTAGATGTTTTGGGATAAAGAGGAATGTTGAAGTTCAGCCAGATATCGGACAGCTGCGTCTCCCCGGTTCTGAGATTTAAATGGACTGTCCATAACAAGGACTTGACCTTTGACCTGGGGGCTTTCGGCACTGTGTTTCCTCACTCTCGCTCTTTCTTCTGGCTTCATGATAAAGACGCATTCCTTCATCTCTTACTCATTCTTGGAGTTCACTTTTGTTTTCTTGAAAACACAACATGAGATGGTGTGTGTGGTAGAGACACACTGTATATAAAATTTAGAAAGATAGGGTCATGTAATGGAGGTGCGGAGCGTGGAGGAAAGACAGAAAATAAATCTTCTAGACAAAAACTTTACGGATTTTCTCAAAGTTGTTCTGCTGCTACTTAGCTCAGGCGACGTCACTTGAGTCAAAACTGACTGGAGCTGAAGTTTGAAAATAAAAAAAATATAACAGCAGACCTCTGTAGTCTGCTCTTTATCCCTGTTTCATGCTAACAGTTTGAGACTACATTACCCGCTAGTATAACTAACTACTAGTATAACACAAACAAACCACAGACCAGATATTATGTGGATTCCCTTCCAAAACAGTTGTGACTCATCAGAGAATGGACATGGGCCTTCTGAGGGTGTCCTGTGGTGTCTGGGAACAGGATGCCAGGCCCAGAAGTTTCCCAGCAGAACACTGAATTGTCCCAAGATGGTCCATGTTATTTAGATCTCCTGTCAGTGGTTTTAATGTTGTGGCTAATCTGTGTATGTTGTCAGTGATACAACAGAAGAACACGTGCAACTTCTGCATTTCCCGAGTGGCATGGGGGGAATTAAAATTTGGAACGTTACATCTCAGGAAGGCCTTGAGGGAATTTCTTCAAAAACTGGCACAAACGCTGACTTGGATTCTGATGAGCCGATTAGGACAAAGTCAAAGGTCGTGTGAACTCACGTTTTTCACTTTTCAGGTTCATGAAAATGAGTGTCACTGAGTCACTGTTATAATTCTCTCTGTTATAAACTCGCTGTTACTCTCTAATTTACAGGTTTGATTAAGGGGATTTAAAAATGTTTTTATTTTTTTTGCGCTTGGACCGTTGCACACTTTGAATGTCGACAGAGGATAAACGAGTTGTTCCATTCATGCTAAAACGTGACGCATCAGTCTACTCCTAAATCAAATGCAGAAGTCACACAGATGGCTGCGATCATATTCTTTTTAGCTGCAGGACCTTTGCAGCTACTTACAGGCTGTGGCGTAGCGAGGCATCATATTAAGTTGTGGATAACAAATCTCCTCCTTCCCTTCAAAACAAGACTTATGTCATGGGAAACCAGTGAACCATAATCACCTGGTCAGTCTATTACATGAAGAAAATCCTCCACAATAATAACTCGAGAATTTATTAAATAATTCCAAAACTTTACACAGTTGTCCCGATAGAAATAGATAAAATAATGACTGACATTTTACATGGGAAAGGTCCATGTTCTCCAGAAACACTTAAATTCCTTTTTAAATTTAATTACAATTTGAATCCACATGGTAGATTCTTTCACTCTTACACAGAGCGGTGGCCGAAAAAACAACATAAAAACTTTGCCTTGTTTATGGGTTTCTATTGTGGAAAGTGAGAAATGAACAGAGTTGATTAGACCATAAAAATAGTCTCGTAACACAGCACCTGCCATTATAGCACGGTAGGGAGTCTGGGTTTCTCAGGAGCAGACGAATTGAAAGCACACGTTCAGACGGGCTTTTTGTGTCCGTACACAAGCAAGAAGGCAGGTCACCCATATGAGCCTGCCTGTAAACCGATCCTCACAGTCTAAGCACATCCTCTGTGCTGGGGTCTTTTTTCTGCCAGGATCACACACACACACACACTTGCACACACTCACACACACACACATGCATGTCCGTGCACACAGTCACATTCCTCTGCAGGCTCTGCGAGGGGCAGGCGCAGAGTGTGCTGGAAGCTTGGAACTGTTCTTCAGAGTGAGCGTCTCTCTCACTCTCCCCAGTCGTTAAGTCAGAGAGCAGAGGAGGAAGGGAAGGCAGACAGACCAGGGGAGGTCTGACGACACCATCCCGGCTTACCCAGCACCTATTGCAAATGCACAGACTGATTCATGCAGCCTCAAAGCTGGACCAGACGTTGATTCACTGGAGGAACGCTGGAAGACTGATATCCGAGCTTGTCACAACTCCAAGAGATGTGTGCAACTTTTCCTGCCTGGACGACAACTTGAAGGAGGTCTGGAAACGTAGCATGAGTGGCGTCCGTGGGAAGAGTCTGCAGTAGCTTCCGATGCTGGAGGTCCAACTTGAGGATGGGCGATGCATTCTTTGAGCCAGCGGCGTTCTTCAGAATCATCTAGTCACACATAGAAGGAGAAGCATACAAGAACTTTATTCGCTTGAGATCAGTTTCTGAGGCCGATACGATGCTGTGGCACCACTTTGGCCGCCACTTGCTCTCGCTGGCGGCGCTTCTGGTGATTGTGAGCTGCGGAGGAGGGGAACAACGGAGAGCGACGGATAGCAGCAGCAGCAGCAGCAGCACAGGTGGCAGCAGCAGCAGCAGTAGCAGCAGCAGCAGCAGTAGTAGTAGTAGTAGTAGTAGCAACACTGGAGGAAGTAGTAGTAGTAATTATAGCAGCAGACGGTTGCATAAGATCCAACATGGCCAGTGCACCTACACGTTCATCCTACCTGAGGGAGAAGGAGCTGGAGGAGGTTCCTGCAAGGAGGAGAAAGCCAGTAGCGCGCAGTACAACGCCAACTCTCTCCAGAGGGACGCTCCGCCACCTGAGCCAGACTTTCCCAGCCAGAAGATCCAGCAGCTTGAGCACATTATGGAGAATTATACCCAATGGCTCCAGAAGGTAAGGAGATCAGGTGGTGGGGAAAACGCATGCACGAGTGTCCTCAAGCATGTGTTCCGGGAACACGTTGGTTTTTCTGTTTGACGTGATGTTTTCTGAATGGAAGACTCAAATATAAACCTGGAGGGGTGTTCCTGTTTTAATTAGATCTTGTCAATGTCGCATGTGCATGAGAGTGAAGCCGCTCGCCTTTGAAGTGGTCGTGCAGCAGTGTATTTGTTGAGATATTTGTGTTTCCCGTGGGTGTGCGTGTGGTCTCCGCCGAGAGTCTGTTTGTGGCTTTACTAGAAAACTTGTTTTGGTTTCTGGATGAGGCTCTCAGGCTTAAACCGCGCAGCGTCTGCTGTTTTCATGTTGCCGACACGTTGTTTGTCAAAGTGTTTGTCAGTGAGAGTTTTTTTTTTTAATGGTTGTATGATGCGACTGTGTGGCCAGATTGGAATTAAAATATGAAGACGAATTACACCACATACTCCCTCGGCAGTTGAGTAACGTTCACCCATCATGTCCTCATAAACGACTTGTCTGTCTTTTTTTTCTGAAAAGTTGGCAATTTGGGAAGCTCTTGTTAGTGAAATATGTAAATACAATAACATAGAAGCCCGAATTAACTGATGAGTTGTTATGCAGCTGTGTACATTAACTCGACTGGACGTTTTGTTCTGGATCTCATGCAGCTGTCTGAGTTTCAAGCCTCCGCCGACCACTGCGTCCCCGTCCGCTCCGCTCTGCACCAGTCCGGCAAACACACTTTCTTTCCTTCTTACCTTCTTTTCTTTTTTATTTTCTTTCCTGCGTAAACGACCGAATTCCGCAGATGTCCAGTCGAGTTGCACAGACCATTGGTCACAGTGCAGAGGTAGTTATGTGTCAGTCACCCACGGTTCTCCAGTGGGCTGTCTCTTTAATGGCAGGAAGTCAGAGAAAGCCCCGAGAGACACACCGAAAAGGAAAAGACACAGAGAGAGAATGCTCGCTTTATTTATTCAAGTCGAGGACGTGTGAGTTCAACTTGAAAACTTGAAGACTCGCATCAAAGAATAAAACCTAGAATTGGTTTGATTTGTTTTTCTAAAGGAAAGTGTTATTTGGCAGATGTGCCGATTGAATGAATTCCTATTTAACGACTTTTTTTAACAGCAAAATGAGGTGTTTGCTGTGTTCAGATTGGTTCTCGTGTGATGATGATTCGGGTGTTGTGAGGCCGTTGCTGATATGGTTTGGCAGGAACTCGTCGTCTTCACGCTTTTTCTCCAAAAAGAGCGAGACAATCTCTCTGAAACAAACACACGAACCAAACAAACAAACTTCAAAATTCGGCATGGCAGACTCTCCTGCTGCTCGACTTTTCACAATATTGTCACTCTCAAATTAGATTAGCTAGTCTGATCCGTGATTAATTGCTAAAAGCTAATGGTTTGTTTTCGTCCACGAGTCATATCGGTCCAACAGAGCAAAGATAACGCGTGATGGATTTGATGGATTACGGTGTAACTCGGGGGAATGAATCAACTTTAACTTCATCAATACCTCGGGTCTATTCATTAGCAAACCAGCGTGTCCTCCTGAAAATGCCTGAGCCGTGCTGCTGCTGTGTCTGCTTTTCATTTAAGTCCCCAGAAAGTTTCACTCCTCAGGTTGGAGGAAGAAGTCATTCCTCATCAATTAGCCATGGCTCTCTGTGCAGTGTGTTATATTGAGATGCTGACTGAGTTTGTAATTAGGGGAGGTAGCAATGGAGGCCTGCAAATTAACAATCTCTCACCGAGCCTCGGAGCACACGGAACTGCGAGTGAATCTAACCGAAGTATAGTGCGCGAGGGATTTTGAGATTATCAGAATCTGTGCAACGTCATCTCAGTTTAGCGGAGCGATTCACTGTACATGCAGTGTGTCAGCATTTAAGACACGCTGTGCTTCAAATGTTACACAAATGTGTGTGTGGTTTTACCTTTGGAAGGCTGAAATACACCGATCAGCCACAACATTAAAACCACTGACAGGAGAAGTGAATAACATTGACCATCTCAAGACAATTCAATGTTCTGCTGGGAAACTTTTGGACCTGTCATTCATGTGGATCTTACTTAGACACGTAGCACCCACCTAGACCAGACCAGGCACCCCCACCCCATAGCATTGACACTCCTTGATGGCAGCAGCCATCCCCAGCAGGATGCAGCCTGACACAGGATCAACTCAAAAAACATGAAGAACAGCACAAGGTGTTCAAATTCCAAATTCACTAGATCCCAAACTGATCAGGTATCTGTGGGATGATCCACAGAGGCCCCTCCCCTCAACCCATAGGACCCAAAAGCCCCCACTAACAACATTATGTTGCCAGACACCACAGGCGCCGACAGAAGGCCCATGTCCGTTCTCTGATGAGTCCCTTTTGGAGGCACAAGGGAGACCTACACAATATTTGGCAGGTGGTCATAATGTTATGCCTGATAGGTGTAAGAAAAATAAAAACTAAGCAAAGGGTTGAAGATACAATATACGAATGTTGGACCTTTTACTGATGACGTTTTACTGTTTTTTTTAGTAAAATGTGGGTGTTTCTGAATGGCTCCCAAAAGCAATCTGTGTGTCAAGAAAGGCCAACGGTGAAATAATACCGGCTTTATCTTTGCTCAATGGACCACGTCCTTCTGTGATAGCGCAAGTGATACTATGAAAACACAACGGCAGCATTGGTAAACTGAAGGTTTGACAAATGAGAAGTCTAGAATAACTTTCTCTTCTGTATTAAGAATTGGAGCGTGTGAAAACAATGGTACGTTTCATTTTTTCAATTGATCCATCAACCAGTCTATCGTTTTACCTATCTTGGATGTAAGATAGATAGATAGATGTATGTAAAAAAATAACATACAGCTGGAAAACACAAGCACAAGTAGGCATATCAGCACCAGAAAGGAATTGGCGTTGGCATTTCAGAAGAGAGGCTTAAGCACACAGTGGTAATTCAGACTAATTATGCTGTATGGGGGGGGAACATCAGGATGCAGTTAACATTTTTCATTGGACAGAAGATTAAGTATCCAGACCGGTCTATCTATCTTAATCACGGCAGGCTTTTTACCGCTTGTCTTAAAAGAAAAGCTCGCCCTGATGTCGCTCCAACCAGCCCTGATGAAAGAGGCGGACTGAGGAGACCATTCTAGATAGCACCTCTTTTTCCTTGGTACTCAGTCCAGTGTGGGGGGTAGACAGTCAGAGTGATGCAGCAAACAGCTGTTGAGGAAAGCATTTTAAGTCTGAGATCTTTCCTCCGTCCACCCTGGGTAGAGTATATGGACCCTGATAACATTCCTGACCAGTCAAAGGTGGCTTGTGTTTGTCCAAGGATTACGACTCTGTGGCCTGACGGCAAGGTGAGGAGCCACGGAGAGGCTTTCTAAACAAAACCTTTGCGGTCCTTTACACAACTTTGGATCAGAAAAGGAACAAGAATATACCTATATATCAATAAAAACAACAGAGGGACTATAAAACAGGAGGTAGCTGAATCAGTGTGGTCCAGAATTGTGTTTTATGGGAGATTGAGCAATAAAATCAAAAACAGTGAAAAGAACAGACCCCCTCACACAATGAACGTTAGCATAAAAAACTAACGAAGTAATATTCGCATCAAACTTCTCCTGTCTGGTTATTTATAGTCCACAAAATATACAGGGCTTTAGATATATTAATATAACATTAAACATGATATATTAATGAAAAATATAGAAGATTACTTTAATTCTAAGAAACTGTGACAATTAATGACCATTTTACAGCATCATGAAGAGGCTCTGGGCACGTGTTGAAGGATCATGTTGTTTTTATGCATTTTCACCCAATGCTACCTCCATCAGCTGCTGCAGAGTCCCACATTGAAACTCTAAACGCGCGTCAAGCTCGGCCAATGCCTGAAAGACATTATCAATAACCACGAGACACAAAGCTGCAGGGTGTGCGGCCTTACCTTAAAACAGATGTTTATCCTTGCAGTTTTGAGAATGCAAACCCTTCCAAGGCCTTCATAAAAATCTAGAGGAATGATCAGAGCGCTAACAGCTGATTCTGTACTGGCCCTTTTAATATAGAACATGTTCTGCTTGTTACCACGGGGATGTGCTCAGGCACAAAAACAGCTCCACATGTTCATCTCCTAGGGAGCTATCAGTCATTCTTAGACTCAGATAAACTTTATTGATCCACAAGGGAAATTGCTTGGTCACAGTATAGTTTAGTTGAACATTAATAAACGCTCTTAAGTACCACAAGAACGCAAAACATCTACAGGAGCCTTTAGGCAGGTTGACCCGAAGTCAAAAACCAGTTGCATCTTGAGAAACATTGGCAGCAATCCAGCAATGAAGAAGCGAGAACATCCGTATATATGTAAATGTACTCTAACCGTATTGTATAAAAGGAAAACATAAATTTCTTGAAAGTTGTATCCAAGTTTTGGGAGCAACGCCAAAAAATGTAAATTTTCTTTGTGGAATGCAACTGTTTTACAGTTCTGTTTATTCTAGCTTTGGGTTCGCTGAGGGATAATGAGCTCAGATAGTCAGTGCCGCTGCCAGTGAGTTTCCTATTGGAAATATGTAAATGAATATTTCACAAATTTTCCCATGCAGCAAGATGTTTTTGGCGGTGACAGACTTGTTCAACCAGATGCCCCACCGCCTCTCTCTTTCGTTCCTCCAACCAACTTCAGGAAAAGGCCGGAATTACGATAGTTTCTCTTTCTGAGTAGCAATGCAATCTCTACATCAGTTTTGAAAACCATAAGCTAGTAGGTTGGAGTACAATGCACAGAACTGGCCGCATAAAAACCACTTGAGATACTTATCTGATGTGTGTACACCAATTAAAGCTTCAAATTAGCCTTATTTGGTATATCGAAACAGAATCTGCCGTTTTCTTGACCTTTACACAGACGGATATTAGTGTCAATGAAAGAAAAAAGGTCACGCTGAGTTAAAAGTGGATGGGATACTTTCAGGTTTCCGGAACACGCATCTCACAGCACATGAAAATATCCTTCTGCCTCTTTAATATTTCAGGGACAATGAACGTTTTTGGCACAGGCAGACAAAATCCAAAGCCAAATCCTCTATCTGCTCTTGGGAGTGAGAGTAATATATCTTCTCATTTTCCTCCTGGTGGAGACAGTAGGAAGTGGCTGAGAGCAGCGTTTCTTGAGAAAGACGACCCATGCCAAACTAAGCTGCTGAACAGTCCACGGTGTCTTATCCCTGTGAAATTCCCATCTTTCTGCCTCGTCGCGAATGTGGAAGTGCCGCATAAACAGTGGTTTAAAAGGATATACGACATGTAGGCAGCACTTTGTTGCCTTTCCATAATGGGAGTTCAGACGACTATGTTTCTCTACTTAATTCTATCAGAGGGCCACACAGCATGTCTGGGGACAAGGTGAAACCTATCTATTTTAGTGTCGACTTCCTCCATCAGAGTTTATTTGCACTGTTAATCCGGGCCAAAACTAACAATCATAATACATAAAGGCGAAGAAATGTTCAGAGGAATATAAAGTTCTTCCTTTCTGACCCCAAAACTTGTAAAAAGGAAACCATAGCAATTGCGGAAGGACATAACATCTTCCAGAAGAGTTGTCCTGGTTGCACTTGTGCAATGAATGTAAGCAAAAAGGAAAGGGAGCCCTCAGCTCAGCGTGTTATGGGAATAAGAAAAAAACATAGCAGCCAATGCTCCAGTGTTTCCACACGGGCATGAAAATGGAGCCTGACGTTGTTAATGTTCCTGATTTTCAGGAAAAGGGGACATTTAGTAGTTTTGTCATGCTCAATATGGCAGACTACTTTGTTTCGAGGCACGTACGCTTTTTTTTCAGAAGCCATATTTCATTCAGCCGGTGGCCCCGAACATGCTGGCAGGTTTGATCCTGAGCAGGCAGGTACAGTGCACCTCTGTCTTTCTAAAGCTCAATGAATGAAGCAGTAAAATTCTTTGGTTGCCTTGAATCTGTCAAGTCTCCCTTATTGCGGCAGTAAAGCAAGCATTTGGTTCCCTTTCCATCATTCATCTTGGTGAATTACTCTCTGGTGGCTACTTTAAGGGGGGATTTATTTTGTTTTAATTACAAGGTTATACATTTGGCTGAAAGCAGGTAGAATTTACGATATCCTTGCTGTTGTCGTTAGCTTGTAGCTTGGCACCCACTGATGCATCAGAGGAATACGTTTCCTCTGATAGGTTTGTGTTTCCATGCGCCCTCGAGTACATTCACTCCTGTAATGGTGCTAATTTTTCTTCATTAGGTTGCTGGAGGTATTGTGAACGCATGTTCTCTGCCGTTTGTCAATCCGGTGTGGGAGTAATTTGTTTAAACCTGAACAGTTTTTTAAGGCCACTTGGCGGAAATGAACTATGAACACAAAATTGAAGTGTACTCTTTGAACTGCTGTGAGTATGGGGGCCATTTTCACCTTTTCTTTTTTTTTAGCTCCGATTTGGTCCCTACCAACTACAGCGAATATCTAACCCTTTAGCTGCTAAATGCTTCATTATGTTTGCCAGTTAATGTTAACTTTCTGCTTGATATTTAGAATCAAGTTTGCTTAAAACAGACAGTTGCTGATTAGAACTAATCAGATGAACAGTGATGATTATTTTAAAGTTGCAGGCAGTAAAACAAAACAAAGCGCTGAAATATAGTAAAATTCTCAGTAGAGCTGAAGATAAGAGTACAATTGCCTGATAACTGACCGAGTTTGTAACTATAAATGAACCTTTTCTAAAAACAAGTGGTCGTTTGATCCATCATTATTATAAAAAACACCTTTAAGATAATCATTTAAGATCATCCTTTAAGATAATCCTTTAAAATGATCCTTTAAGATAATCCATTAATTTATCCCACAGTGGATATGAAACCCAGTCATTGGCCAGCAGATCAATGTCAGGCCCATATTCACCTTTCTTTTAGCTCCGATCGGGTCTCCACCAGCGGAGTCTTTAGCTCCGTTATGTTTAACAGCCGCTCGCTAACTTTGTGTATCTGCTGTTTAGCATTTAGCACAAAGTGGGTTTATCAGAGCCCTTTTGCTTAAAACAGACGCTTGCTGTGACTAAAACTAATCAGAACAATGCGAGGTTGTAAGGCAGTAAATGCTCATTACAGCTGTAGACAAGAGTAAAATTGCCTGAAAATTGTCCAGGATTGCCGCCACACGTGAGCCCTTTCACACTCAAGAGTTCTGTTTAATCCATTGCTAATATAAAAATATGGATTGTGGCACTTTTAAAGTTAATATTTACTTGTGGAAGTTTTATTCTATTGAGACGTTTCCATTTCTTCCCCTTGAAAGCATGAGTATAAATAACATCACTTTGGGCAGGCAAGTGTAAGCCATTAGAGCTGAGTGTGTAAGTTATGGTCAGAAGAGTTTCCAAAAGCACAAGGTTCATGTCGGTATCTCTGCCGCTGCTAAGGTTGAGTGATTATGAGCCAAATATAAGATAATAACAGCACAGATAGAGAGAAACATTAGACAATGTAGTCAATCTGAGCACACAGTTAGTGCACAAGTGATGTGTTTTTGCAGCCTGCAGGAAATCACGACTGTGTTTGAACTTCTTTCGGTCCCTGGCTGTTATCTTCATTGTATTTTTGTTTTATAATGACTCTTGATAAACTGAATAGATGATAATATTACTCACCCGTATCTGCAGCTATTTATTATCTCCCAGACCTCGGTTCATTTGGATTGCAGGCTGTAAATCGAGGCTTGATGAAGGTCGAGGGAACCGAAAATGGTATTTCAAAAAAACAAAACAAATGTGTGTTTGGAAATTCGAACCCGCTGGAGTGGATGCTGCAGGACGTCTTACACAGTGTGAATTTACAATAATGTGTCAGTCACTTTCTTTTACAGCTGCTTTACTTCCAGGAAAAGATAACTCTGAGAAAACACGCATGCCTTGTGTTGCTGATTCTGGCAAAGGACGGGAGAATGAAAAATGCGAATACGCCGTTTCAGTGCTCTCGCTGCATGCCTCATTTTATGTTCATCCAGTTGGGAGTTTACTCTTACGCTGTGCCATTTGAACTCCATGTATTTCGTAATTATAAATCCCAAATTTAATTGTGTAAAGCCCATGGAGTCGGAAGAAAGATTCCGAAAGCCATCCCCGCGTGCCGCCTCCGAGGCCGACTTTCTCCAACATTCTTGGTGGATGTCTTTGTCTGTCGGCGCCGGGGAGGCTTCCAGGGGCTTTGGAGAATGGCGCCGTTTCACCTTGTTTGGAGTTCAGCCCTGCAGGATTGGGTGATTTGAAATCGAAGAAACAAAAGAATCACAATCAGATGCTCGAACATGAGAGGAGAGGGGCTGCGGAGTGGTGGAAAACTGTTGAGAGAGAGAAGCAGTTATGGACGGACTGCGAGATAGCGGATGAAAGATAAACACTTCTACTCCGTCGCAGCGTGGGCTAGATAGAGCTTCAAGTGAATGATGATTGGCTCTGTTGTTCTTGTTGTGTTCTTGCGGCGGTGGGATGCGAGCCACTTGCTCTTAAGGCCTCATATGACCTCACGTGTTTGTTTAATGTCTTTTTGTCTTGTGGCGCGGGTGCGAGAGAAAATGCGGTCGGTGATTTCAAATTGCACACATCTTTGATGGAGAGCAGTCCAGAGCCCGGAGCGGAGGCTGTTTACAACCCATCTATTTTTCTTCGGGTGGTTTGGACGCTGCAGTGTTTTGGGTTTTCCGTTTATTGGTCAAGTGCTGCAACTGGTGTGGCACCTCAATCAGCCTGCATGCGAACACAACTATGCACCTAAAAAGAAACCCAAACACACTTGTAACCCTCTTTAGAGTTGTGTTTGCCTTGCCTTGGACCAGACTTCCTCACATTTCTTATAATACCAGGTCTGGAGATGGCACACTGACTACATCCAAGAAATGGGGAGACGGTAAAGTGGGTCACCGCCGGTTAGGTCTTATGTTCAGCAATAACACCCACAAAACACAGTACAGTGATGAAAATTTTAAAGCTGCAGGCAGTAAAACCAAAACAAAGCGCTGAAATATAGTAAAATTCTCAGTAGAGCTGAAGATACGAGTACAATTGCCTGATAACTGACCGAGTTTGTAACTATAAATGAACCTTTTCTAAAAACAAGTGGTCGTTTGATCCATCATTATTATAAAAAACCTTTAAGATAATCATTTAAGATTATCCTTTAAAATAATCCTTTAAGATAATCCTTTAAAATGATCCTTTAAGATAATCCATTAATTTATCCCACAGTGGATATGAAACTCAGTCATTGGCCAGCAGATCAGTGTTAGGCCCATATTCACCCTTCTTTTAGTTCCGATCGGGTCTCCACCAGCGGAGTCTTTAGCTGCATTATGTTTGGTACATTATGTTTTGTACATCCAAGAAATAGGGAGACGGTAAAGTGGGTCACCGCCGGATATGTCTTATGTTCAGCAATAACACCCACAAAACACAGTACAGTAAAAAATTGTTGTAAAATAATTTGAGCACATTTTTTTTGTATTGGTCTTTTCAGCTTTTTGCACTTTCAGTGACACCTCAGTCGTCAGAGCAGGTCATTAAACAATGAAGAGCATCAGACTCTACTCGTTTTTAGGGCAGATGTTAGCACGAAACAGTTTCGGAACTGTTTTCTTGTCTTACCCCCTAAATAACTTGAAAGATGCTGCCACACCACAAAAAAATCCACACACAAGTTAGTAAGTTATTGATGGTTATTAACAAAATCTTCCTGGCAGATTATCAACTTATTGCGTTTATATGGCCAATGTGTTACCATACGCACAGTATTACCTATTGGCACACTCAGATAATGGCAACCTTCTGAAAACAACATTTATTTACCCGTAAATAATATTTGTAGTCTCCTCCACTTATGAGGATAATGACTGTCGTTTCATCTACTCTGCGAACTTAGACTGTAAGCCCGCCAAAAGCGGCCCGACAGAGGGTCTAATCTGGCACGCAGAATGAATTTGCAAAGTGAGAAAATGACACAGAAGACGGCAGCCTCTCAGTGAAAATAACTGCTATTCCTAATTTTTCCACTGTTTTAGTAAGAGAAGTGGACAGAACACAACATTGAGACGCAAGACTAAACAGCAGACCGCAATGCGCCCAAAGTGCACTTATATTTCTTGAGAAATTGCATTTTGTTTTTAAACATTCTCCTAATTTACTTGTTCTTCTTTGCACTTGAACAAATGGAGTTGTCGTTATTTATAGGCTATTATGCTGTCGTGTCGCTGGTCCGGCCGGCTTGAGATCAAACTGGGTTGTATGGGTCCCCCAAACTAAAATGACTATGTTTGACACCCCTGTTGTAAGCCATTAGAGACGTAGGTTCATTGGAGCTGCCTTGAATCAGACCAGAATGGTTAGCTGTAAAGCCAAAACAAGAGCTGAACGACACTAAAACGCTCAGTGGCTGAACTGTGAACTGGATGCATGTTTTAAGAATTGGTGCTAATCAAGATGTTGATGGAGATGATCTGTCTAATTAGTAGATTTTTAGTGATTCTGGACTGTACTATACATTTAAAAATAGTGTGGACCTTGATTTAGCTCCAGGTTTCCTTTTAAATATTGTTATTTCATTATGGGTAGTAAGGTAAAACCATTTACAGCAATTAACACTGTTGTGCCGTCATAAAATGCCCCTGATTGCTGCAGGTGGTTTTTAGCAAGCAGCAGATTGTTAGTAGAGAAAGAAGTGAATGAATGGACCAATGAATCCAAAGTCCAGCCATTTCTCCTCACGGTGTATTATAGTAGCCGGCGGACCGACTCTAAAATGTGCTGCTGCACGGTGAGCTGACAGAAGCTAGCTTATAAATCTGTCATTGATCAAACAGATGGATGGGCTTTTTCGGTCTGAGTTTACAGCAGAACTTGCTACAAATGGTTCTTGATGTTTATTTAAATTGACATGTTTGCCGTGGTTCTGAGATGGAGAGGGTGATCCTACGGAGGCCCGAGCGCCTGAGTGCGCTTCTGCACGTGTGAGCGTACATTCTGTGTCACTTTCTGCGAATGTGTTTGAGCGCGACGTTGTTTGATCCGCGCCTGAGTCTGTGTTTGGATGTGACGACCTTCGGCTTAACCGGCGGCCTGCGAAGAATCGAATGACACGTTGCCTCTCTGGACTCTCTGTACAGTCATTAGGTGAAGCCTGGACAGAAGAGAGGCCTCCACGTTTTGTCTGTGGCTGTGAAGTAGCACTTCCTTTATGCATTGAGATGTATACATCTTAGTGATGCATGATGTCTGCTGTGATGTCTGAGAAAAGGATGCAACAACCGATATTGCCACAAGAAAGGAAAGAAGTCTGACATTACTGAGTGCCAGTATGCACCAAATTAGCTTGAATACTTTCAAGATTAGGTAACTTCATTTAAATGGCAAAACAATCTCAGCTTGAGGCCCCCAATATCACATGATCTTCATTAGCAAGAGTTGGGCCTGCAAGTTTTCACTAAAGCGTAGGGGCTTACATTTCTATTTTTCTGAGCTCTATGAGATCTTCTCTTTAAAAGTGTGATTTTGACCTTAGAAATATCATTTAAAAAGTATAAGTCTCATCTTGACGCACAGTTAGCTCTTGAAACGTCCGATCAGAAAATGAGTGATCAGAAAATGTGAAGAAATAGAGAGAAGTGTGTCCTTCACGCCTCTCTAAACCCCCTTTCCTTCCATCTTCTTTAGCCTCCTCTCTCTAGCGAAATAAGACGTGACTTATCCAAAAATAAAAACCCTGACAGATTGCCATGTTTGCTCGAAGTCACTTAAATGCGTGACTCACAAATGAATTCGCGCTGTGACTTTTCCGTGAGCAACGAAGAAACACAAACATGCGCATTATCGGCTTCTTCATCCATCATCGGCCGAGCGTCAGAAAGGCGCGGGCGGCTCTAATGTTGCACCGCAGCAGCGATGCAGTGGTGGCTGTGGACGAGCTGCACATTATCACTGACAGCAGCGTCCATTCAGCGGCTGTGGAGAGCTGCAGGTCAGGCCGACGCCGTTTCATGTGGGGATGCGAGCCGGACTGCTCCATGTCATCTTATGGGAATCACTTAAGGAACATTCAGACCCAAGCACACACAGTTTAGAGGGCCTCTTGCAGCCACTGATGTGATATATGGCCCAGGGTGGGTTAGCAAATGCAACAGTGGAAGAGTGCAAAATGACTCATAAGTAACATAATCTGGAACTGATGCGATAGTGCCAGTGCGCCTTTGGTGTTCCGAGGGGGAAAGCAAAGAGGAGATTGTAAGAAACAGAGGAGAGCCGACACATGGAGATAGAGAGATACAGCGGGAGGCAGAAAGAGAAAGTGAGAAAAGCTCCAAGGCCGTGGTTGGCTTGCGCGGTGCTGATTGTAACCACGGACAACGACAGAAATGGTTTATAAACTGTGGAGTCCTCGCTTAATGGGATGTTACGATGAAAGATAAACACCAATGTGACGTTGAAGGAAACAACCCTTGTCGTTAAACACCCATTCATTTTGATTAGAAGAGACACCCGGCTTGATAGATAGCGGTGCTGGCACACGGACTGGAACACTGGAAATATTTTCCCTGATGTTTTGCCCGACTGGGCGGTTTAACATACAACATAAAGTTTCTGTCATGGCTCAGCTTCAAAGAAAACATGTCGTTTTGCATCTATTTCTACAACTTTTTTGGCGGAGGAATCCCCCGTTGTGATGTTTAGAGGGTACACTGGAATGCTATCTCAAATATTTGGATGTAAAAACCTCCTCCATGGGATGGTGGGTTTATGATATCCTTGTGTGCTTCGGTAAAAGGGGCAGACTGACATGGCCTGCAGCACCGACTCAGATTTCCATGTTGGACAACTGAACCACAATGTCGACAGACTGCCCCTTCTGCTGGTACTCTGACTCAATGAGCAGGTCCGGGTTTGTTTGGTTGTTTGGTTTTCGTTGCGCATTCCCATGTCTTGGGTGAACGCAAGTACTTCCTCTCCCATACGGCCAGAGCAGCGCAATTAATTGGAGCAATTTTTGGGCCCATTTTGACGTTGCAGAGCTGGACTGTAACCGGATGATTTGTGAAAATATACAGTCACGAGTACGTCACTGTTTGTTTTCATTTGCTATTGAAAGAAGCCCCGCAACGTCTCAGATCGCGGTTCCTGCATGCGCTTGAGGTATAAGTCGTTTAATGTAGTGCGTGAAATACAGATGGCTCAGTCTGGCTGCATGCATGTGCTTACAGATTGTCCAGAAAAGCTGGAAAACCAGTGAGTGCTTCAAAACGATACTGAAACACACATTTCAAGTCAAATTTTTACTTAATATTAGACATGTCATGGGATTTATTTTTCAGTTACACAAAAGGAATTACCATTTTTAGAAAGTTAAAATGTCATAACTTAAAGGGGAATTACCGTTTTTTATAACCTGGACTTTATTTCTGGCATAAAATACGATCGTTTACTCACCCATATAACTTTGGTGTCATCTGGAATCGTTCGGACGATATTTAGATCCCTGTATATCCATATGGTGGGAGTGACTGGGGCACCGAAACGCAGCCTTTTAAATAACACATTATCTGCCGCGAAACTCGTTCATTTCACCAATATTTTGTTATGATACGCTAGTGCTATTCCCTGTTGAGTCTGGAGTTACCCGTTATTATCATCCGGGGTCTGTAGACTGACGTACTAACCGTTTTGAGCCAGAGTATACGGATGAGGAGCTCGTTGAAAGGAGGATGCGGAGGTAGAGAGGGGAACAGCTGGCCAAAGAACAACAATTCGCCGCACGTCCGAGAATAGATAACGGGTATCTCCAGACTCAACGGGGAATAGCACTAGCGTATCATAGCAAAATATTGGTGAAATGAAAGAGTTTTGTGGCAGATAATGCATTATTTAAAAGGCTGCGTTTCGGTGCCCCAGTCACTCCCACTACATGGATATACGCTGATCTAAATATCTCCAGAACGACTACAAATTACACAAAAGTTATATGGGTAAACAATCGTATTTTATGCCAGAAATGAGGTCCAGGTTGTAAAAAACAGTAGTTCCCCTTTAAGGTGAAAAGGTACTCCTAAAGTTTAAAAATGTTTTAGCTAGTCTGTATATATTGGCTTGGTTGGATCTGAAAAACAAGTTATTTCCAGCTTCCAAAATCCAAAAATAAAAAGCTTCCTTGAAAGTTTTTTCCCCCTGTCCTTCATTTTACGAGGTACAATTTAGTGTGAGGATGTCGCAATGGTTTGGTTGAGCTCAAACCCTGTGTAAAATACGGTTATACTTCTTCTTTTATTTAATTCCATTTTTAATAATATTATTTTCCCTCATGGCATGTTGTGTTACTACTGGAATCTAGTTTTAGAGGACAGCCAAGTCATCCCTGTCTAGACCAACACCAAAAATTCATTTCCGCTACAAATTTTGATTGCGAAAACAAGCACTGTCCAACACAACCGTACCAGTATCAATAAAAGAAAAGCAAACATTTCTGTTGGATGTCCTCACGCGCACTACGAAACCCAAGTTCAAGGCTGAACACTTCGTCCATTTCGCTTTTTCTTTTTTTTCTTTTTTTTTTTGATGTCAAGAGAAAGTCCTTGCTCTCCATAACACAATGTCACAGCTGTAATTTGTACGTCTCATTCTGCTTTTGTGATGAATTGCCTTTTACAGAAGACTCCCTTTGATTCTTCTCGCACTGGGGTTTGTAGTCCATCACTGAAGGTACGTCTCGTAGACATAACACTGTCGGCGCTCTTGATTTAAAGGGTCCTTTCAAGTTCCAGCGTTCACATGGCAGTTTCTGTTAACGGTCTTGTCAGCGAAAGCTAAATGTAGATTAAGTGAAATTTGTGTTTGAGAACAAAGTGACAACAGCAAACAAATAGCAACAGCACAGCCAGCCTCTTTTGTCATTTCTCAGGGTTGTCATGTTTTTCGTTCATTTGCTCTCATGAGGAAACTCTTACATCAAATATGACTCACCTCGAGTCCAATTTGGACCAGTTTGTGTTACAAAATTATGATTTATCGCAACATTCATAACATTTTATTCAGATCTCAAAAAATCAAGCCTTGTTTCATTGTGGTTTTCTATTGTTGTAACTTCAAGTAAATTGTACACATATGAAGCTTCGCCACATCAATATTTATTATCGCTTATGTGTCTCTGATCAAATCAGCTTTATTTTATACATATATGTACACATACAAGGAATTTGTTCTCATTTAACCCATGCATTTGTGCACTCTTGGAGCGGTGGGTAGCCACGCAAGGCTCCTGGGGAGTAGTTCAGGGGGTTTAGGTGCTTGCTCAAAGACCCTTTATAAACAGGGGATTTGAATCACTGACCCTACAGTCCCAGTGTTGGTTCTCTAATCATTCATTCATTTATTTGAGCTGTAAACATAGAATAATGATTAACCAAAGCGTGCAAATGGAAAAATATTTGACAAAATGTGGAAAATATGAAAATGTCTTTGGCCCAAAATGTTTGCCCTGGCTAACAATATTTGTTCTCTCACAGAAACATCACTCAGCCTGGAAAACTTGAAAACTCTACCAGCCAAATATTCTTACTTTCTTTTATTGTCTGCCCTGTTGACAAACCGTTTTGACAGAAACAAAATTTGAGGCGTGAGAAATGGAGTGCCGCTGAACTTGCCAAACAACTTTTGGGCAACTCAAACTATGCGCCATGATTTATTTGGAGGAATTGTTGATTTGCTTTCAGGTTGTGTACACACGGTTTGTGATTTCCCCTGGAAATACACAACCGAAACGCAGTTGATATCAACACAATAGCGTCTTGACAGCAAAACAAAGGGGACGAGGAAAAGCTGTGAAGGAAGAGAAGAAGAGGAGTCTTGGAGCGGTGGGGGGTTTAATAGCAGGCAGTCTCTCTGATGTAAGACGTAGCATCAAATTTATGAATCTGCACAGTGCAACTCTCTTTCTGTTTTTATCGTACATGACATTTGGCGGTCCACTAAGCTACACTCCAGTTACTTGCTGCATCTGTCAGTTCTTAAACGGACACACAGACTCTCTAAAACGTGAATTGTTGACCACAGATACAACAGAGGGTCCAAGTGAAAGCATAACTTCAGGGTTATTTTCCGGATAGAGACATTTACAACTACGCTAACAGCTAAAATGCAACCTTGGATGAGAAACTTTATTAAACGCCATTTCCAATAAACCCTAGGAGTCTGCAAGTGAGCACAAACTGCTTGGCATCAAGTTGCTAGGCAACTTTCGGTGTCTGGAAGCTACAGAGGTTTAGCAAGCTAACGTCCAGGTCACTTAATGTAGGAAAGGCAAAGGCGTAATGTCAACAATTTCCTCAGACATATGGTGAAACGATGAAGAAAACTCTGTTAGACTTCAGCAAACACATCACAACTCATGAACTTAACCTCAATGATATTTCCAGGTACGGGGGTTGAGAATACCACGACAGGGGGATGTTCACATGGAGATAGACAACCGCATTTGAAGGTTGCATTGATGTCACGCTTCTAAGGAAGATGAGACTACAAATGAGTTGCGGCTTTGGGATTGCAGCTAGCTCAGAATGTGTCCAACAACTCCGTACATAGAGATAATTAGAGACTACAACTCGTGTCGTGTCCCTTTCTGTCCTTACAAAATAATAGTCTCAATTAGATAAAACCAGGAAGGGTTCCATTTCCTATAACACATGATGTCGTGGATGACAGTGTTATGTAAAGAAATCTCCTGAAAGGATTGCATTTTCACAAAGACCAAAGAAAAGATGGTTAGGTGATTATCTCGTGAGCAAGACATGTCTAAATTTGCAACGTGCCAAGCCTACTTAAGCTAGCCAAACTTAAAACGTCTGCAAAAGTCTTGAATTCAAGCGACAAATGATTCCACTCAGACGTGCAGGACGTATGTGTGTTTCTCTCCTACGACGTTCTGTGAGGGGGAAGAAATGTGGCAGCAATTGAGTTAACGCCCGCACGTTGGCCACCGGGGCGAAGGTCAAGGAGGTCAGCTGTGAGTTCAGACGGAGTTGTTACTCACCTAATCTTGACAGAGTTTAAGACAGAGACCCTAAAACAGCTTCAAGGTGGATTTAAAAACAAACAGCCTCATGACTGAGTGTGATAGCTTTCTGAGATACGTGTAGTTGCCTCTATAGAAGTTGCCTCTATATCTCTATATCGCGCAACACGGGAGAGTGGCAGCACGGTGAGTGAGGGTAACACCTCCTAAGGCCCCACTAGAGTGAATTATAGACGCAGGTCTTAAAGAGGTGCGTCAAATTCACCTTTCACTGTCAGTGCGTGATAAGAACGCGTGAGTGTATTTGCTGGCATTCGTCCCAAGGTGGCTTGTGGTGCATTCGGAGGTGCCGATTTGGGGGGTAGGTGACGGCGGATAATAGCCCCTGAGCTCTTGTCCATTAAAGTGATCTCTAATAGATCCATGCCTGAGCGAAAGGGAGACATCCCAGAAGCCAGACCGCCCCAGTAACACCATCACCTCCCCACACGCACTCACATGCAGAGCCAGAGATAAGCGGAGACGTGACAGAGCTCGACTTGTAAGTGTTTTATAAAGTCCAGGCCAATGTTTTTCTTACTTCCACAGTGTCTCTCAGCGCTGCCACTGCTGCTGTTTAGAAAAAGATCAAAACCCCTTTCGGGAATGGAAGTAATCCTCAATGGGACATGTCAGGAAAGTGGTAAACATTTGCAGTAATCTCCCAACAGTGGTCGTTGGGAGTTTCATCTTGAGGGATTATCCTGTTCTTGGTTCTCAAGCGATTGCAATTTAGCAGCTCTGCCATGATAATGCACAGGATATGTGTGTTGGGGATCGCCGATGATGACTTTCAGGCCTGTTTGCATGTGATTGTTTCCATGACAGTCAGCACCCGAAACCCTTCGCTTTTAAAGTTAACATCCGTGCCACGTTCCTTACATTCTAGACAGCCTAAACTGTTTTTTTTTTTTTACTGATCAACAGCCAATTGTACCTCGTAAACTCTGTCTATCTTTCTATGTCTGGAGGATGTTGACTTGTGAGGGCGCACTTAAGGCACTAATGGATCTCTACAGCTAGGATGTCATCATTAGTGAAGTCACAGGCAAGCCACATGCAGCCAGACCGAGCCAAACGTACCACTTTAAACCCTTTATGCCTCTGTGAAGTAGCACTTAGGAAAACATAAACTCGGGTTTGTGCAACTCTCACTTAACAAACAGTGATTTCGTGAGACCCGAGGGTAGTTTTTAGCAGTTCCTATAAGAAGAGCCTAGTGTTATTACACCTTCTGGAATAAATCACCAAAACCCACATCTAGTTCTATTTTGATGAAAGCGGGGTGAATTCCTTTCTGATAGCGTGATATGTTCTTGCACTGGACAGACAAATGTTTATGGCTTCTGCTTAAAAATTTTGAGATGAAACCCCTTTACTCACTTGAATACACATGCACAGGGGTTTTTACAGCTACAGCCTTATTTGGTCTGGTGCAACCAATGGCGGTTGCTGTGGTTAATCCTAATATAACAGACAGTACTGAGTCAGTCTGTTGACTTTATGACTTTATGACTTTCTACGCTTGTGTTACCTAATACAAGGCGGATATATATCTTTCGCACTGAGATGGCTGACTGTGGCTGTACAGTTAATGGCTACCTCATTTTTCCTCGTTAACCTTCATTTTCCTATCTAGAAAATGAAGAAAGAAGAAGTATCCATCTAAGTAAACCCTTTGTTTATGATGAAAATGCCTTGAAAATTTGGAATTAAGTGTCCCCAGTTTTTGGATGGGGTATGTGAGTATTTGCTTCCAGTGACGACAATAGTTTCTATTGGTGGTCACTGACTGGAAAAGCACAATGTTTAACTGGAGACGAGGTTAGAAACCATCTAAATAGCCCCACGCCCACATAGACCTTTTTTTTACGGCTTCCCAAGTAGTGATTTTACATGATTGGGCGTGTTTGCGTAATCTTGTTTCTCCTTGGTACTTTCCATTTATGAGCCCCACCAGATTCAGTCGTGAGTCAGCCACATTCCCTCATGGGACAAACCAAGAAGTGATCTCTGGGAGCTTTGCTTCTCAAGGTGACTTACGCTGCACAAAAGCTCTCGCTGCCCTAAAACAGTTTTTAACCCAGGACTATGAGGGTGTAGATGTACTTACTACCATTTCCACATTTCACATCCATCGCATTCCAGGCTCCCTGTTTTCTTTCCAATTCCCGGGGCCAGTCCCTTGGAGCTTATGTTGAAAGTGACACTCATATCAGCCTTATGTATTTCACAGTTTGAAGGAGCTGTGTTATGTCTGCAATCTGGCCTCAATGGGTTTTTTTTATTTTTTTATTTTTTTAACATTTGACTTTTAGACCGTTGCCAGTGTAGGATATTAAGGATATTGCGCTGGAAGGCTAATTTAACTTGGCTTGTACAAATCCCTAAAAATTGTCTGTTCTACTATTTTATTGATTGACTTCATCTTAATCAATCTTCATTCTAAGCAGGAAAAGGGCTGTTCTTTTTCTAAGCAAGTTAAGGTTTTACTGGAATCATCGACAGTATAAATATTATCAAGATTTTATCGTGCCAACAGATACACATAAATTGAATTTTCTGTCAGTTTTAGGAACTTTATGGCCGCCAACCACTATCCAAAACCAATATGTTTAATATTTACTATTTGCATCGTAGCATGTAATTTACACTTCATTGTGGTTTGGCATGCTGTCCGCTAATTAATTCACTTGTATAATCATTAGATTAAATTGGAAGGACTCCAACATACAATTGCCAAAACTAGACCTAAGTGGACCAAAGTATGGCAACCGCGTTATAGTATCAAACAAGAAGCTTAATGATCTGCTTAATGGAGATTTGTGAACTTTTACCACTGATTTGGTTGCTAGGCAGATACATTAACCGTAGAAACTTCTCACTATAGTCCATAATAGCACCATATGTAACACCCTCAGTCCTCAGAAACTTGTCTAAACTTAGGCTCCTTAAGGCCCCTGTAAGTTCAAGGTTTTACTCAACAAGTACATGTATATATCACCCAATGAAATGGCATCCCATACAAGACTACTATAATCTAAAGCCTTACCTAAACATCTTCCTACTAACACACAGTAGTAAGTGCAGTGAACCTTTCTCAGTGTGTAAGGCCCACAGCTGCAGAATGGGAACCGCTGCTGAAAACGCATGTGACACTCATTTGTCTTGGCTGATGTGCTCCTAAAAGATGGCTGTTACAGTCGATTGATAAGCCAAAGCAAAACTCAGAAAACATCTCTTTAGCATGCGAGTAGCTGAGAATATCCCCGCCGGCCGATTATTGAATCATCTCCGTGTGTGTTCAGATGACCAAAGCGCGCACTTAAAATCCAATCAAATTTGGGTTTATTTGTCAAACAAAGGTCTATAACCAGACACAGACAATTCTGTATCTAATAAGTCGACGATCAAGACCACAAAATGATGCAATCCCCTGGACAAGTTAAGCAGGAACAGAAAGTTAGAAGTGCAGAGCAGGGTTAGCCCTAAACAGATTCTTACTTGAACTGAATTTGAATTTGAATTAACTCCAAGTAGTAAATCCATGAGAGGAATCTTGTCCAGCCTAAACCTTCATCTCGGTCTTGTCATTTGTTTGGATTCGGAGCATAGACCAGTTTGGAGATAAAGATGAAAAGACTTGTTTCCGGTCAAGCTTCAGTGAATATCTGTTCATCTCTGCCTCTTCCATCCCAAGCTAACCACTTACATCTGGCACTGCCTATATTGACAAAACTCATTTTTCACTTGAGTGCCAATCAAATGATGGAAAAAATGTAGAAAAAACATTTCCAGCGTGTGGCCATAGGAATGTTGAACTATCTTGCATCTTGTATAGATTATTTGTTGTCTTATACCGTGCACGAGAACAAGAAGGGACAACAGCTTCTTTGCATCAGGCGGTGTAGAGTTTAATCCAAAGGCAAACTGAGCAACTTTATTTGAAAGGCTTCACTGATATTACATTTCTACCTTGGCATAAACAAGGCACAGACCAACAGAAAAACGTGTAGCATCCATTTAAAGCAACTACGCTCTGTTTTGATTCTGTATCTTTGGCATTATCTCCAGTCTTGTCCACCGTTTCCCGTTTTCCCCGTGAACACAAATCAATTTTCTGCAACCTTCCTCTGGTGCAGATCGAGAACTACATCAAAGAGAGTATGAAGACCGAGATGGCTCAGCTGCAGCAGAACGCCGTCCACAACCACACTGCCGCCATGCTGGAAATGGGAACCAACCTCCTCTCTCAGACGGCTGAGCAGACGCGCAAGCTGACTGACGTCGAGACACAGGTAACACAAACTCAGGCTGATGATTTGAAGTAAGTGGGTATTTATTAAATACAACTTATTTAGTTGTCTTGTCTGTCCTGTGGTCTGTTTAGGCCAAGTTCAAAAGGGGTTACGCAGAAGTGGCCTAAGACAAGAGTGGGGCTTTAAAAATGATCAGTTTCATTTGGCTTATGTGTCGTATGTAGGGGTTTGAGGAGGAGGTGATGGAATGTTGTGAAGTTAAAGGTGGCTAATTTGTTTGAGCTCTTAAAAGATAACTGTTTGCCGAGATTATAAAAACATAATCATACAATAGATTAATGTCTTATGAGTATTACCACGTGTTGAGAGAGACAAAAGTTTTGTGTGGCTCTAATGTGCAAAGCGTTTTTCCCTGCTTTGTTTCAAGAGCCTTAAACGCATCCCTGTGTTTTTGGATCCTCTTCAGCGTTTCGTGCACATGTGCATGACATTAGATAGGATTACAGAAGCCCCCAAAGTGTAACATCACCCGTATAATTTTTTTTTAATTCCCCGTGTCTGTCTCCCCGTGTGTTTCTTGTTGTGGCAGGTTCTGAATCAAACATCCCGGCTCGAGATCCAGCTGCTGGAAAATTCTCTTTCCACTAACAAGCTGGAGAAAGAACTCATGGTCCAGACCAACGAGATCAGCAAGCTACATGACAAGAACAGGTAAACACACCACACAGACTGGCAGCCGAAGATAAACCCGGCCAAGTAAAGACGATACGTTCCACGGCCAAAAAGTCAGCCAGTGGAAAAAAATAAAAAAAATAAAGTAAAATAATACAAATAATCACTGAGTGCTGCTGTTCTCTGCAGGGCTGGATAAACAAAATCAAAACCTTGCTACCATCTCGCTGTCTACCACGTACTGTAGCTTGTCTATTTTCCCAAACAATTCTCACTTGTATAAACAACGGCATCCTAGGAAACTCATATTCTCTTGATGTTCGGTAAATCACTTTCAAATGCAAGAGGCCATGCGTTCCATCTTGGGCCACTCTGGACTCGTTGCAAAATCCAGCAATTAAAATGTGGCTCTTGGATACATTTTGCAAGTCTCCAAATCTGTTCCTTTACAGTGATTGGTCTAATGGGACTGTCTTAGATGATGTAGTGTTTAAAAGGTTTCGGTCCTCATCTCTCATTGCAGTATCCATTCTTTCTCTTGCAGTCATTCTGATAAAAAAAAAAACAAAAGGGTAAAGTCATTCTTAAAGCTTATGGTTGTAGATTTCTGAGAGCAATTTTCCCGAGCTTGACCCATTATGACATTATTCCATCCTGCGTGTGTCATATTTTCTTTTTCCTTTAACTTATACCCGTGAATGACATGATTGGTGAATGAACTTGATGTCTGCTTATATCATCGTCCAGGTATTAGGTCAAAGCTCAGATACTGTAAGAGCGCAATCCTTTACCTCAGAGGACTTTGCATTGTGCATGACGAATCATGTTTATACTGTATTGTGTGAGGAACTCATGGCAACTAAACCTGCAGGCATCATTATTTCTCCTTCAGGCAAATGGAAAAATTCCTGAATTTGTGTTCCAGAATCAGTCCGTAGAAATAGCTATGATGTGGATGGGGTATTATCACACTTTGCAATTACTCAAGGTGTCCATCACAGGGAAGCTGCAGAATCTAAAACTCGTGGAGGAATTTTAATCACCTTAACCCGTGATTGTGAAAAATGAGACAGATACACATTACATAACAAGTAAATCGCTGGTAATATTATAACAAAGACTGCAAAACAATCTCCAGTCCATTTAAATCTTGTGAAAACAATTCTCCTTCCAGAGGATTTGGATTCCCTGAAGGAAATAATTACCATCTTCTCCATCTCCCACAACAAGCTTTTCCTGACCTTCTGCCTCTCTCCCACCCCCCACAGCCTCCTGGAGCAGAAGATGTCCGAGATGGAGATGCGACACCGCGAAGAGCTGGAGACGCTGAAGCAGGAGAAGGGAAGTCTCCAGGCCTTGGTGGGGAAGCAGAGCGGGGTTATCAGGGAGCTGGAGACCCAGCTGAGCCGGGCCACGGGAAACAGCACGGCCCTGCAGAGACAGCAGCAGGAGATGATGGACACCGTCCACAATCTGCTCAACCTCTGCTCTAAAGATGGAGGTAAGTCATCTGGAATTCACGCTCGGAGAAAAGTTTTGTAGTTTTTCACTCATCCGGGGCGTAAATATTGTTGTACTCACTATCCATCCTGGCAGCACATATCTGGTAATAGTGTGGTGCTAAGGCGGGAGATGGAGACTGTCATAACCCATTAGAGGTAGCAGTAAATGTTTAACTAAAATGGGGATTCGTATAGCCTAAAAAGCCACTGAGAACTGGTTGAGCGGCAGTTCAAAGATGAATCAGTCAGTGAAATATGTGAAGTGGTTACGCTGATGACAACAGCGAGCAAGGTTGTGTTCTAAATTGCCAAGAACCGAACCAGCATTCATGCATTCAATGTACAGTGGACGATTTAAGTGTAATCTAACATTGCCAAAATAGCTGTTATGATTTAAGCCATGCAAGCAACATGACTCCGTTGATCTGTCTCTCCAACAACTAATGGACGGCTCGCCATGAAAATACATCTTGCACCACTCAATTTGTTGTTTTTCAGTGAAATTGTCTTGACAACTATTGGATGGATTGCCGTGAAATAACCTTTAGCACCACTATGGTAAATGATCGCCATCCAAGACTTTCATGGTTCCCAGATGATGAATCACAATGAATTTTGTCTTTTCTATCTAGCGCCTCCATTCACTCCTGGGAGGTATTTTAATAACTTAAGAGGGCTAAGAGGGCGTACCACTTGCATAGTGCATGAGTTTGGATAGCATAGTATAGTTTCTAATCTAACCAAGCTGTGTGCGCAGATGCAGATGGCTTAGTACAAACTTTTTCTGTACCCCAAACTTAGCAGGGCAAAGTCTTGACTGTTCCATCCGCAACAGTTGCAGCTTCCCCTGCTTTCATTTTCAGTTTGTAAATAGGCTTGAGGTTGCTACTCGGCCAGCATGCCGACCTCTGAGAGTGTCCCTTGTTTCACACTCAACCTTTCAACCAATTGGAGTGCTTTATTCAGGTACTCAGTGTGCAGTGCATGCTGCCAAACGTGCCTGTGTGCACTCAAAATAGCACACTAAACTTTATTGCGTTAGCTGTTTGTCTCTAAATACAGCCTCAGAGAGCAACATGGTCGCTGACTTAACTTTCACTTTGAAACCCTTCCAAAATCCAGACCATCCAGCGTTCACCGGCTCGGTCCATCCAGGAGGAGAAATGTTTTTATTTTGAACTGAGTGTGGAGAAAACTTGTCAGTCATCTGTCTTGACTGCTCCTCGTTTTGTGCACCGACACTGACACTGACCCTAACCCATGAAAACGCGCGTTGCCCTTTGCAAGACCATGATGTGCAAAAGCAAAGTTGGAGAGCTTTGAAACGAGAGGCAGCGTGTTGTTTTGAATCGCTCGCTTCCTCTGGTCAGATGTTTGAGCTGCAACATCTTTGATTTGACCATCTTTGCGAAATTATGATGAGACCGGTTCTGCAAACTTCACCCCATGCTGGAAGACACAAGGAAGCGCCGGCTATTAAACTCTGCATCATTGAGAGCAGCATGAAAAACGAAACACGGTTCTTATTGTAACCCGATGTGCCCCCCGTTAAAGAGGCCTGGTGGCTCTCGTAAAGCAGCGTGATGTTCTTTTCCGCAACAATCACTTTCCACGGTTTAATTTTATAAAGTCTGTGTGTGCACAGCTTCACTGAAATGTCCGACACGACTCTTGCTGTGAGGTAATAGGCTTATTTCATTCCTCTGGGTCTCTTCCTGTTAATACGCGACCAGGGATTTCCCTTTTGGCCCTGGGTTTGACCCGGCAGCAGCGCAGCGTCTCTAGTTCGGTCAAACTCAGTCAACTCATCTACCCCTTTCCCCGACGCGACTTGATCCCAGCAATTGCCTTGCGATGTCGCTGGTCACAGGAGATTTGACGTGAACTTCTGTGTCGGGTGCAGCCTCATTTCCATTTGTGGATTTCCTGCAGAGACGCCCCCGAGACCCCACAGCGCTTTTTGGGGTTTCCCATCAGACAGGAAACACACAAGGGCACGAGAGGATGTAGGAGTCATGAGTGGATAACGGCTGCACATGATTAACACATGCTTTGTATTTATCATGCTGCTTGCCTTTCGTAATTTTAATGTTCCATGCAATAAAGGTCACGGGTGGGCTCTGCTCGCACATTTGTTTAGTCTGGATTTGTGCATGTTACATTTAATTACCAGAAGTCTTTGGAGAACATTTCGCCCTGACCAGTAATCATCTGCTCATTCTTCATGCAGATGTTTAAGTGTGTCTTAATGCAACGCTCTAGGTTCTGGTTTTGCAATCAAGTTAGGTTAAATCCATTGTGAATTACACTTTTTGTTGACACTTTTAGTGTCAGTAAGGGGAGTAGAGGCCCATCCCCCCCTACCCGTGATTGGTAGCTGCGTTAACGAGAGTAGATAGAAACGGAACGTGGCCGCCGCTGCTCTGTGGTTGGTCCTTTCCTCTTCCAGGGTGATGTTGAAGGTTGGGGCGGGCGTGCAGGTCAGAGGTCTCCCCTTTCCTCACCCCAGCCCGGATAAGTCAAACTGTAATAGCTCCTGGGGGAGGCCCTGTCCAAAGGAGGGGGAAAAAGTAGGTACATCTCACTGGTCATCTGACGCACTGCGCCTGTTTTTCAACTGCAGTTAAAGCACAAGGGCAGCAGAGCTCTCTCTCTCTGTTTTTTTTTTTCAATGTACAAGAGAGGGCTTTTGTTTGTTTGAGAGACAGATTAGTGTTTTCATTTGAGACGAGGGTTAGCGTTTCGTGCCATCGAATGGCGTCTGCTTGCATTAGGTTCTGTTTTGAAAACTGAGCCCGAGCATTTCCTTTTAAAGGACGGATTCAAATCAAGTTTGACTTCTGGGAAGGTGACGGATACTTAGAAAAGGGAGTTTTAACACTAAATCTCCATAGATGAACCTCCTCACCCCCCCCTCCCGGCTGTCTGTGGAGGGCTTTTCCTTAACATTAAGGTTTCCATGCGTGTTTCAAATATTGCAAAGTGAGAGCTGGCGAGATATTTCTGATGTGGCCAGATGCTACACTGTAACTCTTGTTTGGGTTGTGATCATTACCCAAACCTCATTATAGTTCAGCATGTTGCAGTAGACACTGTAATTGACCTCAGCGTGTAAAATTTCTGGCTGCTAAATATGATTTTGTTTTACGGCGTCCTATTATCCCGCTAAATGAACAACATTCGTCACTTTTTACAGCCGCTTAGTCAGAGTCGAAGACAGTCTAATTATTTTAAGGTTCTACGGAAAGCCTCAAAAACGGCGTTTGCGGTGAGTAATGCCCCAACACGACACGACCCAGACGCAAAAGTGCTGATTATTTTTATGCTTCACTGACAGGGGGAATGCACTGGACACCTACAGTTGTAAAGTGTGTTTTTGCCACCTGAATGACTTGTCTGCAGGTATCTCACCTCACATTTCACATAAACTATTCAATTTGTGTGCAGCATATATAAAAATGTAAAGGAGAATATTATGTTTTATGCTGCCATTTAAGTTGGTGAGGTAACAATTGCATTAGGAAAGTTGTCCTAAGCATGCAAAGTTGATCATTAGTCCACATGGACAGGCTGTAAAGACAAAATGAAACAAAACAAAATGTATTTCAGTCAAATTTCTTTGCCCTTATTGCACCAGCATTGCTCAACATACGACCCTACAAGTTTTTTTTTGCTAAATACATATTCAAAGACACATAACTGCTGCATGGGTGATCGTTCCAATCTGGAAAGTGGTTCGGCCATCAGAGGCATGGGTTTGATTCACAAGTGTTTTAAAGTGATTCACATTAGATTAAAAACTTTGGTTGTAGTTAGAGATTAAAACAAAATAGCACATATCGTGTTGTGTTTCAAGTCAGTACTGACTTTCTCAGCGGTTAAGCAAGATGTAATCTTTACCTAACCACGCATAAACCTAAACGTCTGAGGTGAAAATCCGCTGGCAGATTTGTTCATTATTAAGAATACTTCAAATCTGTGACAAACATTACCAAGGGAGTTCTTACAGAAAGGTTCAACGTCCACATATTAGATGTATATGTGACACATTAGCCGGCATTTTCTTTTTTGACAATATCGACCACCCCTCTCACACTTTAAGCTCAATCTTCTGTTCTGGGTAGTGGAGAAACCTATCGCTTCCTAACCTTTAACACCATTTGATTTTATCGACTCGATACTTAATAACTTTTGATCATTTTATGAGAAATGCTCACAGTTACAGTTCCCAGCTGCAAAACCAGTCAAATACAATCATTTTTCAGTGCTTTTTACGCAGCGTTTCGCCTCGCAAATCCTAAATAAATCGATCGCGATATCTGGAGTTTGTTGATAAGAGGTCCCAGAGGGGCCTAATCAACCCAAAATACATGCAACAAATAAATGTGCAAACACGTATCAAAGGAAAGGATACTTATTCAATATGATTTTGGTACTTAATTATGTCCGTGTGTCAGATTACACTTAATTAGTGAGAAAAGATCCAAATAAGGACAGACTTGCATGAGTATTGTTACTGTTTTTAACATGTAGAGCTGTGAGAACAAAAAATGTGTAAAGCCAAGACATGAGGGCAAGCACTTCACATCATTAGCATAAACGTATGATGTGGATGAACTTTCCATTCTTGGTATAGTACAAGTGTCCTGCAGATACTCAGCTGGTCTTTTATGGAATCACTTCAACTCTCAGTGGCACTCAGTGGACTGATTATGGTCACATGGGAGCACTGATGTCCACGGCAGTCCATTTAGCTCCATTATTCAACCTCCTTAGTTCTAGTATTTGGGCTCATTTGGCAAGGGTCCTGATTTATGCAAACACCCGAGCCCTGCTGGTCTTTTCACATGAACCCCCTGCTGAATACGAGTCCCCGCTGAACCACAAAAAAAAAAAAAAAAAAATCTGTAAATAAATATTGCGACATAAATAATATTTGCGAAGCTGGGCAGCAAGCTGTTCAAGGGAGCCGCTCTAGCGCACTGGAGCATCCTGTCACTCAGCAGAACATCTCCTTCCAAGAAGGGAGATCTCAGAGGCAATTGTGAAATTAGTGTCCACGCTGTTATAGATTGAATACCAGAAAGTTCCCCCTCTGGCAGTGATCTTACTGGCCTCAAAAATGTGCCCCGTCGTCTGCCGGCTTGGGGTAAATTACCGCCCGACTGCACCGCCCTTTGTTGTATTAGAGTCTGGAGAGCGAAGGTCCGCTCTGTCAACCTGTCCCAGCAGGGGATTCTTGTCACTGACACTCAATACTTTATCAAAATGCTCCGACAGTGCACCCAAATAAGCAGCCCGCTTTCACCGTTGAAGCCCCGCGTTCAGGAGGGAGTGGGAGGGTTGGAAGCAAAGGCTAAGGATCGCTGACACATTTCACTTTTCACTGACATCTTCTTTGACTCAACAACTCCAACAACAAAAACACGGGTCTGAAAACTGAGATGAACCCCTGTGAGAGCAGAAAGGGAGAAAGAAAAAAAAAAGAAGAAGAAAATCGGAAGGAATTTCCATCAATATAACAAGGGCTTGGAAGGTAAATATAAACCACTTGTTATAACAGGAACTTGAAATTTATAGCTTGTAGTATTTTGTCCTTAGCCCCTTGCTTGGTTTCAAAATAGTGGCGCCATAATTATCTGCAGATGGAAATGGATGCAGCTGGTCTGTCAGAGTCGGAGGCCGTTTTTTTTTTTTTTCCTCAGAGTGTGAAATCATTCGGGTCTCTTGCTAATAGGTTTGTCACGGTAAATTTTGATGTGGTGCTAAACTCACACATCCTTACATGTTCTTCTCTGAGATGTGCAGCTGTGAAATATGACGAAACTGATTTGTTTCTTGTTTGTTTAATAATAGTTTTGATAGGGTTGGGCTCTATGTGCAGTGCTATTTTTGTGTGTCTGTATCGGGTGTAATGTGCAACATCAAGCATTGACCACTTCTTTTATCACAAAAAGGCCATATTCATTATGTTTCCAAAAGACAGGTGGTATATGTGGAAATTGTCACTTGACAAACATGACAGTGCTGAAGCCAGTATTTAAAAAGATTCTGACTGTGGGACCCCACTGCATACAAACAATGTATGTCATTAATATGATTTAAAAAGACCGCCATTGGATCATTTAGGAATTCTACTGATGTGAGATTTAACGGCATATTTAAGTAAAAGGTTTATGTTTATTTGATTTTTTTTTTTTATTGGATTTTCTTGCACAGAGTTAGATGAGAAGTTTGTGCACTTGATTGGGGCTAGAGTCAGGAGGGTGATTAGTCTAGCTTAGCGTAAACCCTGGTTGCAAGTGGTTTCTCCAGCTCTCTCCCAAGTTAAAAAATGGCTTCCCCAACTCATTAACACCATGAGATTTCACAACATATAGCAGAGACTCTCAAAAAGTAACTGCACACTGTTTGTGTATGGATTAAGGGGTATAGACACAGGAAGAGACAATCCAATTTGGCAACTTGCGGCAATTTGCTACAATAATGTGATTGAGGCGACAACCTATGGCGACCTATGGGAATGATTGATACAGGTGATTGACATATGGTGCAAACACAAAGCTCTCCAAACATTGACTGCAAGGAAACCTCATCCACAGCTTTGGTTCCTACCACCACTACTATCGCTAGCGACAAGCTACAAAGAGACTGGTGTCAAGAAAAGGCATAAATAAGATTGATTCCTAAAATGTTAAACCAGTCCTTAAAATCAACAGCTGCTATAGATGGTAGTTTTGGAAATCAGTTTCTAGAATATCATAAATAAACAAAAAAAAAGTGTAACGCTATTTCTATATTTTCTTGTGTGTCCACAGTTGTTCCCAACAGTACAAAGGTCGAGGATGAAGAGAAGATGTTCCGCGACTGTGCCGATCTTTTCCAGGCTGGCTTCCATAAGAACGGCATGTACAACATCCAGTTAAATTCACAGGAGACCAAAAAGGTAGGAAGCCAGCTGTCCATTGTATTGTGAAAATATCTCACTTTTCGTCACTCCTAAGACGTGCTTTCATAGTGGATTTACAGGCTTTCACTTGGTTTCTTTGAGTTGGAACAACATTCAACTTTTTGCATGTGAGTTAACATCCCTGAGCCGCCACAGAGCACTGATGAGTGTGAACGATGAGTGCTAGAGCTGCTGTAGAAATATTGAAGCCTAAAAATACACTTGGCAGCTTGGAGAGTGCAAGAATTTAGCCGGGAGGTGAAGTGTGAAACAGGACTCGGAGGATAGTGACAATGGTGCAAGTGTGTGTGTTAACGTTTGCACCAAACTCCATGAGTGACTGGAGTGATGATTTAATGATTTAGGAGGTTGGCTTGTGGATTTCTGTCCCCAGGAATGTGGCACGTTGGCGCTGGGCTAATCACAGAAAACGTTTAAAGTCAAGCCTCTGTGTGGTCATCTGATTGATGTCCGTGAGACAGTTTTGCTGCGAACCATGCTGCCAGCTTTCATGGTGCACCGTCAACAGCCTACAAATTTTAGTAGACTAAAGGTACAAGCAGGCCAAACCGACATCAAAGAATGAAGGCAGACGGTGATGTTGCCTAGTGCTCGTCATCTAAAAAGGGAAACGGATGTTAATGATGTTGTTCTAAAAATAGTAGTGTATTTTGTTCACTTCCTTGTTTTTTCTTGTGCATTGATTAGCTAAGATGAACCATTCCGGGTCTGAGACCAATTTATTCAGCCACAGTACCACATGGTGAATCAGATGGAAGCCAACTGGTGTCGGCATTGCGGGAAACACTTTAAAATTAAGCCACAGTTGCTCCCCAATGACCCAACACCATTATACACTTATAATCAAAACATTGAAACTACTGACAGGAGAAGTAAATAACATTGATCATCTTGTGACAATGCAATGCTCTGCTGGGAAACGTTTGGACCTGGCATTCATACGGATGTTACTTAGACATGTACCCCCCCCCCCCCAGACCAGACCAGACACGGCCATCCCATAGCAATGACACTCCTTGATGGTAGCAACCATCCCCAGCAGGATGCAAGAACAGCACAAGGTGTTGACCTGGCCTCCAAGTTCACTAGATCGCAAACCCTTCCCCTCAACCCATAGGACCCAAAGGCCCCCCACTAACAACATTCTGTTGCCAGACACACTGGACATCCTCAGGAGACCCATGTCCATTCTCTAATGAGTCACAACTGTTTTGGAGGTACAAGGTAGACCCAAAGGCTAGCTAGCTAACCTAGACAAGTGACAAGTTTATCCTAGCTTGTTCACATCGACACTATTTCCCCCAAAATCTGTTTTTGTTCATGTTATTTGTTGAGTCAATGAGTGCACTTTTAGCTGCCTTTTTTTTTTTTTTTTTTATCCACCTTACCAATTTGTGCATTTAAGGTTTGAGTACACACATTGCAAAAACACACTTTTACGCTAGGCTAATGATGGAAAATTGGTGTAAAGGCCAGTAGTGTTTTCGTGTCTATACATGCATGTTTTTTTGTGAGTTAACGGCATGGATGATGAGCTAGCGTTGGGGCGAAGGGTTCTGTCAGAGCTACTTCCTTAATTATACCCAGGCTGTGGTCATGTGTGTTCAGCTGTGTGGGCTGGCTGAGGTGAGAGACCTTCTCCGCTCCACCCTGGGGTCTCCTCCTCAAAACAAAGAGCCGCGCTGCAGATAGAGCACCAGCCCTGCGTTATCAGCTTACACACACTGAGGTCCAAGGTTAAGGGCCACATTACACCCAGGTGTCTGCTGGTATGTGTCCAGTCCGGACCTCCACTTTGATCCCGTAGAAACAAGGCCCGCTGATGAGGAACATCTCCAGGGAGTTGGTGAAGGATAAGGAGATGCTGATTAGGTCTGAGGAGGACACAGATACGTTGCATTCCCAAAGATGAATCATCATGAAAGCTGGGAAAAAGGAGTGTCTGGAACAAAATGATTGTCCAAAAGAGTCTTCATTGTTTGTTAATGCCACTGAGAATATTGAATTCACTGAATTTCTATTTCACTGACGTGCTATCAGAGTTGCATTGTCTTCCCGAATGTGTTTTTCACACCCTCCCTTTTCTTTCTCTTTCGAATTGCGTAGGTGTATTGCAACATGGAAACAGCCGGCGGTGGATGGACAGTCATCCAGCGCAGAGAAGACGGCAGTGTGGACTTCCAAAGAACGTGGAAGGAGTACAAGACGGTGAGACAAGAAAAACATGTGCACGCAGACAGCTACTCATCCAGACACTCATCCATATCCATTAAAAACAAGATAATAACGTTGCTTCTTTAAACACAAGACAATGAGTGAATACACGCAGATATGAAGAGAGCACCCTCGTCCATATCCATTAAGCATAAATTACGCAAACTCGTGAGATGAGCAAAACATCCTGTTTCAAAAATACACTTCCAGAGTGGGATTATGACAAATACTACGCACATTTTGGCCTCGACTAGACCATTTGGAAAGCTTCTTCCAGATGTCATTCCTCCGCAGTGTTAGCTCCCCCTTCATTTTCATATTAGCGATATTGTCTAGGGTGTCTGAGACCTGCCCCGCTCCTCTGCTGAGGCTTCAGGGACACGCTGTTATTCTTGCTCTCCTTCGAACAGGAAATTACTACCTAAATCTGAAAACAACGCATTTGTTTAGTCTTAGTAATGCAGTGCCAGGTGTTTCATGTGTTTGTCATCAAGGAGAAATCTATGCATATTTGCTTTACGGGTGTTAACATTTCCAGCTTAGACAGTGTTTAGATGGTAAATTGGATTTATTATGGCTGGCAGTTGAATTGCTGATGTTTACTGTAAGACCTGCCTCTGTGTACCCTCCACTAGCTGTTAGTTTAAGTTCTTTCCCTTTTAACCTGCATGCTATGTCCAGTTGAGTTCTCTGCACCACTCCTGATGTATAGAGCAATTTGTCAGTCTGACTTTGTGGGACATTGCGAGGCCAAAGAACTCCCTCCGAGAACCAAAGGGAAGCCCATAGCTGGGAGTGAAACCTCGGATGGTCATTTAATACACTTTCACGTTAATTGTAAAGATATTTTAATGAGAAATCTTCATTTCGGCTGCAAGATTTTGGACAAAGATCAACGCAAACAACATGTCAGAACTTGGGAACAGGATATAATTTTTGTTTTCAGTCCAGTTTCTTTAGTTTTTCTTATTATTTTTTCATTACTGTTGTGATATGTGGGTGGGGTATTGGTCGGGGACAACAAACACAGAAGAGAAAACAGGACACGAGCACAATAAGGATGATGTGAGGTCTGAAGAGTAAACACCAACGAGCCAGACGTGGAAACCCTCCAGCTTTAAACAGGTGTACAGACAGAGATCACGGAGTGCTCAGTACACAAGGGTACACTCACAGACTTTGGCAGACAGTTACAGTGCTAACTAGCAGCTTAGCTTTGCTGATAGTCTCCTTGAAAAGACTAGAGGAGATTCATGGTGTTTTATTGCGTTATTCATTTTCATTCTTGGTCCCTTGGGACTTATGCTCACAGATTTAATATACATTCAGGATTTGTAAATCATTCAGTCAAAGCTGAGGCACTGTTTCTTTATGGGACAACAGGGATATAATGCACTATATTAAAATGTGGATTCAAGACCAGGTTTGTAATTGCATTACCAGGTCCCCACACATCATTACAATAACCACTCAAGTGCCCATCAACCTCAATCAGTTGTAAGACATTACCGTTACACAGCTGAGAGTGGTTAATGTCAGCAAATGAGCTAATGGATATAGTTTTAAAAATTAGTTATTACCGCTTTAAATAAAGCAAATACTGTTTTTAATAGTAGGCTAAAAGTAAACTACAAATAATGCAGCAATAACAAAACGCTACACGTAATGAATAAAGCTATGGACAAAAAGAAAAGTCAAAGATAGCTAAGAGCAATAAAAACTGTTTAAATAACTTTTCTTAAAATAAATACATGTAATAAGAAATAGCAGCAACATAAATGTCAGTTAGCTAAACTGTTGAAGCAGTGAGATAAAGGTAACAAAAAGTTAGCAGGTTGTTAGCTAACAGCAAAAACAACAAAAAAATACCTTGAAGCATTTAGCGAATTGTTGAATCATTTGGCTAATAGCAACAAAAACAAGCTAAAAGTAATGGAAGAATGTCCAAATATCTAAAAAGTGTTGACATAGTTTGCTAAAAACAACTAAAAACTGTTAAAATTGTTAGCAAAAAATTGTTGAAATAGCTAACAACAGCAAATATCTTGACTCGGTTAATATATTGTTAAAATATTGAGCTAAAATAGTATAAAAAACTATTGAAATGAATAGCTAAATACAGTGGAAAAAACAATAACTAAAAGTAATGACAAAATGTTTAAATAGTAATAGCTAAAAGTTTGCGACCTAGCTAAAAAACTGTTGAAATAGCTAATAGTAACAAAGCTCTTGACTCGGTTATTAAATCGTATAATTGTTTAGTTGAGGGTTATAAAAATTATTGAAATAGCCAGTTACAAACAATGGAAAAAAAACAATAGCAAAAAGTATTGACAAAATGTTTCAGTCTTGAGAGATGGCTAAAAGCTAAAAGTTAGCTAAAAGCAACAATAAGCTGTTGAAATCGTCAACTACACAGTTTTGAAATAGCAAAAAGTTACAAAAAAAATTGTTTCCACTGTTAGCCACTGAATATTCAGTTGGGTAACGGTACAAAGTGTTATGTATTTAACACAGAGAATTAAGTAGCATTTACCCACTTCATACTGTAGGTGGTGTCAGTGAAGTTCCTTTTAACCGATGGCTCTGAGGTACGTCTGACTGGGACTCCAGTCAACTGTATCTCCTGTCAATCTTTGTAAAGTATGTACAGTGTTCAATTTCAACGTTAATTTCCTTTTTATGAGAACATTTTGCACGATTTCAATAAGTGTAACTGACCTACAAATCAAGCGCTCCGTCCAACAATATGACCAACTATCTCCTCATCTTTGCTGGGCTCGTCTGAGTGATGCAAATTGGGTTTGCGTGTGAATAATCGCAAAGGACCGGAACTAGACAAAAGAAAACTGTCAAAAGGGTTCAACTCCAAGCCTTTTCTCCAGCCAGGGCTCTTGAGATAAACCGCAGTCACAGTAGGAGGCTTTGGACCGAGCCGAGAAGCCAGTCAGAGGGGATCATCTCATCAGGAGTGAGATCAATTTTAAAGAAAGAAAACGGGGGGGAAAGCGAGAGAAAGTGGTAATGGGCCCCAGACCCTTTTTCTCTTCCACCCACTCGGCAGGACATGCCTAAGGCCAGAGGAATGCCCCATATTTACTTTCCCTCCTTCCCATTCCTCATCACCACACACGCTTAGCACAAACACAGACGTTCTCCCTGACTTTGCTTCCCTCGCCCGCTCCACCCCCGTTGTCCAATATTTAATGGAGCGCTCCAGACTATTCTGTCAGACCCGTAATGTCATCCCGCTTCGTTATATTCCCCTTCTCCTACGTGCACTCCTCTCGCTGCTGTCAGAAGCACTTTGCCTGTGACCGGGAGCCACCCTGATCAAATACAAACTTTTGCATTTGTTTGAAGGAGTGTCTGTGCATGGCGTATATAGTTTGGAAAAGAAGTCTTTAAGTAATAATGAGTTAAACATGTGTGACTAGAATGGAAGACAGAAATGTTTCAGCTGGTACCAATTTACACGCTTATAGATAAGTATGACTGTCCATGTGGAGGATGGAGCCAAAAGCATGCTTAAAAAAGGTTGAAAAGATGTCAGAATACAATATGCTTAATGTGTTTAGCTTAGGCTTAGAGAAATAAAACACAATACTGGGATGATAGACTGTATGTAAATAAATCAGACTTTTTACTTTTTACTGGTGGATAAACAAGCTCAGTATTTATTATCAGGAACTCTTCTGATCTCATTTCTGATCAACATCGAATAAATCAATAAATAAATTGGAAAATTCCTTCCCGTCCATTCCACAATCCTCTAGTGTTGAGATTTTATCAGACTATGAAAAGGGGAGGGTGATAAATAATGTCAAGTTTGTGATTTAGAAAAATGATTTTCTCAAGTATTCCCATGGTCCTTATTTTTTTGATTTTTCTCCCTTCGCTGCAGGGTTTTGGGACCGTGTCTGCAGAGCATTGGTTGGGAAATGAGTATGTCTACCAGCTGACCAGCCAGAGGCAGTATGCCCTCCGCGTGGAACTGACAGACTGGGACGGACACCAGGCTTTCTCACTATATGACCGCTTCCAAATCGGCAGTGAGAAACAAAACTACAGGTAATACTGCTCGTATTGCTACTGGTAGCAGTGTGGGGTAATTTGTTATTTTCAGGCTAAAAACAGTCACCAATACCAATGGATTGGACCATTTGCACCACATGTCTGAAAGTTTCAGGAAGACTTTAGAAAGAAAAATGAACAAATTTGCAAATAATTAACCAAAAGAACCATTGTCATGCTAGCCGCATGGTGTTATACATGGGAGTTGAACCAACCACCAATGTTGGTCTAGATGGAAATATTTCAACCACCAGATTTGATACAAACATTCGCCATCATCAGGATAGTTGCTTGGTTTTTGACCAAAGGTACCTTCAAAACAAATACCGTACCAATTACTCTAACGATACCCTATGTTGAGTTGTAGGTAGCATGCTAGCAGATTAAATGGCCACACCTGATTTGCTAAACATCAGTATGTTAACATTGTTAGCATGTAGCATGGCGCCACTAGCATTTCGCTAAGGGCATGGTTGCACACAGTTGCTCGCTGTAGCCTACACACACCTCAAACAATTGAGATCAACTGAGCTGCTGGTGTTGGAGTTGGAGTTGATGGTGAACCGTCGAAGAATTTTGACTTTTACTTTAAATCACTGCCACGCTTAAAAGTGAGAAGACAATGAAGTAGACAGTGTGGCTTTCAGACCAATCACAGCTGTAGTGATTACATAGCGGTCGGGAGGGGGTGCACGTTGTCGTGGTTTTGAATTTTAAATATTTTCTGTGACCTTGTTTGGTTTTCCTGTTGTTGTTGTTTTTTTTTAAGTTCTTCGTTGGTGTTTCTTGCCTTGCTTCACTACCTGTGCCCCTCCCTCCTTTGATTGTTTGATTGGTTTCTCCTTGTTTGCTCCGCCCTCATTTCACCTTTCACCTGTGTCTCATTAGCGCCTCTGTCCATGTGTATATATATAGGGCTGCCTTTCACTTTGTTTGCTGTCAATGTTACCCTGTTTGTCTTGCGGTTCAGTTGAGACCTTGTGGTCTCGTCTTGGTTTTGGTCCTTAGCTGTTTTCGTACAGAGCTATGACATAACTCTGGTTTAAATCCAACACAGAATCATACTCGTGGCTTAACTTTACAGAGGCACTAGTGTAGTGCTATACTGTCAAACAATGTTGACGCAGCTTGTATAGTAAAAGCACCAGAAGCTTCAGCGCAAGTGCTTTAGTACTGGAGTGAGGCTTTGCCAGTGTTTAGAGCACAATCTTAGTTGCCCTGCCAAAATATGCTTTAGGTCACAGTCTGTCACAGTGTGAGGGTAATACAAGCTATTAAAACTTTTGTAGACCATATTGATTAAAACAAAAGTACATATGAATTATATGAATGATATGAATGAACCATGGCTAAAACATTTAAGTAGCCTTTGGTCTTGTATTGACCTTTTCTTCCCTTGATATTACAGAATGATGGAACCACATATTTAGCATATGTCGGAAATGAAGGAATAAGGAAGGAATTTACACAAAGAAATAATTCTTTAATGGAAAGTCAAAATGTCCAGAAGTGTTAAGATTATAACCACCGGTTGTGACTGTGAGCTTTCCAGACACTTCAATCATGTCTATCCTGTTATATAAGTCTGTGGTGAGGTTTGTCTCATAGCGAATTCCTTCCAACCCGAATGTATTCTTGTCGTCTCCTCGCTGCAAACTTTACTTTGATTGATGCTTTGTCCTTGTGTGTTACGGGGCAAAGGTTTCTGTTTTCTTTTGAGGGGGTTAATGATAACGGGCCTCAAACTATGGCAGATGCTTGGCCCTCTCAGATGTGGAAAACTACTGCAAATTCCTCAGCGTTCCAAGCAATTGCTGGCTTCAGAGGCGATGGTCTGACATCTCCAATTCTGCCGTTCTCCCTGGATGGCTGGTTCTTTCTGATAAGAGGTCCCTTTAGTTGCGAAATGTCTTCTGTTCAGCTTTGAAGGACGAAGCAAGATCTTGTGTCTTAAAAGCCTTTACCTCAGTCCCTCCATTCCTCACACCAAAGCTCTCAAAAAGAATCCAGGTTTCAAGTGTTTCCAAACAACACCATGGTTTGTAGGCTGTTTTTGCCATATCTAATTGCCAGGATTGTCTTGTGATGACAAGGGTTTCACCTTACGAAGTTTCTGTGTTGAGCAGCATGTACCGTGAGTGGGCTCTGCGGTTTTCTCAAAGGGATCAGGGAATGCATTTCACACAAGCGGAAGAGATCAAATTGTTTTTTTGTTTTGAGTTTAAGGTAAAGCTGAGGTTTTGTGAGGCCACAGCGTGGGGAATGAGTGAAACTCCATCTCTTGTTACCTTCAGCCTTATTTCTGGTTGTGGTTTTAAAGCACAGGCGCTGACTTCAGGCTTGTCGACATCTGTGCACAGATATGTGAAGTGCAGGCTGGAGTATTTGCAAAAAGCATCTTTAACTTTTCAAAACTCCAGAATGACCCAACACTTTCGGCAAACCTCTTACACGCACAAACATTGCACACACAATGGCATTATATCACCTTTTCCTGTGTTTGACACACATTTTTAACTTTCCACACTCGAGCTTTTGTGCAACAACAAATGTTTTTGTCTCCGCTGAGGCAGGCAAAGGGCATCCCCAGCCGTTCCAGTCTGTTTTGCATTCAGGCTCACACTGTTTAGAAGTCCAACCAGCATGCTGATCTCTATAAATAGATTTGTTCTTGAAAAATAGTTGTGGTATGATAACCACACATTGCTCCTCTGAAACATGGGCCAAAACAAACCAGATGGCCAATCCCCCAAACAAGCCTGCACTGCCATATTCTCTGTTCTTTCTCCTTTGGCTCCTACCTGCTTTTAAATGTCAAATGATCTGCAATGAGCTCTCCAGATTGCATTTATTGCTTTGAAACTTAAGCGATAGTTGTAAGCGATAGGGCCTGCCTCCTTAGTTGGTTTTGGAATATTTTCTGTCATCTGCAGCGGTTTACTGGAACACCGTCTGCGTCAGCGCAAGTCAGACAAACATTTATAAAGACCTCATACTGTATAGTCAATCTGTTTCTCTCTTGCACTTTCTGTCTCACACACACGCTCTAAAAGCAAAACAGGGCCACGAACAGACAAGCACTACTTGGAAAGCAGGCCAAGTAACAGCCTGAGAGTCCAACAATGCACACGACTCGCCATTTATCATAAACAATATTGAGCGTTACCAGCCAGGAAATGTTTGTCTCGCTGCCAGCTTCACGGTTTCATGTAGCGTACTGGGAAGAGGAAATTACTCAACTGGTGGAGAGGGAGGGAGGTGTGCAATTATTCCTTGGTGAAATATATAGTTCTAAGCTTTTATAGATGAAATCATGTACACATAGTAAATGTCACATTCATTACTAGGGCTCTGTTGGACCTGCCATTTATCTTTACTCAGTCATCTAATTGTTGTCGGCTTTGCCCGCAACAATAAAACTGCTGAAGCAGTAAATTATTAACAACTGATTCATTTGACTCGCACGACAGCTTCAAATTCACAGTTTATATGAAGACATGAATATTAAGACATGCATCCCTGCCGTAAGAGATATACACAAATGATAAGATGACAACTTATTTACAGCCTGTATCAGTGCATTAACAGTTACGTCAGTGCAACAGCAGCCAGATAGAAGAAGAAGAAGAAGAAATCCCCACGAGCTATAAGCCAACAATCAGCAATGTTGTACTAATGGTGACTGAACATGTCTGTGCAGGACAAATCTGAGATGACTAGACCTGTAAAGTTCCCACTGAACCACAACTTCATAATGTTTTGAAACAAGCTAATTTTGTTGTTGCTTCATAGTAACTAGGGTCACAATAATTGCCATAAGGTTACTAGCTTGATAAACTAAAAAAAAACAAACCCTGTCATCATAACTAATTTGGGCTGCAGAAACGAAAATAAAGAAATCAAACATAATTTGATGGCTAGCAAATATTATTGCAGCTACAGCCATCAGATCAACAGATTTGGTTAATCACTGTCATTTGTCAAAGTTTCTTAGTGTCTCTGGTGCAGAAATGGCTCTGCTTTAATTGATCTAAATCAATTGAATGAGAAATAAAAAAAACATGTATGACATAGAAGGCGAGACAGCAAAGACATGCAAAATCAACTATGAGGGCTAATTAAAGAAAATACAGTTGGAGTGAACAAAAATAACACAGTGCTGAGTCAGAGGGAAGCTTGTGGTACAGAATAAGAAAAATTGCATGTTATACAAAACTAAATTATGTAAGAAGAAAGGTCGGAGCCACAAACCGAACTAAATGATTACAGAGGAGAGCAGTGTTTTGATATGAGGTGGCTTAGTCATTATTTTGCATTGTAATGAAAGAAATTCCCAGTTGTTATTGTAACTTTTAACCAAGAAAGATCAATTTAACTACCCACACAGTTTCGTGACGGATATCGTATCTCCAGCAAGAAACCTAAAACTGGTATGATGAACACAATGCAAGAGGTTGCATTGCATTGCATCACAGGAACAACACAGTATCGTCTGCGTAAAGTCGCATCTGATGAGATGTCTTCATACAACTCTGTCAAAAATCAGCACCAGCCTACAATAAGTGCATGTGTACTTACTGAATGCCATTGGATTCCCACTGGATTACTTACTCTAACTGGACTAGAGGCCCACTTAAAATGCTAGCTTGGAATAAATGTGCATAAACAATTTTTAATGGCAGACCAGGTCAGGAAGGGTTATAGTAAAATTTTGTGTGATTGCTCTCCTAAATAAAGATCTTAGCTGCTGCAAGAGCCCCAAAAGACAGACTGAGTGCTCATGAAAGATTATTTGATGAAAGCAAAATTCAAGTAGGCCCAAGTAGACTATTATTAATTAGCCATTAACTCGCTATGAAATTTATATGTTGTAGTCTGGCTCTGTGTCTGTATCATTGCCATACTTTTCCCTAGAAATGAGGAATTTAAGTTTTATGTGCAGGTAATTACTTCAGGAAAGTGGAATGTGACCCATTGAATGTTTTTAATGCATCCTAAAATACTAGTGTGCACATAGAGATGCGGTGAATTACCTTGTGCACCAAAAAAGAACAATAAATCATTCCTAAAAGCGTCCAATATAGAAACATTAGCCGGAGTTGATGTATGCACGGACACAAGTTGAGGTTTTGCAGTGAAAAATGTTTAATATGCACGTTCAAAGTCTCCCTTACATCTTTATTCAATATCTTTCCTTGTTCCAAAAGCCAACTTTTTACATCCAGTGATTTCTCCATATGGTAAATGGGCCGTGGTCCCTGTGGAATCAGATAGATTTCATTTAGATGTTTTTCATGTGGGGATTTTGGAAAGAGATTTGGGTTCCAAAACACGATGACCTCTCTCTTTTCCAATACTCACACTGAGATAATCTTAGATACATTAAGTAACCGTATAGTATGTGTGCTTGAAAGCCATCCTTCTGAGCTTCAGGTTCTATACTTTCTAAATCTCAAGGGCTCAAAAACTACTACTTCTGTGGTAGTATGTATGTAAAGTATATTGTCCTTTTCAGTGAGCACAATGCTTAAAGAAGACTGTAGAAAACAGCAATGGCAAATAACCAGTATGGCAATTTATTTACACCGTTGCTAGCCTATGCTTGCCTTTACAAATACATTACTGTACACGTGTCTCAGTGGAGCTGTATGTGACACCCAGTGGCAAGAGAGCAGCCAGCCCGACACCTCTGTGGCAATGCGGTAGGAAGCCAACTATTGGTCAGGGTGATTAACCTCTGCAATGAGCCAATCAGACTGCAGTTCAGGAGGCTAATGACTGCCAGGTGCGTAACAACAAACTTAGCTCTTAGCTATGTCTTTCAAATATGGACATCGAGGACAGCAAGTATGCTAAGTTTCGTAGGACACTGCAAACAAAAAAAATGGCATGTTTTCTTTAAAAAAAAAAATGCCATAGCCACTTTAACTGAAATACAATTTAAAGATGTTATGCACACTAAGTGTTCTTACTTTAATTTCTGGCATTTTCTTCAAAGAATCCCTTGAACTTTGTCCAGTGTTTCAGGATTTGACGCAAGCCTCCCATGAGGAGTTTTCATTTTTTTTTATAAAATCACGGTGCGACAGCAATATCCTCTGTTCATAGTAACACATTGTTTTGAGAAATAGAACATGTCAGCTAGAAGAAAGACTACAAACAGGCAACATCTTAGCGGGGCTCCACTCCCACACCACATCCCAGCTTGCTCAGCTGTAATCCAAGAAATCTGTCCATGTGGGGAGAAGGAGAGCGATCCAAGAAGTCCTCCTCTGAACACTTCTCTGCTTTATATTAAGCGTACTACTGCTAATATGAAGGCTAATTCATGTTATGAAAACGGTTTTCTTACTGAAAGTGCGAAGCTTTCATTGCGCTTGTAAGACCGGTGTTAAAAGCTTTAATGACCACGTTTTAGCCTGCCCCCCGATAAAATGTCAGTCAGTGTAACCTAGTTTTACTTGGAAATGGTCTCAGATAAACATATTGCCGTCATTTGATAGCTCACCTGACCCCGCTTACAACTCGCTTCCCACGTACACAATTTGCAGCTGCAATACTCTGGAGCATAGACTCATTATGACTGAAACTGAATCTGTATCAAGGCTTTGAGGCAATTCTCATTTGCCCTCAGAGGTTTTTAGTCATGCAAAAAACTTTTATTTGCACGAGTTCTGATGTAGCCACCCCAGATACAATAAGGGTGAGAAGAATGCGTGTTTAGCATCTCTCCAAAAAACGGTGTAACAGAAATGTAGGATAGAGATCAGATCTCTCTCTGTGAACAGTTGTAGTTACTTTTTCTGTGAAGAAATCAAAAGTGGATAAAATACTTTTTCAACCAATCCGCTGCTGAGGTGGTAAGTTGTACTAGTGATTGTTTCCAGTATTTACATGACGATGAGTGGCAGGAAAGGAAACTGACCAGATGAGTGATTAATTTCAAACACACGCATGTTAATCATAAAAAAGTCTGCTTTTGCTCAAACGTGTGGTTTTAGCCGTAACATTCGCCAAGTTTGGGTCAGGGTTACTGACATCATGTTTCGGCAGGTACGTGTGAACCGTGCAGGTTGTGTACCAAAATGTTTGCAAACTTTCCGAAGAATTTTACCAGTGTGTAAATATTTTTTTAATTAAAATAAAATCACACAAACCCACATTATGCCTCAGATGTGCTGGTCAGCACTGCTGTAGATGTTCTGGACGTTTCCATTGTATGCTGCTGACCACATCAAACCTTTGTAAAGTCTATACCAAGCAGTTTTCTCACTTGGTTAGCGATCACATTTCTGCAGTCTCTTCCTACGTAACATTAAATACTTGCAATGATTCCTCATGATGTTAAGTTAGTGCTTCAGTTGGAAAGTTGAAGCTAGAAAAATAGGCTAAAGAAAGCTCGATAGCATTAGCATGTTTTTGCTCAAGTTAATGAACGTTTTTTTTTAGGTCAGTACTAATCTTAAAAGTTGATAGGAGTGATATCAGTGATAAGAATTGTGATCTATCAGACATTATTAAACCACCAGGGGTGAATGGGACATGTACTGTTGCTACTTTGACTTTTTAAATATGTTAAAAGATGAGAAACAGATTAGCGAACTGAGACGACATGAAACCAGTTTCTCTCCCCAGAGGTGTCACTAAGTAAAACCAAATTATTCCCATTAAAGTTTAATATGTTTGTCACTCATGAGCCTTAACCAACCACATAAATAAGTGACTTTAAACGGCAACAGTGAGATTTAATATGCATTGACTTTTTGGTTTCTAAACCTTCTGAACCGACGTCTCTGCTCTGATACGTTTCATTAGCATGAATCATAGATGTCATAACTCAAGTTGAGGCCTTTTTCTCTCGCTCTCATTCCAAACAGACGTCTGGAAAAGCATCTCTTCCTCTTGAGTTCATTACTTGACCCATCTTCGGATTACCCCACTTATCATCGGAGTGCATAATGGACCCTGACAGGAAAAAACTGCAGATGTCAGTTGGGCTGGGGATTGTTGGTCTGGTAAATACGCAGGGTGGCCGGTAAACACAGCCGCAGACTATTTAAAGCGGCCTGTCAAAGTGTCACGCCGGAAAGCCCTCTTGATGATGCGCCTTGGCGGTCCGTCAGCGCGACAGGGATCGTAACTGCTTTAGAAAGTACGGAGCAAATACGCAGCGTCGTCTGTTCTTTATCAGCGCGGTAGCAGACCCCATCCTTGACGCTGCGTGTTTTATTCCTCAGAATGAGGAATTAGCTGATAGAAGTCGTGCCACTCGTAAGTGAGGCAGTGTTTCGGGGATGTGCGTTTACTCTGAACTGGACAGTATCTCCAAAGACATCTGTTTCCCTGTAGACTCCAGATAATCCTCAACAATGTGTCAGAGATGACGTAATGCTCACACACATACAGGAACCCTGCACATTAATACATCCTAGTTCTTGTAATATACTCACAGGCCCTTATCTAAACTCGCCATGTCCAGTGGTCCTTTGGTGCCACTGATTAGACACATGACTCACCCTTGCATTGTGGGATTACGCTTTCTGGTTTAGTGGCTTAGTGAATTCCCCACGGTGACCCGCAGTCATACGTTTCACTCTGCTGTACGAATCAGCCATTTACACAGCTGTCTAAATACAGGAGTCTTTCACGTTGAATGACTTTCTTTCCTGGGGAGTCTTTGAGATGTTTAACCTGATGCCTCAGAGCTATAAGATTGGCAGAGGCTGCGCGGTGCTTACACAGTTTTAAGCATCTGAAAATGTTAAGACGTTGTTTTCACATTTGTTACTTTCTCATCGGAAAAGGTTTCCCTACACGCCCATGGTCCCCTGTTGTCCAGAAATGAACTCAGGAATGTGTTTTGTTTGAGAGTGACCCGTACTTAATAATAGAGACCTCACTGGCTTGGTGCTGCAGCCTGGCTCTTTGGATGTGCAAGCACTACTACTGGGAGAAGAGAGCGTGAGAGAAACAAAGACATTAGGAGAGAATAAAAGCCAGCGCGCAGGACATATGCTCTGTCAGATCCGCATTCTCACCAGGAGTGAGTTCACAGCGGGACACACCCGGGAAAAATCAGCCTCCAAGCTGCGCATTATATTAGTTTTGAATTTGCGTTTTGTGCATTGAGAGCGTGAAGGCATTCCTCTTATCAGTCTCACTAGATATGCCGTTTAATTTCAATACTGTCTCGCCACCACTTAAACTGAACGGCCGATTACAGGGCTGACGCTCGGTAGCTCCCAATAAAACATAACGTGGATAATTGATGCTGCTCAGCCGTCGATAATTCAACAGAGGCCATTTTACAGTCCACTGAAAATGATTCACATTTCATGAACAGCATTGTCTTTTTTTGCGGAAGAAGAACAAGCAGACAGACAAAGGCAATAGCACCACCTACAGACACTCAGTCTTTATTAAAAAAACAAAAAACAAATCTGAACTGAAAGTTTGCTGCTTTGTATGATTTTCGACTTTATTTGAGGAGATGCTGCATAAGAAATAACATGCAAAGACTTTTTTTTTTTTTTGCAGTTTTCTGTTATTACTACCAAAGAACCCTAAACGCCTCATCCTTTTACATCCCACTTCCCAGTGAGGTTGTTCAAGAGAGGATTCCCCCTGTTTTCGGATACACCCAACGCTCATGTTCAGCTTCTATCTGGCACCTGGATCTGTGCTACTCTAACCGTGCAGCATGCTTAGATTAACTTGAACAGGACTAGCATATTTATTCAAGTAGAACATATGGACTTTACACATTATGCACTCTGTAGTTATTGCATGCCTGCAGCAGTCTAGGATCCTTTTTTCTTAATGTATCATCTTGCAGATTCGACTTTCTTTCATTTTTTTCTGGACTTCGGCCAAGATGAAAAAGTGTATAAGACAAAATCACAAAAACAAGTCAAGCGTACCCGGACACCCAAGATCCACTGAGAGTGAGCCTCCCTGTCCAGATACGGATGATAGCTTTAACAGGTTGCTTATTGCCGTGAGTAGCTGTTACAGGTCTGGATGAAGTCGCTTGTTGCAGTGTAAATTAACATTTTCTGACCCCGCAGACAGAAATGTGATTCCCAGACATCCCTTCCGCTCGATTCAAGTCGTTCATTACTCTATATTCTCTCTACCCTGTTGTTAATGTTGTTCCAGGTGTTCTACGTGTACTCAATCACAGCAAAAAATAAATAACTCTAAGGAGACATTTCTTGCAGCGTGTTATGACTCTTTGCTGCCTTTATTGCGGCTCACATCGCCGTCCTTCCCTCCCCCGTTCCTCCCCCGTGTCTGTCTGTGCGTGTGTTTTCGTGTCCTGACTGCCTCCTCTTCCTGATGTCTTTCAGGCTGTTCCTGAAGAGCCACAGTGGGACGGCAGGCAGACAGAGCAGCCTAGTGATCCACGGAGCAGACTTCAGCACCAAGGACATGGACAATGACAACTGCCTGTGCAAGTGCGCCCTCATGCTAACCGGTGGTAAGTGCAGGCAAACTAACATTAAAACCACTGACAGGAGTAAAGTAAGTAACAACGACCATCTTGAGAGTATTCAGAGTTTAGACATGTAGCACCCACCTAGACCAGACCAGGCACCCCCACCCCATAGCAATAGGAATAGCTTTAGGAACAACTAAAAAAAAAACATGAAAAACAGCACAAGGTGTTGACTTGGCCTCCAAATTCACTAGATCCCAAACTAATCAAATATTTGTGGGATGATCCACAGAGGCCCCTCCCCTCAACCCATAGAACCTAAAGGCCGTCCGCCACAGGACACCCTCAGAAGACCCATGTCCATTCTCTCATGAGTCACAACTGTTTTGGAGGCCCAGTATTAGGAAGGTGGTCATAATGTTATGCTTGATTAGTGTATACGTCAGCATTACCTCATTGTTTAAGAATAATTCTAGCTTGTTAAAACATTTCATCAATATTGTGACATCCGGGAAGACAGAAACATTGCTGGAGTTAAGAAACACGGGGCGCTCAGATAATCAAACCACTTTAACAAACAATTTTCATCATATTGTCAAAACCACTTCAGTTAGAGGTAAACTTAGGATTTAGCTCATCCAATATGTCACAGCATTGACACATTATCAGTTCACATGCTGTATTAGCAAAGGGTTTGCTTATTTACACAAAATCTGAGTCCAGTGCAGATTTTCTTTTATCTCTGTTTTTGGTCCCTACCGACCCTACAGAGATAAATATCTGCCCGTCCAGCTGCTATATCCTCTCACTTTTGTTTTCTCAGTAAATCAGAATCAGAATCAGAAATACTTTATTAAATCGGTTAGTCACAGCTACTCCAATTAACTACAATATAAAAAATTAACAGAATTATATATAAAAGAAGGAAGAATAAGAAGGATATACAATAAAATATAATAATATATATATATATTGCACCAAAAAGATAAATTATTGCGCTTGCTGAAGGTTTGTAAAAAGACTTCTTGCCAGAGCTGACTTCCTGTTATCCAAGCTGCAAAAAATGATTATAATAATGTAAAATTATCCTTTAACCATTTGTCCCTCTTTGCTTCAGTTTCATAAGAAAGCTATGCAGAAACTCCATCCACCATTCCAAAAGCAATTTTGCCCAACACCACACTGTTCCTTGCCCAATCATTAGTTCAGGTCATTGTGATCGCAACCTCCGCTTGCAAGACTTTCACTGGGCAAAAGCGGCCACTCTCTACATCTCTCTACGCATATCGGCCTATATTATTCATCCCCACCCTCTTGTAGAACGGTGCGGTTGGAAACGAGCGCATTATAAAAATCCCCGGGCGCAGCACCAAGTGTCAGGGAGATTTAAAATGACTCCGCTTCTCCCGCTGTGTAAGTGGAGCCCGGTGACCCTCGCGCTCACCTCGCGGCAGCTCTATTGCTTTGGAGTCCTGACTTCTAATCAAGCATTTCTGAACGCATATTTGAGATCGGCATTGCCTCTTGGGTCACTGTGAACGCAGAGGGCTTTAAAGGGAACTGGCATCTGATCGCTAATCAACACCCACCACTTCTGCTTGATTTACGGTCTGCCTATGGGGCAGAGGATAAGCATGACAACATGTAGCCTGACTGGTCGGAACCCAGCACGCTGCGCTGGCTGCACTAGATATCATTTGATTTATACCTCGCATTTATAAGGGCAGGGCTGACATGAAATGATGTAAGTGTCTGATCTATACAAGAGGAAAATACTTCTCTGCCACATTTATGAGAACAGCCACAGCGTGCCATTGCTAAGAATACGTAGGAGGATACAGCATGTGGACACATATTATGTATATATTTACCCAGCACGGGAACATACAGTAGTGATAATGCTCTGACAGTAGGAGGTAGAATGTAGGAGGGATCGCTTTATCGTGAGAACAAATTGCAGCGCTTACGATTTATTTATTTCATTTCAAAGGACGACATCCGCAACGGTTTTACAAGTCAGTAAAAATCTCTGGTCTGGAAACGGAGAGGATGCTGATCATAAATTCCAAAGGACTGCTGATGCGCACACTGAATGTTTATGTGTGTGTGACGGCGGTTGCGCGGTCTGCGGTTTATCAACAACTATCAGAAGGCTGTGGCTCAGATTCGCTGTAGTCTGCTTTACGGCCGACGAGGGACGAGTACTTGGAGAAAATAAAACAGCAGGTTGCACCAAAACGGAAGATACTGCAACGCTAAACTTCCAGACATGTTTAAAGCCCATCGTCTGTGTCTTCATTCTGATTGTCGCTGGGGTAAACTACGACCTTTAGAGTGAAGCTTAGCCTGCTGTTGATGATTAAGTGGCTCACTCAGTTTCCTATTGAAACCTCCATTAATTATTTCGGGCCAGATAGGTGTAAACTCAAGGCTGTTTCCTTCACTTTTAGCTCCGTTTTGTTCTCCACCACCAAGATCTGGCTATTTAGCTGCTAAATCAGCTAGCTTACCAGCTAGTTGTTTGTTTTTGGTAGCTGATTAGGTAGTGTACAACGTGTTTTAAGCTTAGTTGCTGGTTGCTGTGGCCAAAAACTGGCGCAAGTTGCATGATCGAGCCAAAACTGCGAAGTTGTCAGCCCTAAAAATCAAAACAGTGAGCTAAAAGGTGCTAAAGCGCACCAGATCGCTAAAGAGAACTAGTGATTTGTGATTTCCTTGGGAGATTTCCTTGGAGTTTCAGCCAATAGAGCGTCTTCAACCTTTCACAACAATTTCATATATTTAAATCCCACTGGCACTGGCACCTGAAATCATATACAGGAAATGTACGGAGACATCCATCGGTTTCCATGATACGTCGGCCTCGTGTCTTATGAAGCTGCAATCAATGTGAAATGTATACGTGTGTGCGCGATACGTATGTCAGCAGCGACGGGCGGGAGCGACGCTCCTGATTACTGACCGAGGTCCCGGTGAAATGTCACACTGGTGGTATTCAGGTCTGTCAGAGGAGAGAGGGGAAGCGGTGCCATTTGTCGCGGTGTGACTGCACATGCCATGCCGCGCATTATGTTCTATATCTGACCGCGTATCGGTGAGGCTGTTTTTACTAATTCAGCTTTAAGTTCTGAATTATGACACGTCACTAGGATTAAAAAAAAACATGTTCAGTGAACGGCGAGGTGACCTGAAGTGCTTTGCATTGCTTAATTCAAAATACATAAGGTGTCCAGCAAAACTTTAAGTTGCAGTAATACTACTTCTTCTACAGTCAAGGACGCTCTTTCTCTTATAGATATAGTTCAGGGAAATCGTGAAATGTGTCACCTTGTGGAATAAAAGCTTCCCATGCCATTCGCTGCTCCTATGTCTAACTGAAGCCTGTACACTTTGCTTTAAATAGAAAGTGGTTCCCAAAAGTGTTCAGCAACAGGTACTGGTATGCTGATGAACCCTCTGACAGTAACACAGTGGGCAGATAGCAGGGAAACGGGGTCTGAGTTTATGCCAAGGCTCGGTGGGCGAGGGAAATGGAAAGTTTTAACCTTTACCAAGGACGAATCACACGGTAGAGGTGACTGTACCAGGAACTTGACCGAAGAGGAATACTATAATTCTGGATTATATACATAACAGTGTCTTATCCCTATCTTCTCGTTTTTTAAGGTTGGTGGTTTGATGCCTGTGGCCCGTCCAACCTCAACGGCATGTACTTCACCCAAGGACAACACATTGGGAAGTTGAACGGTATCAAGTGGCACTACTTCAAGGGCCCCAGCTACTCCCTCCGAGCCACGGCCATGATGATCCGCCCTCTGGACTTCTCCTAGTCTCTTGAACTCCTGATCTTTAATCTTCCGAAAAAAACATCTATGTAACACATTAGAGCGACGCTTCCTATTTTATCCTCTCGTCTCATCTCGCTTTCCCTGGACGCTGGGAGCCGTCCAACAAACTTTTTCGCCTAAGCTCCCGAGAGCGGCCGACCTGCTTGCGCCGCTTGCATCGTAACCTTTCCCCTCCTCATCGAACTGATAAAGCAGCCACGAGGGGAGGAAGCGAGACGTGGTGCACCTGAACTGATTCCCCCGAGGACAAACTGCGTGCACGGCTTGTACGAATACTCAAGCAACATGTCGCACCCCGATTCTTTGAAATTTCTGTGACCTGTGTTGGCGGACTTGGACTCTTCTGAGTGGAAAGCAGCTATCACAGAGCAGCAGTGACTCTGAAACTGCAGGACAGAAAAAGCGAAAATGTGTCTTTTTTTCTTCTTTTTTTTTCTAATTAAAATATTGCAGCCCATAAATGTTTTGCGATTGTGTCATATATTGTGTTTGTAGTATTATTTTTGTAACGGTACACAATAGCCGAAGTGAGATGACGTTGTCTTTTGTACTGTACAGCATATACTGATTTATTTTTTCGTGCGCATTACGTATACCGCAAGAAACACGCTCACGTTTAAAGGTGACCTTGATGGGTGTACAGTTGGCGACGATACTTAACGGAGGTCGCTCGCAGTTATTCGCTGGCAATTATACACTTGCTATTTTGACAGAGGGTGATTATTTTCCAACATGTGGGGTTATTATTGGATTAGGTTCTGCAGCGAGACCTGTTTGCCTTTGTTACTGGCTGAGAGACAACTAATACCTGCCAAAATTCAGATCGTGAGCGATCACTTTACCTCTGCTCAATAAAACATTATACAAGGACATTAATTCAAGTGCATATAATTAATGATGTGTAACGTTGGTAGCTGGAGGAACGCATACCCCGGTCCAAATGAGATGAGATGAAAAGGTCACGACGGAGATGTTGCTCATATTAAGCTTGTGTCTCAACACACACGCAAAAAAAGAAAATTGAGGTCGGAGGTTATTTCGTCATCCTTGTCTGACATATGACCGCGAGACAAAGAGCAGATCGTTACGACAAGTTACATCCAAAATAATTTTCACAGACATCAACATGACACAGACACGGAGTCCCAGCCAGTTTCTGTTTCTCATCACCGCAGCTTTAGATAAAAAATAAAAAAAAAATAATAAAAACGGCTGGATATGAAGCATGAAATGAATGATTCCACCAACTGATCCGTGTGAACATGAATTTCATAAGTTCCAGCTTATAACAACAGAATCTACTGTGGGCTGTTTACTAAAGGTACATGTGGCAAGAAGATAAAGTGCATCTGGAACTCGTAACAGAACAATTGACATGTTTATTAGCATACTAAAAATGTATAATTTAAAGGGTGTGTATGTAAAGCAGCTTTCTTGAGGAAAGCTCTTTTGTTTTTTCATTTTTTTTTTTTTTTTTTTTTACTCTGCCAGAAGTACAGTGGTGTTTTGAAGTCGAGCATAAAACGTAGACGTTAAAATAATAACCCTGGAAAAATGTGCCTTTGATAACTTTGCTTTTACCTCATTAAATTCTAGATTTGCTGATTTATTTAAACATCTTTTGTAACATGTGGTCAGTGTTGTGTTGCTAGATTGAATAAAGGAGCATGTGATGCACTAATGTTTTCAATCTGCGTTTAGGCGGGACTTTGTGAGCCAAATTGATGTGACGATAGATGAAGTTTTTCAAGTCGGGACTCCAGAAGTTGGCCCTCATCGCGTGTTTCTTTATGCAGACGTGCCTCAAAAGGCCTCCTCTCGTGATTGCATCGCCTACGTCGGTTTAAGTCTTCGTTTACACATGCTATACCGTTGTGCATGTCATGCAAAGTAAGCTCACTGGCACAGAAAGACATGAGATAAATCACACAGATAAACAGACGTGCTCTCTTCCGCCCTTTTCAGGACCAAACCAGATGGTGCAAAGATTACAACTCCCTCTCTGCCCGGGCAGTGGAGTGGCTATTGTCTGGAGTGGTGGCTCGCTCGCTCGCTTGCTAGTGGCAATGACAGATTGCCAGAGTGTCAAACGATACTGTCAGGACTTGTAGTGTCTCTTCATAGTTGACATTCCTGGGCCTAATCAGAGGTTAAACAAATTACCGCAGCCTGCAGATCCACGGCGTGTCCTTCAGCGGCCGCGCTGACCCAACACCCTCGCTGGAATGTGTTCTATAGAGAGTCTGAAGCAGTGGAGTGTGAAGAGGGTCCGCGCAAGCTGGCAAACACCTATGTGGGTCTTAAGCGTTTTGTCCTTTGTTGGTGCGAGGACAGGAGGTACCGAGAAGTGAGGTTTTGTCTCCAGAGAACGTTCCAGGGCGCCGAGCAATGTGGCGTTTCCACTCGTAGCCTCCGCATAACGCACGTACGCCACCGGCTTCTTGCGTGGACATCGGCATCGCTCTGCTGAAAACGGATCCTTTCCTGTTAGCCGAGGAGAAGCTGAAGGCTGCTGAGGCGACGGGACTCCCAGAGGGAGGTGAAGGCCCGAGCCGCACGCAGACGGATAGCGCTGGAAAGGAACCAAGATCAGATATGAAGCTATTCAGTACCTGCGGTATGAACACTGAGGACCACTGAAAACCCCCTGAAGGGACCACCTGCTCGCTTGGAAGCGAACAAAGGGACTGAGGACACAGAGAAAGGAAGTGAAAGCAATAACAGAACATCTGTAGGCTGACGGTTTGATTCAGTTATATGAGATTTAACAATAAAACTCATTAGGAATGGGTTATTATTTGCAACACTGAACATGCAAATCACAGTATATTACACCTTATATATAAATATGACTGTTACACAGGTAAGAAGGGAACTAAAAGGATGAAGAAGGATTGAATCAGTAACAAGTAAAACGAAAGAACGAATGAATAAATCACTAATAAACTCCGCTACAATTTGTTCCTTTCCACTAAAGCAGGACCGGTTCCTGAACCAGATCTAAGCCGGTTCTCAGGGGGGAACCAGAAATACCAGGACATGAAGTTGGAACTATGAGAAAAGAGCTTCAAACATTAACAATGTGCTTACCATTTCTCTTTAAAGTACTCTTTGTCCGTGTCCGTGCAATTGAGGGTTTAAAGTGTATTAGCCGCTGACTTAAACTGAGAACTGCAGAGGAACTTTTTTCTGGTGGGAAAAACAGGACGAGAGGAACAAACTGGAGCCGGGGTCAGCCAGTGCTCGGCTAACACCCAAAACAGACGTCGGGGTCTCGCTTATTTGACAAGGGTAACACCATGTCTACACAAAAGGCTTAGCTTGAGCGGGAGGTTAACAAAGCAGCAGCTTTCTACTCTCTTCGGCTTTCTGTGCACCACATGAGGGGCTCGGGCACCGTAGATGTTTTGGAAGCGTCAATAGGCGCGCTTGTGTTCGAAATCGCTAATGTTTAGCATGCTAGTGAGAAAACTCATTGAGGTATTCACGCCTGTGTGAGAGAATATTATCGTAAAGTTTGGAGTTTATGAGCTGTGTCGTGGTTGCTGACATTTTCAGAAATGGTGGCGGTTGATGGAAGGTTAATATAATGTTATTTACTCCTAATTTCATGTGGCACCTTGAAACATAGATATGCAAAGTTTACGAGTATACTGTGCAAGTGAAAAAAGAGCCGTTCATCCCCTGGAATGATTAAAACAGTGAGTGCATCTGTTCCATAAACTTAGTTAAAGCTGCTATTTAATGCCATTTCACTGAATCTTTTGAGTTTTCATTATAAAGCAGATCAAACTAGTAGCAGTCAAGGAGACTGGAAGGGAGGAAATGTTTGAGAAGGAGTAGGGTGACGACCCAAGACACAGATGGTGGACTGAAAGTCTTTACTTGAAAATACAGGCAAACACAAAGTCCAAAAATCACAGGACGCGTCACAAGGAACAGATCAAAAGTACACTTGGAACGGGCTGGTACGTTCTTGGCGCGAAGTAAAAAGACGAAGTGGCACAGTGGAAAGGGAAGACAGAGGCTAAATATGATTCAAACAGTGAGGCACAGGTGAGATTCATCAGGGTGGAGGTGACAATCAGAGGCGGCAACCACAAGGCCTAAGTGGAGACGGATCAGGAAACACGTCCACCATTCTGTCAGATCCCTGACCGAGCAAATATAATAATGACAGGCTTCTCATATCAGCTCACAAATCCTCTTAAAGGGGAACTACTGTTTTTTACAACCTGGACCTTATTTCTGGCATAAAATACGGTTGTTTACTCACCCATATAACTTTGGTGTCATTTGTATTCCTTTGGAAGATATTTAGATCTGCGTACAGTATATCCACGCAGTGGGAGTGATTGGGGCACCGAAACGCAGCCTCTAAATAACACATTATCTGCCCCGAAAGTGGTTCATTTCACCAATATTTTGTTATCGTACGCTAGTGCTATTCCCCATTGAGTCCGGAGTTAGCTGTTATCATCATCATAATGTCTTCTGACCTGGGTGATGTCGTCTCTGAGGGCCCCACGCACCCGTGATGGTCGGCTTGTTTACCTGTAATTTGCTATTACTAGATTTTTTGGAACATGGCTGAATATTTTTCCCATTCTGAGGTTGCGGAGAAACCAAAGCAGTGATAACAGCTAACAACGGACTCCAGACTAGCGTACGATAACAAAATATTGGTAAAATGAACCAGTTTCGCGGCAGATAATGCGTTATTTAGAGGCTGCGTTTCGGTGCCCCAATCACTCCCACTACGTGGATATACTGTACGCAGATCTAAATATCTTCCAAAGGAATACAAATGACACCAAAGGTTATATGGGTGAGTAAACAACCGTATTTTATGCCAGAAATAAGGTCCAGGTTGTAAAAAACATTAGTTCCTCTTTAATGGTAGAGTATTTATCTCGCTGCTTAGCTGTGCAACTAGACACATAATAAGAGTAGAACTAAACCCAGTAATTTTCCTTTCCATTGACATCCTGTGATATAATTTGATGACTGCATCGTAAATGTTTTCAGACAAGTCGCTAAACACGCGATTCGACCACACTGGCACAGAATCAACCACAAGTGAAGCATTTTTAAAACCTCTCCCAGTGATACGACGGAGCTAAAGGAGCACAGATGAATTAACTCGAACATCCATCACACGAAAATCAGCCTGAAATCAATTTATTGCACGCTGACACGAACGTGTGCAACTCCCAGTCTCTCTGTATAACCAGCTGTGGGGTCTCTGCAGAAACGTTCAGGGCGTGGCGTTAAGATCGTACGCTGAAATGAACCTTTCTTGGTGTTTCATCAAAGGTGACAATCTATTTATCAAACTGAGACAGTACCCGAAATTATAATATGTTTCTGGGCATGTCTAAATCAGCAGCAAGTTATCTGATCGACGATTTCGACACATATCGTCTTGACTTTTCTGCCGGCACATGTTGGTTACCAAATTTACACATATTTTGTCCAAATGTGGAGAAAGAAAAAAAAAAAAGAAAAGCTTATTTTGCTTGCAATTATAAAGCAATTTGGATTGTATGATGCTGGTTTTGAGCGCAAACTCCTGTGGCTTAGCAAAATAAATGGAGTAGAATAAAAATGTAAACGTGCACTGAGGTGTGGGACTCCCTCGTGTAGAAAAACTCAAAAAGACCTCGACGTGATTGATGGTCTGTGGGAGGAAGAATGACGGCCGGTGTACACTGAGGGTGTGAAGTAAAGAAAGGCTGCAGGCCCCCGGAAGGAGCCATTCAAACTGACAATAACATGAAGGCTTCTTAGTTGGATGGCAAAGAGCTTTACAGAGAAGCCTATATGTATGTATTACTATTTTATATTGGAAAACCAGATTAAAACAAATAACTGGCATTGGTTGCCAGAAATTGTGACTCGTCGGATAGAGAGCGTGACGTTCCTACATTTGGCTTTTGATTTTCCATAAAAGTTGAGAAGTGTGTGGTCAATTATTGCTCAAGAGGCTTCCGCGGTCACCAGTAATGAGGTGTGAGAGCCAAAGGGCGCGGCGGCGGCCAAAAGCAACATGTTTTCACAAGATATCTGGTAACAAGAGCATGGCACAAAACAAACAGCGCGCCTGTTTCACTAACACAATCGGTATCTCTATTAAAGAGACTTGAAGAATGCAGAGCTTCGAAAAACACTTTGAAAATCGCCCTGATTTGTCTTAATCTTCAAATAAACATTTTATTACAATCTACGGCGCAAGCATTTGGCTCGAGGCTTTATATCAAAACAATGTAATATCGCTGTTGTTTGCACGCCGCAGCTCAAAACAGACCTGACGATAGCAAAAGATTAAGAAGAAGTGTTTATTTATAACCACAGCAACGTCCATGAAAAGTGTTTTCATTTTCCATTAGGCTAATTGTGGCGATAATTGTTGCCACTTAGTTAAGTAATGATTAGAGAGATTATCCATCCAAGCATCCGTGTGCATTATAAAGTCCGTTCTGCAAATACCCTGCAGTGAAACCACAAAACAGAAAAATGTCCACATCTCCTTCAACATTTTTTAACTTTATCACCATCAGATCATACTCTGATGAGCTCTGAACTAACAAATGATGCTGTATGATGCTGCAGGTATTCATCCCATCCCCTCAACCCCTTCATCCCATCCCCACAACTCCTTCATTCCATCTCCTCGACTCCTTCATCCCATCCTCACAACTCCTTCATCCCATCCCCACGACCTCTTTATCCTATCTACTCGACCCCTTCATCCCATCTCCTCGACCCCTTCATCCCATCTCCTCAACCCCTTCATCCTATCTCCTCGACCCCTTCATCCCATCCCCTCAACCCCTTCATCCAATCCCCACGACCCCTTCATCCCATCTCCTCGACCCCTTCATCCCATCTCCTAGACTCCTTCATCCTATCTCCTCGACCCCTTCATCTCATCCCCACAACCCCTTCATCCTATCCCCACGACTCCTTCATCCCATCTCCTCAACCCCTTCATCCTATCTCCTCGACCCCTTCATCGCATCCCCCACGACCCCTTCATCCCATCTCCTAGACTCCTTCATCCCATCTCCTCAACCCCTTCATCCTATCTCCTCGACCCCTTCATCGCATCCCCTCAACCCCTTCATCCAATCCCCACGACGCCTTCACCCCATCCCCACGACCCCTTTCATCCAATCCCCTACCTTTCCCTCCCCTTAATCTGGTCAAAATAAACTTCTTTGTACTCCAACTTGTATTTAGCGCTAATTAGTAAATGTTACCATGCTAATACACTAAATTGTAACGCCCCGTAAACATACTGATTTTAGCATTTAGCTCAAATTACTGCTGTTCCCATGGCTACAGCCTCACAGACTTATTAGCAAGGCTGTTCTTGATGCTATTTGAGGCCTTTAGCATTTATCAGTGCCGTACAAAAAAATCATCTCTAACATTAAACAGCACCTCCTAAAGTATCTGCGACTTCTAAACATTTGCCACAAGCTCCTGTTTTGCCTCTTATCATATCGTCCTTCCATCCTCTTCGCCACACTGTCATGAGGCCTGTCTCATAAATCCAAACCGAGGACCTTTAACTCTCCCTCGGCCACTAATGAATTTGTCTGGCTCCAGCCGTGCGCTCCGTCATCCTGTCAGTCCCTCTGCAGGAGATGAGGCCTCCCCTCAGCCTCCTGGCCGACCCTCTCTGACCCCTGTATTGAGCCAGCTTTAATTTACCGTCTTTCCATCTTTACTTATCAGGGCCAAGTGGCACAGCCAAACAATAACATCCAGCCTCTTCGGAAGGAAGTATTAGTGGATTACATGGTGGTTTACTTTTCCTGGGCCAGGACAGATTTGAGTGGCCAGCTTCCTTTGTTGAGGTCGGCATTGCGGAAAGACAGGAACTCAATACAGTTGCATCAAAACTTCAATTTTAAAGCATTCAACTCATTTATCAAGCGCAACATGTTTGACAGTTTCAGATGTTATTACTGAAATAAGAAGACAATAAATCAGTCAAACTCTACAGAAAATAAACATGCTGATTACAGCTGGTTCATTTTTCATCTGACCAAAGTCTCTGCTCCATTCAACACACAGTTCTGTACGTCCTTTACGTGCTGGGATGTTGATTCGATTGTGGCAACAACATTCCTCGGACATACGGGGAGATGAGCCGCAGCACGGCAAAGAGGCAGAACCGCATGCAGGGGTCAGAGCAGCAGCTCGAGAGATCCTCGCATTCCTGCACAAATAATGCACAACGGTACGCGGCGCCAAATAAAACAACCTCAGAGCGAGCGGCGCAAGGTAAACAACGGCGGCATTAGCGGCGCAGATGTGGAGAACCGGCAGGAAACGCAGGTGCGCTCGCTCCGGATTCGGACCTCCTCTGCTTTTGACCCAGATGAGCTTTTCAACTCGGGAAATGTGCTGGCCTCCCACCTGCAGCATGTCTCTCTTCCTAGAGGATGGAAACTGTTGCTGTTACTCCTGCTGCAACAAACATCAGCATCTGGAATTTTAATGGAGATAGTGATCACTTTTATTACTTCATGGAAGCTGTGTTATCCCCTCTTTTTTTAAATTATTTTTAGAGTTTCTTTACTCAACATATTGGAAAATGCCTCTCTGGAGGTTAAGGCTATAATATAACACAAAAAATGCAATGCACAAACTCCATATACAGAACAATAAAGTGTCCTTGCATCACTGGAAAGGCTTATTTGGTTATGCCGAGTGAAAAACTGAACACAGAGAGTGAAAATCTGTTGGGATATATTGCTCCAAGCCTGAAATCATAGTGACCTCCAGTGGTACACAACCAACCTCACACTTACCCCATATGCTTTGAAAATCTCTTGTTTTCTGAGTCTAATATTCTATACACTCCTACTATTTAATTCCTCAGAAGGAAGTCCTCAAGAGCTGTGACTTTATTGTATTCTTAAAAAATGCACACCGGGGAAAAACTCATTCGCTGTCATTCTCCAGTAAAGAAACCCGAGGCAGGGGGGGTGTTTTTCTCACAAGAGAAGAGTTGTTGTGAAGAAAAGAAACGGAAGAAATTAAATTGGCACCTCTTAATCCTATTGTTACAGTCCATTGTGTGCAAGATAAAAAACAAGGAAGTCCTGTGGCTGGGTTACCTGTAAGAGCTCTGTCACTGCCACGACATGAGAGCAAGAATGTCTCCTTAATACATACCTCATCTCTGTAACTAAAAATAGAAAAAGGAATCTGGCCGCGTTTGTGACCGTGGCTGTTTACGGTTTATGCTTTTTGGAAATGAGGAAATGTGACTTTGGTGACACCTTGGAAGGAATTTGGAGTTTGGAATAAAAAGATTGTATGTTACTTAAAGCACACATGCCGCCTTTTTTCCCACCTTGTCTTCACTTAGTTCCAGTAACATAATAGCATTATAAACTATAAATAAACCACAACTCCTTTGTTGTAGCGCAAATAAGTACATTAAGAAAGTTCTTACATTTAATCAATTAGCCTTTTACAAAATTTAATGAACACATTTTATGAACAACCTGAGATTTCTTAAGTGCAAATCTGACATATTGTTTCCTGATGTTAAGTTCTGGGTGTGTGTACTCTTACTAGAACTGATCAAATGAGAAATAGTAGTTACTTTTATTTAAATTCTTTGCAGCATGTCCTATATGTAATTTTTGCACTTTCCAAATTTATGCTGCAGGCCAGACTAGACCCTCTGGAAGGCCACTTTCGGCCCACGGGCCGTATGTTTGACACCCCTGGTTTAGACGTCCCCGATGAAGCGCAATGATCCCGCTCATCCTTCTGGAGGAGCCCTCTCCTTCCTCTCTGTGTATATCTTCGAGCTGATTTGGTTGGAGGAGACGTTCCTGGGCTGATGCCCGCTGAGTCACTTCCACTCTCCATGACAGATGACCAACAGCTGCAGCTTCATGTCTGTATGTGTGTGTGTGTGTGTGTGTGTGCCAAGTTCTGTCTATAAACAGCCGTCTCTGTAAACATGGAAAAACCCACACGCGTGAAATAACACTGTGGACACATCCACGGAAAAAAAAACAACAACTCAAAATCCAGAACTGAAAAAGCTCTGCCAAAGCCAAGTTTTATAAAAAGCATTGATGTTGAAATGCCGCAGCTCTTACATAAGTGTGTGAGTGAACTGATAGCTGCGTTGCAAGACTAAACCTCTTCATGCGTAAGCAGGGCACCCCCAAATTCTGCTGCTATCAAATTCCTTCCTCCTCAGAAGTTCCTTGATTCTGTCTTTTAATGCCTCGGCAGCGTCACATTCACATTTGCATAACACCGATGACATTTTAGTGAAACTGCTGACAGTGGTGGATTCTCATAGTATAGTTTTCTGATTTATGTGCAAATTGTGTGGCTTTGTAATCCCCAAAGAGATGCAAGAATTTAAATCCACATACCAAAGTCTTTATCCAACATACACGCATGATGAACATGTCAAATCCGATGTTGTGGTACGTAATAAACTATGACTCTTCATGAATGACTAGCAACAATGCAGGATGCACTTTTATCTACTTAGATTATTTCACTTAAGGGACATTTTCTGAGCAGAACTTCTTTACTTTAGTGTAACTTTTGCTAAATAACAGCCAGTTTGGTAATACGGTACCAGATATTGCTGCAAACCCTAACCCTAACCCTAACCCAAAACATTAACTAACTCCTCTTCCTAATCATACTATGATACTTGTACTTTGTTTCAGTATTCAGTACTACTATATGTCAGAAAAAACATTTTATTTAAAAATGAAAAGTGAAATTACAATGTTTTGACAAAAGCAACTACTGCCATTTTTAATTAAGGAAAAAATATGAGTGCTTCTTGGGTCTCTATAGTTGGACACCGATCATCTTCCTTTAAGCATTATTCCTGAACGGCAGCCACAGTAACACGATATTGTTTTTGTTTGTTTTTTTAAAAAAGGAAACTGTAAAATGTTAAGCTTTAAGTAGGTGACTGTCATAAAATAGCATACCGACTCAGCTATGTTGCTTACACAGCAGCCTGTCTCCCAAGTTTGAGAACACTGACTGATATTGGCTGTCATAATCTTGTGGCTATAGCAGACAAAGTGAGGTTTTAGCAGAAAAATCCATGACAGGGGCTGAGCAAGAGTGTGTTTTATGAACCACTGGGAGTAAAAGTGCGATCCGAGTACATCATTTCATGACCTCTTAGTGTGTTTTTGTCGAGAAACACATTTGCACTTTGCTTCAAGCTCTAGATAAAAGCTAGGGCTTGTTGTAAATACCTACCCAGTTGTAAGTATTTGGTGATCCGCTCGGATATCCTCTGCTGCTCTGTTCACCTCCAGTTAGAAGTGCTGCAATCTATGATGAAACATGAGTGCGTAGGGGTGACTGGTGTCAGGGAAAGACGATCAGGTCGGTGGCCAGGGATGACTTGAATACTTTCCATCGTCATGGTAGGGTTTGCTCGCCCCATTTTAGAGCTGCAGGCGTGAAGGTAGGAAGCAAGAAGAAAGAGTCACCGCAGTTCAAGCAGAGGAGATGAATTTATTGAAACGCATCTGAGAGCTCACTTAACAGGATTAATTGTCCCTGAAGTGCCTCGTTAATACGGATAATTATGTCGGGCGTGCAGACTGGCCAAGCTTCCCAAAGGAAACCATCCACCAACAAAAACATTAAGAAGCTCCGCACCATTAGCATGGTGTGCAGCCTGACGAGCAGCTGGCAGCAGTGGGTGGCGGAGAATGAGACGAAGCAGGCCAGCGAACCCAGCGGCTGGTCTCCTTCTTCGCTGGGAGGTGCACCGGACAAACCCAAAAAGACGTGGGTGCCCAAGAAGCTCCCTCCCATACAAACCAAGCCGAGAGATGCAGTGGCTCACGCTTCATCGCCTCAAGATGAACCCAAGACTGAGGAGGTTAAGACCTCGGACGAGCCCCTGATGGGTTCTCGCATCAAGACGAAGCAGGTGGTGAAGACAGTGACCAGTGGCGTTCAGGAGAAAAGTGCAGGTATCGGACTCCTGGCTGAGAAGATCAAGAAAGAGACTCTGCCATCCGGTGAGGAGATCGACAAGCTGCTGAAGAAGAAAAGCTCACCCACTCGACGCAGGAAGTGCTCCAACATGGTGGCATCGCTGACCAAAAGCTGGAAGAAGGTGGAGAAAGAGCAGAAGCTTGGAAAGGAAGGAAAAGGACCAGGAGAGAGACGCACCAGCGTGATAGATACAGAGGACGGTGAAGAACACCTTGAGACAGAGGTGGAGAGGCTGGACATAGAGGATGCTCAGTTGCGCAGGACAAGCGTTTCAGAAGAAGCAGAGCAAAACGACTCCGACCAAGACCCTGAGACGACAGTGAGGATAAAAAGACCCCAGGTCCCAGTGTGAGTAATGTCCCTGTCATTCATTTTCCATTCACAGTTAAGAAAATGAAGTATCTGGAAACAAAATTCATGGAAATTTATATGATAATTTCCACCCATTACACAAATCCTTAAAACTCAGAAACAATGACACTGAGATGCGACAGTCTAATTTTAAACCTAAGTGTGTTCCAGTGTTTTGGTGTGAAAGAAGCTGCTTTGATTTGTCAGTATGGGCAGAGAGCCAGGACTGTAGACGTCTGGCACTGAATGTAACTACGCCCAGTTGTGCGCCAAGGTGTCACACATGAAGGTGGGAGGTTTTTCCAGGAAGTTTTTTTTGTTTAGCAGTTGTTTAACCACATGCCTCACTTTGATAAACAACTGTCCACCATTTACTCTGGGAGTGCTAATGAATCTCACTTACCTTGAGAGTACATGACAGTGGCATGTGGACCATGTGAAGCAAACTGACATCAAATTATTACCAGCAATGAAGGCCAACTGTGTCTGGACCAAAACTTGAACACTCTTAAAAACTCTTAATACTACCAGGTGGCAGCAGTCTCTATTTGTCATTGGAAACCGGATGAGGTTCCTGTTTGCCAGGAAGCTAGGAAACCAGGTGGATAGCAACGAACCAGATCAGCTGGTACACAGTTTATTCATTCTAGATGATCATTTCATTGTGGAAATATTTCTGTATTTGGAAACCTGAGATGAAGATGGAAAATGAGAAGAGCCCTCTTGACTTGAGTTGTTTTATTTACTGAAATCAAGAGCTCTGTTTCTCTTCTCGTGCACGGATTTGTTAGACAGACATGCTCCACACACCATTCAGCTTTCCACTAACAAGACCACACCTTAATTGATGCAAATAAGTTTACTGGTGCAGGTCGTGAGAGAAATGGATGGAGGGATGAGAAAGGTCAAAGGTTATGGGATGAAAAGGGCTTAAAGGTATGGGATGAAAAGGGATGAAAAGTGGTCAAAGCGTGGGATGCAAATACTTGGGAGGAGGAACCCAGGGACTGAGACTCGAGTTGGGGGAAGCTTTCTGATCCTTGTCCCCTGGTTCTTCACAAGAAAAGAGAGGAATGGGGAGCGTGGTAGCTGAGAACTGAGATTAACAAAGACAGAGAGAGGGTGAGCTTCCTTTTAAATCGGCCGAAAAGCATTGGACAGGTGTCCTAGTGCGGACACTACTAAGGTGAAGTAAACATCAGAGATGCTTTACCACGAGCTGCAACTGCAGGAACTAAACTATGGTGATGCAGATCTTCTTCTGAGATGGCATTCCTTGGGGCATCCACATTGTTGGAAACCCTTCTGCATCGTCAGCAGGGATCTCAGGTTCACAGGTGTTTTGCCCCTTAACCTGTACACCTCGCCTGAGTGGGGCACCAAAGACTGACTGGGCTTCACATGCAGAAGGGTTCCAACTGTAGACTCTCTTCAGCAACAGCCATCTTGAGCTGGACTCGGCTGCTGCAGCTATGTCCCTGGTGGCTTCTTTCAGCTGTTGGGGCTTCAGCCCAGCCCTCTTGGAGGAAGTAGCGCACCGATTTGGCTGGGAACTCGTGCCTGCTGACTTCAATGGGGAAGATGGTTGCATGCCACCCAGCTAATGTGGACACTACTAATAGACTCACAACACATTGTGTTTTAGAGATTTTAGAAAATACAAGAAGTGTGACTCCTGCAGCTCAAAGTGATGATGCAAAGATAATAAGTGAGTGTCAGTCACATTAGGCCCTGAAGGCGTACTGGAAAGAACACGTCAAATGTCACATATATGGAATGTAGCCAACCTAAATACATCTGTGCTTTCCGTGGTGTGACAAGTCTGTCGTCATGACAAAGGTTTATACAGAGTAACCTACATGGGGAGGAGTGAAAGAGGAGTTCTTATCAAGTCCATGGAAATCAAATGGGTATACCCAAAAAGCCATCAACGGAAAGTAAGTGATGCTGTCTATATTAATTAAGAGGCAACAGTGATAGTAAATGCAGTCAATCAGTTGTGTTTGTAGTGTGTGTTTGATAGAATAGAAGAACAGAAGATAAGCCAAAGCTCAATCAAATCAAAGTAGGGAGAAAGAGAGAGACACTGGTTCGCAATCACATCAACCCGGGTGTCAGCCATCATTTCTACTTAACCACTCCCCAAACGCCAACAAATGAGGAAGCAGATCTTGAGGTCTGGAAGCCGTCACACATAATAACGTGTTTCTCCGTCCATGATTTCTGAGCAAAATTCAGGTCTGACAAGAAAAACAACTCAAGTTTATCTCCTCCAAAGCATCTCCTCTGCATTCACATCTTTTTATGTCCTTAAACGTCACCTATTTTGTCTACACATAGAACAAGGTAAAACAAGATGTCACTATTGAGTTTACCCAGCTCCCCTTTTAGCTTGTCAATTAAAAACCGATACAGATCAGTTTGTGTTAATGTACCACATAAACAGCAGCTCTGCTGTAAAGTGTAAAAGACAGATTGGGTTTCGTTTCATTCGGTACACTGTACCAGGCACAACTCAGAGCAGAGATCAGAGCAGAACACAGCACTTGAATGTTTAGAGGAAAAGGAAAACTTTCTTCTCCACATCAGTTTAAAGACTTTTTAGCCAGCCTAGCAATATGCTGATTCTGTCCTTTTTATTCTCAATGCCCTCTGACATGCCTCGCAGGTACAAAAAGGAAGCCGAGGATGCCAACAAGATCAACGCCTTGTCCAAGAAATACAGTGCCGTGGGAAACCTCAAGAGCCGCTGGCAGAACTGGGCCTCAGATCACACAGTCAACCAGAAACTAAACCCCTTCAGCGAATACTTCGACTACGACTACTCCATGTCCCTCCGCCTCCAAAAGGGCCAGGAGGGTTACGGGCGCCCCAAGGAAGGCACGAAGACGGCCGAGAGGGCCAAACGAGCCGAGCAGCACATCCACCGCGAGATAGACGACATGTGTTACGTGATTAGGACCATGGCCGATCCGGACCCGGACGGGAAGACCCGCGTCACGTTCGGAGAGCTGTTCGACAGGTACGTCCGGATCTCCGATAAGGTGGTGGGGATTCTGATGAGAGCCAGGAAGCACGGGAAGGTGGCGTTCGAAGGGGAGATGCTGTGGCAGGGCCAGGATGACGGAGTAATCATTACGCTGCTGGTGTGATGTTAACCCCTGGGTCAAAGCTGTTCTTGAAATCCTCTTACGGCTCCTCAGCCAGATCACCGGAACACTAACCGAGCTTATTGTCAGACAAAACTAGGAGGAGGACTGAAAATACAGTTTGACCTGGGACTATTCAGTGGACACTTAAAGAACAATATCAAAGGAATACAGAGACGTTGGACACTACAAGTCGCTGGATTATTCAAAGCATACATTAGCTGCTGCTCTTGTTGATACTTGAATCTTCCCGTCTGTTGCAGACATTTGAGTCGCAGTTGTCATGCACAATGTTATGGGAAATCTACAAAGACTTTAATGCTTTTATTCCAAAGCTCTAGAGATGTTAAAGCCCTAGCTGTTAAGTGAGGCTACTTGAGTACAGCTTTCAGATTTTGATATGTGTCTCTTTTGCACTTTCTTTATGGCTCACGCTGATGTGACACTTGAGTATGTGTTAATGTACCAAATAACCAGCAGCTCTGTTATCTACTGTAAAACACAGATTGGGTTTCATTTCCTGAATACCTGCAGCACAGCATTCGTTCGTTGAAATGGATATAATCGACATACAGTCGTATGGTATAAACTAAGTCAAAACTGAACTACTGTACTAAGTTAAATACAAGTTGTTAATCACAAGACGAGCAGTATGTTGATTCCTTGTTTTAGGATGATATCTCAAGGCCTCTAACCATACCAGCTGTAGCCAGAGGCATTCTTATTTTGGGTTTTACGTGTGCACGCACTTCTCATTCTTGCACAAGGAAGAAAAATCCCAGGGCCGTCTTGAGGGAATTCCTTTCAAATAGGCACAGATGTTTACGTGATGAAATGACTAGAATTTGTTGGTCAGAAGTCAAAGCTCACTGTGAACCTCCCAAAATACGTAGTTGGCCTTACCATATTCTAATCATGACAAAATTTGTCTAATGCTATAAAAAATGGTGAAGTGAAGACATTTTACATTCAAAAGGTCAAAGGTAAATTTCATAATGTTCTGCAGAAATATAATTCCTTCAAAGTCTTTGTTGCATGAGTCTGGACAGATGTAAACCACAACTTGACCGGTTGGCGGAGGCATGCAACTCCAAGTCTAGTCTAGTCTGTCAATGAACTAAAAAACAGTATTCACTCTCTTTTAGCACTGTTTTTGGTCTTTGGGCTGCTTGATACACCACTGCACTCACCAGCTTGGTCATTAACTGTGCCTGTGCCAACTTGACAGCTGTTGACGGCAGACAGAGATGATGCCGTGGAATTGTGAAGCAGTACATTTGCAGACAGAACAGCTGAACAATGGCCCGAAACTGGCTGTGAAGCTAATCTAAATGTCTTGCAGATTTAGCTCTCTAGTTTCATCACTAAAAAAAAATCACCTCATTCACGTTGTCACCATCAAAGCTCTCTGTGAGGACCATCATAATAAAATATAGACTTGTCTGTGAACATGCTGTGATTAACCAACGTCACGGGGCACGCCGACATCAGAATGCTGATTCCTTTCATATCATTTACAATAGGCTGTTCTAAACTATTGTGTGCTTCTCTGGATATTACACTGCAGTTAAATGCTTGAGTGGCATCCACTGCTTTTCTTACACAATGAAGGTAAATCATTTAATAGTTTTCTCCATTCAGCATCCATGCTTGGTTCGCAAATGTCATCGTGTGTAGGTTCAAAGCCACAGTGACAGTGACTTTTGTTTTGGGAACCCTAACCCAGCATTGATGTGTGCATATGATGTATGCCATCAGTCTACAGTATCGACGAGGAAAAGCCGAGTCGGCGTCACTCGTCAACATTGATTGCCGTCCTTTTCAGACTGTAATCCTTCCTCTTAATGCTAAGTTTATTTTTATGTAGACGGTCAGAAAATTTTCTTGAATGCTTCCTTGGTCAGGTCTACTTTGCGAAAGTTTACTTCCGTCTTCCGCTCTTGCAAACCAGTCATTGCTGCTCAACACAAAATACATTGCTAGCAGTGAACCATAGCGGGAACGTCGACTCCGGCAAACTATACCAAGGTATACTCAAAAATACCTGGTACAGATAATTTTTTGTGAACTTCTTTGGCAGGGGCTTCCATTTTTTTGGGCAGTTTTTGTATGTAAAAGTCCCAGACTCTGGGACGCTTTAAAGAAACATTATTATTTAATGATTGAGGAAAACAGTACTCTGACATGTTTCCCTATAAGGAAAATAGAAATTTAAGGACTGTGTTTGTTCTTAATGCGTTTTGTTATCTCAAGAGGAGATGTCTGTAGTCTTGAAATTAAACATACTGATAAATGACCCCAGACATTTGGGTGAGATGCTCAGTCTCCTTGGTTTCATCGTTGGTAGCCAGTAATGAAGGACCAGATGTTCGTGCAGATCGTGCGCAGAGAGGTGAGGATGAACCATTATGATGACATTGATGAAAACATCCCATCACATTGAGAAAAAAAATAGATACCTTTATTTTCCACTTTGTTAAAGCTTTGACTCCGCCTTCTCTTCTGCTACTCTACAGTATATCTCATATAGTATACATCATTTGACTGATAAGATGTTTAATAAAGTAATTTGAGCCAAAGTAGATGGTGCACGGAGAGCAAACAATGACAGACCCCATGTCTGATTTTTAGTTTGCAGCCAACACATACCTACTGCAAACAACAGAAAGGAAATATTGAAAGTTTAATAACTATGACCGTTTCAGAGTTAGAGAACATAGTGTAGGAAACCCAAAGGTTGACACGAAACAAATGAAATGACAACAGGAGCAGCTGAAACAACTGAAGAAAGTATCAGCGTGCACAGGCTGACTTTTATCTACATGCAGGTTTACAGACATGATAGGAAGAAAACAAAGGGCGCGGCTTCCCGTATCTGTCTATCACAGATCATGACGTGCTCATTTGAGCTGATGTGAACTGTCTGACCTGACAATTTCTTTTTTTTTTTTCATTTTCCAGTGTAGTGTCTGGGTAATGATAAGAGTCGATAACATAAAGTAACATGTAGAGTAAAACGTAAACACATCGATATCAGGCTGTGCAGAACAATGGAGATTTCAAAATAATAATTTTGTTTAAAATATTGAAGAAACAAGACTGGTGACCTGTCCAGGGTGTTCCCCAGCCTCTCGCCCAATGACAATTTAAAGCGTAAAGTTTTTTTAGTACTATTTTCACATGTAGCTTGCTAAAAGTACTATTTTATGAATTCCCCCATCAAAGACCTTCTTCCAGGAAGAGTTCTTCCACAAAATTTCATGCGTGAACGGTGATTATGTGGCGACTATGTGAAGTTTTGCATGAAGTAGTACTGCCAGTTGAACGTCATGCCACAGTGACTGAAGTAGAAGGCATGCCTGGGCGCCCGGTGATGACTGATGCTTTCAGTTCCTGTGCCAACATGAATCTGCCACATGAAATGTGAAACCAAAAAAAAAAAAAAGACATGCAACAGAACACACCAGATTTGCATCTTTAGTCACTTTTGAAGAGGTGCGTTAGCATAAATTGGCACTGCTGGTTAGCAAAAAAAGTACGATTAAGGCAAAACTCGGACGGTAATTTTCCAAACTTATCCATGATAAATCTGGAACCAAAACCTGAAATCTGATAGCTGTAAAGGTAACTTGAGGATAACAATCATGCACCAGACATTAGTGGTCAGGTCAAGAGATAACTGACATATTAGGAGTGTAAAAAAAATTCCTGACATGCTAACGCAAAGTACCGCCCACCTTTTTTTAGTTTGGAGAATCGTTAGCTGGCACTTGCGCAGTTATATAAAGGACAGATAAATATGCTTAATGGAATTCAGATCTGCCTCACCATATAAATAAGCCATACCTGTCATAGGTAGACATAGCGTAGTCCCGGAGAGCGTATCCACACGTCGACAGCGCTCCAAGGAACAGTTGAATGTGTCCTGCCTCTTCTGCTTGAGGATTCTTTGGATTGTAGATAAAAACAACCACTGGGGAAGGTGAGAATAAATAATTTTTATTTATCTATTTATTTTTTGATAATGGTCCACAGAAAATATGCAGAGAAAATAAATGTATGTTTCTTTTCACAGAATGCTTTTCTTTACTGTCCTCGTTCTGCTTGCATCTACTGCTGGTGCTGACTGTAAGTGTCCGCGACCCATCAGTCAAATTTCAGCTGATTGATTTTAAATTGTCTTTCGTGGAGCTCCGTGCATGCCCTCTGTGGACGTTGGCTCATGAGACGTTTGCTCGTGTTTTCTCCCCGCAGTCCTGCCTCAGTTCTTCTCGTTCTCCCCACCGGTGGGGTCGGGAAGTGGCAGCTCTTACAGTATCACGGGGGAAGGAAGGATCACGGCCGTGAGAGTGTGGGAGTACTACAGCGGCTACATCAGAGGGTGAATATAAAAGATTTAATCGTGGTGCATAGCTCTGACTTCTTTGTGTGGCTACTGCACCAGAGACAGCACTGTTGATCGACTGGTGGTTGGGATGTTTTGCAGCAAGCTTTTCCATTAGCATATGAGATAATGATCCTTTAATTTACCCCACAGCATTGCAGCAACAAGTATTAAGGACAGTGCACACAAGAAAAAGAAAAGTTCAAAAAATGCAAAAAATAGCAAATTAAACACAATAGTAGTTTTACGTATGTGGTCTACTGGGAGAAGGCTTGGTTGCACAGACTCCCAGCAGCAGTAATGCTCCTTCACATTACGGAGGCGCTGCCCAGTGCTAGTAGTTACAGCACCAGGGAGGGGGTGGGATCGGTTTTTCATCAGGGTATGGCAGCTTTGCTTCCATTCCCCGATCACCCACCACCTCCACAGGCTCAAGAGGGCAGCCCAGAACAGAGCGGGCCTTCTTCACTAGTCTGTTCAGTCTCTTCTTGTTTGTTACTTGAAAAACCAAACTAAGACAAATGTGAACCTAAAGGCAACTGGACTTGCCTCCGTTGTCTTGAAGACATCTCACCCGTCCTCTAAGTGGCTTCTTTAGCTCTAACCGACTGGTGAGGAGTTGTTGTTTTTTGGTGTTTCAGAAAAAGTCAATCCGTGATGATCACATTTATCTGTTTTGCCTTCATTCAACAGCTACCAGTTCCGCTACGGCTTCGTCTGGTCTCCCGTCGCTGGATACCAGTACGGCAATCCCCACACATTTGAGCTGTTTGAAGGCGAAGCCATCATCCAGATCTCCGGGAAGTACTCTCACTACCTGCAGTCGCTGGTGTTCACCACTACCAGGGGCCGCTCCATGTACGTGGGCCAGCCGAGCGGGCACTCCTTCAACCTCTATCCCAGCCATGAGAATGCCGAGCTGCGTTTCATCAGTGGCCGGGTGCACGGCGGCATCACCTCCATCGGAGCGCACTGGGCCGTTCTGGATCCAACCCTCAACGCCACAAATGATCACTGAAGAGGAGAGGAGAGGTAGTAGTAGTAGTCATCATCTGGCTATGAATGACACAACAAATCAGCTGCTCAGTTTGTAAACATATATGTCTGGCTTAATCACAGGTGTGAGCTTTTATATTTGGTTCTATCTGAATTCTATGGCTTAAATTAATTTTTTTTTTTCTGCTTCTGTTGACAAATGGTCATTTAGCTTTTGGTCATTCTGTTTGTTGTTCTTTTTTTTTAATTTCAGTCTCTGGCCAGTAAACTGCAAATTGTTTGACTCAATGTAAAGCAATTTCCAGCTTGATTGAAACATAATGAAATAAAAGTCAAAAGCAAATGTCCAACGAAGGCTTCTCCATCCATTATGTTTCAAGTAGAAAGAAAGTGTAATGCTAGAAGAGGAAGTTGCGGTTAGGAATGTTTTAAAAAGTATTTTATCTTGTCAACCATTATGTGGCATTAGCGTCCCTCAGGTCAGCCGGCTTCTTTATCATTCGTGATACAACATGTTGACTGGATGGCTGGGTGTGCGGGACCTACGCCATATTGAACCGTCACCAACTGAAACTGGGGCCGTTTAACTTTTCCAGAAACATTTTAGGATTAAAGTTTGCTACTGTTAGCTTGTTACCTAAAGTTAAACTTTTATTTTCTTTCTTTTGGATCAAATATCCAGGCGATGAGCAAATGACAGGATTTGTTAATTAATGGCCAGCATGTACTGCTATTAGTTGCCTTTTTAGTTGTAAAACAACTGAATTGTTTTAATTTTCCTGAAGCTTTTAGATCCTGCAAGACAAATTCTTGTAACTACCTTAGCTGCTTTGTAAATTATTACTGACATGTGTAATGGTGTGCACCATAACTATCTAATGGGCATCATTTGGAAATGAAAACTTTATTTAGATGCTAAATTTTGGGGGGAAATAGCCACACACACCCTTTTCCTTCCTGATTCAGCATACACTCATGTCAACATGTTTTTAACCGACTGCCAGGCAAACCGCTCCACTCAGCATGAATTGTCTCGCATTCCTCATCTCCTGACTTCATCACAGACTCGTCACAGTCACCTTTGTCTGCTGCGTTAATCAAACGCTTGACAAGAACACACTGCTTGGCTTCCTTGTGTGAACGAGGAACTAGATCTGTGTGTGGGAAGGCCCATTAGCCCAGGTATGCTTTACGTGCTATAAAAGACGCGCTGCGGCACAGGTAGAACTAGACAGCTGACAACGGGTGAAGCTTCACACACACACACACATGCCAAAACCTTGGAAATATTGGCACTCGCTTGGAATCAAATCTGTAAGTATGCTCTGGTTTTGATCCACTGATTGATTATTAATTTATCCTCCCTAATAAATTGTACTGCCTAAGCAAAAGTACTTGCAGTCACAGTTGTTTTGTTTTTGTTATCTGTAGGTATCTTGTGATCCAGAAACAAATTAGACAGGTAATAATTCATCTTTTAAAAAAAAAAAAAAAAAAGAAAGAAATCCACACTTATGACATCTTGGAGGAAAAATAAAAACTTTGACTGAAATCATTTTCTCTTTATTTCCTGCAGAATGCATTACATTGTCCTCTTCGCTCTGCTCACAGCCTCAGTCTTTGCTGACAGTAAGTGTGCACAAAATGGATAGAAAGGGTTTTGATGCATTTATTTTGGCATTGAATCCCAACGAAGACGTGTTCAAAATTCCTGAAAATTCTTGAAAAGACATCCGCCTGAAACAGGATGGCATTGTTGGCAGCTTCCCTCATATTTCTGTGGTCTTGCCTTTGCAGACGAGCCTCAGTCCTACTCCTTCTCCCCGGCAGTGGGGTCAGGAAGTGGCACCTCATACAGTATCACTGGAGAGGGCAGAATTACTGCTGTCCGGGTCTGGGAGGCTTACAGCAACTTCATCTATGGGTGAATATGATGTGCTTTTCCTCACACATGCGCAGGATGGATGTGGACAGTAGTAATAATAATAATAATAAATCACGACCTATTGTCTTGTTTTGACTCTACATTAAAGAATATTTTAATGTCTGGATTTGTCTGAGGATATTATTTGAGGATTTGAATCATGCTACTTCTTATGTTGTTTTTAATGATTTCCTCTCTTCCCCCAGCATTCAGCTACGTTATGACCAGATCTGGTCCCCTGTTGTCGGTTCCCAGTCCGGTGATGCCAAGGAGCTTGAGCTGTATGATGATGAAGCATTCATCCAGATTTCTGGAAAATACGCTCACTACATCCAGTCGCTGATCTTCGTCACAACCAAAGGCCGCTCCCTGCACGTCGGTCAGCCCTCGGGCCATTCTTTCAACATGTACCCTGCCCACAAAGATGCGGAGCTGCGCTTCCTCAGCGGCCGGGTGCACGGAGGGCTTACTGAAATTGGAGCACACTGGGCCATCCTCGAGTCTGACAGCACTACTGACCAATGATGAGGACGGCAGGAGATGAGCTAAACCAGTTTCAGAACGGTGGTTTTTAACTCTGTGACAATTTGTAAAAATTTTTCAACGCTGCTGACCCGAATGCATTCTTCTTCTTAGTCCATGTTGTAGATGGTTTAATTATTAAGTCTGAATCACCTATTGCAAGCTCTGAAACCAATTCCTTAAATTACAACACAAAGTAGGTGGGCCTTATGTGATTAATTCATTCATTTTTATAACTACGTGTGCCACGTAATTGGTATAAATATCCAGTCTCTTTCTGTTTCTGTTGTGTTGATTCTGCAGTTTTATTATTTGTGTTTACCTTTAGCTTTGCTTAAATTGTTCAAAAATGAAGGATGTAAAACACTTAATAAAAATGCATTCTTTGCACATCAAATGTGGATTTATTTTCCCTTTACATGCAGTAAAAAAAAAATTACTGGGCAATGCTCAACTTTAAACCGCTAACCAGAAGTCGTCTGTAACTACTGTATGTGCACCGCTTACAGGAACAATGAGGCATCGTGGAACATACACAAGTTGCAGTTTAAGTTTTAGAGGTGATGATTGATACCACTCTCATGTCTTTCAAGCTTTGCAGACGGACATGGATATAATTAGCATAGCTCAGCATCAAGACTGTCGACAAGTTGTCGTGTCACAGGAAATTACGAGCAACTACAGACCAAAAGCTTCACAGTTTAACCATTATAAGATGACACCAAGCATCTGCAATAGTTCTTTCTTTTACAATAGTAGTGGTTAAGGGTTTACTTTGCGAACTTTTGAGGTGCTGTTAGGCCTGCTTCTTCTTTTAACATTTTACAGAGTGATGTTAGCCATATTCCCTTCTTCCTTGATGTTACAGTTATGAAGAATTAGCAGATTCACTTAAATTATGGAAGTTTTTTTAATGGTTGTCATGAAGACTGCCAATAAAAATTCTTTTGCAATGTCTTTTAGTGTTTAATATCAGGTTAGATTAAGGAGTTGCTGTCGAAATAGCTTCATGTGGTTGTTAATAGCTGTACTAATATAAACAATTTGAATAGTTTCAATATTCGGATCTGTTATGTAATTTAAACGTGCACATATCCTTCTGTTGCATTGTTGGAAAAAGTAAGGAAGTAAACCATTTCATAAATATTTATCTTTGGGACATCAAGACTGTTCACATCGTAACCGTGCAAGTTTACAACCAGGAAACACCCAACCTGAAACCAGTATTAGCCGTCGGCTGGCATTTTCTTGACTGCTCACGGAAACAATGATGCCTAGTGGAAAGTTTGTATCTTGGAGAGATGCCAAAAGGCACGGTGAGGTCATCAACACACAGCAGAGATTTTTTTTATTTTTTTTTTTAAATGCATTTTTTTTTTTACTTTTTAAATCATCAGACTCGATGATACACACTTGAATGCTTTACAATTTAAACAAAGTACTGAATTTTCAGATTTCAATACTGCAGGGACGAGTAGACCAACTTTTTCTTTCATATTTGAAAGAATATTAGCCATCCCAACGTCTTAAATAAGAAGCTATGCTTTTTTGTAGAAACTCAAGCAAATTTCTTTGGGAAGAAATTTTGGTGGATGTCAATGGTTTAATGAGTGAACTTTAGAGACTCCAGTGTTGAGCTTTCCTTATTTGTTGTCATGAAGACAGGCAATAAAAAAATATTTAAATGTGTCTTTTAGTATGTAATAGTTTAGTGTAGTTTAGTATTAGTTTAGGGAGCTGTATGTCAGGTGAGGTCATAGAGGTCCCAGAATTCCTTGTCGAAAAAGGTTTAAAAGTTTTCTTGGGGATTCACTACTCACATAGATAAACCTTTTCATTTGGGTCACAGTAAGGAGAGCACAGGTGTGTTAAAGATAATTCCATTCCATTCAATGTCCCAGCAAACCATGTACAAAAGCGTGCACTTTATTTTGACTGTCTCTAAGGGTGGATGTCAATGGTTTAATGGGTGAACTTTAGAGTTGCTGTAAGACCCGAATGAGAGGCTTTTTTTTTTGTTGCCATGGAGTGTTGAGTTTTTCTTACTTGTTGTCATGAATCATGTCATGGCAATTAAAAAAAAAAAAATCTTTAAACGTGTCTCTTAGTATATAATAACTTGTAGTTTAACATTAGTTTAGAGAGCTGCATGTCAGGTGAGGTCAAAAAGGTCGCATAATTCTTTGTCAAAAAAGGTTTAAAGGTTTTCTTGTTGAGTCTCTACTAACATAGATAAACTTTTTTCACATCAGACATTTCGACTTGCCATAGTAAGGATTATAATAGCACAGTTTCATGCAGCAAATCTCTTTGTTTTTTTTTTTAAAAAAAAGGTGGATGTTAATGGTGTAATGAATGAACTTTCTTTCATATTTAGGAGAGTAGTAGCCGTTTAGTAGCTTTTTTTGTTGAGACTCCATTGTTGAGCTTTGCATATTTGTTGTCATGAAGGCTGGCAATAGAAAAAAAACAACAACTTTAAATGTGTCTCTTAGTATGTAATAGTTTAGTGTGGTTTAATATTAGTTTAGTGACCTGTTTTCCTTGGGGATTCACTACTCGCATACATGAACCGTTTTCACATCAGATATTATGACGTCACAGTGAGGAGAGCACATGCGTATTAAAGATATTTTCATTGCATGGCTTACTATAAATACCAAAATAAGCCATGTACAAAAGCAAAAACACCCCTATGCGGAATGCTGCAAAATAAAAATGTGTGCCATGAATCACATTCATAGGATTCATAGGATCTGTAGAGAATTAAAACACACCTCAGCTTGTCATTCATAAGTTTCCTGTAAAGCAAAGACTGGCTTAGTGCACACTATGCATTTCAGGATACAGTGAAAAATCCCTTGATAATAAGTGCTCATTGTTAAACTTGTTTTGCTGAAGTATTGGTTGTCATTCATATGTTATTCATGCATTTCTTATGCTGAGCTGTCAATTTTTTTTTTTTTGCACGTATTAATTAATTATGCAAATATAGCAGTGTACGTAATCTTAATTCTGTTCTTTCTGTCAATTGTCTTGTGTGTTCTTCTTGTGAATCTGCTGTTGATTTGTCAGGCTGGTTTGAGAGGCAAGAGGAGGAAATACAAACACACGCATACTTACTGCGCTGCTTCCAAGAAGGTATGTTGGAAAAACTTATCAAACAGGCTGAACATGCCTGAAAACAATAGAGCAAACCAGGAAGAATGCAGAAAAATGCATGCACCCGTGTCTGGCAACCCCTACTCAAAAGGTGTTCTGAGAAAAAACCCATGGGCTTCCTCATACTGCTGCAACATATCGCCTTATAATCGCCACACAGTCTGCACATGCCATGTGAAGGAGACTGGGACGAAACATCCCCACTGTGGTTTTTGTTTATCTCACCAACTTGCAGATCTGGTACAACCTGAATTCTCCTTGCCGGGAATTAGTCGCAGCATTTGTCTCTGCTAGTGATCACTTTCACTTTAAATTTAAAGACCACATGCAGAGGGTTTGAGCGCATACACAGCATGTTCATGCTCCAGTATCATACACAGACAATAACAGCTCAAAACGAAGAACATCCTCAAAGACACTGCATTATTTTTCTTAGAGGTAATCAAATGTGTGTGTATTTATTATTTTTTCCCCCAGCCCATTGTTTTTCTCCATTCCTCAGACAATAGTGTGCATAGTTGAAACTGTTCAGTTTAATTAGCATACAACAGAGAATTTACGAGTCCTTTACTGGAGTTTTCAGTTCAAATGTCCTAATTATACAAGCTGTACGCATTAGTTTGAGTAGAAGTTAATGCTTTTTGCAATAGCAGAAGAAGTACTTAGATAATTTACATTTTTAAAAATGCTCTGCTACAAGCAAAATCCCTACATTCCTACTTTTATATATGTAACATACATAAGTAACGTAAGTATTAAAAAATTCATCACACACAGTGTCCTATATTTATGTTATACTACTGGATTTTTAATGTTGGGGTTTTATCTCATTTTATATGACGTCTGATTACTTATTTTACTGTACAAGAATTTACTGCATTGTACATGAATGAATGCATCAATCAGGCATAACATTATGACCACCTTTCTAATATTGTGTAGGTCTCCAAACAGTTGTGACTCATCAGAGAATGGACATGGGCCTTCTGAGGGTGTCCTGTGGTGTCTGGCAACAGGATGTTGTTAGTGGGGGCCTTTGAGGGGAGGGGCCCTCTGTGGCTCATCCCACAGATACTTGATCAGTTTGGGATCTAGTGAATTTGGAGGCCACCTTGTGCTGTTCTTCATGTTTTTTGAGTTGTTCCGTTTTTGTGTGTGTGTCATCAAGGGAGTGTCATTGCTATGGGGTGGGGGTGTCTGGTCTGGTCTAGGTGGGTGCTACATGTCTAAGTAACATCCACATGAATGAATGCCAGGTCCAAAAGTTTCCCAGCAGAACATTGAATTGTCTCAAGATGGTCAGTTATTCACTCCACCTGTAAGTGATCATAATGTTATGCCTGATCAGTGTACAATGCTGAAGCATTGAGGGGTCAAAGCAAGAACGCAGCATGAAAATAAAGTAGTCAAATACAAGTACACTTGAACTGATGTAGAGTATTTAAGTAAATATATTTAATCAGTTTATGTCACTGCTTTACATGGGCGCACAAAGAACAATGTAGAACATCTATACAGGATCACTCAGATCCATAGAGGGCTGATTACTTTCACAAAATGTGTTGAACATATGGTGGATGGTCCCTGTAGAATATTGTCTGTAGAGTGTTAGAAGACAAGAATAAACAATAAGGGTCAGAATCGGTTCCATCAGTTTAATCAAAGTTGGCTATTTTTAGACGCACAAGGAAATTGACTCCAGTGAATCGCTGTGTTCTCACACGCAGACAATTGACATGCCAGGTTATAGAGGAGCTGCTTTTGCTTTTTCCGGCAATTCATCATTCATTTCCTTTTCTTTGAAGTATTCCTGTACTTTCAAAGCAAGATGGAACACTGCAGAATGACTGAGGCAAAACTTGCGACGCTTATTATGCAAAGGGCATCAGTTTAGTGGATGGTGAGTCAATCTGACGCATCGTGTGTTCGCTCTGCTGACACAATGTGATCACGAGCGGCCCAGGCCACCTCCAGATGCGGTCTGAGCGATCGGATCTGAGCGCGCCGTCAGTGTGTCCTCGGCGCGTTCACACCTGTGCCCTAAAGCCGCCACTTGTTATCAGATCACCTGGGACATGTTAAAACCAGGTGTGATTTTAACGGGGCCTATGATCCCGACAGTCCGTCTGACGAGGCTCAGGTGATGCGCTACTTTGACCTTATTCCCTTGATAAAACAACCTCAACAACATGCGTCCACATTTGAAAGTAAGCTGATATTGCTGTTTTTGGAGATGTATTTACATATATTGTATTTAGTCTCTGCTTGTTGTCTGGCAACCACACGTGGCGAAAGACTGTAAAGGAAGTTACTGTAAAACCACGCTTGTCATTTTCACACTTACTGGATTTGCTGAGAACAGATCAGTTCCATCCAACCTGTTCTGTTCCTTCTGCTCTCTCTTTAACACTTGATTAGATATGTGTCTGCATGCCAAACACGCATGTATATCTAAGGCCTTGTCTGTTTCCTCAGCATCACCCTCTGTGAGCATCTGCCAGTAGGCTGGGTTCTGCTTTGAATGTCACCTCCCAACAGTTACAGACATCACCTCTACACGTCACCACCAAGCAGTGATGGACAGAGGTACACGTGGTCAGTCGACAGTTTCAGACAGATCAGGCAGGTGTCAGCATAGAATCAAATCTGGTGGTTTCTCAGCAGCTCACATTATCAGGGGCCGCTATGGCTGCGGTAAGTTCTTTTGCGCCTCTTGGCCCCGTACCTGCACCTAGAGGGCAGTACAGTCAGGTGTGTCTGTATGTGTACTTTTTTCTGTCAGGACCACTTTAGTTAAAGAAACTTTATTTGCATTTGGAATAAATAATTTTGGCTGGTGTGGCTCCGTTGTGGGTTGCAAAGCTGCTTGCAGAAGATACACTGATCAGGCACAACATTATGACCAACTTCCTTATATCGTGTAGGTCTCTCTTGTGTCTGAGGGTGTCCTGTGGTGTCTGTCAACAGGATGTTGTTAGTGGGGCTTTGGGTCCTATGGGTTGAGGGGAGGGGCCTCTGTGGATCATCCCACAGATACTTGATCAGTTTAGGATCTAGTGAATTTGGAGGCCAGGTCAACACCTTGTGCTGTTCTTCATGTTTTTTTAGTTGTTCCTAACCTATGTGTGTCTGTGTCAGGCTGCATCCTGCTGGAGATGGCTGCTGCCATCAAGGAGTGTCATTGCTATGGGGTGGGAGTCCCTGGTCTGGTCTAAGTGGGTGCTACATGTCTAAGTAACATCCACATGAATGAATGCCAGGTCCAAATGTTTCCCAGCAGAACACTGAGTTGTCACAAGACGGTCGATGTTATTTACTTCCCCTGTCAGTGGTTTTAATATTGTGGCTGATCGGTAAAGGCTGCCTACATCAACTTAGGTGCACTGAATGAGATTTGCAAATCGTTGACTCTGCTGGCCTGTCATGTGACGTGGGCTGAGCCTCATGCCTTGGCCTACCTGAAGTGATTACATGCCCCATTTGCAATGCATATGGTGGCTTTACAGGTGAGCTCTGTTAGGCGGTTTGTGGCAAGACCTTTTGTCTGAGCTTCATTGTTGGTTATAGGCGTGACTTTGGCCCAGATTGCAACAAGGGTAGGAGGAGACGGAGGAAAACAGAGTCCTTTAAGTCAGTGTTTAGTTTAGTTGCACTGTTATATTCCTCTGCACATTTTACTTTGTGATGTGTTTCTATAAATCTAAACAGAGCCACCTCCTGCCTCACCTATAACTTTGTGTATTTGTTTTTAAAGTCAACTTTAATCAGGTATGCAGATGCACCCAACACACAAAAAAAAAAGTCAGCTGCGTGTCGAAAAAAAACACAACCCAAAAACGATAAAACTCGTCCTTTTCCTCTCATATTCCAGAAAGCGCTGCGCCTACACTTCCCAAGATCCTTTGAGGCGCGGCAGCAGCTGTGCGCTCCGGCTTGCCCGCAGCAAAGTGATGATAACACGCCAAACAAGGTACAATGAGAGCGCCTTGACTTCTTTTCTTTTTTTTTCTTTTTTCTTTTCCTAACGTTTCGCCTGCTCCCTTTGCCAGTGATGCCCAGATCTGTGGAGTAACGCGATGGCCGTCCAAGGTAAGGCTCCTCGCCCTGTCACGCTTGTCCGCGCCGCCGTGTCGTTTTAAAGATCACAGACAATAGTTTGTAGTCAACGTGATGCCCGGAGCCCGGAGGCTTTGCACGGTCTCAACCCAGACGCAGCCGGGTCAGCCGTGAAAGCCTGTGATTGGGCGATGTTGCAGCCCTCTGGTCTCTTTGCATTACGTCCACTGCCCTGGTCTCCTATTATTATTATTATTACACAGTGCAATTGAATTGATGGACCGCTGGTATTCACTGTGCTGCTGGTTCATGGTCACACACCATAAAACCTCGCGTTAACGCGCAGCCTCTTCCTGTGTGTTGCTGTGTCTCCGCCTGGTCGCAGCTCCGCGATTGCATACCGGTTAACAGGTTATTATCATTATTATTTATCTTTTGCACACATCACCTCCGGTGTACCGGGCACTGTTTGTTCCCTGGAGGATACCAACAGCCTGCACCGAGATCTACAGAAGAGAGGGAGAGAGAGAGAGAGAGAGAGAGATTCTTTGAGAAATCAGTGTTGTCATTCATGGAGCTGCTCTGTGTTGTGATGCAACAGAGCGCGGCGTGTGCGCTCGGCAGCCTGTTCCACGGGATCAGGTTGTCTGGCTGAGGCTGCTCATCTGGCGGCAGGTGGTGTGGCATGTGGACGGGAGAAGTCTTCTCTCTGTGATAGTCAGGAAACAGTTAGCTTGAGGTTACAAAAATAAAATTAAAAAAGAGAGAAAAGTGAGAGTCAGAGTCGGGATGCTCGGCCAATCTCCTCACCTGATCGGAGGCATCTTGTGGATCCAGAATCCAATGAGAGGTACGTTGGAGGTGGAGTTGGTGGTACATGCATGCATGCATGCGTTCGTGCTTGCAGCGGGGCCAGCCATGTCCCGCTCTCTTTTCCTCTATAGTCCAGCGTTGTCTGTGTTGTTGCCCGTGCAGGTATGATTGGTATGACTGTGACACTCCTGCATATACCCACCCAAGAGATAAGGTTGTTCACCTCTGACAGCCATTACAGGATGTTTATGTGCAGTGTGTGTTTTTGTAGTTTGACCAGTCTCCCCAGTTCTTTCACTGGTCTTTGTGTGGATGTTGTGTTCACTCCAGGATTGATGTGCCCTGACTCTGATAGCTCAGACTCAATGAGCTACTCACGGTCATATTTTTGTTCTTCTCGTACTTTCCCCCTTTAAAATCTGCAAGCGTTCCTCAGATTTTATTGCCACATTTGCGCTGATGGATGAATACCGGGCGCATTGTGGAGTAACGGGTAGAATGATAATGCCCAAAGGCCTCCTTAAAGCCCCCCTGCGAGCACAGCTGACGCTCCCGGGCCTCCACGATCACAACAACAGCCCGATTTGGGACGCTGAACTGTCTCGTACAAGTTGTTCCCCCTCTTGCTCCTTTACAGTGCTACGGCCGACCTGCAGATGTGAAGATATAGCCGCTTGTTTCAAAGCCTGAGATATGGCTTAGATGATCCACGGCCACAGCGGCGGCACAGCATGCCACCCCTGTGTAGTTTCATTCATTCATCTATCTCTTGAGATTCCTGTTATAAAACTGTGAAGAAGATGGAGGGAGCTGAAGCTTCCTGCAGGCACTTTGTTCCAGAGCTCACTAGTATATGTCTTATGCCGCTGAATTCGTCTTTCATCCGATTTAGTCCAAGTGTGTGTGTTTTGTTAATGAAAAAACAAAGGGTTAAATACGTCCTCAATTAGCTGATTAACTGAGGGGTTTATCTTGTCGTTATTGCCCTAGAGGGGGATGTTTAACCATGCAACAACAACCCCTACCCTCACCTATTTACATCAAGGCCAGTGGACAAAGCGCCCTCCATCCTAAAGTCAGTTTTCTGCTACCGGATGGTGAAGGTGTGAATTCAGCGTCACTGCTATAACCTTTTGCAAAGCGTGCAGCAGCTCAGTCCTTCACATCTGACGAGCTGGGAGGGAGGCTGGTGATTCTGGAGGCAGCATGTGTGATCTTGGTGAGTTTCTTTTCGCTGAAATGAGATGGAAATGGAGGGAGTGTACACGACATCTAGGGCTGAATTATGCTTTTGCTTTATAAAGCGACAACAGAGCGTGCGAGAGTTTGCGTGTTACTCGTCGTCTTTGCTGTGTGAAGCTATAAGACAACTCTGCGCGCTCGGTCGTGATTCACTGACTTGTGTCGTTGAGTAGAGATGAATCATGAGTCATGTCCCTGTTCGTTGAAGCTGCAATAACCAAAACGTCTACTAGAATTAGGGAGAGAATGTCAAAGAATGGAAAGCTCTAAGCCTCTGACTGTATGTAACGACGGGTTTCCTGAAGAGCAGTTTTGAAGCTCAGTGTAGCGGCTCTGGCCGTCACCATCTTGGCGTTGGCTGACTCTATCAAACTCCCGGATAATTCAGGAAAAAAGGCAAAGAGGTGGAGCTGAAGGGGCCAATTAGTGACCTGTGACCCCACCCACCTGTCACATAAAGTGGCTGTGTCCTTCTTATTGCATAGCTTAAAGCTTTTTAAATCGTTTAATTTGGTGTGTGACTACTGTAGAGTAGCCATGAATAGGGAAAGCAGCTACAAACCAAATCCCTTTTTTTACTTTTTAGTTTGAACCAGGCTGTAAATGTGTTTATTTCCGCTTTAAAACTGGACATTTTAAACACGGAGGTCTAAGAGGATTGACTCATTATTGGAGTCATCTTAAAGTGGCCATTTGGGAAACTATACATGTGAGTTGGTTTCATTTTTCAGCCCTCGAGGTTTTCGCTTGTTCCCCACACGTGAGCTTGGATCAAATTTTACCACAGCAGCCAATAACATCCTGTCCAGCTCTACAGTGTGGCAGAAATATGATCCTTTCTCGTTAAAGATGCTGATGGGAATTCTGCGTCACAGGGAAGTGGAAGAACATCATACAGGATTCACTCAGGCTGTGCTTTGACTGGGTGATTTGTGCTCTTTATCCGACACCTATAGTAATTCATGATTGCAATTTTGTATTTAAAAAAATATGAAGTAAATGTCTTGTATAAGACAGAGCCATAGCAGGTTTTGGTGTCTGCTTGGAGCCTTGTGTCGTGTTTCACATGTTTCACATGTTTCACAGGTCATTAAAAGAACTGCTCGAGGCCATAATTGGTTAAACATTTAGTACATTTTGCTGCTAGTAGGTATTTTCTTTAACCAGTGACTATATGTAGCATCAAAAAAACACTTAAACTTCTCGTTAAAGGGGAACTACCGTTTTTTACAACCTGGACCTTATTTCTGGCATAAAATACGATCGTTTACTCACCCATATAACTTTCGTGTCATTTAGAGTTGTTTGGAAGATATTTAGATCCAGCAGAGCGTATATCCATATAGTGGGAGTGACTGGGGCACCGAAACGCAGCCTCTAATGCATTATCTGCTGCGAAACTTGTTAATTTCACCAATATTTTGTTATGATACGCTAGTGCTGTTCCCCGTTGAGTCTGGAGTTACCTGTTGTCTATTCGCGGACGTGCAGTGGTTTGTTGTTCTTTGCCCAGCTGTTCCTCTCTCTGCCTCTGCATCCTCCTTTCAACGAGCTCCTCATCCGTATACTCAAACCGGTAAGGACATCCATCATACACAAAGTCATCATCCACAACCTCAGAATCTAAAAAATATTCAGCCATGTTGCAAAAAACTAGCAGTAGCAAATTACTGGTAAACAAGCTGACTGCGCGGCGTTCAGAGATGACATCATCCAGGTCAGAAGTTAGTAGGTCAATCTACAGACCCCGGATGATGATAACAGGTAACTCCAGACTCAACAGGGAATAGCACTAGTGTATCATAACAAAATATTGGTGAAATTAATGAGTTTCGCGGCAGATAATGCGTTATTTAGAGGCTGCGTTTCGGTGCCCCAGTCACTCCCACTATATGGATATGCGCGGAGCTCTGCTGGATCGAAATATCTTCCAAACGACTCCAAATGACACCAAAGTTATATGGGTGAGTAAACGATTGTATTTTATGCCAGTAATAAGGTCCAGGTTGTAAAAAACGGTAGTTCCCCTTTAAGGTTTCTCAAATGAAAAGATTTTCCATAACTTTTATTCTTAAAAAAGGCTAGATTACATCTCCACTGCATCGTATTTCTGTTGATTCTGTCTCCTTCCCGATTGCTTTCCATGCTGCCCACTGATCCGTATTTCTAGATTTACCACAGTTTGCTAAAAAAAGAAAGACCTGTTTCACTATATTTTTTGGATATATATATTTTCGGACTGGATCTTATTAAAACAGGCTTTGTTTGTTTTTCTCCGCTGTAGAGGCAAGGCCGAACCCCCGTGGGTGGGACAATGCTCGCCGCAGCGCCATTGCTTTTAATTTAAGATGTGACGTTTGAGCAAAATCACAACAACTCTGCAGTGTCACCGGTTTTCTGTCCCAGTGCTCCGCCAGCCGCTCTAAGACAGAGAATATGGGTCAAGTTTTTAATAATTCATAACACATGAGAAGACAATAAACTCTTTGAGAAACCGGGACTTACGCCCTTACGTTTGAGCTTTGCTTTGGAAGCCATTTCTTTTACTTAGATGTGTTCTGCAAATTCAGTTTACGCCAGATGACAAATGTCTGCAAGACTCAAATGTAATATATTGGTTAAAGCTGGCAAATGGTGACCTTTAATCAGGGTCTGTGAATGGTGTGGAATTTGATTAAAGCCACTTCTTAGTTCAAATAATCTGTTCAGGGAGCATTGCAGGCTCCTGCAGGCAACTTTTTGTGAATGAACACCCCCTCTGCACATTTGGAAATTAAATGAGTGGCTAAGAAGAAGCTGATGGCTGGTGTGTCAGAGATGTGTGACTTTTGCTGACGCATCTCGTGGAGAGTTTTTCTGTGTTTATTTTTTTCTGAGCGATTGACAGCGCACTTATTCATCTGTACGGATACAAATCTGTTTTGAAAGTAGCTTCCACTCCAGCTGCACTCCAACAAATCTGACAAAAACTACTGGTGACGTAGCCCTAGATCATTCTGCCTCCAGTCTTCCGCGCAGATGGAGATGTCAAGTGCTGCTGCCTCGTTACACAAGGAGTCATGACTTAATGACCTGTGTTCATTCGAGCCCTAACTTAGGTTATATTAGATAAGAGCTGGTGCGATGTGTAATCTGACCACAGTGAAAGTGTTGCATGGAGACGCTCAAAGGCTGAGAGAAAAGCAGTAAGAAGGGAGACGTGGTTTCGACAGAACATGAAGATAAGGGTGCACATTATCAGACAGTCGCTCCTTGAAGACAGTAATTGTGTTGTGCTCAGTTTTACATGTGAAAAGTGAGAAATCGTTTGTCTAGGATGGAAAAAAAGATAGCTTGAGACAGAGAAGTTTAAACCCCGGCTCCATTTTCACCTTTGTACAGCTGGGTGACTGGGTGTTAATGTCGGGTTGTCAGTTTCTTTCGGTTTTTCAACGTATTGGACTTTCCACCAAGCAGTTCCAGTGGAGCGCACTGGTGCCTTAAAGCTGCGTTTAGACCAAAAATAGTACCGTGTCAAAGATGAAACGCGTCATCCTAATGTTGGCGCAGCGGGGGTGCCAATGTAGCGTCCTCTGGCAATAAGATTGTTGAGCAAGTTTGAAATTGGCTTAAGATTTTTGAATTGAGGCAATTGGACAACCACTCAAGTTGTTATTTGCAACTTCCTCTAACTTGTTCCTGGTTTTACCAGAAGAATTTTCGGCATCTAGTGTTTACATAGTCGTCCCACAGATACTTGATCAGTTTGGGATCTAGTGAATTTGGAGGTCAGGTCAACGCCTTGTGCTGTTCTTCATGTTTTTTTAGTTGTTCCTAAACTGTTTTTGTCTGTGCCTGTGTCAGGCTGCATCCTGCTGGGGATGGCTGCTGCCATCAAGGAGTGTCATTGCTATGGGGGTGGGGGTGCCTGGTCTGGTCTAGGTGGGTGCTACATGTCTAAGTAACATTCACACGAATGTCAGGTCCAAAAGTTTCCCAGCAGAACATTGTATTTTCCTGAAGATGGTCGATGTTATTTACTTCTCCTGTCAGTGGCTTTAATGTTATGCTAAATCAGTGTATGTGCCAACTTACTGTCACTTTAGCAAGTGCATGTAAGCACGTCCATGCCGGGACTCGTCTCCATGGTAGCCAAGATAATAGGGGAGAAGGATGTTGCAGATGGAGGAGATTTGCCTTGTACTGTGTTTAACACTGACATCTTTTAGTCCAAACTGTGAATTTTCTAAGCCTAATCAAGTACATAAGTTGGCTAAACCTTTCAAAGAGCAGGACACAAAACCCAGTACCCAGCATTTAACTTACACCACCATCCTTCACCCTCCTAACTCATCTGCCTGCAAATTTAGCGCTCATTCATTTAGTTTGAACAAATAATTTCAGTCAGTGAGTCATTGGTCTTTGTCGGCCTATTATGTCATCATTTATGACAGGTTTTATTATGCATTACTATTTAATATTATTTATTATAAGGTTTTCAGTTCTCAATCCCAGGTCTTCATAAATTCTTCTTTTCATATTACCAGGCAGGCTTCTAAGAGTCTAACATGTGACAGGAGGATGCATTTTATGGAGACACGTCCGCCCACCCACACACACATACATATATAAAACTGGACCCCATGTCCGGTCGCAGCCGTGTTTACCCCTGTGGCTGAGGCTGTTCATTCCACTTCTTCTTCCTTGCCTCTGTGCATCAGGCGGCCCCCTTGATATGTCCTGCCCAGCTCTGCCTGCCTGTGCACCCATTCAGAAAACTAATTTCAAATCCACCCCCGGGATCTCGCCCAGGAATAGAATTAGGAGAATAAACATGTTTATTTGAGTCAGTGGAATGGGATTACATCTCAGTCGGGTTAAGAAGGAGCCGTCGCGGTGGAAGAGCATCTTTCAGACCTTGCGCAGCGGGAGCGGGATTAAGATGACAGAAGATGTAGCAGCAAATGTCAAAGGAGAGCGGTGTTGTGCAGTCATCCTCCTTAGGGTGGACCAACAGCCATCTTTGATGTGACATGCTTAAGTGCTGCTCCCCGGGAATTAGAATGAGAGATAAGCAAAATTAAAAGCAGTGGTGGGCACAAAGATGTCCTCTAGTCATGTTAACGTTCACAAATGAGACTTTATTTTTTTCTTTTCCAATTAGCAGACTTGTAGTGATTACAATTGCTTGCAGTTTGCTCCCATCCTGCAAGCACCTGGACGAGTCTGTCTAACAATGTCAGGGTTTTACTCATTACAATTCTATAGGATCTGTCTCTGGCTGGAGTGCTTAAGCTGGCTCAGCTTGCATCACTCTGTCTGACTGTCAGCTAGAAGGAAAGGAAGGAGGGGAAAAGCCAGTCGGATCTGGTCGGAACACTTTGTTTACGTGCAGTTTATTTTAAATTTTCACCATGGAATCAGTCAGAACCACACGACAAATGGCACAAAAGTTCTTAAATCAAGTATAATTAATATATATAAAACTTTTTCTGCTGTGTCATTTTTATTTATTTTTTTGCCTTAGTGCTTTATCAAAGAAGTAAGCCTTTTTCACGGCAGGCATTTTGACATGTGGCCTTGGGGAAAGTATTTGGTGTGAAAAATGCTTGTTTGAAGAATTCTCCATCTCCCAGTCATCAAGGTCACGGTATTTCTGAAACAAAGCTACAACTATTGCGCGGTTTATGCTTTTGTGTCAGTTTGACGCCGCGGCTACGGTGACAGCCCAGACCCTACGCAGACCCTAATACAAGACCCTGGACTTGTTTGAGTTGTTTCCTCCCTTGGCCTCCTCAGATCTGTGGGTTGTGTCCACCATAACTGTCCTGACTTGGGCCTGTTACTGCCTGCAGTACTCCCCTGCAATTAGAGGATGCTGGTCAGATTAACCTGTTTGGACCCATTATCGGCTGATGACCTGGTATAGAGAGCGTTCTCACATGTAAATATTGGCTGTGTTATACTGAGATTTGTTGTCTTGTAGGCAGGAATTTCACTGTTTCATGGCGTGTATAGGCCAGTAGATATGTAAAAGAGTCATGAAAATTAAGTTGCAGTCCTACAACAAATTGCTTTTAGGTAAAAATGTGAAATTTTGAAATCGTGGCAACACTTTCATGACCCTGGCTAGTTGACATTCTGAGAACCTTTTTGCCTTCTCTCTGATTCATATGGAGAATTCAAGTACTGCTCATGTATATATTTCTTTTAAGAGAACAGAGAACGGCTAACATCTCTGTGGAATTGCAGTGTTTCTTCTACACTTTGATTGTTGTGCAGATTAAACCAACGGCTTATTCCGCAATCTCTTGTAAGTTAGAGCAAAACTACATACTGCACCAAGAGTAACGAATTGCCGCTCTTTCCCTTATTCATGTCACACCTGCAGTAAGTCATCTCACTGGTGTCACCTGTAACCTCGGGAGGCTTTGGACTACAGCTCAGTCAACCTGAAATGTGAGCCATGTGCCATTTTTCTTCTTGACACACTCTGTATTTGCTCATGAGGAGGAATGACACTCAAGACAGAGGTTGAAGTTGCAGATTTTCCACATTCAGATCTGAACAAGCAGAGCAGGGAATGCAGAATGGTGGAGAGGGTTTTTGTTTTGAGCAAATTCGCTGCAGCAGCTGACCTCTGCTTGGGTCTTTTTTAATGCACCGCTACATTAGCCTGGCTGACAGCGCTGGTCCTTGTTTGTGTCACCAAAAAGGGCAGAACAAAATCTACTGTATACAGTAGCTTTATCGACCTTAGTGAAGTATGAGCATTGGGGAAATTAAACCCAGGGGAGAAGGCCGTTTTTGCTGAATACTCCAGTCATTCGACGCTCATTTCACCCTTGTAAAGCACTCCCAGCTTTTTGCGCGCCTCTCTTCCCTCTCCAAAATGACGACCTTTGTGCTTTCTGTGAATATTTGGCACCCCGCTGTGTCAAGTGCAGAAACTTGGCGGTGTGTCAGCTTCATTCCCTGATGACCATGAAGCCCTCTGCGCTCAATTGTGCTGACTGATTGAAGCCGCGGATCCGGAGCAGTTTGTGTGTCACCGATGATATAATGGAGGCAGATGGATGGAGTCGGCGTCAGGTGAAGACAGTCATTAGTTGACGCTTTTAGCAGTGCTGCAAAGTAGATTCTTTTGACACGTCTTAAAAAGGAGTCAAACTGTTTGGAAATGCGTGTGTATGCTGTACTAGAGGGTGAAACAAGATCGATAGATTCTTGCTCTAAAGCCCCGTCCAGATATAAAGCGATTCAGTCGTTACACAGCTGACAGCTGGTTGCTAGTAGACATTTTTGTCTTTGGTTACTGGTTCTCTTGAATGTTTTGCAGAACGTATGAGTTCTAGCTTTTCTTGGCATAACTACTTTCTATTTAAGAAGAAAATGCCATCAACATTTCTCCATCTAGGTTGACCTAGTGCTCCAAGTTTGATACCTCTATGCTAAGTTTGTTGGTAAGAATTGGACGGTATTTCCTTGTGATTAATGTTTGGGGAACATGTCAACATGTCTCTGCTAGCGTTTATCTGCTTTTGCATCCCTTAAGAACTACTATATTGAATAATCCGTCATAAAACGTCAAAACCTGATGTTGTACTCCACCTACAGCTGTGCTGCACCTGCTCTGGAGGCAGCTGGATGTTCAGTCTGGAATTACTTTAAAGCGAAGATCAAATACTGTCGAAATTTTCTTTGTAATTCTAACAATAGAGGTGTTTTGAAAGGAAGCAGCAACGGAGCTAATTAGAACACTTCTAATTTAATTAGGCTGTTGAAGAACAGCAGAGTGTTGAGGCACAATGAGCAGCAGCAATGCAACAAACAGTAAATGATGTTTAAGCTTTTTCAACTACAGTAATGTCACATTGGTGCAACATCAAAACAATGGCAAAAACTGTAGCTTAGAGTTGCAGAAAACCTAAAAAAAATGTACCTGTTGCTTATACTGCAGAGACGGAAGGACATGACCAACGTCTATCTGCTTTTCTAGTTTTGTTTCCGGGTGTGTCTCTCCCAAACATCTTCATAACGTACTCTGTGCTTCTCATTTGGGATATTTTTTTCACCCGAAGTTAAAATAAGGTCCTACAGTGCTTCGGTATTCAGTGCATGCATTACTCTGCTGGTCGAACCAACCACGGCTTGAATGAATGTCACGAATAATTGCTGAATCTTATATTGACTTTAACACTGTCTCCTTAACAAGGCAGTATCAGCCTCACGCCATTATAACACCGACAAATGTTTTTGCAGTGATATTTGCACCGTGCCTTCATGCTGATGATGTTGTTTTTTTATCATCGGGGGGTGACTCTGAGATATTCTGGTCTGATCATGACCCTGCAGTGTAAGCACCACAAATGTGGTGCCTAAGCAAACTATAAATAGACTGTAAAAAGTATTTGTGTATCCCAGATGCTGGTATGAAAATGCACTCGGTGTATAGTTGCTGTCACTGCAGTTTGGGTGGAAAATTGGTGTACAGCCTTACTGATGGGTCCATTTGTGGTGGCCGAACAAAAGAAGTATTTTTGTTTCTTATGAAATATTAATAAGAGACATCTCTCAACTCTAAATTAAGACCGTCTATTTTTGCCGGACTTTCACTGTCTGCCTTTGAAGCAGAGCACGTTAACGCCTTTATGCCTGGGATACATTCTTCACGGCAAGCCAAAGTGAACAGCAGTTATATTTAGCTCATATGTTTGTGCTCTAAAGTGGGTCATTTCGCTCTGTCTTCTTCTTCGCAGCTCTATCACGCTGACTCATTTTGTCTGTCTTTCTTAGTCTCACTTTCGGTCTCCATCCGACTTTTTTCTTTTCATCGTCTCTCACTTCATCCTCCCATCCTCCCTCGCTCTCTCGCACCTGAGAAGTGTTCAAAGCCGAGCACATCTGCGCCTGCTTGATGCGGGCCTGATCGAGCCCCGGGGTTGCAGAAGGCAGTCTGTGAAGTCTGGGCACAGTTAACTTTTGATAGGATGTCAGGGTGAATTAAAAGCCCCACAGAGGGTGTAGCTCCACTTGGACAGCTAGTCATGCAGTCAGTCCTCATTGTATCAACGGCAGACATGTAAACAGAAACACTGGCTTAAATACAAATGCGAAGAAGTGTAGATGAAGAAAACGTGTGTGCTAATTGTGCGTTATGGTGAACGTTGTGTCTGTATGTGAACAGCAGCCAGTTAGCTTGGGTGTTCGTGAATGTTAGTCGGCACTAGCTTGAAGTTATGACATGGGCTAATCCTGGACTAGTAACATCTATTGTACATGCATATACTTTATTTTGCTAACATTACATATTTACACAGCTAACAGTCATAGCCTATGTAGCATAACAAAAATTCGTAAGCTAGCTAGGGGGTGTGTGTGTGAATGTTAGTTGAGCTTAAGTTTGACAGAGCTAGGCTAATGTTAATGCTAAACTAGTAAGGACTGTATATAGCTATTGTTTTTGTATATAGGGCTACATTTTCTTTTGCTAACATTAGATATTTACACAGCTATCAGCCATAGTTAGTGTTATAAAGTTGGCTAGCCGACAAGTTAGCTAGGCCGTTCACCTTTGTTGGTTGACATTAATGTTTAGCATAGTTTGGCTAACATTAGATAAACTAGTGAAGTCTGGTTTTGAATGAGATTTGGGGAAAATAAATAATGTTAATCTTAAATATGTTTAGAAAGAAACAGAATTACACATTCAGTATAATTTTGGTTGCGTTTTGGAAGACCAATACGTTGCCCAATCTCATGAGAGAATGTGCTCCTGTGACTCAGACAGGTCTTGAACTAATTTAATTCTCTCTTGTAGGGGGTTCACCACAGGGCACCCTCATAAGGGCCATGTCTATTCTCTGATGAGTCACAGCTGTTTTGGAGGCACGATGTTAGGCAGGTGGTCATAATGTTGTGCCTGATTGGTGTACGGTGTATGTGGGTTGTAATGGTGCAGGGCTGGGATGAATTCTGTATGACACGGATACAGGAAATGACTGATTCTCATGTCATTCTGTCATTGTAAAACCCTGTCGCTCCAATGGGCTGCAGTCATTGTGCAGCTAAATAAAAACACAGAAAAATTAGTTTTTCCTGTCTCTTTTAATTACGGCCATTTGATCCTCTTAGTTAGCTAATGAAGCGTCAAGCAGTGTCACATCCATTCATGCCTCTAAATCCTAGGATGACAACAACACGGCTGACTTGCTAACCCTCCTGTGCTGTGAATGCTACCTGAGATCGCCTGAGCCTCACATCTTAGGGCTGTTTTGTGGATTTGAATGCTGCACGACAGGTCTAATAATGACTCAAGGATCGGTTGGGATAAAAGACTGATGGCCTACTTTTCTCAGTGTTTGAAGCAGAAGCACCTAAAACATGCACAGCATAAAGTGGAATACCTAGTTGGCTTACATAACTGCGCACTCTTATTCCTCTGAGAGCACCAACACCCGTTCACCCGTTAAAATGCTCTAAATAAAGAATAAAATACAATTCAGTTTTGGTACAGAGCAGGAAAGACGTCATTTACGTGGTCATGCTCTCTGAATATAACAACTTGTTTAATTCTGTCCCAGACTTTGTTATCTATGAGGTTTGAGCAAATATAAAAAGATAAAAGTAAATGTGCATCATTTATCCATGCACATCTCTTCTGTTTCATGTATTTAATCTCACTGAGCAAGCTCTTCCTGCAGGCACCTGTCCAAAGCATCCTATACTGCAGGCCACATGCTCCTATCCCTGTCTCGTTCTGCTCTTCAAATATATTCTAATTAGGACTTTAGTATGCATGCAACAAGGATCTAACCGTGTCTCCTGTCCCCCGCTGATGGAGATGCTCTTTACAAGGTCCTCAGGGTAGACAGCTGAGCAGACGCACTCTGCTCGCACATTCACACACTCTTCTCACATTTTTTCTCATTTGCAGAGGATGGACTCAGTTGACACCCCGTGTAGATTTGCGAAAGCTTTGCTCACTTTCACAGGGCAGGCTGGATGGCATGCAGTGTTAGGGAGGCTTTTTAGCGAGTTTGTGTGCGCGTCTTTGTCGGCATGTGTAGATGTATATGTAGCTGTGTGTAAATCACTGTGAATGCGTACAGATTTGCGCATGTGTCTGTGCAGGCATGAACGTGTGGGAGCCAACCAGAGTGAGATAACAGATGGGGGACGATGATCAGCTCTGTGAAAAATATGTGCCAATCCACACATTCATTCCCTAATGCTTATCGGTTATTTTTAGTTTTTTTTTTTTTTTTTTTCGACCGTTTGACACGGACTGATTTCTGATTCAGCTCCAAGCCTCTGTTAACGTAGAAAAAAAAAAGAGCAGCTGTGCAGAAATGCCATTTTGCTAAGATCTGTCAGTTTCGGTGCCAGACCACCTCTTCAAATTCCCAAGAGCATCTGTTGGCACAGATAGTTTGGAGTGAATGCACCCACGTCCTTGATGTCCCGTGTGCATGCCTATTAGCCGCTTGTGATTGGCTTCACCTTTTTTTTCGGCTAAATGTCCTGCAGAAGAACGAAGGTCTCAAGCAGCGCTGCAAAGTGCAGTCTGGCCTCTTTCTCTCAGCTTTGTTTCTGTGTCAAAACAGTTGATTCTGTTCACAAACAATTCACCCTGTTCCACTCTGGGAGTCGGCCAAAGAGGAAGAGATCTCTGGGAGCCTGAGCGCCCACACAGAGCAAACTTCACTTTTGATTATGGACCCACTACTGGCTTTTCTTTGAATCAGCGCGTGCTGTGCTGGCTCAAGCAGTAGCCCAGAGACGTGGTGTTTTGGCTTCTTCCACTGCCCCAGTTGGAAATACGATCTATCTTTTAGTTGGGTTTCTTCCACGTTACCAAGACTCAGTCTTAACCACCCTTCAGGACTCTCTGAGAAGCATCAGCTCACACTCAAAGAATGATCGATAAGGAGTATTTTTTTTAACCTTTATTTAGACTGGAAGGCTTGGTTGAGATGTTCAAGGCCCTCCGTTAAATAAAAGTCTTGTGTTTACACTCACTCAAACCTGAAAGCTTCCCAGTAAAACCACTGAACTGTTACCCCACTAAGTGCACTTAGCGGAGCACTAGAAGGTTAAAGGCCTTACTCGAGGATGCGTCACTGAGAGGTGTCGATGTTAGCAACTTTCTCCATCCTGATTTATTCTAATGGTACAGTTTATATCGCATTAATATCTAGAACCACATATGTGCTTATGAATAAATATATAGAAGTTGTAGGAAAAGGACAAGATTTGGGTACCAGAAACTTTAAGTTCCTAGTCCAAACAGCTAGGGGTTGACTTCTAATTTTTTAAAGTCGACTAATATGTGGTGAAAGTCTTGCTGGTGTCAACTAGTTGCCGATGATATCACTAATAAAAAGACAGTAGAAAGTAATAACTTGCAACAATTAAATCTAGTCATTGCTTATAGTAACTTAAGACACGAGAATGCAGTTGAATTGAGAGACAACTGGACGGTTTAAACCACTGCAACAGCTGTGTTTAAGGTATGACAGAGGCTGTGCTGTCCACATGAACTGTTTGCCTGCAATCAACCAAAGCCTGCCTGCCTGATTGGTCTGTGCGACTTTACTGCTTTAAGCATCAAGTCGACTTGTCACCGATCACATGACGGTAACAACATGGGCGCCTCCCAGAAGACAGGTGTGGAGACTAGTGCGTCATAGTGTGTCATCCCAGAGCACACAGTGTGTCATCAAGTGTGTGGAAATACTTCACTGTGGATGAAGCCCATTCTACCATGACATGAAAAATATGTACGTCAGTCCTGATTTACAGCAGAAGTATTACTGCAACGCACACTCATCTGAAAAGTCATCCTCTAATTCTAGCAGAGGAACTGTCCAAATCCTCTCCGACATCACTCGGTTAACAACTTCACCAGTCATCATGTGGTAACGGAAGGAGGCTGCACATCAACAAATTACGGGTGAATTTCATTAGACATTTAGCTGCTATACAGGCAAAAGTCTTTGGAGATATACTGCATGGACGGTTTGGAGTACTGTTAAATGCTACTGTTAGTGTTGATTTATTAGCTATGCATACCTGCAGTGCAGAGTTTTGATAAGCTCAAGTGTTTGTTTAGTTCTTTTGTATTCTATTAGTTGACATTGTAGCTGTAATTGTAGAGAGTGTTGTTTTTTTGTCCTTGATGTCAGTGAATGCACCACACAAGAGACAAAAGTTATGGTAGAGCTGAGAGTTGACCGAGCGAGAGCCATATATTAGAAGTGTCAGACTGACGGTGTTTATGGTGTTGACGTGTTCAAGCCTCAATAAACTTGCAGAAAAGCCTCCGTAGCTTCTTTTGTGTGAGGCGATACAATATAGGTCAGGATATAGATTTCATTGTTGCAAAGCATTAATTTGTTGCTTGGACTAGGAACTTAAAAAATCTGGTACCCAACTTGTCCTTTTCCTACAACTTCTACATATTTATTCATAAGCACATATGTGGTTCTAGAGATTAATGACTGGGTGATACAAACTATACCATTAGAATAAATCAGGATGGATAAAGTTGCGGTGCTTTTCCCTCCTGCGTTACTAACATCGACACCTCAGTGACGCGTCGTCGAGTAAGGCCTTTAACCTTCTAGTGCTCCGCTAAGTGCACTTAGTGGGGTAACAGTTCAGTGGTTTTACTGGGAAGCTTTCAGGTGTGAGTGAGTGTAAACACAAGACTTTTATTTAACGGAGGGCCTTGAACATCTCAACCAAGGCTTCCAGTCTAAATAAAGGTTAAAAAAAAAATACTCCTTATTGATCATTCTTTGAGTGTGAGCTGATGCTTCTCGGAGAGACCTCACGGATGGTTAAGATTGAGTCTTGGTAACATAGACACCAAAGGTTCAAAGGCTGTCTAGACATAAAAATATAGATATATATATATTTTGTCTGCTGCACCACTTATATGATCCCCACTGGAATAATATAATACAGTAGAAGCTATTAGGTCGTATTTGCGATTGCTTGTGTGCCACATGCAGTTATAAGAATAAATTATTCCTGGCTGGTGTTTTTCAAATTGGATTGTGTAGTTAATGGCTCTTTTTTTTTTTTCTTGAAAACCATGCGCTTACAGAGAGACAAAGTTATGTTAAGACTAATCCTTTTCTTTCTTAATCCACCTCCAGATGATAGAAATTGCATTGAGCTGTGCAGTGATGCCAGCTTTTTCCCTGTGTGCTCCATTCATTTTCTCCCTTCACCTCCTCCTGTTCCAGGGGAGCTCATTGATAGAAAAAGAAGGGAGTGGGAGAATGGATGCAGACACCCTCCCTCATCCATCTCTCTTCGCTGGCGGTGCTTCCACGGCGCATGTCAGGGGAGGAGATGAGAGGGAAGAATGTAACGGTGCTATTTATAGTAACTGTTGCTCTATCTCCTAGCCGCCTATTCTCCCATCCCGCATCCCTTGAAACGATGAAGCAATGCATCTGTCTTTCCTCCCTTTGCCTTCTCATCATCTTCTCGCCCCATCTATACCTTCATTCTGCTTCGGGCATTGTTCACACGCTCATAGCGGAGGATGTATAATTCAGCTCTGGTTGAACACCGGGCAGGAATTGAGTCGGGGTGAGGGACGAAGGCGGGAGGAGAGGAGAGGGGAATAAAGAGACAGTGAGAAGGAGCAACACTTCGTGCCACGCATCACAAGTTGGCTTTGTTTAAAGCGTGGCCCGCTGATGTTTATTCGTTCTGTAGTTTAAACAGGGCGTCACAGGCCTCAGTTTCTTATCAGGAATTAATAAAGAGAAGACTCTGTCATGTTTGGGATAATATTTAATGGGTGACATCTGTCTCTCTCTGTCAGTGAGTCATGGTGTATCTGTGGCTTCTTCAGTTCTGTCTGACCACTTGGATGAGTGGTGACGTAAAAAGTCCAGTTGGCTATGTTTTTACTTTGTTAGTATAGTTTTGCAATGTGTGTCTGAATCATTTTTGCTATATAATGTGTGCTGTACACCAATCAGCCACGACATTAAAACCGCTGACAGGAGACGTGGACCTGGCATGTACCACCCACCTAGACCAGACCAGGCAGCCCTACCCCATAGCAATGACTCTACTTGATGGCAGCAGCCATCCCCAGCAGGATGCAGGCACACACACAAAAATAGTTTAATAACAACTCAAAAAAACATGAAGAACAGCACAAGGTGTTGACCTGGGCTCCAAATTCACTAGATCCCAAACTGATCAAGCATCTGTGAGATGATGATCCACAGAGGCCCCTCCCCTCAACCCATAGGACCCAAAGGCCCTCATTACACATAGAAGGAGAACCCTGAAGAAAGCTAGCCAGCAGTCAGTGTAGTGTAGATGGTTCTTGCTGTTTTTGTAAGGATAAGTTGCTCGTCGTTTTTGACCGGAGGGTTGCATCTCACTGTCGTCACCATAGATCGCTGTCACACCTAAACCAGTTGTCTGGTGACAAGTGCACAGCTTGAAGCCTGCAAAGACGGATTCCCACGTGTTACTTCTCATTTCATTTTGCCTTGGAGCATTGAACGCAAGTTTCAAAATAGTTAAAAAGAGTTTAAGTCATAGATGAGATCCAGTTAATCTGTAAACTGACAAGTCACTGTGTCAGTTGTTTTTAATGTGCCACCAATGGGATCAGACTTCAGGGCCTCAAGCCTGGCCCTCACCTTTTCAGCTGGCCCAAGAAATCTTTAAGATATATGGTTCATTCATTTTCTTTAAACTTCATCAAATTGAAATGTCTGCAGGGTTCTGTGCTCTGTGACAGTGTGCGCCACCAGTAATCAATGAAAGCACAAAGAAGTGATTTATAAACTGGAACTTCTTTGCGCTGTTCGGAGCAGGGTGTGTGATACAAGGTCAGAGTGGGAGGACGTTTCTCGCAGATATTTGCTTTCAAGTAAGTCGAGTGCATTTTCTCTCTGCAGCACATCAGAGGGGGAGAGGACCACCTACGGAACGACGGCACAGACGCTCATGTTGTTTCTGTTGTTTGAATCCAGTCTGAACTGTGTCAGACTTGTTGTAATGGCTCCGTAACAGTGTTCTGAAATAAGTTTCTAATTGGCTGTTTTCCTGGGCTCGCTTCTGTGCCAGCATGCAGACTGACATATTTGTTTGGCCGATATGCGCCTGTCGTCTTTTTAATCCCGGCCGGTGCCAATTTGTCTGTCAGGGACACTCAAATATTTATTTAATCGGAGGCATTTATGTGATTCATTGCCTGTAATAGTTTCTTCTAATGTGTTCAACTTCGCTCAAAGTGTTTTGTTTACACCATTAAGGCCTCTGTGGGTAATTTGTTGCGCGGCAATTTGCCTACGATCTTCTCTTTTCAAGTTCGTTGAGTCGCTCTTTAAGACCATTAAGTAAAGCAGGGTGTGCGGCCTCTGAGAAATATTGTTTTGACCTTCAATCGGGCGATGCAGTGGAAGCAGAAGCCGCCCTCAGGTGTGATTAAAGGGATTTTTGGCTCTCGTTCCACATAAACGAGCCGCCGATGTTTTTAGAACGAGCGGGCAGGTTACATGATGACAAACGGTCTATTTCAGTGACATCTAACAGCTCTCTGCAAGCTGTCGCCTCTGTGCCTGCATCGCTTCCTGATGAGACTGAAATAGTGCTTTTAGCCCGACGCTTCCTATGACAAACAGGGCTAAAAATAATCGCGTTCATGGAGGAAATGACAAAGTGGTGCGATGCAAGTTTACGCAAAGTTGCCCGAGCCATCTGCTGATATCTGATATTTGTCTTTCGTCTGTTTGAAACCCCAGACTTTAGTACACAGTCTCCACTGAAGCGTAATTCCTGTTACGAGGATAGGATTTGATCCAGTGTCTTATGTTTTACTTGATGAGCAGAAAAAATAAAAAAATATAAGGTTCTCTCATCAAGGCCCTTGGATTTTGCGCTTGTTTGGGCCGTTGCTGAGTCTGGTCTTGTCGTCTTGTGCCAAGCAAAAGTATATTTGTTTATGCAGGAAAACGATCCAATATTACATAAATGTGAGTTGTGAAAGCTTGTGCACTGCTACAATTACAAGATAATTTCAAGGCCAAATCAGGACTGATCTGTTGCTAAGTGTTTCCAGTCAGTGTAATGAGACTCAGGTGACATTCAGGGCCCTGCTTTGCTGAAGGGATAGAAGTCACAGTCTGGAGGACAAGTCAGAAGACTATCGGGACGGATGACACCAAAGTCAACACTCAACCCCATCCAGTCCATGGAACATTACGGTAGTAATGTCCTTGTTCTGGGCTCGTTTTGCTGCATCTGGGCCAGGACCGCTTGTCATCATTCATGGACCAATGAATTCTTCTTAATAATATCAGCAAATTATAAAAGAAAATGTTAGGACATTCGTACCTGAGATGTATCTTAAGAGAAACTGGGTCATGCAGCAAGAGAACAAGCCCAAGCACACAAGTCGTTCTACAAAAAAACGGTTAAAGAATAACAAAAATGAATGTTTTGGAACGGCTAAGTCTATGTCCTGACCTAAATCCAATAGAAACATTGTGGAAGGACCTTGACGCAGGAAACCCACCAACATCTCTGAACTGAATTAGTTCTTTACGGAGGACTGGACTAAAATTCCTCCAAACCGCTGTGCAGATGACAGATCAGCAGTTACCGGAAACATTTAGTTGCGATACTGCGATACAGATACTGAAAACAAGAGTGCACTCACTTTTGCATCTCTCAGATATGTAATATTGGGTCATTTTAATGAATAAACAAAAAAAAAAACAAGTATAATACTTTAGTTTCATTTGTTTTGTTGGTGGTGTTTCGAGTGATTTTCATGCACGAATGTGAACAATTCAGAAGGGCACAAAAGCTTTGAAGTGGTACTGCATCTGTATATGCCAGCTGACCGTTGGTTGTTGAGTTTGCAGTGTGTTCAAGGGCAATTTTTTCGATCCAGACACAGGTGATGTCGGTCGGCCTTCATTACCCGTAGTCGGTTTGGTGTGCACAGGCTTTTTTGGCTGAAAACATTTTCATTCTAGTGGTACATAGTTGACAACTCCTTTAGCATATAGGGGCATACATGAGTAATTAATAGTGCAAATCTTCGGCAGTCACAGCAGGGTATTTAATATGTATTCGTGTATTCTGGATTTACATGCCTGTTGTAAACTCAAACTGTGCTTCATAAAGGAAGCTAACTCTGCAAAAAGTTACAGATGACGACGGCAAATTCATGCAAGAATCACTTATAGACGATGTTGGTATGCACTGTTGGCTCACTAGACAGAAAAAGCAAAATGCAGGATCTCCTCACAGCTGGAAAAAAAATAAAACCGTGCATAGATGGCTCTGGAAATGCATAGTCTTTTATTTGCCTGGTGGATGACTTGTTCTAAGCACTTCAGGGATCTCTGTTGTTCTGTTGTCTCTCACGATGTTGAGATCGGGGATCCGTTGGGGCCACACCACCTGCAGAAGGTGCTTCCTCCTCTTGCTGCTTATGATGCTATTTCATAACTCCAGCGTCTCCCTCATCTTGTTGCATCATGAATAAGAATCTAATACTCTATGCAGAACTGCGTTTGCTGTTATGATTTGATCACTAAAGACACAGCCGCTGTGTATTCTCTGCAAACTGTTTGCTATATTACAAATACTGTTTTAATGGATATATATATATTATGGTGCAAGTGGACCATAATATATATGTGTAATATAGTAATTATACTACGTTGCATTGAACAGAAACACAGCTTCAGTAGCTGTAATGTACTTTCATCTGCTGCCATCTAGTGGAACCTGTGCAGTGTAGAACCTAGTATGTGAGGTCGTCAAGTGATTCAACACACAATGCAAACAAATCTACTTAAATATGAGATTTGATAAGCCTGTGTGCCACTGTTGTACGAGCCAAACTATAAAAGCACACCTTCAGTTCATTACTATTTGACCGCGATGCATTCTTACCCGTCAGATGACACTGACTCATTCGTCTCTGCCTCCCTCCAGCTGTTCACTGCAACTTGAGCCAGAATGGCATCGACCACCAGATGTGCCCGGAGGACATGACGTCGCAGCTGGAGGAGGAGGAGGAGTCGGTGGACGCGGGGCCCGTGCTGCTGGACGACGACAGCCCGGGCTACCAGGACGTCAGCCCTCCGCCCATGTACCAGCGCCGCTCCCCGCCGCACCGCTCCGTCTCTGAGTCGGAGTTGTCCCGGGTAAGAGTGGCACCGAAAACAAGCGGCTTATTCGGGTTTCTTCCTGCTTCCAGCTGGAACCTGGGCATAAAATATATAATACTGTGTTCATACCACACTTTCTGCCACCTCCCAGGGATGCCAGGGTCTGCATCTGTCAAACTGCACACAAGATGAATGTGAGAACATTGTTGATAATGGAGTTAGTCCACTGTTGATAATGTATTCTCCACACTATTGGTGGGAGTGCAGTGAATTAAAAGAAAGAATGGGGACTTGGGACTCATTGGCTGGGAGGAAGTGGGCAAACGGAGCATAAGGTGCGAGTACTTGAGATTTATAATGAAGTGATTTCGGCAGCGTGGGAAATGGTGAAGAGAATGGAGCAGAAGAAATAGCCTAAATTAACGGTGGAGGGATAGAGACAGCACAAATCTATCTCACCAAAGCTTCATTACGGATAACTATAAAAATTCTACTGGTCCCAGTATTTATATTTCTTATTTTTAGAGCTCTGTTGCCTGCTTTTTTTAAATTATTATTTATTTTTTGACCACTTGAGGGCAGCAGAGCAAGTCTAAGAGGTCATCAAAGAGGGGAACCGGTTTCTGCTCAGACATCCAGCAGACATGAAGCAGTCTTGGCATTCCTTTAAAAGTGTGTTTGCAGCTAATGGTACGTCCTAAAAATCGATTTAGCTCCGAGACGGCTCCAGAGATTTGCCTCTAAAGTCACTATCTATGTTTGCATAACTATGAGCTGGATGATGCTAGGCTGCAGTCCTCACTGAACCCTCGCTTGCATGTCATCCCCTCTCATCCCATTACTTCCTGTCTGTCTCCCTTAAAAAACGCTGGATCTAATAAAGGCATAAGACAGGAGACGACAATTAAAATCAACAGATAAGGTCAGTAAAATACTTTTGTATGCAATTTAAACCAATATAATGAAAGTCTTTAGCTCAGGTTCAAATCAAAAGAGGTAATTACAGTTTTTCTTTATTCTGAAGTGCCTGTTAGCAACTGTTAGCGCACTAATAGACAAAACCAACATGTTGGAAATAGAACACCAGCTAAGTTAGAGCATTTTCTAAGCTGCTGGCCTCTTAGTCATGTTTCCAAATTGATCTCACTCAGAGAGCGAATTCATACTGAGTGCCTGCGGTGCTCCGGCTGCATTTACAAAAACCCTCACTTTGTATTAAATTGTATTTTGGGTCAAATTACAGCATGCGAGCACAAACGTCCACAAAACGCCCAGCCACCCACTTATATGAAATAACCCCCTATGTTCACATCTACTTCAGTACAAACAACTGTTTTAACGCAGGGAGAAACAAGCTGTTGTTAAGGGCTGTGTTTTAACTCTTCGTCAGTGCTCCTTGTAATTCATCAAAGGACCCATCATCAGACCAGAATGACGCCTCGCTTCTTCTCCAGAAATAGGCCGTGGTCGGGACAGTGGGAGGAGTGATCGCTCTTGGCGCGCGCACACTCTCGGATTCTCTTTTCTCCGGGTAAAATCTGTGGTAATCAGCTGCCAGTCAAAGCAAGCGGACGCACTTTGAGTCAGAAACCGGTGCTTTGTGTAAACCCTGGATGGAGCCTTTGAAAGAGCAGACACGCTGCCAGACCATGGTTCAATTAGTGCAAACACACACAGGAAGTGAGAGTGGAGATTCTTCTGGACTCTCCGACAACTATAAGTTAATATGAAGTGTGCTGTACTGTGCTGAAATCACATGCACCGATCAGCCACAACATTAAAACCACTGACAAGAGAAGTAACTAGCATTGACTATCTTTTGACAACACAGTGATCCGCTGGGAAACTTTTGGACCTGGCATTCATTCATGTGGATGTTCCTTAGACATGTAGCACCCACCTAGACCAGACCAGGCACCCCCACCCCATAGCAATGACACTCCTTGATGGCAGCAGCCATCCCCAGCAGGATGCAGCCTGACACAGACACACACACAGAAATTCCCTAGATCCCAAACCGATCAAGCATCTGTGGGATGATCCACAGAGGCCCCTCCCCTCAACCCATAGGACCCAAAGGCCCCCACTAACACCACAGGACACCCTCAGAAGGTCCATGTCCATTATCTGATGAGTTACAACTATTTTGGAGGCACAAGGGAGACCTACACTATATTAGGAAGGTGGTCATAATGTTATGCCTGATCGGTGTATATGTGTGTTTTACAGTATGTGAACTCATGAATTTGAGCAGACCACTTCTGTTTTGTTACCACACTGTTTCTGTCCCTCCCGGAAACTTATTTATTGATTTAATCCACTTCTCTTAAGCACTAATATTTTCCTATTGAACAGATTATTAAAAGGTTTAATCCCGTCCCTCTTGATATGAATCGAAACTCCTTCCAGTCAGGCCCAGTTTGTTCTGATCGAGATGGTTAAATTAGGGCTACACTGGTCCCCGTCTAAACACAGCAAGTGTTAAGTGTCTGCGCTGGAATTAATAGCCACAAGTCTTTGGGAAGAATTCAATACATCATGCGAATAAAGGCTTTAATTATGTAGAATGATAATCTCCGAGCAACAGAGCCATGGGCCAGATAGTATTTATTAATACTTACAGGATCTGGGCTTAATTAGGCGGAAGCATTGGACATATTGGCCTCAATTAAAATCACACTGACACAGAAGCTGGAGAATCTGAAGCTTCGATAGGGTGATGGCAGTTCTGGGAAAGTGGGCCTGATTTTGACATTTTAATTTCGATCCTTCAGGTTTTTATGCAACATGCGTTCTGATGATAGACCTCTGCTAGGGCTAACATTTGATAGCATAAATGTATATATATACTCTAAACTGTGGTGCAGCATCTAGTGCTGTATAGTATGTAATGTGCGATAAGACTTGTACTTCAGAATAATTGAAAATGTTCTATATTTCTAACATACACCGATCAGGCATAACATTATGACCACCTTCCTAATATTGTGTAGGTCTTCCTTGTGCCTCCAAAACAGTTGTGACTCATTGGAGAATGGACATGGGCCTTCTGAGGGTGTCCTGTGCCAGGCTGCATCCTGTTGGGGATGGCTGCTGAACATCAAGGAGTGTCATTGCTATGGGGTGGGGGTGTCTGGTCTGGTCTGGGTGGGTGCTACATGTAACATCCACATGACTGAATGCCAGGTACAAAAGTTTCCCAGCAGAACACTGTATTGTCACGAGATGGTCGACTTTATTTACTTCTCCTGTCAGTGGTCATAATTTTTTGGCTGATCGGTGCATATAATGTCAAAGAAACATTACGGTTTGATTCGCAGCTAATCATTTTCTCAAGCTCACGCATGTAGAGATCCCTCAATTAGCTCCCGATAAATTTGAAGACCTAAGCGATCCAGACCCTTCGCTCCCATCTCTATGAAGGTCATTTCAGTTCATCACATCGGCGCTGTTAATTTTTAAATATTGGATCAAAGCTGAGTCATGCGCCCGCCCCGGCTCTGTAATCGAGTCGAGCCTCGGCCGTAGATTAAACATGAAGCGTAAAGCAGGCCATTTAGACTCGGAGGATGGCCATAACATCCACGGCGAATCACCTCATCTCAGTCGTAATCAATATCAAGCCCAAGGTGAATATATCTTGTTTGGTGCTAACGCGCCCTTGCCATGCTTTACGGGCCCTGCCGAATCCCAAGGTCAGGGACCGTGGAGGGGGTCTTGTGTACTTTTCTTTGATGTGCCCGAGCAAAGTTGGCGTCGCCTGTAAATCCAATTTCAAACAGGGTGCTCCTGATGAAGGCTTATTAATTTACCCAGCATAGCGTGTTATTCTGTCAGCCATCCGCGGCTCTCCGGTCTCCTCTCTACCCCTGTCCACACACACACACACACACACACACATTTTCATCCCAATTCCTGTATGTAACAGATTAATTAATAGGGGGAATTTTTCATCTCCTGCCAGCTCTGGCCGAGAGAAACGGAGCGAGGCGGAGAGAAAAGGCAAGCGAGGGGAGAGCATGCCAGAGCTGTTAATTAGCTGCGCGGAGGAGATAGGGCAGACGACACAGGGCTCCGTGTCTCAAACAGCCATTCACTCAGTCAACATGACATTAATGGCAGCTGCCCCCCTATCTTACTCCTTTCAGTGCTCCAGTTTTGACACAAGAGGGCAGTGTTTGACAGGAAATCTTATTTTGGTGCAAAATAGGTTGGAGAGATGCACAGGCTAATGCAACCTCGCAGTAATTGATATAAGTAAACCTGAGTGCAGCGCTTTTAAATTTTCCACACTGACAAGTTCAAATTATAAAGCGCTTTAAACCATAGCATGGTAACACTTTGTTTTAACACCTTGTGTTTAGCAGAAATACCCTGCCTTGAGAATAAGAAGCTTCTTTTCTGCAGAACACAGTTGAAAATTGGTATGATTTAAATCAAACATTCCAGATTTTGATACTCGAAAGTTTCTCAGATATGACCCGTGCAGAAAGAGCTGATTGGCTACGTCTCAACGGGGAATAACACTAGTGTATCATAAGAAAATATTGGTGAAATTAACGAGTTTCGCGGCAGATAATGCGCTATTTAGAGGCTGCGTTTCAGTGCCCCAGTCACTTCCACTATATGGATATATGCGGATCTAAATATCATCTGAAGTTATATGGGTGAGTAAATGGTCGTATTTTTTGCCAGAAGTAAGGTCCAGGTTGTAAAAAAACGATAGTTCCCCTTTAACCTGATTGGACAAATGCGGTTTGGTTGGTTCCATCCAACAAAACGTCACCACCGCTCCTAATGAAGGGTTATCTTTCTGAACAAAAAGCAGCAGCCCTTGTGCTGTCGAAGAGCTATTGAATATTTGTTTTGCCCCTGTTTACATTTGCACAATAAACCAACAAAATATTGGTGAAATGAACGAGTTTCGTGGCAGATAATGCGCTATTTAGAGGCTGCATTTCGGTGCCCCAGTCACTCCCACTATATGGATATACGCGGATCTAAATATTGTCCGAACGACTACAAATGACACCAAAGTTATATGGGTGAGTAAACGATCATATTTTATGCCAGAAATAAAGTCCAGGTTGTAAAAAAACGGTAATTCCCCTTTAACCTGACTGAACAAATGCGGTTTGGTTGGTTCCATTCAACAAAACGCAGCCGCCGCCGCTCCTAATGAGGGGTTATCTTTCTGAACAAAAAGCAGCAGCCCTTGTGCTGTCAAAGAGCTATTGAATATTTGTTTTGCCACTGTTTACATTTGCTCAATAAATGAACCCATATTTTTTTTTGTGTGTGTGCGTCCGGGGAAATATCCGGGGTCGAGCTTCAATCTCAGTCATTTCTTAGTGGTAAACAAAACTCCTGGAAAAACTATGAAATCTGTCATGAGCTCCTCGTGGCTCGGTTTAACTGTAAACTGTGAATTCCTGACACAAACCTCGTCCATATACGGGCTAATTGCTGCTGCAGTTAATGTTTTTAATCGAATGAAGAGACATTTGACCCGGCAATCAGCCCTAACAATCTCAGAGCCAAAGTGAAAACCTTCGACTCGAGGGGCGGGGGAGGGAGGGGGTTTGCAGTTCTCCTTTCGAAACAATTACTGCTGTACAACACCGCTGCCAAACCCACTCTCTCCGGGTCACGCGGTGTTTGTCTCCGGAATGCTTTTCAGCTCTTTTTATTCCCAGCTTTTTTTTTTTTTGTATTCCGGCCCCGTCCTCACGGAAGGGGCCACGTGATTGCCTCTTGATTAATTTAGCCGAGCACATTCATATTGGATCTTTTAAATGCTTATCAGCGTTGGCGCGATTACATGCCTCATTATGTATGTAATAGTTTTGCGCTGGGGTCGTTAATGTGCGGATGTTTACTCCTCCGCGCACTCTGGTTCGCGTAAGGGTTGGACGTCCCCTCCTCCCGTATCCCACCCCCCCGGCACCCCACCCCTATATAAAAAAGGCTTTATTCGTCGTCTTTAATTTTTGAAGTTGTCCTTGCTCTGTTGCTAAGGTAACGTGAAGAATACTGGGAGCTGTACTCGGCTTCCAGATATCAATTAAAGCCAAGGACACTGAACGCATGTTGGCACAGATGGCAGTTGGATGATTTGTGCATGTATGTGTGTGCAATTATGTATTTTCCTTCCAGTGTTTGTGTGCATGTGCTGCACATGTGGATATCTCTCTCTCTATATATATATATGTGTGTGTAGTGTGTGTGTGTGTGTTCTCAGACGCATTCCACTTAGAAATAAAACAGGCTTCTCCTCTCACCCTTGCGCTGTCACTCAAATCTCTAATTGGCCCGGAGTCTCTTGAACACATCTCTTTGAGCGTGATTGTGCTCCGGCTTTCTTCTCTCTGCTCTGCTTTCCCTCTCCGCCCTTTGGCTCAGCTGGCTGGCAGGCGGGCAGGCGTGCGGGCGGGGTGGAAGGCACCGGCCCACCTATTGTGCCGGCCCCGGGAAAACACAGCCACGGGCTAAATCGGTGCAGAATGTAAAACACAGATGGCCATTGACTCACAAATGGGTTCATGGAAAATGAGAGAGTCTCCTGTGTCAAAGTCTGCTGCCGAGTCCACTCTATTTTATTTTTTTTTCTTATTGTCTGTCAGCCCAGCCATCCCTCACACTCCCAGCCTCCTCTGCTCCTTCTCCCTTCTTTCCTGCACGCTTTCAACACTCTTCTTTTCTTCCCTATCCCTCACTCTTGGCCTCCCTCACTCCGTTGTCGCCTCAGGCTCCTAGTCAGGGTTAATTAGCATTGAGCTGAGCAGTGTTTAATGGTTAATGTGGTTTCTCCCTGTGATAGCACTCATTCCGCTCCCTGCAGATTCAACATCCATCCACGCAGGATGCCCGAGCAATCACATTAAGAGACGCGGCCTCGCCTACCTGCGCGCGTACCCACCCGCTTTCTTTGGCTGCGTGTCACCTCACCTGCCTGCAGGGGGGCGTGGACCATATGCCCCGAAGCAGCATGAACATCTCCTCCAATTTCTCTTTCTCTCTGGGACGCTGGTTATGCAGTGAGTGGGAAGAAGCGGCGGGAGAAAGGAGAGAGCGAGGTAGCGGCGTATAATAAGAAACAGGTGAGAGAAGGGGATGGGAGAGATGAGAGCAGCAATATGTGGGGAGAGGACAATGCGATTGATCTGACAGGGACTGCGCGGGATTGAATACGGGGGAAGAGATGAGACATGACGGAAGGAGCGAGAAGGCAAAGCGGAGGAAAGGCTGCCAGTACCTGTTATTCTGCCTTCTCGGGGTGGAGGAGGAGGAGGAGGAGGAGGAGGAGAAGGGGCTTCCATTGCTATGCCACACCACGCGGCAGCCGGAGAGGAAGGCTGAAGTGGAAGGGAGTGGATGTGAAATTTTAATCACCTCTCTCTGTTTGTAATTTTAGTAGCCCCTCAATCAAAATCAAAAGCGTTGCCAGCACTTTGGAGAGCGATCACTTGGCAGGCATCTCCAGCTGTTGAAGTGTTTAAATTAGAAGAGCGTCTTGCAACTGGAGTACATTGCAGCACAGATATAATGCAGCCTCGTATGACTTGCATTGCTTGTCAACCCCCTTATGCGTTGAATTATTCTTCCTAATTTAATTATGGCTGATTAATGGCAACAAGTAGTATGCTTTGATCATCTGCGCCATATGTGGTTTGCATGTAGAAGTACACCGATCAGGCATAACATTATGACCACCTTCCTAGTATTGTGTAGGTCTCCCTTGTGCCTCCAGAACGGTTTTGACTCGTCAGAGAATAGGTCTTCTGAGGGTGTCCTGTGGTGTCTGGCAACAGAATGTTATTAGTGGGGGGCCTTTGGGTCCTATGGGTTGAGGGGAGGGGCCTCTCATCCCACAGATACTCGATCAGTTTGGGATCTGGTGAATTTGGAGGCCAGGTCAACACCTTGAGCTGTTCTTCGTGTTTTTTGAGTTGTTCCCGAAGCGTTTTTGTGTGTGTGCCTGTATCAGGCTGCCATCAAGGAGTGTCATTGCTATACGGTGGGGGTGCCTGGTCTGGTCTAGGTGGGTGGTACACGTCTAAGTAACACCCGCACGGATGAATGCCAGGTCCAAAAGTTTCCCAGCAGATCACTGTGTTGTCGCAAGATAGTCAACGTTATTCACTTCTCCTGTCAGTGGTCATAATAATGTGGCTGATCGGTGTAATGTGCACACTTGGTGTTGTTTTTATGGATGATCTGTAGCCGCTTTAGTACCAGTCTACCTTCTAAGCAAGTGTTGTAGGGTTGGATCGCCCAACGGTTGCATTTATTGTGCCCAGAGGATGATGACGCCCCACAGTGCCACCATCAGATTCACATTTTGATCGGAATCACTGCTCTCCGAAGTCAGTCGGATCCTATGGCACAACCCCCTTCCATTATTCTGTTTGTGCGATATTTCAGATTTTCAAATGTTCTCCTTCTTTCTTTTGTTTCAACCAAATGCTGCTGCGATTTCATTTTGGGATCTTGCTGCCCGCGGATCGACCTGCACGTGAGGCGTCAAAGGGAGCACTGGTAAATTGCAGCAATGCCAGAAAAAAAAAAAAAAGAAAAACCCTAATGAAAATTTTTTCTTCCTGAGCAAATTCTCTGCCGTGAAAATTAGGACAAGAACAACTCGCACCAGGTTCCACTCTGTTCCCTTTGTTCCTGCCAAAGATCTGCTGAACACACCTAACACTGCCGTTGGATTCAGTGAAATTCATGTTATCATTTCACGAAATGAAAATACATTTTTATGGTCCGTAAAAGGCAGCGATCACATAGTAAAAGGGAAAGCGATATGCTGCTTCGGGGTTCGAAACATTAAAAAGTAATTGTTAATATGCTTGGCAGGCCTTGAGGTCATTTACAATGCAATTTGAGGAGATAATCAAAATGTCAACAAAATGTGATTTATTCATACTTCCCGTCACATTGTAACGCTGATTAACTTTAATGCTGATACTTATTAATTCCAAATTTGTCTACTAAATTTCCCCCAAAAAACAGATCCCAATTGTATAAATCCATCCTTTCTGTTATTGTCTAGATTTTGTTTCAGATGATCTTGTTAAAGAAAAAAATGGATGCGGGGTTATTTGTTTCCGTTTAATATGTGCAGTGGCATCGTGGCCAGTTGATTGAGCTGTAACAGCGCGAACATGGAGAACATATGTTTAGATCAACTCAAGAGTCCACCCAGCTGTATGCCGTGTAATTGTATTTTTATTGACTTTCCTGGAGTTATGTCTCCTCTTCGTATTTTTAAAAGATTAATACTTTATTGATCCTTAAGGGAAAATGTCACACAGTTAATAGTGGATGATGAAGTCGGGTGAAGGGCCAATCCATGTAGAGGTGATGTGAGCATGCTGTAGCCAATCAATGGAAAACTATGATAGAAAGCAGCTTCTGAATCACATGCTCTGACCAACACGTGAACATCCACACACGATATATTCACATTTTTACTGCTTTACATTTGTAGATTCTGCAGAAACCTTTTAAAATCATGGTCTATACATTTTGTTGTTTTTTTTGTCGCTCTCTCACGCAGCCGGGATACGTGAAGCTGTCGAAACCGGTGGCCCTGTGGACCCAACAGGACGTGTGCAAATGGCTGAAGAAGCACTGTCCCAATCAGCACATGATCTACAGCGACTCCTTCAAACAGCACGACATCACAGGTACTTTCTGGGAACCAGCGCAGCGGTTGACACGGCAGATGGCCGCAGCGGAGTCGGCGGGAGCTCTCGCTGAAGTTGATTAGTGGTTGACACTCGCAGTCACATTTCCATGTTGATTTATTCACGATTACATGATTCGTCACATGTAGGAATTTGCACAAGAAGTTTGTGCAGAGAAGTGTTGGGTAATAATGCATTGTTTAAAAAAATAATGACATAATTAGTAATTCTGCTCAGTTACTTTAATGAAGGGTTGAAATCAGTTTAGTGGAGGATGTGGTGGAGGTTGTAGGGTAGGTCATTTGGCAAATATAAAATTTGGGTGCATGTTCTTAAAAGAGTAAGCTTTTATTTTAAAGTAGCAGGTTGGAGCTTCTCAAGAGCTGCTGTATGTGCAGTCAGAGAGGCTAGCTGCAGAAAGGTCATATATCAAATAATATTAAAATCTAGAGGTGCCCACTTGTTAAACTCTAGCCTCTTGGGCTGAAAAAGGAAGCCACTGCAAAAGTTCCGAAAACTGTAATTCCTTAAATGACCACTTGAGGCTGACTGTTTTGGTCTTTAGCTGATTTCGTCATCCGGGACAACTGTTCAGGTGGGAATCTTTACGTATCTCAGCTGTTTAAATTATATCAAGGCTTCAAGTTGTGCCTAATTAAAGGCGTGGCCACTTTGAGTGACAGGTGGGTGTCCTCACAGATCGTTAGCCATCTAGCTAGGCTAGGCATCGTCCACCCATCTCTTTGCCCATTTTTGAATTAGCCCTAATCTGGGCGGAGTCAGGCACTGCCAAGTTGGCAACAGCTGAAGATACAACTATGAGCTTTTACTCCGCTTTTCAGGAAACCTGCTGCTGACATAATAAATTGTTTCTCCATCTTTATGCTCAGTCTGTGACTAAAGTACAGGAGTGGGAACAGTCCATGTTGGGGGTGGAGGCAGCTCTCCTGTAGACTCTGTTCTTATATATGCTATACAGAGAGGGCAGTGGAGTCCTGGTGATCCTCTCAGCAGTCTTCACCACTCTCTACCACTCTCTGGTCCATGCCCGTAAGTGCTGCCGTACCACGCGGTGATGCAGCTGGTCAAGATGCTCTGAATGACGCAGCTGTAGAAGTTGCTGAGGATCTTAAGTGACATGCCGAACTTATTCAGCCTCCTCGGGAAGTACAGTTGCTGTTGAGCCTTCTTGACCAGCTGTGTGGTGTTCACTGTCCAGGTGAGGTCTTCAGTGATGTGGACCCCTAGGTACTTAAAGCTGCTCACCCTTTCCACTTCAAGTTCCTGGATAAACAGTAGCCGATGGGGGCTGCTCTCCTTCCTCATGTCCACTATCATCTCCTTGGTCTTGTCCGTGTTGAGGGTGAGGTTCCTCACACCACGAGACCAGACTGGCCACCCCCTCCTGTCACTGCAGCGTCGTCCGCAAACTTCAGGATGGTGTTATCCTTCTTGGAGGCGACAAGGTCGTGGGTGAACAGGGTGTAGAGGATGATGACACAACCCTGTGGGGTGCCAATGTTCGTGGAGATGCTGGCCAAAGTCCTGTTCCCAATCCTTGCAGTCCGAGTGTAGACAGAAACCTGTGCCATAACATCAAAACTCCTTTCCTGTTTCATATTTCTTTAAAAATGAATGAGTTTTTAAATCAGGATGTCAGTCCAGACTCAAATCTCATCTCTTTGCCTTAACCCTGCTCCGCATGTAACGCCTCGTCTTGACGTAGCCAGGTCCCATTCATAACATCGCAGGTGCGCTCTGCACCCACTTGTCTGCCACCTGCAGCCCTGCCACCCGGCCTACCCGTCTGTCCGCCCCTCCCTCCCCGCTGTTACCACCGACAACAGTTGCCACGTCAATCATCCCCCTAACGAGGCTCCTCAAGGTCACTCCGCCGCTAACGACACTCCAGCCCGCATAGCAACAGACGACCGTTAATTGCCGTGCACTCTATCTCTCGGAGCACGACTGATCACATTAATATGTTTATTTGTTGCTGCTGAGGACCTCCTCGGCTCAGTGGCTGGCTGGCAGGATAAATTGCTCTGCGGTCGTGATGAGTTGTGTAATGACTCACGCTCCCGCTTTAACCTTTGATGCGTTTTGACTGTTGTCTGTCTGCACGGAGGATTTGGAGATTTAGCATCCTCTCGTTTAATGATCTGAAAACGCGCATCTCGCCGCCGTGCACCTCAAGTTGCGCGATATATCTCATCGCCGGCGCGGCGGTCCCTGAGATAACCCACAGTTCATTGCGCGCTCACCGAGCCGCTGCGGCATTTTTGGATTCATCTCCAAGCGAAAGCATTTTTGAGAGATTATGTATTCTCATTCCAGGTACCAACAGCGATGTATTGATAAATCGTTTCTGGAACATGAGTTGTAGTTTTTTTTTTTTTTTTTATTGATTTGTGTGCAAAATAGATGATTTGCAGAAATAATTCAGGTGAAATACGGGGCACATAAAAGCACCCAGCTCAACAGTCCTCTCACCACATCCATGCTGTTAATGCATGAAAGAAAAATCTTGTCAAGTGCAGTTATCTAGTCACTCATTTGTTCGAAATTTCTCTCGGGGTCCATATCTAAACACAGAATATTAGCCTAACTCTAAGATTAAACGCCTCAGTGTTCCTGACAAGTCTGATGCGTTCGGCTAGGGCCTGTAAATAAATGATTATTTCTCTTAGTAGTCTTCCAGTGATTAAAACATCAGAACTTGGCTTCCTAATGGCGTATTAACTTAATGACCTGAGTGTGTCATTAAGGTGTAATGATTTTTTTACGGCTCCGTTCAAGCGAGGAGAGGGTTAACCAGATATGCTTGCACACTCATGCACATACGGTAAGCTCACGTGCTTTTTCTGCCGGCTCATTTAGGAGATAATGACATGCGCGAAACCTGCAAGTAATTCAGTTTGTCTTCGCATCGAGCATTAATTAACGGAACCCAATTAAAACAGGCCGAGCCACACCAATTGGGCTCACAAGGCAATTTGCATCCCAATCAATCTTTGAAATATTATGCAGATATTTTTTTTTTTTCCTGTTCCTACGTCCTATTAGAATAAACAAGGGGGGGAACAAATGATGGAATATTGTTGTGGAAAACAATCATGCGTAGACAAACAAGCAGTGAGTGTGAATACATTTATAAGAGCGCGCAGCCGTGCATCCGAGATGATCTGTTTGTTTAGCGTGCTTGTCAGACGGTAGCCGTGACCCTTGGAAATTGGCGCATGTGTGTGTGTGTGTTCATGTGTGTGTGTGCATGAAAAATCCTGGTCGGGTTTTGGTTTCTCAGCACTGGATTCTCCAGACCTTAGCTGTATTTTCTGTCCAATCCATCCTCAACAGACAGAACAGACAACCCTCTTTTCGGCTGCCAGCGGTACTCAATCTCACTTGTCTTGGCAATGTAGTCATCCCTTCATGAAGTAGCAAATCAATAAACGGTCTCTATTCCAGATCATAATTCAAACGGGCATTTGTGTCCTCCCTCCTTTGACATGAAGCAGCGGCGAGGGAAATGCATTTTTACTGCGGATCGGGGGCCGGTGCAACATTTTAACGTTGAATGACTCCAGTATGCAGCAGCTGCCTCCCTGCTAGGCTCGTGTAACCTCTGCCAAAGAAATCAATGTTTCCCATCCTCCCTCCAGCCCCTGCTGCCAAGAAACCCTTCCCCTTCCTCAATCTTCACCTCCCACCCCCAACAGAGACGGCGGCGAATTTGACTTTAACACCCAGCCGCCATTAAAAATGCATTAAAGCATATTAAGGCATAATTAGATATTAGTCCCTAATCCGTTGTAATTACAAAGACAAAGCTCTTTTGGTTGAGAGAATGGCTCGGCGCGATAAATTAGTTGAACTCGCAGTTTCCGATACCTTAGATCGTAATCAAAGGTGTGATGACAGTGGTAATCAAAAGCAAGAGGGTGGAAGAGGGGAAAAAAGAGTGAGTCACTGTTAAGTTATATTTTCTGTCAGAGAAGAACATTACCTCACATTGTGGAAATTCAGAGCCTCTCTTAGGGCATACAGTGACTGAATTAGATGCAGCTGTAGAGGCTGGCTTCTCAGGCAGGTTTAGAAACTTTTGAATGGTGGGGGTCTAAACTGAGGTAGAGTTTTAAAGTTTTAAAGATCTAGACAGTATTATTTATAAGGCTACGGATCTGCATCCGCCAAAAGAGAATGGGAAATTATTGTCTTCACTACCCAACTTATTCCAAATATATGTCCCTAAAGTTTGTCTTAAAGGGAGCTGAAGTACGGTGCTCCCGCTGCTTGGAATCCAAACTCCAAACTAACTTGAATCTTGGCACCAAATAAATTAAAACAAATTGCTTGGAAGCACCATTAGCTTCATGTAAATATTGACGAACCTTCCGCAACTTCTCTCATAGGTTTCCCGACGAGAGGTTTTGAAGCTCGGTGTGAACGAGACCATCTGTCGCCATCTTGGCAAAGCCTCACTCCGTCTAAGTGTCGGCTTATTCATTTCTCATTTTCACATTTTAAAAGAGGTAGTGCTGATGTGGTTATATGATGCAGAGGCAGACGGCTAGCAACCTGTAACAACATAAAAGAACCTTTAATTACGCATAACTATAAGGGGTGAGTTATACAAAAAATATTCAGTGGGTAAATTAGGTACAAAGACTGAAGCATTTTTTTTTTGTACCAGGCTCTGTTGGAAAAGTTGGACATTTTAACGTGGAAGTCGTTTGCGCTGCCAGCCTCAAGTGGCCATTTGAGGAACTGCAGTTTTTGACACTTTCACAAAGTTTCGGCTCAGATGTTTTCTTACGCTTGTCTTTAATGGTAAATGGTAAATGTATTTATATGATCTTGAAGTCAAAGCATTCTACAATCATGGTGACACATCTACCTATTCTCTCAGACAAGTACACATTGATACACCTAGCACTGGCAGCAGCTGGGGGTTCAGTGCCTTGCTCAAGGACACTTCGGCATGTGGCATGTTCCGGGCACCGCCAACCCTCCGGTTCGTGGTCACTTGCTCTAACAAACTGAGCCGCAGCCACGCAATATTTTGTGAAAGTTGTTCCAAGACATTCTTTTAAAACATAAATTTAATAAAAATGCACTTTTTAAAGCATTGCAGTAGAAAACGTTTAGGGAAACTTCAAAATTAGACATTTTTACACTTTTACTTGAGGTGGTTGCTGCATTGCTGCATACATTTCTGGCTTTTCTTCGTCTTCTTCTCTGGAAAGCATGAAGCATGGCCAGTAATATAACATGATGTGAAAGAATAATTGATTGAGGAAAGCAGTCCTGAAACAATCTCTCCAGATCAAATGTTCACTTCAAATTCATTCAGAATTATATGAAACACAATGAGACAATTAACCTTTTCCTGCTTAAATACATATAATAATAATAGTTATCATAATTTATTTTTATGTTAAATCTCAAGTTTAAAACCAAACTGGCCAATGATAAGAGTGAAAAATGAATGACAAACCCTTTAAATGTTGTAATATAGTATTATATCCATATATAGTCGGCATTAGCTTTGGACAAATTATGAGACAGTGGGTTCCCGCAACACAAGCAAGTTAAAAGCTCCTTCCATTCCTACGAGCAAGACTCTGAGGCTGAACATGAAACAGCGCTGCCACATTATTTGCCCCCTGGCTGCCCCCCTGGCTGCCCCCCTGGCTTCCCCTCTGGCCACATCCCCAGTTGCAGCCATCCGTCCAGTTTGTTGGTGAGTTTCAAAACGTAGCTTTGATGGAACTACAATAATTTGGACCCGAGAATGCAGAGAAACTCCTTTTACAATATGGGAACAATATCCACTGATGTATGGTGCCATAAGGCCTCACTCTGAATAATTAATAGCCTGTAATATTAGTGGTTTAATGAAGGGTGGCCTGTATCCAGCAGCTCACACTACAGTACGCCACTCGAGCTCTTTTAAAGCTCTCTGTTCCACTCCCCACCCCCCGCCTGTCGAATCCATCATCCCTCCACTTTGAAAATAAGAGCAGCCTGTGTAGCTGTGGCCGTGATCTCCTCGTCCACTGGAAGGTCCCACACTGGGTTCTAAATGTATATTTGATGAGCCGCTAGAACAGCGTGAAAGGTGACAAGCGCTATTTTAAAACAGCCGAGGACACCCAGCAAACGGGCCTCAACGGCGCTTGAGTGATGGGACGATGAATTCTGGAGCCGCCGCTTACTGCTGTCATAAAAGCGCCGCTGTGTAATAGAGGAACAGGCGTATAGCAAATGAGTTGAAGGGACTAACATGGCTGCATATCAACTCTGAGGGCCGCGAAAACGGCTCCGCTGGCGGCCATTGTTTTGTGTTATTTCCAAAAGGGAAATTTGAACAGCTCGCTGCTGATGAGCTGTTTGGGGGGACGATTTGATCCATGGACAGAAGGAATCACGGTTAATGGCGCTCTTAGCAAGGTGATTACATAGCAATGTGTAGCATAAAATTAATTACTGTTGTGCCAATTGAATGTTTTTAAAATGCTGCCCTTGCTGAACCATATGGAGAGCTCGCAAATTAATCTTCAGGGACTGTGAAGGATATGTCACGGAGCAGTTACGAAAACAAGTGTACTCATGGCTCATTATAAATTATACATCAGTAATAAACACAGACAGCTGCTGTTATCTATATGTTAGCTCCATTTCTTTTTAACCACTGTTCCCCCTCGCAGTAAAGAAAGAAGAAAATGTAGGACCTGCCAACCGGAGACAAATGGAACTCCCGATTTTCAAGTCATTACAACTCAAGCTCCCAGTGAAGCTGTTGTAATGAACGTTACAGGAAAATTACAGATGTAGCCGAAGACAACTTATCTCGCCGCCGCCACGTATTCATGATGTGATTACAGTCTCAAGCGCGGTAATCGGCTCACACTGTTCTGAGCATGCCTCACCAGTCATTCACTTGTATGATTCAGCAAAGAAAGGCTGCGAGCAGGCGGCTGGCTGCTGTTTTAGTACACTGGCTCTCTTGTAGCTTGTAATCACATGGATACTGGAAGTCATGCTGGAGCGTTACAGCCTCAGGGTATGATTATCGGCATTACCTGTGTCCAGATTGCGTTTATGAATGGGGCCAGGAAGCATGGAAGGAATGCATGTCAAGTTAGGGCACTTAATGTCAGCTAGGCTTTCGGAACAAATATTCAACAGGAAGCCCGTCTTTATCATGCAGGTATGATGAAATTCACCAAGATGTGGCAAAATAACCCTTGGCGTCACAAATTGGATGGGTACCAAGTTGTACTAATTTTAACTTTGAGGCAACGACCAATGGGAACGACTGATATAACTGACAGCGTTCCCCAAACGTGCATCGTAAGGAAACACCATCCATGACTCTCGTTCCTACCACCAAATTCACCATGCCGATATCGGACTCTGTGCGCCTGGGGGGGGGGTGGAGGGGGACACAGATAGAGCGATGTTGTTTGCATTATTTTCTTTTCAAATTGAGATTGGTGCGTCGATATGCGCTCCGCAACTTTTTTATTATCTTTCACTCGGAGCCATTTGGGGTGAGAAAAATACAAAAGGTTTTCCTAGGCAACCACAGCCTGAAGTATCCACTAGCAACCAACTGTCTGCTACAAAGCAATGGACAACATGGAAATCGCTATATATATATATATATATATGTATATATATAATTCTAAAAATACATAATGTTCAGACAGAGATCAAAATATGTCATTTCTGATGCAGGCATTAGCCCAGCTGTACGCACCAGACAAGCTAACCCTAACCCTAACCCTCTTACACTGGAAAGCAAGTGATTCTACTCATCTGCACTATGTAGACCTGATAATAACCTCATGAATTTATAATGCAAAGCTTTTCACGTGTTCCCGGATAAGCAACTGTACGTGGATGTCTACATCTAGACTGCCATAGTAATTGTGTGGGAGACAAATAGAACTTTCATGAGAACAGCAGAGGGAGAGAGAGGTAGGAGAAGTGAAAGCGATGCCAAGGATGGGATGCATATTCTATCAATTATCATAATCAGATTATTTATATAATGCATAATTTATATTGTTTATTATAGATTATGTTTTCCTGCCAGATTTGTTCTCTGTGTGCGGAAAATATAGACCACACAACAGAGCTCTGACTGCATAATGGGAGCCTGTCTGAACAGATGAAACGCTTGACAGCGCCAGAAGGTGACGGTAAAGAACGATACAGAACGGGGTTAGAAGTCAAAATATCTCTTGAAATTATTTTAATAATTTATTTTAATACGTATTTTTCCTTCAGTTTTATAGAATTACAATGCTTGGTGAGTTGCCCTTTAAAGATGCATGCTCCAGTGTCAATATAGCGTAGCGCAATATGGCTAAAGTGTGCAAAATGATGACCTTTCAAACCATTGCTCACAGAAATCATTTGTGCTCTGTTGTTACCCTTCCAACTCCTCTTAAATGTACAAACAAAAACTTCTACAAACTCTCATGAATAAAGAGGTGCAGTAGAAGAATATTTGAAAAAGGTAGAGCCTTCAGCTATCAGGCTCCTCTTCTGTGGAACTAGCTCCCAGTTTGGGTTTGGGAAGCAGACACCCTCTCTACTTTCAAGGTTAGGCTTAAGACTTTCCTTTTTAGTGGCGCTTATAGTTAGGGCTGGACTGAAGCATCCCTTAGTTTTGCTGGGGGACAATGCACTGAGCACATGTCCTCTACTCTCTTCTCTCTGGCACCGAGCTCCTATCCTCTAATTTCTTCTCTCTCGCACCAAGCTCCTATCCTTTAATTTCTTCTCTCTTGCACCAAGCTCCTATCCTTTAATTTCTTCTCTCTTGCACCAAGGTCCTATCCTCTAAATTATTTTCTCTGGCACCAAGCTCCTATCCTCTAATTTCTTTTCTCTGCCATCGAGCTCCTATCCTCGTAATTTCTTCTCTCTGGCACCAAGCTCCTATCTTCTTAATTTCTTCTCTCTGGCACCAAGCTCCTGACCTCTAGTTTCTTTTCTCTGGCACTGAGCTCCTATCCTCTAATTTTTTATCTAATTTCTTCTCTATTACTACTCATGCAATTCTCTGGTAGTACTGTATAGCATGTTGACAGATGCGTGTCCCTCTCATTTCCTGTCTCTACCCGGCCAGCTTCAGGCAGATGGTTCCCTCCATATGAGCTGGTTTCTGCTTAAGGTTTCTTCCTGTTAAAAGGGAGTTTTTCCTTGCCACCGTCGCCTTCATGCTTGCACTGGGGGTTTCAGGCCGGGTTTCAGATCAGATTTTGTAAAGCGTCTTGAGACAATTTTGTATTGTTATTGACGCTGTATAAATAAAACTGAATTGAATTGAATTGAAAAACACATCATATATATAAAACATAAATAAATAAATAACACGGTACAGGATGCCCAAAACGGATTAGAGGAAATTGCAGTTCACACTGGAGAAAATGAATGATCACATGAAATCCCCAATACAACTGTGCTGAGGGTGAAAAAGCACTTTTTTCCCACTGGTGTTTGTAACTTGATAGGTGAATCCAAGGCTTTTATGAAAGGGTCAAGGCAAGTCGCTCCTGCATCATCTCGGAGTCTGTGTCCATTAAATCGTTGTAATCTTGTTCAACTGAGGAGGGTAGCAAACTGAAACCAGTATTCATTCCATAAATACCACGCACAGACCGCTAGTTAGCTCCATAGTCAAAACCTTAAAGTGATTCCAGTAATCTAGACTGATTCCACGGCGTCGGAGTCCCAGTGAGCTGACGGTCTGAGGTTGTTAGCTGAGGCTACCCAACAGAGATGCAGTATAATGATCAGCAAACTGAAATAGATCAGTCGCGGTGAAATCGGCATGAGGCCGCTGCTGCTGTGACAAGTGGAGGATTGAGGCGGCTTATTATCCGTGTGTGTTTGCGCCAATCTCTGGCTAGACCGTCTTCATTACTTAGACCGAACCCTCTCCTATGGTTAGCATTAGCATCGAGTAACGGGTGCTCAGTGGCTGCAGCACCCTTTTAGCTCCAGGGCTACAAGCAACTCTATGACTGAGACAATCACTCATCATTTACTTTAAAGGCTTCAAGCTGTGCCACATCACAGTGAATACTAGCGAAGGAAAGGCCCAGCGCTGCTACAGTTTTGTCATTGTCAGCGAGTTGAACTGTTATCCTGCTTTTCATCTTTAGAGGGATCTTATTGCATATGGCAGCCAGAAGTTATACTCGCCACCAAAGCGCTCCACACTTGCATCACTTGTTATTCTGTGCTTGACAGAGTGTAAGTGGAGGTTTGGAGTGCAGTTCGCCAGATGCAGCTCGTTGACATTCATCCCCAGAGGACACTCACACATATGGACGCACAGCTGAGTGGGAGATTTGAGAAATACGTGCAACTGGCGTGGAGAATTTACCTGAGAAGAAGTAGTCATGGAATACTTGCACCGTGTCACCAGCTGCCAAAAAAAAAATACCAGGGCTGAAAAGTGCCATTTTTGACGCTGCATAGGGGTTTAGTGTTAATTTGCAGCCTTTTGTACTCCTGTCTCTACTCACGGCTGCCCCACACACAGCCGTAATTAGCATAGCGATTTAGCTCCACCTGCAAAATGAAGTGGGCTCCTGCAGGATCAGTGTATGTGTGCATTCTTTGTCTGTTTATGTATTTGTGTGTTTGTGTGTGCAGATGCACGTTAAGCTCCCATTCATCAAAGCCGTGGTTGACTGTGCCGGGCTATAGCTGCAGATTAATCTGCTTCAGCCCAACACTGCTGCTCACCCACCACTCATTAATCTAATTCCCAGGGACAATGTGTTTGTGTGCACATCAGTGTGTTCCTGTAAAATATGCATGTGCAAACATGTGTGCCCATATTTGGTCAGTGTGTAGAAATACAAATATAGCCCATCATAAATTTTAAAATACAGATGCTCAGATATAAATCAGATGTCTCGTGGAGAGCTACAGGTAGCATCAAAGAAACAGGCGAAGTGGGGGAATTATTCAAAGCAGGAGCAGCTCGTCTTACTGCAGTTGGAATCCGCTAAGCCCCTTCACGGAAAGAGAGGTAGAATTTATTTACCTCCTTCCATGAGGGGAGATATGTATGGCAGTCAAGAAGCTAAATGGAAAGAGAAAGTGGGAAGGCAGCGAGATAGGAGAGAGAGAGAGAGGCGGAGGGAGAATGAAGGAGGGTGGGTGGAGGTACAGTAATCAGTGTGTAGAGGGGAAAACAGGCATGCATGTAGGTTGGTTTGTACAGAGAATACATTCCTTTTTTATATACATATATAAGCACAACATCTCAACTTCTTCTTCCACAGAAGAGCTTTCACTTGCAATTAAAGCCTGTAAAATAAACTCGCAGGAGCGAGAGTCGGGGGCGTTTAGGTCGAGCCCCTTAGTCCTTGTCTTCTTTATCACCATAATGCTACTAGAGGCTACAAATAAATTCATTCAGCAGCGGTGAAAGACTATAACCACTAAATAGCCTTAATCTTTTAAGAGTGGCCTTAATTTTCTCTATTTTTGATGTGCCGTGCCTGCTTTTCAGCTTTGCAGCTTATTCACTTTACATTTATGTAGTTACTCCGATTACTTAGTTATTGCACATGGAGAAAAACAACTTGTTTTAACGTCTCAAGACTGACTGAGCTATGCCTTAAAATAACTACTCACGCAGTGTATTTGTAGAAAGGAGCCTGAAAGGTAGCTGTTTTTACACGATACACATCAGTTTTTACACAACAAAATCACGGCATCCAGTCGAGTTAAAGCCTCTAAAACGAACGGGAGAGTCAGGGATGTACAGTTCAGAATGGCCTTAGTCCATGTTTTCTCCATATCACCGTAGTCATACTAGAGCAGGGGCTGGCAAACATACGGCCTGTGGCCCAAAACCGGCCCACCCGAGGGTCCGATGTGGCCTGTGGGATGAATTCACAAAAATTAACTGCAATTTATCAATGAGTATGGCATCTGTTCCAAAACAGAACCCACTAAGGGTTGTGTTGTTTTACTAAGAGTTGCAGACGTAACACACAGTGAGACCCAGAACTAAACAGCAGATGGCAGCAATGCGCCAAAATTGCACACGTTTTTCTTAAAAAATTGCTGTTTTTTTCATAAATGTTTTGTAAGAAGAAAGTCATTGAATGTAAACATTTTCACGATGTATTTGTGCTTCTTTGCACTAAAACAAAGTCTTTATAGGTTATCATGCTAATATGTTACTGCTCCGGCCAGCTTGAGATCAGATTAGGCTAAAATGAGTTTGACACCCCTGTACTAGAGCCTGCAAACAAATCCATTTAATAAACACAAATGCTTTCGTAGCTGCAATTAAATACCATAGTAATATTAAAGTAACAACCAAATACCCCTAAATTTGCAGAGATTTTTGACGTACTGCTCTTGTTTTTTTCAGCTTTTTCTTTAAAGTTATTTCTGATTTCATACTTATCGTACATAACCCAAAAGAAATCTGAAAGGTGGTGGTTCTTAATGTATTTTGAAATCAAGTCCACTGTTTAATGAAGAATTATCAACAATAATATATATATTTTTTTTTTTACAGTTTATTACATGTTATTTCGTTGTACGTTTATCGTCCACTCGGATATGTAGCTGTTGCACCTTTTACTGCTAATAGTGCAGAGTTAATGGCGCACGGTTAATTAAGAGTGTGGTACAAAGGGTGAGCTGCAGCACCGATGGTCATCGTAAATTAATGCAAAATGCAGCAACGGATTAAAAAAAAATAATAAAAAATGGACGGGAAAGGGAAGGAAATCAAGAGAGGGAGGAAGAAACAAGGGAAGAGTTCAACCCTGTCAGGTGCCGACGTGAAATTTCTCATCTAATCAATAGACTGCAAGAGAGTAAACTGAGGTGACAAGATCTTTGTCGCCTTTGAAGACTGGCCGGTCATTATGCTCGGCTTCAGAACCAGATTCACGGCCAAACTGAGAGAGTCACAGTGTGATGTAAAGTCTGTGTTTTGGTTCAAGAGTTAAAGATTTTTTTTTTTTTTTGTCACGTTGTGTTTTTGAGCTGCTAAATCAAATGCTATATCACCAGACTGCAACACCGTTCTCCTCACCTCTTCATTTCCGAGGACTTTTACAGCTGATTCACCTTTTTTCAGTCAGTTCTTAAAGCATCTCTTCCTCTTACTTCATTTATATCCTCTTGACCAATTTCCTCTTCTGTCCTCCTCCTCCTCCTCCTCCTCCTCCTCTCCTCGTGGCTATGCTACACTGCACAGAGTATTAATTGTGGTATGAAAAATTCCCAGCTGAGACTTGGTGGGATTGCCGAAGCCAATGACTCAGAACTGCAGGGAGGGAGAGCGAAAGCTTGGACTCCTTACAGGAGCTGTTCCACCCCGCTGGTGCCGCCGCGCTGACCGGAAGGAGTGGCGCGTTGGCATACACCGCAGAGAGCTGGCAGTTTGTTCGTAGTAACCGCAGAGCTTCTGATACCGCAGGCACTCGCAGCACTCCACCTGCCTTACAGAGTTGTTAGATGATAACAAGCCTGGTTTATTCAAATCTCAATGGTGAGGTTTCTAGTGAATTAAACATTCATGAGTTTGATTCAATATGCTTTCAACGCACTGATCTCAGAGTCTGCTTGTGTCTAACTTCTCACTGGCAGCGTTTAGACTTTATTTCTTCATCCCAGTTGAAATCAGTCTAAACAGAGCTTCCAACTTAACTCTTTACATGGACGCTGAATGAAATTAGATGTATGAGTTATCGCACCCCTGACCGTCAGTCAGTCAGAATAGAACCTTATTGACATGCTCAAACTGGCTCTGCCTGCAGTTGGGTATTGAATCTTTTTGAGTTTTAACTGCTTCATGTTTCTATTTCTCCCAGAAACTCCTGATGTTTACCCCACGTTTTAGCAAAAACGTGCAGACAGAATGTGTTTATTCCAACCTGAGAGAAATGATTAGATAGTGCATGCACAGGGTTGTTAGGCGCTAATATTTCCCTATTGAACCAATTATCAAAGGTTTCCACTCTCCCTTTTTATGCCTTTGAAAATTCCCTCTGATCAGGCCAGTATGTTCTGAGTGAGGTAGTTAAGGCATTTTTTCTTCAGCTTGGGCTGTTATTCTGATTATTAGTGGAATACTGGTGCCCCATTCACTCACTACCTCCATCGTAACTGTCTTCTTTGTTTTTGTTTTATTCAAGGAGTGACTCCAGCAAGTGCAGAATTGAGATGAAGGTGGCAAATGACCTGGCCTCCAAATTCACTAGGCTGTAGCAACACCTTGTGCTGCTCCTCATGTTTTTTTAGTTGTTCCTAAAACATTTTTTGTGTGTGCCTGAGTCAGGCTGCATCCTGCTGGGGATGGCTGCTGCCATCAGGGAGTGTCTTTGCTATAGGGGGTGGGGGTGCCTTATCTGGTCTAGGTGGGTGCTACATGTCTAAGTAGCAGGTCAGGTCCAAAAGTTTCCCAGCAGAACATTGCATTATCAGAAGATAGTCAATGTTATTTTCTTCTCCTGTCAGTGGTTTTAATGTTGTGGCTGATCGGTATATGTTCTGCACCGGTGTGAAAGGAGTGACTCTTAATACCAGCAGGTGGCAGTAGTCTGTAGTCATCATTCAAAAGGGGAAACCAGATGAGCTACTATTAGTTGAGGCCAGGAAGAGCTGCAAACTGTCATACAGAGGATCCTGCTGATCAGCTGGTCCACATTTGATTTAATCCAGATGATCTCTCTTAGTATGGGGTTCAAGAAGAACCAGCAGTACAAGACACACCGCCAAAAATGGGGACCTCACAGGCGGCTTACACCGGCAAACGGCTGACCATTGGCTCGGTGTGTCACGGCCTTTAAGTGATGTAAAAGCCACTGATTCTAATATTACTATTCAGGCATAGGTCTCATTGCATAGAAATATGACTTGCATCTTATTTAGGGCTCAAAAGATCCATTTGTTTTGTGCTGTTATGAAGAGAAAAGGCTCTGAGTCACATATTTGAGACAAGAATAAATCTTAATTTGGAGCATTTTGTTCGAGATATTACTGACGGGTTTAAATAAAGAAGACAAAATATTTGAAGATGAAAACTAGACAAGAGAACATGACAGCTGAATGAAAAAAAAAAACAAGCTCTCATGGTCAACATGTGGACGCCTTGATAAATAATTAAAAGGATTAGCAAAGATGCTCCGTCAGTCCTGCGTTTTATCTCTTGTGTCTGATGTTATTTAAGACCGACATCGCTGAAGCGCAGAGAGAAAGTGAACCTCTGTTGCCATGCCGATCTATCTTTGGTTACAGGATCAGGTGCCAAGTGATGGTTGGTCAATATTTATAGACTCATAACAGCATGTTTTATGTGCTCGTCGGTTTTCTTCTGTCAATTTCAGCACCCCCCCCCCCACCCCCACCCGCCCGCAACTCCGCACCCCCGATTCACGAGTCCACTCTCCCGTTCCACCTCGCTAATCTTTGTCTTTCCATCTTCCCGCTTAATATGCTCCCCTTACTTCTCCGCCTTTATGACTCTACTTAGCTCCCCAGTGTTTGTGTAATGTCTACTTTCAGTGCCACTTTACATTGAAGCATCTTAACTATGTTTGGCATTTTACCCCCAGCTGGCTGCGAGCGCCGAGCGAAGAGCTTCTTTTGTTAAGGCAGGAGAAAATTGGCCTAACACAGTCAACATTATCCCGCAAACACTTAAGGGTACTTAGCTTTCTCAGCTGTGGTGGCAGAGTGGGTAGCGTGGGGCTCGGCATGCTTTAACAATCGACAATGGATCCTTCCCAACAAGTCAAGAGACGTTGTAAAGTCTTCGTTCCTTTCTCCTTTAAAAAGAGGAGCCTTTAATGAGGGCGGTTTATACATAAATTTCAATCTTGCGTCTTTCTGACATAGTCAAAGAGAAGGACAAAGAAAAAGGCATCAGGGAAGCCATTAGGGCAAAAGAGCAAAGAGAGCTGTTGGGGACCAAACTAATGCCTAGTAATTACCCTGCTTTTTGTTATCCCATCTGCATCCTACATGTTACAAAGGCACTCGTAAGAAGCATTAATAATTACACTGTACTCTACATGCTTTTTTTTTTTTTTTTTTTTTTTTTTACCAGCCGCCCAAATCCCCTTCTTAGAAACTGATTGGGTGATTAAATTATGGATTTTATACAAGGATTCGCAATTAAGGAAAGAGCTGTGAGGGATTCTTGCTTGGGAGATATGCGGCGGTGATATTTATGCAAAGACGAGCCTGCATCGCATTGAGCTGTGCCGGGCTTAATTGCAGATTTCTAGACTAACTGGCGTCCTCATGAAAACTCTCGGCGCTGTTGGTTTTCGCGAATCTGCGCCGTGTTATCAACAAATCTCCTGATCGTATTTCCTCACTCAGTTTTTTTTTTTTTCTTTCCTTGACATAAATGCTTTATTAGTAGAGCCCATCCAGTAACCTTAAGCCTGTTTTCAATTTTTCAGGGCGGGCTCTTATGAGATTGACAGACAGAAAGCTGGAAAGAATGGGAATCATGCAGGAAGCCCAGAGGCAGCACATCCTTCAGCAGGTCCTGCAGCTTCGCGTCCGGGAGGAAGTCAGGACTCTTCAGCTTCTCACACAAGGTACAAGATACTAAAAATTCACCCCCCCCACTGCTCACACTGGACCATGAAAATATTCATCTCATTCCACATCCAGGTTTTTTTAACAAGCTGTATATATCTATATCTCTTCTAAGTCAAGAGTATCCACAACAAGGCCGCCGACTCACACCCTGATAAATATTCAAATCGGTCACAATGCAGCATTTATGCACATGCCATCTGTAGCCATGGCAATCACTGCATGGTTTAAAGCTCGGAAAGAAGGAAGGGATGAATCAGAAATGATTATACAAGAGTCCTGCACAAATGTTTGTTGAGAAACTAGTGCCAATGTTGGAGCAAGAGATCATGAATGTTGCTGAAATTAGAGAGTAGTTGGGATGCAAAAGTGGGTGAGTACCAAGTTCAGCTAATATGTGCCAGAAACATTTAGTGAAAGGAAACACAGTCCACAACTTTGGTTCCTCGCACTAAATTCACCATGCTGACAGCAGGCTCGGAGCGTCGGATGAACCCAAATGGAGCGGTGGTACCACTGACGGTATTTTACCGCCTAGCTCTTGGCGATCCATAATTGCACTTTATTTTCTGCTTATTTCACTTTTGGTTAGGAAATACACAAGTGGATTACCTAGGCAACCAGAGCCAAGAACGTCCACTAGCGACAAACTGTCCAACTGGACCAATGGGCTCATTGTTTATATGTGGATGGGTCAGCAGCTCAGTCCCTGGTTCTGTTCTATTGCATATCATCACCTGCATTTTCCACCATGTTTCCTCTTTAATGTGTCAAATAAAGATTAAAATAAATGCTTAAAAATAATACTAATGTATGTCTTGAACCTGCCCTTTAGGATGTTTTAGAAGCCAAAATAGAGAGAGCTAATGTAGCGTAGTTGTTGCTATATTATCCAGTTTGTCTAGCTATGTACCACTAGCATGCTTGTTAGCTCAGAAAACTTTATTTTTATCAATGTTATATTTTATGAATGGATGTGCATTGTGAACAAACTCCAGGGAGAGGTAAACAGGACAGTAAAGAGAAAATAATTTGACGGTGTAGAAGTTAACATATCACCACTGCTTGCCTATCAGGGTGCCTAGCTTGTTTAGCTTTAGCTTCTAGCTGTAGCAGTTCTTCCAAATCAAGTGGTCACATGTCATCAAGCTTTCTGACCCACGCAGACTAACCAATGTCACTTCGTGATGTCAGGGTTTGTTAATACTATGGCGAGAGGGTAAAAACCTGGAGGAAACCAGTCCAGACGTAACGTGAACTAGCTAAATTTTATAAGTGCTAGCTAGCACAGTTAGATTGGAAGTCAACTGTTTGCTGTAAATTATTTGTAAATTAGTTGATCATACATACATTTGTTCAAAGAATGATACATCTAAAAAGACTTTTGTTTCGTGTTCATGTAGATGAACTACACAAGCTGCTGCTATTTGTCGCTAAATCCAACGTTTGCGTTATTATGGTAATGACAGATCTTGCTTGTATATGCAGACATTTCATATACTGTATGAATTGTTTTTAATAGGTGAGATAAAAAAAAATTCAATGGGTACATTTAAGATTTACAGCTTGATTTACCTACACGGTTTGGGCAGTGATGACTGCAATGATGAGGATATTTCAGGATAGCTGTGGAGTCTAAAATAAACTACTTACTGTGTACAAGACATTCATTTCAGCAATATGTGTAGGTGCTATTTCTCTCCAACGCAAGGAGAAGGATAATCAGGGCTGGCACGCTGACAGAAGAAAAAAATACCAACTAAACTTTGCAAGCAGTATGTTTAGCCTTTTAATACTCCAAAAAGGGAAAGGCAGTGCTATTCATTTCTAGAAAAGATTAATAAATATGAGGTATTTTAAGCCTTAACATGCATCTAGAGTCAGAAAGAAATACCTTCAGTGAACAAGTTCTGCAACAGATTGTGTGGCCCAGTCTGTTTTTCACTTCAGCATTTCAAATCCTTCAGAAGATTCTTGGAAAACATTTGTAATAAAGCGGGCTCTATCCCCTGCCGCTGTTTTGGTCCCATAGCAAGTGGAAAGTGGAAAGTGCAAGAAAGGGCGGCAGGCAGAGAGTTTAACCGAGTGATCTTTGCTAAGGGCTACTCTGGGCTTCGCAACACTTTCTTCCTCGCGTCTTTTGTCTCATCTGCCCCGCTCCTCTTCTTCTGTTCCCGTCTCATTTGTATTGATGTTATGGGAAATGACAGCCCACCAGCCTCAGCGGGAGGCAGCCTGATAGGAGCCTGACTGGGCCTCATGGAGAATGGACAGAGGGGCAGAAAGGACTGAAGGATGGTGGATGTAGGAAGTGTGGAAATGGAGGAGGCAAAATATCAAGGAGGAGAGAAGAAATAGAGAGACATATTTCAAATTTGTAGTGAACACATTATAATACATATAATCTCTTTGATACTGGTAATCGTTCAATATGAGTGGTGTTGGTTAAGGTTTCTTCTATTCACCAGCTGTATCGGTGAATGTACTGTATGTGATTGAATGGTGGGAAAAGGAGGAGAGGAGGAAAGATGTATTTTGAGTATCATAAGCTGTCTCTTCTGGAGATGCTTTTTGGCAGGGAGCGAAAAAAAATTGGAAGGAGACGAGATGGTGGACTATTTCTAGGCCCAGGGCGCAGTTCTTCGAGCTGTTGCTAAAGGGAGATACAGCTGTACCCGGCTGGAAGCCGAGCCAAAGAGAGGGAGGTGGAGAGAAATGAGGTGAGAAAGCGGCGACGGGCGAGTGCTGATGAGACGATGAAGAGAGGGAAAGAAAAGGAGGAGGAGTGGTGAGAATAGTGGGGAGGCAGCGAGACAGTAGGTGACAAGAAGGTAGGACGAGCAAAGAGAAGGAGAGAGGCGGTGAGAAGAAGGGCAGAGTGAGGAGGGTGAGAAAGAGAGGAGGTAAGAAAAGGAAAACCCGCCTCCCTCTGGGATCTGATGGAAGGCAAACACATCTCTGTATCTGTGGAAATAGCTACACGTATACTGCAAGGCCCTCAGACTAGGCGGGATTCAAATAGTGCCAAACAATAGCTAGTAAAGCTACAAAGAGGGTGAAATTACCTTTGGTGCAATGGCGCAAGCGGTGAACTGTTAATTTATTCCATCGCTATTACAGTAGTTATAGTCAAGTTTGTATTTTTAACATAAATACGTCCGTGGAGTAGTTTTTATTAATTAGATTTTATTTTGTGAACATTTTAGCTGCACCTTCTGAAGAATTTTTACACTAAAAGACTTTTATTTTGAAAGAAGATATTTGTGCCCCTATATTGATAGTAGCTTAGCAAAAATAGACCAGGAAGCAGGGGGTTGTTTGAAATATGACAACAATACGCCTCAAATTAAGGTCTGGTTCGTTCTGCATTGGAGGTTTTTTTGTTTTATTGTAAATGCAAGCTATACAGCAATCAACCATAACATTATGACCACCTTCCTAATATTGTCTAGGTCTCCCTTGTGCCTCCAAAACAGTTGTGACTCATCAGAGAATGGACATGGGTCTTCTGATGGTGTCCTGTGGTGTCTGGCAACAGAATGTTCTTAATGAGGGGCCTTTGGGTCCTATGAGTTGAGGGCAGGGCCCTCTGTGGATCATCTCACAGATACTTGATCAGTAAGTAACATCCACATGAATGAATGCCAGGTCCAAAAGTTTCCCAGCAGAAGATTGAATTGTCACAAGATGGTCAATGTTATTTACTTCTCCTGTCAGTGGTTTTAATGTTATGGCTGATCGATGTATGGCATATTCACTATCTGCAGAAAATGAGATGGGGTGCAGGAGTGTGCGAGGTACACGACAGAGAGAGAGGGGGGTGAGAGAGCAGACAAGAGCGAGCAAGGTGTTGTAATTACTGCAGTGTACCCAGACAGAATTAGCTCGACGGACAGTGATTAACCTTTAAGGCTTGCTGGGCCATGGGAGAGAAATAATTAGATTTCCCCCCTCTCTCTCTAGCTCTCTCTCTCTGTCTCTCTCTCTCTATCGCTGTCTCTTTACTACTGGGACAGCAGAGGCTCACGGTTGTGTATTGCTTACAGTCATCAGAGGCAGGCCGAGGCACTCTGAATATAAAGTGATAGCCAAACAACAACAACAACAGCCTCTCAGTGTCAAGTGAATGGCCTGTTGGACACACTTGAGCCCCTTTCATACGAGCTCGGCAGTTCTGACGTTTCCTGACCAAAACCTGGAGGAGTTGTTTGCGAGAAAACACTGACTGTGTTTAAAGATGGACAAACCCTTTTCATGTCGTCCCCAGTGAGTTCCCTCTGAGCGGTTTTGAAGCTCAGTGTGGTCGCTCCAGCAAACGCCATATTGGCAGTGCCTGAGTCTGCTGAAATAATTAAAAAATTGTCTAACAGGAGGAGCAGGGTACAAACTTGTGACTCAAAACTGCCACACCCTTAGTTTGCTCAACTCCAATATTTATAGCGTTGAGTGGTGAGATAGGACCCACAATCAGGAACAAAAAGTGCTGAAGGATAGGCATCCAGTGACTCAAATCCAAAAACAAGTGGAATCCAAAGAAAAGCTAGACAAGAACTCAGGAACTGAACCAAAACACTATAGGGAACATAGAAGGGGTGACAGCACAGGGGCAAATCTACAGAGGACTCGACAAGAGTCAAAGGGAAACAAAGGACTCTATATATACGAGACACAGGTAAAGCATAGACTGTATAAAATGTGGACGACACGTATTCACTTCCTTGCATTTGTCAAACTGACGCTAGAATTCCAGGGATAGGGGCAGCACCATCTTGCGAGACTGGAACCAGGGTCTGCACAGCGCTGTCTGAGAGTGGAGCCAAGTGGGCGGGGCTGCCATATTGATGCCACGCCCACACTTTCTCTGGAATCGCTCACGTTTTTGTTGGCTTAATACTACACTCTGCCCTACCTCCACCAATTGCCAAGAAATGTTGATTATACACTGTACCTATTTAATTATTTATCCAACTCTCACAGGGCCGCTTGACTGAGTGATTGTCATGGCAACCGGTAGTCATCACGATGTCACATTCTGTTTTAATAGCGTAAAAAAACTGACTAAACGAAAACACTTGAGCATGAAGCAGCATTATATTAACTACCTAAAATGACAGAAATCATTCTTGAAAAACTTGTTGTTTTAGTTTGGCCAGAGTCCCATCCACTAATATGGAGGAGGCGGGGCTTATGACCTATACTGCAGCCAGCCACCAGGGGGAGCTCCACATGCTTTGGCTTCAGTTTATGCAGATAGATAGATTTTATTTGTCACATGCACTTTATTTGTCACATGCACAGTTATACAGAGTACAATGCACAGTGAAATGTGTTCAGGAAAACACAGCAAGTAAAGCAAGAAACAAAACACGAAGCAAGAAACTTTCAGGTCGAAAGCAGGCAACACACACAAAAAAACAAACAGGGTCACAGAAAATATTAAAAACTTGAACTCCGAGTCCCCTCTGTTATGATGCCTCATGGGTGAACCAGCTCAGTGAGCTGAGAAAGGAACATGTCCTCCTTCGGCTGAAGTTAAAAATTGAGAATCAGCAAAATCGGAGTTACAGCGTAAGGTTCCCTTTGTAAAACGGTACACTGCAGAAGCTCTCAATGTGTCACATTTAAAAAAAACAAAACAAAAAAAAGTAGTTTTCGTCAGTTTGAGAACATCTGTCAAGTACATCGGCTTCAGTCAGTAGCGAGGAAATGAAAAACAAGATAAAATCAACAGAAAAAAAGCTTTCATAGAATGCCAACACATATAAACAAGTCAAGTATGAAAAGGAAGGACATTTATTAAAAATCAATACAAAGAAGAAAACCAATAAAACTGGGTATTATGAGGTGATTTAAAACACAATACTTTCCCAAACAGGACCAGTTTGTTTATATTTACCCTTTGAAGATCTGACACTGCTTTTTGTGAGATACACTAAAAAAATAGAACAGGATCAGGAGTGGTGTGAATACGTTTGGAAACATGTTGACTCAAACGCCACTGTAGTCACAAGTGTGAAGCTGGAAATAACAGTAACTCTGGTGAAGTGGATGTAAAACCTGTAGTCACCCTTTTCAAAACAGCAGGTTTTTGTACTTTAATTTACATCCTGTCTTTTGTTTCCTAAGCTGGAACTGGTGCTTTAGTGAAGGTGAATCTTGAATATTTCCAAGTACCAGTCAATTGTTTTGCACAGAACCTTCATGCATCTGCTGAAAATGAAGAGATTGTTCATCTTTCACCTTTTTTTCTCTGAAATGGTTTTTAATGTCATTGCATAAGTTTTACATTTTAAAATAAAGCTTTTTTTTTTTTTTTTACATCACAAGAACCTGCTGTTTTAACAGGGCTGAGACTTTTTATATCTATTCTACAACGTATATAAGACTGTATATAAATATGGACGCCATGACAGCTCCAAAAAAGTGAAGCCAAAGCAAGTAGAGCTCCCCCTGGTGACTGGCTGCAGTATAGGTCATAAGCGCCATTTTAGTGGTTGGGACTTGGGCCAAACTAAATGCTGTAACTCAGATATTTCTGATTCTCAACTTTTAACTTCATCTGAAGGATGAAACTTTATCCTTTCTTAACTCATTGAGTTCACCCATGAGGCATCAGAACTGAGGGGACTCAGAGTTCAGGCTTTAAATATTTCCTGAGACCCAGTTTGGTCTTCTTTGTGTTTCCTGTTTCTGTTCTGAAAGTTTCTTTCTTGGTGATTTGTTTCATGCTTTACTTCCCATGTTTCCCCTCTTTTGATTGTTTGATTGGTTTCTTCTTGTGTTCTCCGCACTCATTAGTTTCACCCATAGACTGTATATTAAAGATGGATGAGGGGACAGCTCTTCTAAACTGAAGCCAAAGCAGCTCCCCTGAGGGCTGTCTGCAGCATAAGTCTTAAGCTCCACTTCCTTCACGTAAGTGGATGGGACTTGGGCCAAACTAAAACACTAAAGTACACGTCAAATACTGTATATATATATATATATATATATATATATATATATATTTTTTTTTTTTTTTTCCAGGATGGGTTCTCCCATTTTAAGTAGTTAATATAATGTTGATGCATGCATACAAGTGTCCCATTTTTTCTGAAAAGTTTTGTGTTAGTTATTTGACCCTATAAAAACAGGATGTGACAACAGTTGCCATTAGCAGACTCTGGCTCCAAACTCACAAGATGGCGCTGCCCATATCTCTGGAATTCTAGCATCAGTTTCATCAATGGGAGGAAGTGGGGACGCATTGTCCATATTTATATACAGTCTATGCGCAAAACGGGCAGACACTGATGAATTAAATATAAAATGAGCAGGAAGTTACTTGTTCACCTGAGTGTGTTTTTCTTCTAAAGGTCTTCAGCAGATGCTTGATATGATGTCTTAACGCGAGTATTCGTAGAAACAAAGGAGCTTCTTTCGGCACCTGAGACAAAATGCAGAGAAGGCTGAGTGGGAAAACAAAAGCATCTGCCTTTCTTAGCAAATTAAATTGAGTTATAGCTTCATATTAACCCCACTGACAGCTTAAAAGGTCAAACTTAGAAAAGAGGGAATGAGAATGTTGTGATTAATTAGGTTGTTTGCTTCATAGTGACATGTAACCATTCAAAAAGTTGAGCGTAAAAAGCCTCTAGTGACTGCACTGAATCTCCCCCGAATTAACACTAATGCAAAGATGCACCCCCCACCCCTCCAAAAAGAAAAATCTCATTTTACTCGTCTTCTGTATTCAATTTCATGCTTATAACCATTTCAGAGTTTTCAATAACAGCCCCATGCCAGTAAATATGCTATTACTGGCTTGTGAAATCATCAGTCTTAAAAGAAACTTGAATTACACAGCTGACAGAGCTCTATGAAAGTGGTTTTCTGAGTACATAGTGCTAATCTGTGAATGTAGACACAGGCCCGCTGCTTATGCTTCATTTACTGTAACAGAGTCTCATTTAAAGGAGAAGACGAACTTTGAGGGAATTGGACAACGTGGAATGTCTCACTTTTCTACACTTTGAGCTTTTGGTATTGTCAGCCGGAGTTGTAACATTTTTTATAAGTTGGAAAGAAGTTTATTTCTTCAATGCATAAGTAAATCAAAAAATAAGAAAAGTTCTTCTTTAAGGACCTAGTTTTTTGACTAGGTTTTTTGACACTGTAGGTGTTATTCGTGATTAGAATAATCTTCCATATAAAAAGAGCTGCAGTCATTCTCCCCGAATCTCAGATACAATAGTCTGTTTCTTATTCAGGTCCCGGTGCGACAGCTTTTGTAAAGAACTGTGGCCCCCGGGGCTGTAAATGAAGGAAACCTTCCAGTTGTGCCTTACTAGACCTCGATTCCTCTGCTCCAGGCAACTAAATGAATAATCTGCCTTTGTTTTCGTAGAGGAAATCTCTTCAGTCGGAGATCTTCCCTGAGCAGATGTCCGTCTGTTTTTCTCCATCATTTTAAACTCTCTCAGCATGTAAACTTTGCTGAACTGAATATCTCAAGAACATCGCAAGAATTTCACACTTGTGGGTTCCTTCACTTTTCCCAACTGGTACATTAACACCTTATTTTACAGTCTGATAGCTGTAGAGTAGCAAGCAGTCAAATCTATAACTTTAATGCCTACACTACTTGTACTACTTGTGATCATCTGCAAAATATGTTGAACCATCTCACCATTGTTGCTGAAATATCTATTAGCTTTATTACTTATAAACTATACACACAATGTATCTAATTAGTCTGTATGTTAACGATATTTCACATGCAGATGTCCAACAACCCTGTGAATCTAGTTTTTAAATACAGCTATATCCTAATTTTCTTTTGCTTCCGAGTTGCATCTATGAAAAGCCAGAAGGGGTTATAACTAGGAATGGGGTTAATACTCCCAGCACCCATAAGATTTCTTAAGGTTTATCCTGAAGAGTGGTTTTTGTAGCTCAGCACGATGTCTACGGCCATCGCCATCTTGGCAGCGCATGCTTCCGCCTAACTCTCGGCTAATTCAAATATTGCCAAAGAGGTGGCGCGTAAGTAGACAGCTAGCAACCTGTGAGGACATCCACCTGTCACTTTGAGCTACCACAACCTTAAATGTGCATACATTTATGGTTTAATACCATTTAAATTAGTGACTAGTTATGATAAATGACTCTTGACATGTTTGTTTCTGCTGTAAAGTTGGACATTTTAACAATGAGGCTCTACGCGGATTAACTTTGAAGCCAACCTTACGTGCCCATTCAAAGAACTTTAAGCAGATGCGTAACCTAGAAATGTGGCCAAATTGCTGTTGGAAATTCAAATTTTTTTTTAGGTTGGAGTCCAAGTATTGGACCAGACAGTGCGTAATCTATTTTATTTATTGCACCCCCGACCTGGGGTGGCCTTAAATTGATCTGAGAAGTTATCCTGCCAGACCCATTTTCCTTTATCCTTGCAGTGTAAAGAAGCTTGAAACATTGATATTTTGCACATTTTGCAGGTTTCTTTAACCTTCCTTTAACGTATCGTGATGGCTGATTAATTTATTGTTAATTATGGCAGTTGCAGCATGTACCTTAGGAATGATGAACTGTTTCAGCTTATCTTGTGTGTGTGCATGTAACTGGCTTAAAATAGCATCATAAGCACTAAGTTACAACAAAAAGTCGATTTGATGTTGAACTGTTGGAGGAATCACACATTTTAAATTTAATAACCTTGACCTGCCGACCTAACCAGGACATTTGGTGAAGGCTGATTCCCGTCGGCCCATCATGAGTGAATGGAGTATCTTTACCCCAAAGTCTTTATTGAAACCATTCACTCTGCAGACTTAAGGAGCTCAGGGTGACTGCTGTCCTTCCTTCAGGCTTGTCAGTGAATCAAATGTCTTGCTAAAGTGTGTGTGTGTGGGTGGGGGAGCTGAACGCTCTCATTATCTGGGTTCTCTCCTCGGGGCTCCTGCCCTCTGTGGGAGCACTTCCTCCTTAAACCTTCCTTGACTCCATCCCCTCCACCTCCTCTCTTCCTTTTCTTTCTCTCTCTCATTTTTTTTTTTTTTTAGTGCAACCGAAGGTCAAATTAATTCTTTTTTTTATAATTTCCTGTCAGCGAGATTCTTCCCTCGGAGACTCCATCTATGGCTCAGTGCCTGAAAGATGTGATTAAGGTGGAGACAAAGTGAATACCTGTGTTTGACAAAGTGAATAATGTGTTTTTTTTCCCCCTGTTTTTATATAGATATACAAGGTACGTGGCAAAAGCATTCTTAACGGAGTCCGCCGCAGATTTATTCTTCTTTGTGTATGAATATAACCCCAGGTGCCTCGAGTCCCTCCACATTAGGAACTATTACGGGCTCATACTCACAAAGGAAATGTCATTTAGGTGCAAATTTCACCGCTCAGACAACACAGCGTTCCCTAACCTTGCTCATTAACGCCACCGGTCTCTGAGGGGCTGAAAGCTTAGACACACACATTCACAATATACAGTCGCGCCACACACCTCACATGGTAATAATTGCCTCCCGTGTTGAGGAAGCAAGGCTCGCTTTTAGTAAGTCCTGACTTGAAACTGGCCTTTGTAATGAAGGTGGCGCAGTCACCCCATAGCAAGTGGAGCGTAGTTGTATTATGGAGGGATGTAGAAAGGAATTAAGGACAGGATAGCCAATGCAGCGTATTGAAAAGAATCTCCCAGCCCTGAAAAATACTTTTCCTTTTTTTTTTTTTTTTTTTTTTTTAAATAACCTCAAGCTGTAATTCTCCTTGACGTGCAGCGAATTCATCTCTCTCAGGGCCCCCAATTACATACTTTCACTTTTCACCTCACTCGAAAAACCTCGCGCTGGACACACCGTCGGCCATTTTTTTATTTTTTTTGCTGAGGGTGAAAAACGAGCAAAGAAAGAGAGCGAGAGCGGAGACGCATTTCATTTAGTGATACCCAGGGAGAAGGAATGGGATGCATGAATACAACAAACCCAGTCTTACCTCCAACCCCGGCTCTCAAGGACGCCGGAGCAGGATGCAGCCGAGTATGAACAACATGTGCGGATCTGTTAATGAAGCTGAAGGCGAGAGGGCGCCGCTGGAATTCGAAATTGTTCGGAAACAGATGAGATTAAATGGGAAGGAATAAAGGGAGATAATCGCAGAAGATAAACAGCGAGGCAGAGGAAGGAATAGAGAAAGGGCACAGGTGGAATAGCCTGAGGCGCGGCATCGACACTTGTCATATGTGGTGTGTGTCTATTTCAGTATCCTGGCCTGTGACCCGTGGCAGAGGAAAGCAGATTGCTTTGACAGGTCCTCTGACATCGCATGAGATGTTCTGCTCTTTTGCCAGAGTCTCCGGAGAGTCCTCGCCTGCCAAATGTCCAGCAGGGCTTGAAACACTGCTGTAGCTCTTGCCCTATAATGTGGCTGCTGTAAAGGGAAATTTGCAGAGAGCTTAACGGTCAATATAGTATTTGTATAGATGTGATCTCGAGTCATAAAGGCCAAGTCTCTGCAGACTCTGGATGCCAGCAGTCATGCAAACTTAATGGAGTTCATGCATCTTGCAGCAGTGAACTCTTGTAAATGGTATGTTGAACATGAAATCTGTATGAAAGCGGCAGTCAATGAATTCCAAACGCTCAATAGTTTGCCTTTTTTAAAACCAGAAGTGGTGGGTAAGGTTTCACTGTGCAGAACCGCATTCATTAGTTTATAGCGAAACGAGAAGCCATTAAGAAGTCATTGTATCGGTCGCTTGGCAGCGCGGCTGGTTCCACTCAGTCTGCTGCTGCCTCCATCCTCCCTGACCACCTCCGGACATCCAGGAGCCCAGACAGCCCGGACAGACCAGACTCCTGCGCACTCGCCTTCGGCTTCCCAGCATTCGCTCATGATCTTACTAACCTGGATCAATAGCTATAGGACACTTACTTTACTCAGAGACTAGCCATTACTCCCATAAACATGCCCTAGCACTGGCTCCAGAGTTACTGTGTGTAATGGGGAGGAGGAAAAATGGCACTCAAGAAGTTGTTTTCTCCGCCGTTTGTTTCGGGGGCAGCCATTAGGCAGCATTGAGGCGGCGTGGCGGTAAACCCATCAGTTAATGCACCATCAGGGCAGACACCATAATATGTTAATGCGCCACTGTTCCACGGTGCTTTAATTGAAGCAACTTATTAATAATATAAATCTGCAGCGTTGAAAAGCCCCCAACCTACTTAGAGCCTGGGACACGAGGCACTAGAACAATACTTGAATTAAATTTATGTAGCATGTTTGTGTTAATGGGTCCATTAGCAGATGAGAAAAGTGCCATGTCAGAGGAGGCCACTTACCTGAGCGCTGGTTTTAGTACATCCATGTTACATTTGAAATAATACGAGCGTGGGGTTCCACTGAAAATGTTCCGCGAGCTAAAAAAGCAGTTCCTCTAATCATTAGAGGACTCACTGCCTTGCATCTCATCGCTGTCTATTTATGTAAACATCAAGCAGACGTAGCCGGCTAAGCCAGGAGCAAGAGTGACAGACATAAAAAGAATATTTATTCACTGAATCATCTCAGAAAGCACAGCTCCGCGGATGCATAAAGACAAGCATAAAGGAGAGCGGGAGGAAGGTGTCGAGTGAAAAGGGAAGAAGGATACCAAGGACATTTTGAGGGAAATGGGGTGCAACGAGCAGGTACATAAAAGGAAATGATGTATATTACCCCAGTCCGGGATCATGGTTTGTGTATCGAGGATTTATGGCGGCGTACTTTGCAACTGTGCAGCAGCACACCTGATCATCCATTATTATTGTAGCATCTCTCACTTTGGGGCCGGGCGTGATTGATGGGGAGCCGTTAATGACTTTGAGTTGAAATTGTTATTACCACAAAAGTGACACGCAGCAGTTAAAAAGGTGGCGTTTGCGATTGGACGTTAACTGGAACGAACACAGTCATTTGTCAGCCCGCTAAAAATGGGTCGAGGGAAGGCGGAAAAATTAAGTATTTCACGATCGGGACAAAAGCAAATGTGAAGCGTTTGTCTTGTGTGGAGCTTAGCTGCGAACTGTCTTTTTATTTTATGCGTGTTTTTAAATAAAAATCCTTATCCGCAATCATTCGCTTTGAGACTATACACGCCGAACGCTACAAAAGCCTTTTAAGTGCTCTGTGCCCTGATCTGTTTCTGTAAGGGGGAAATTTTATGCAGGATTTCCCAGCACTCTTACACCCCTGGACTACTTCTATTCTAATTAATTTAATTGTACTCTTGCACACGCTAATAGCCCTCTCCCCTCACAATCACTGATACAGCATACATGACAGTAACTCACTTTTAAAACATTTAAAAAAACAAATTAAAAATCAAAAGCCTCGTATAAGAAACACTGATCAACCCGCCCCACATCAGTTGTAATTGGTGCCATTAGTCTTTTTGTGCTTGATTGCCTGCCAAAATGTCAGCCTATTCTGTTTTTTTTTTTCCTCCTGAACTGTCAGTAATTAAAAGCGATTGTCTACTTGTTTCAGTTCCAAGGGAGCAACTACCAAACACAAAAACTAAAAAATCTAAGAGAAAAAAAAAAAGAAAGTTCGAAAAGCGTGTAATCGCAAAGCACTCCCTCTGCAAGGGTGCTCCTTCCCGCACCTTGCGCAGCGACTGCCGTGGCAATCATGATGAAAGCGATTAAACATGACGGAGAAATAAGTCCTACATGAGTCATGCTAAGCTTTTTATTGACCCCGGTGCAAAATTACCCGTACGGAGCGGCCTGAAACCAGATACAGAGCAATGCACATGACAATTTACAATTAACAAATGGGAAGAGCAGAAAACTGAATAAGCAAAGAGGATGTTATCTGTTGTAAGCCGGCGGGGTTTTGTTTAGACGGAGTTAGTGGGGAGGCCTTCTATTTTTGGACGTCCGACGGTTAGGCATGAAACCGTCTTTCATCTCAGCGGACCGGTATGGATCCATGCAGTCGTGCGCCGTCTAACCCTGGGTGCTGCTGACTGTGGTGTAAAGCATATCCCGTGATGCAGTTGCTACTGAGCTGGCATTTATGTGCCATGCTAGCAGTATGCCTCTAGCGACGGTAGTGTTAGTCTGGATATTGTGCTTAAAGATGGGACCCTATTTACTCCTATGAAAGTTGGTCACTGGTTTAAAACGTGGAAACAGCCACCACTGGCTTCCTTTCACTTTTGCACCCTATAGTCCTTCTGCAGCCAAGACAGTTTCAAATTTTACCAGTCACATCACATTCTGATATCATTTATACAACAGCTCCTTTTTGATAGACTGTATAAAGATGGATGGCGGACCAACTTGTCAAAAGTGAAGCCAAAGCAAGTAGAGCTCCCCCTGGTGACTGGCTGCAGTATAGGTCATAAGCTCCACCCCCTCCATGTTAGTGGGTGGGACTTGTGCCAAACTAACTAAAACAATAAAGTACACGTTAAATAATAACTTTGTAGAGTTGTAAAAATAAAAAAATTTAAAGTCGCAAGATGGCGCTGCCTTTATACTGGGTACATAGCGTCAGTTTGGACAATGCAAGGACGTGGCGACACGTAGTCCATATTTATATACAGTCTATGTTCTTACTGCACAGTGAAGGGAGTTGAAGCCTGCAGCTCCTCATCTAACAGCTCACTGTGGCTGCTCCCTCTTGTATTCCAGCCTTAAGACACTTGTGTTTTGTTGTAGACGTGTTTCTACTAACATGATAAGAGCTAAGGTCACTGCCCAAGCACCTTACATTCGCTACTTCATGACAAAAGTCAGCTCATGTTGCAGCAGGATGGGATCCGTCCGCATTAGCTGCATTATTCTCTGAACCTGTCGGCTCTCTGACGATGATTTAGCATTCTGCATTCACGTCCATCTGTTTATACATTCTGTGAATGTCGTCGCAGATATCAGGTTCTCAATAATGCAAATAGATTATCAGCGGGCCCTAGACTCATCCGCAATTCTATTAACTCGTTCGGTGATAGATAGAAGTGTTCAAAGACATTTATTTAAATCTCGCCGAATTTCCTGCGGACCTTTCTTCTCTCCGGAGAAATTAAATGATGTGAATCACGGTGTGTCTGTGAAGATACTCAGTCATCCAGGTCATGGTATATTTAAAACAAAGATTCTTGAGTAAATTCTTTGACTAAAGAAGACTTGGTGGAGCATCTTTAAGACGCCTCTGGCTTCGTTTGTATTTGTCGTATAATTTATGACGAAATACCTTCGTTATTAATGGCAGCTCCTGCATTATTCTTGGTGTATATTTCTAATTAGATATAGTTAGCATTGTGACATACTTAAGCTTAGCTTTACCTGCTAAACCTCAGCCATTTATCATAACTACAGTATATTTGACTGCACTTTGTAGTTTTTCTTCACAGATTTCACTGGGAGTTGCCTGCATCTCTAAATGGGAGAAACATCCGTTGTTCGCCTCTCAGGTTGGGATTTTATCGTTCGTTCGTGTTGCTCAAGGTGCCCCGTGGCAGCATTACCATTAAAGTAAATCATTCGCTGATTGAAGGTCAGCCTATTTTTAAGAGAACGCCGCTGCTCAGATGCTTTAGCGACCGCACTGGTTGAAGTTTAAACAGAATTAATGGTAACTGAGCTGTGCTTTTTATCCACAACACCACCACAGGCTTTTATTTTAATTACTTAATAAATATTTAGAGGCAAGGGCTGCCTCAGGGATGACAAATAAATTAGGCCTTTTCTTTTTTTCTTTTTTTTTCCCAACAGCTCATGATGTAATGCCCTGCACATCCATTTGTCTCTGTTGATTTTACTTGCCGGCTGCCGCGTACATCTACAGGTGTCAAGCGTGCTCTGTGACTACAGAGTGATGTCGGAAATCGCACAAACTTGCGCATAGTCAGTGCTCTCTCCCGCTGAGCTCTCCTCAGAACGGGTTTCTTTTTGCTTTCCCAGGCTTGCTTACGTGTGATCTGCGTGCAACGGTGGAGGAGTTTCGGGCTGAACTTGCCCTCCATTAAAGATTTAGCTTGTTCACAGAGGGGAGCTATTAGAGGCAGGGGCCCCCGCTCCACTGGAAGAAGTTTCAAATCAAGACCAGTTTGTTGCATTGTCAGAAGATTAAAGCCAGCTTGTTGAAAGGTCTTTTCGCTATTCCACATGATTGATCTTCCTCCACCCCTCCACCTCCTCTTTCATACGCTGGCTATGAATGCCGAGCCGGTCTGCTCGTCTCTCCCTCTCTCTCTCTCTCTCTTTTTTTTTCTCTTCACACTTCATTTCTGTTTACATGTCAGCACCACACATCTTTCATTGTCTCTCTGCTTTTGTCCTCCTATTCCTGTCACTCTTTCATTGTTACAAGATCAGTGTTTTTCCTCCAGCAGCAGCAGCAGCGGCAGTAGCTTGGGAGCTTTCTTAAAGCCATTTTCTCTTTCATGTTTACTTTATCCCCTTCTTCCCTTTCTCTCCGTCTTCTTGTTTGTGTCATTGTCTCTATATATCTTTCATGTTCTGCCTGATTCCTGGTCAGTGATCCTTTGCCTCTGCCGGTCTCCGCGCTTGAGGGGCATTCCTGATACAATTATAGCTTTTGATTATCCTCCAGACTGACCCCAGGATGGCCTGGCCCTGATGCAGCACCAGTCTGCCAGCCACTGCTGCTGCTGCAGCTAATGAGGGACTCCTGGTGTTCCCCGCTGCTGGCTGACTCCTTGATTTATTGTTCCGCTCGGTTCATACCTGCGGCTGCATTCCTGTATATTAGGAAACATTAAATAATGAAGTTTACTCTGCGACTGATGTATCTGTCCTTTGGTCTTTTGCTGACAAGCATGCTGATGCTAAATAGTTGCACATATCCAGCAGTGATGTCGGGGTAGGTGTGTAATCTCTCATGTGGAAATTGGTTTTAGCTCAGTGTCACTTTCTGCGCTGCGCTGCAGTACATAACTCTGACATTAAAGCCTGACATATAGCACGTTCTGAAAATAAAAGTGCAAACACGGTTACAGTACAGAGAGAGCTGAGCTCAATGACAGGATGCACAGATGGTAACATGCTCTCCAGAGCACTGCGGTGAATTGGGAGGGGCAGCGGCCTCCTGCATTAACTCCTCATCTTACTGTAATATGAAGGAACGATACTCTGCATTATATCGTATCCGTCAAATCAAAAACTGCAGCCGCACCTGAGTCAGGCGCAGCACTCCACTGCTGTCAATCAGAACATTTTCCAGTGGAAAGATTGACTTTCAGTGTCAGACCAGTGGACCGTTAAATTATCAGTGCAGCGGATGCAGAGGAAAAAGAAAAAAAAAAAGCTCCTCTCCTGCAAATGTAGTGTATTACTGATAAACCATATGCTCCTCTTTTCCCTCGAGTTGGCCTCACAATGCACACACAGCAACTTTGACTCGATCACGTGGTTGTCTGTGGTGCGTTGTTTGCATGCATGAATACAGGGGTATGTACTGTGTGTAAAGGCACGCCTCTACACTCTATGTATGTGCATATTTTCTTTACCTTTTATGTGATCAGAAGAGGCAGGCCTCATCCTCCCAGCGAGCTTTATTGTCTCGCAGTGGAATAGTTCTGTGCATTATTCCTTCTGTTCCCTGCAGAACACACAGATGTATACATTTCCAAGGCTTCAAGCTGCCATGCTTTATGCCTCTGTTCTTTAGCAGCATCGCACATTTTTTTTTATTTATTTTTTTTCCCAGATGAGGGTTTTGCACACGGGGCTATTTTGAACATCAAAAGGACGAGGTGTTCCACCGTCGTGTGGTAACCTTTCAGAGCTGCAGGTGAGATGTCACGGGAGGATCAGAGTGTCACTTTAACTTTTAATTAAAACATCAGCAAACCTACAAAATCGTTAATCCCCCGTCCACGTATAAAGCGGTGCGCTCTGCGTTTTAGCTGAATTTTAGCTAAACTGGTCACCATTTCATGTTGTGGGGTCTGGTTGCCTTGGTTACCATCTTGTATCTTTTCCCACGCCAAAGGATTAGAAACGCAAAAAAATAAAATAAAATAAACCGACGGTCTCAATTTGAAAGGAAAACACAATCAATGGTGCCACCACTCCATCTGGGTTCACCCTACACCGATCAGGCATTACATTATGACCACCTCCCTAATATTGTGTAGGTCTCCCCTTGTGCCTCCAAAGCAGTTGTGGCTCATCAGAGAATGGACATGGGCCTTCTGAGGGTGTCCTGTGACTGTGGTGTCTTGCAACAGGATGTTGTTAGTGGGGGGCCTTTGGGTCCTATGGGTTGAGGGGAGGGGCCTCTGTGGATCATCCCACAGATACTTGATCAGTTTGGGATCTAGTGAATTTGGAGGCCAGGTCAACACCTTGTGCTGTTCTTCATGTTTTGAGTTGTTCCTGAAGCCGTCAAGGAGTGTCATTGATATGGGGTGGGGGTGCCTGGTCTGGTCTAGGCCGGTGCTACATGTCTAAGTAACATCCACACGAATGCGAGGTCCAAAAGTTTCCCAGCAGAACATTGAACTGTCACAAGATGCTCATAGTTATGTACTTCTCCGATCAGTGGTTTTAATGTTGTGGCTGATCGGTGCGTGCTCCAAGGTATGTCAATCAACCGTATCAGTTGCTCCCATTGGCCGTATCCTCAAAGTCGACATGGTTCAAATTGGTAGTTCCTTTTTGATCACCTTCAACTGATTCATTTTGAAATTCATTAAGATCTCGTTGCTCCGTTGCCGCTACTTTCATCCTATGTGACATCTACATCAACACACAGCGACTCTCTAATGAGCCAACTCCAACGCGTGCATGAGGATGAACATTACATACTGGCTCTGGTTTCCAAGTGTGACACATACATCCACTCCCCTCCTCTGCTCATCGTGACACGGACACCGGCTCTTTGTAATTACAACCACTCACGGCGCGTACGCTGATTATGAGGGCGAACTCGCTTGGTCCGCGTAACCTTGACAAATCAAAGGAAAACCTCTGTGACCTCCTGTGTTTCGACGGGCGAACAAGCACTCCCAGATCCATTCACGCACACACACAAACACACAAGTACTCGGTGTCCTAAGCGTAATTATGCAGATGGAAGTATGTGGCCAGCGAGCAGCACTTTAATTTGAATTCCTCCTTTTCCCCCCTCTGTGTTTCCCTAATAGTTCAATTTACAATAATTTGTTCCGCCTTGGGCAGTGACTCATAACAAAGGCTTTTAGATGTAAAACAAATGTATAACACACACACACACATATTCGCCCCTTTTGTCCCCTCCACGAGTCTTTACACATTTTACCCCTGCTCATTTTCTCAGCCCCATCTCCACCTCCACCTTTTCCACACTATCAGCGTTACAGCTTTTGGCCGCAGAAAGTGTGGAGTTATGGCATGTCAGTGTTTTAAGTGCTGCAACTATAAAATGGGCGCAGAGAAACCATAAGACGCGGAATGAGGCAGGCAGGCCATGCTCTGCTATGCCAGCCATTTACTATCCTGGCACGGCAATATCATGATACAGTGCACACTTGGGGCGCATGACACCAAATCTACCCAGCAGATATTTATGAGGGATATATTATTTTTCATTATGCACACATTAAATCATCAGTTGAAATATTAGCCAAGCTGCTCTCTCTCTTTCTCTCTCACACTTTTTTTTTTTTTATCGGTGTGATTTCCACCCCGGAGCCTGAAAACATTCGCGGGAACTCCTGTTTTTTGCTTTAGACTTTTATTTGCCCATTACTGCGGCGACTTGGAAGTAGTTCACTTTTGAGTGCCTTTAACTCGAGCGGACGCGGTACAGATTGCTTCCTAACCTGTTCCTGGTGGAGAATATGCAGCTCTTTTGAGGATACGGATCAGATTTCTGTGTGATCTTTTATGGGACGTTCCGTTTCTTGTCTTTGACTACAGTAATAGTTCAAACCTGGGAGGGCAATAGGAACAGGAACAATGTCAGCATCAACAAAGTAGATATAATCTCAGTAAAGGAGGAGATCATGACTTTTGTCCCTTAGTTATCAAATCACGCTCAGGGTTTCCCATACAATGGCGGCCTAGTTCAGTCTGCCATGGTCTCATAATGAACTGGAAATATTTTTGCACGTTTCAAACTACGTTGTGCTTGCCATGTTTTTCCTTTTGCTCCCGAAAGCATCTCTCCCAATTACTCAGATGGTCTCCCCCCCCAGCACCCTCCAGACCGGTCGCTCGCCTTCTCTGTACTGAATTTAACCTGACGGAGAAAACGGCACGGAAAACTCACGTAGCATGAGAAGCTATTTGTGTTGTTCACTAATAAAAACTGACGTTACCGCCACTTTTTGTGCTTTTGATTTTTTTTTTAGACCGTGAAGATTTACAGTTATGTAAAGAGAGTTGGTCAAAACCCGGAGGAAATGACTCCAGACGTAAAAACGTGAACTAGCTTAACGTCATAAGCGCTAGCTAGCAAGGTTAGATTGAAATTCAACAGTTTAGTATTAGTTAGATTTATCCGCTAATACTTTATTTAATCTTACATATATTTGTCCATAGAATGCCACGTCTCAACAGCATTATGTTTATTATTCCTGTACATGAACCGCACAGGCTGCTGCTGTTTGTCGCTAAATCCAATATCCGCGTTATTACGGTAATTTAAAGACGGACTGATACAAAACGCATGATCTTGTTTTATGTGCAGACATTTAATTTCATTTAAAAAATGTAATAGTTGGGATAGCGTCACAATCAAAGGCTTTTATTAGGACAGCATAATTCCCCCCTTCACCCCCTAAACGCCAGGGTCTCGAGAAATCTTGCGGGAAACGGTGATGCTCTAGCTTCCTGGTTCCAACAAGAGATGCCATGACTATGTTTTACTGGAATTAACAGCACAGGTTGAGTGTTTTCTTCTCGTCTGGTTGCATACATATCTCCTGACAACAGTCTGAGCTTTTGCAAGTCTGATATTGATTGGAATGTGCGATGCACTCTCTCAGCTAAATGTTTGACACAAACTCCACTCTTCTGTTTTCACACCTATGGCGCACTTTCTAACCCTCGCGGTGTTAAAGGTTGCTCCGAAGCTACGGTGTCACACTTGTGCTGCCTCGACGTGTTGGAACGAAGGTAACTGACACGTGGATGAGAGCCAGCCGCTGTTTGCTCTGTTCGTCATGTGCGCGCTCGTTTGGACTGTGGACCCACAGGACTGCGCATTCCGTTTCCCAGAATAAGAAAGTTAAACTCGGATCATTGCCCTGGTTTCCTTAAGCTTCCTATTCGTTCAGTGATATCACGCCTCTTGGAAGGGGAAAAACAGTTTACTTTTAGTCTAAATTTAAATTTAGTTTATGGGCCCCTTAAGTATTTCCACTGAATAAAGCACAGCCACATTCTATAGCTTGTACTCTTTTTGTGTGCTACCGTTTTACTCAAATGTTTGCAAACTGTGGTAGATGTTAGTTGATCGTAGCCCTTCAAGACCTGTCAGTTATTGTGGGAGTGAAAGTTTTAAATCCCTTTTTGAATATTAATTAAAGCAGCTTTAAATTTGAACTAATTGACTTGCCCTGTAGGTGATAAAGGTGGCTCTGAAGCATTTCCTGCTGTAATCATCTTTGTTTGCAAGCAGTCAATACCACTGACTATATATTTAAAGATGGACAAACCTTCCGTAAAGACATCCATGCATTTACTGTTGAGTGGTTCTGAAGCTCAATGTGGTTGCTCCGGCCGTCACCATCTTTGACTGACTCTGTCCATCTCCAAGCTAATCCAGAAATGGGCAAAGCGGTCGAGCGTGGGTGGAGCTGAGGCAGAAAGCTAGCAACTGCAAGGGCACCCACGTGTTACTCAAAGCCACCCCATTCTTAAATTCAAAACAAAGTTTGGGCTTTCCATGTTGTTTTAATTTTTCAGCCCCATACACCGATCTGCCACAACATTAAAACCACTGACAGGAGAAGTAAATGACATTGACCATCAACATTCTGCTGGGAAACTATTGGACCTGGCACAAGGTCTTCACCTGGCCTCCAAATTCACTAGATCCCAAACTGATCAAGCATCTGTGGGATGATCCGCAGAGGCCCCTCCCCTCAACCCATAGGACCCAAAGGCCCCCACTAACAAGACACCACAGGACACCCTCAGAAGGCCAAAGAAAGTGGGGGAAAAAAAGACAGAAATTACTGAACATTTTTGCCAGTGAAAGCTAAAACACTCTCCTTCCTCATGCATCGCTAAACAGAGATGTTTCTAATGTTTCTGGCTTGCCACCGTGATGCTGCTCCTTCTGAGAATTCCTCATAAATTTAACGTCGCTGACAGAAGGCGGTTTGTGTATGTGAATAAAATTAAATCGCATTCACATGAGACGAACAGGGGCCCTAAATGCACCATATTTTACATCATTCCTGCTATTCTTACACACTTGAAACACCCATCCACCGGGATCCATTTTGCTTCCTGCATGTGTGTGTGTGTTTGTGTGTGTGTGTCCTCTGGGACAAACGATGGAAAAGCAAAGCTGGTGTAATTAAAGTATTGGACTGAGGAGGTGGTTGTATTTCTCTCAGTCATAATTTGCCAGGTTATTAAAAGGTGAGACTTACAGGCAGGTTTATTGTAATTCAAAATTAAACTGCGCGGTGTCAGTGCAGTTGTTTATCTAATGACAGCGGCTACGTGGGATATTATTATTGCCTGGCACTGCTCAGCCTAAAATGCTGTGGCTGATGAAGGCGCTTAAGATAAAGATATTCAATTCAAGCACTTTATTTATTCCCGAAGGACGATTTAAAAAGGCACAGAGAGCAACAAAATACACACACAAAAAAAGACTAAAGTGCAAATGACCATGAGTAGTGTCCATATTAACGTCAGCCATTACATCTGCCCTCCGAGAGCATGTTGAAGCAATGAGGGGTCAGAGTTCAGGACCTGGACTGCTGTGGCGACAAACGTGGCCCTCCTCCTTTGAGTCCTGCAGGGCGGAGAACGCAGTGAGCGGCTTGGAAGCCAATCAAACACAGGATGTAATATGTGTGAGGGGTCTTGTAGGATCCTGTGAGCGGGTCTGATTGTTTGCTGTTCACAAAAAGTGGACAAAACAATGATTTTAGACTTTTGTGATGTTATGTAGCCGTGACCGGTTTTGCAGGCTAACGGAATAAAACCAACAGATAAAAGAGAAAGTGAGCACACTTTCAATAAAAGAATGATAAAAGGCCACAAGAATATGTGTGCTCACTTCAAAGGATATCAGCTTCCTGAGCAGATATTGCCTCTGATTATATTTTCTGAGGATTCAATTCAATTCAATTCAATTTTATTTATATAGCGTCAATAACAATACAAATCGTCTCAAGACGCTTTACAAAAACCCGGCCTGAAACCCCCAGAGCAAGCCTGAAGGCAACGGTGGCAAGGAAAAACTCCCTTTTAACAGGAAGAAACCTCGAGCAGAACCCAGCTCATATGGAGGGACCCATCTGCCTAAGGCCAGCCGGGTACAGACAGAAGAAAGAGAGAAGAGAACAGCAAAGAGAGAAGAGAAGAGAACAGCAAGATAAACATACATCTGTCATAGATACACATATCTGACTAAAGTGTACATGTGGAATCTTATGATACAAACTGATGATGTTACATGACAGTTTGAAAATGTAAGAGGAATCATAGGCAGGTTGGAGAATTGTTCATTCAGGTAGGAGTGGATAACTGCAGGATTCCATGAAGACTGGGCAGGCTGATGAGACCACGACAACAGATGTAGTATAGAGCTCCACAGGAAACACACCACTCCAGGCCAGAGATACTCACAAGAAGAGGGGGGAAGGGGGGGAAGGGGGGGGAAGGGGGGTGGGACACACACAGCAGTAAACATTCTACATAGTAATAGCTCAGAATTGTATGACTAGTAGTATATAGGAAATTAGAGGGCAAGAGCTCTGTGCCAGAGAAAAGAAAGTGGAGGATGCGAGAGAGGAGACAGAAGAAAGAAGGAGGACATGTGTTTGGTGCATCGTCCCCCAGCAGCCTAGGCCTATAGCAGCATAACTAAGGGATGGTTTAGTCCAGCCCTAACTATAAGCCTGATCAAAAAGGAAAGTCTTAAGCCTGACCTTAAAAATAGAGAGAGTGTCTGCCTCCCGAACCCAAACTGGGAGCTGGTTCCATAGGAGAGGAGCCTGATAGCTGAAAGCTCTACCTCCCATTCTACTTTTTGAAATTCTAGGAACCACAAGTAGGCCTGCACTTTCAGACCGAAGTGATCTGCTGGGATGATATGGTACAATAAGGTCTTTAAGATACGATGGAGCTAGGCCTTTAAGGGCCTTGTATGTAAGGAGGAGGATTTTAAATTCTATTCTAGACTTTAAAGGGAGCCAGTGAAGAGAAGCTAAAACTGGAGTAATATGATCTCTCTTGCTAATTCCTGTCAATGCTCTTGCTGCGGCATTTTGAATCAACTGGAGGCTTTTTAAAGAGCTATTTGGACAGCCAGACAGTAATGAATTACAATAATCCAGTCTGGACGACACAAATGCATGAACTAGTTTTTCAGCATCACTCTGAGACAGGATGTTCCTAATTTTGACGATATTACGCAGGTGAAAGAAGGCAGTCCTGGTCACTTGCTTTATGTGACATTTAAAGGACATATCCTCATCAAATATAACACCAAGGTTTTTTACAGTAGTACTGGAGGCCAAGGTAATGCCATCCAAAGACACCATGTGATTAGATAATGAATCTCTGAGATGCTTAGGACCGAATACAATAACTTCTGTTTTGTCTGAGTTTAAGAGTAGGAAATTACAGGTCATCCAAGCCTTTATGTCTTTAAGGCATGCTTGGAGTTTAACCAACTGATTAGTTTCATCTGGTTTCATAGATAAATATAGCTGGGTGTCGTCTGCATAGCAATGAAAGTTTATGCCATGTTTTCTAATAATCTTGCCTAATGGCAACATGTATAACGTGAAGAGTATTGGTCCTAGCACAGAACCCTGAGGAACTCCATAACTTACTTTTGTATAAGTAGAGGAATCATTATTGACATGAACAAACTGGAATCTGTCAGATAGATAGGATTCAAACCAGTCTAATGCAGTTCCTTTAATCTTGACCTCACTTTCAAGTCTCTGTAGTAAAATATTATGATCAATAGTGTCAAATGCAGCACTAAGATCTAGCAGAACAAGTATAGAGACAAGTCCACTGTCTGAAGCCATGAGGAGATCATTGGTAACTTTAACCAGAGCTGTTTCTGTACTATGATGAACTCTAAAACCTGACTGAAACTCTTCAAACAGACCATTCTTGTTTAAGTGGTCACACAACTGATTGGCAACAACTTTTTCTAGAATTTTGGAAATAAAGGGAAGGTTGGAGATTGGTCTATAGTTGGCTAAAACATCTGGATCTAAAGTGGCTTTCTTAAGTAAGGGCTTAATTACAGCAATCTTAAAAGACTGAGGCACATATCCTGTTAATAAAGATAAATTTATCTGGTTCAATATGGAGGTGTTAATTAATGGAAAAACTTCTTTGAGCAATTTAGTTGGGATTGGATCTAGAAGACAGGTTGATGGTTTAGATGCTGTAATTGTTGAAGAGAGCTCAAGAAGATCTACTGGGGAGAAGGATTCCAGATATTGATAAGGTCGTACAAAAGTTTCTAATGTCGCTGTACTTGCATCTTTAACAGCTGTTGGAAGGATGCCTTGAATATTTTCTCTAATGCCGACAATTTTATTAGTAAAGAAGCTCATGAAGTCATTACTACTGAGGGCTAAAGGAATAGATGGCTCAACAGAGCTGTGGCTCTTTGTCAGCCTGGCTACAGTGCTGAAAAGAAATCTGGGGTTGTTCTTGTTTTCTTCTATTAATGATGAATAATATGCTGTTCTAATACTACTGAGAGCTTTTTTATAAGTTGTTAAACTATCTTTCCAGGCTATGCGAGCTTCTTCAGAATTAGTGGAATGCCAAATTCTTTCTAGCTTTCGGACTGCCTGTTTTAAACAGCGCAACTGTGAATTATACCATGGAGCTAGCCTCCTCCTATTTATGACCTTCTTTTTCAGAGGAGCAACTAAGTTTAAAGTTGAACTAAGCGATGCTGCAGTGCCATCGACAAAATAATCTATTAGTGCAGGGGTTAAATTGTGGTTGCTGTCGTCCACAACATTGGTACATGGCACTGAGGTAAATAAAGAAGGAATTAATTCTTTATATCTAGTTACAGCATTGTCAGACAAACATCTACTGTAATGAAATGTCTTTTCAGTTCCTGTGTAATCCATTATTGTAAATTCAAAGGTTATGAGGAAATGATCAGACAAAAGAGGGTTATGAGTAAATACTGTTAAACCTTCAGTTTCTATGCCATATGTTAGGACAAGATCTAAGGTGTGATTAAAACTGTGAGTTGATCCGTTTACATTCTGAGAAAAGCCAATTGAATCTAATAATGATGTAAATGAGGAGCTAAGGCTGTCACTGACAACATCAACATGGATGTTAAAGTCACCTACTATAATGACTTTATCTGTTCTAAGAACTAAATCACATAAAAACTCAGAGAATTCAGCTAAAAACTCAGAATAAGGAGCAGGTGGGCGATACACCACAACAAAAAGAATTGGTTTTTGTATTTTCTGGCTTGGATGGGGAAGACTAAGAGTAAGACTTTCAAATGAATTAAAGCTCTCCTTAGGTCTAGGATTAATAGATAAATCAGAGTGGAAGATTGCTGCCACTCCTCCTCCTCTACCTGTGCTTCTAGGAATATGATAATTACTATGACTGGGTGGAGTAGACTCATTTAAACTAACATATTCATCATCCTGTAGCCATGTTTCAGTCAAACTAAAAAGATCAATCTGATGATCAGTTATCAGATCATTCACTAAAAGAGATTTAGATGAGAGAGATCTGACATTTAAAAGACCACATTTAATTTTCCTATTCTTCTGTTCTACCAATGAACTTGTACTGATTTGAATAAGGTTCCTATGAGAAACTCCTCTTTTGTTATTTATTGGTTTAAATAATCTGGGAGCAGACAGAACATCTATAGAGTTTATAGAGTTTAGGGTGTGAGACAGTCCTTGAGAAGCGGCAGAGAAGTGTGTAAGACTACGACTCCGCCTCCTGGTCTGAACTCTGGGTTGTCATGGTTTCGGGGGGTTAATAAAATCGGCCATATTCCTAGAGATGAGAGCAGCACCCGCTAAAGTTGGGTGGATGCCATCTCGCCTAATCAGACCAGGCTTTCCCCAGAAAGTGTGCCAATTGTCAATAAAGGCCACGTTGTTTTCTGGACACCACCTAGATAACCAGCGATGGAATGACGACGTGCGACTAAACATGTCATCATTGGTCAGGTTGGGCAGGGGACCAGAGAAAACTACGGAGTCCGACATAGTTTTAGCAAACTTACACACCGATTCCACATTAAGTTTTGTGACCTCCGATTGACGTAACCGTCGTTGGGGGAGAACCTCAGAGAGCTATCGAAAACGGTTCCCAGATACATGTATTCTTCCACAATCTCCATGCTTGCCCTTGTATGATGGTGGTGATATGTTGCTTTTAAAACGCAGGAAATAGTTACTTTTGCCAACTGCATAGAGATCTGTGTACCTGGTCACAAAAAAAGAGAGAAACCTGAAAAGGAGAAATTTGTTAGAAGAGAATTTGTTTAAAATTGCAAATATTGATGTCACTATTGACCCTGAAAGGAAGGAAAAATAACGTAGGAGAGGAGAGTGGGAGGCAGAGGAATGTGTCTTTTTTTTACTCCCACCAGCGTATTGATTGTATGAAGCGCAGGAGAGTTGTTGAAGAGAAAGATCTTCATTAATATCAGCGCAGGAATGAATTTCAAGTAAAATAACGATCGCTGGCGAATGACGGTGTGGTGTTGCTTAAATGAGTTTAAATATGTGTTTCTCGTGTAGTTTAATCTGTTCAATCAACTGTGTTGATTGTGTAATGATTGTTTAAATAGTGGGGTGGGGCTTGATGAAAGAAATTAATCTAATTAATTGGAGGCTTTGTAATTAATTAATCTCGATAAATCACATTTTAATCGCATAACAATATTTGCCCCAAAAAGCAACATTATTCAATTTAAATGGATTTTAGTGGACGACTGAATCAAATAATGGACACAGACGCGAATATTGTAAACTCAAGCTCTTTTAATGTCTGTAAAATGCATTTAATTGCATTTCAATTCAAAAAATATCTCTGGCCAAAACTGAACAGAGCTAAAGTTAAAGTGCCATTTTAAGTATTTTAAGCACTTTTGTTAAAAAAAGTTTGGGCTGCCGACACGTCTTTTCCGCACTCTGAACGTGACTGCTAGCGCTAACAGCTCCGGCGGTTTCTGTGCTCGCTGCAACATGCTTTGCATTTAGATGGCACAGTAGGGTTGAAGTGCTTCGGGGGTATGCAAACAGTTTTATTTTATTTTTTTCACAAATTTTCACAAAACTCAACTTTTATTAAGACTTCCATCAGGTAGTTTTTTTAAATAAAATTACTCCTAGCAACATGCTTTCGTCCGATTCCTCCATTTTGGTCACCGTTAGCCGAGCTCTGACGTGTGCATCAGTGTAATCGGTGTACCAGGAAATCGTGCATTGACAAAAGTTCCACGTTGTTTGGAATGATTAAATGCGTTATTTATTTATTTTTTTGTAATTTATTCATCATAATTAACGCGTTAAAGTCCCACCCCTATTAAAAAGGTATTTTTAGTGCAGCTTTCGGTATTGAACTCATTCTCCTCCCTCAACAATTTCCGAGCTCCAGACAGACATTTTTTTCAAGTGTCTTCCCCCCCATTATCAATGAGTTTGACGGAACTGACTGGAACACAATAGCGTGACAAATGGCACAACAGGAAGACGCATTTTTCACACAACACAGAGAAAGATGATAGTCATCAGCCGTTATTATGTTCAGCTCTGGACGCTATCCATCCTTGTTTACCGTCCCATGGGAACGGCGGGCAAATGTCAGACAGGCGCTTCAAACTTCATCACAATGGACCGTTTTATGACGAGATGAGAGGTCGCCATTTGCGCATACATACACCGATCGGCCACTCCATCTGGGTTCGCCCTACATCAATCGGGCATAACATTATGACCACCTTTCTAATATTGTGTAGGTCTCCCTTGTGCCTCCAAAACAGTTGTGACTCATCAGAGAATGGACATGGGTCTTCTGAGGATGTCCTGTGGTGTCTGGCAACAGAATGTTCTTAGTGGGGAGCCTTCGAGGGGAGGGGCCTCTGTGGATCATCCCACAGATACTAGATCAGTTTGGGATCTAGTGAATTTGGAGGCCAGGTCAACAACATCCACACGAATGAATGCCAGGTCCAAAAGTTTCCCACCAGATTATTGCGTTGTCAGAAGATGGTCTATGTTATTCACTTCTCCTGTCAGTGGTCATAATGTTGTGGCTGATTGGTGTACTCACAAAAAAAAAAATAATAAAATACTGTCTCCTTAAACTACAGTCATCCTTCACTGTAAAGATGCATCAGCTAGATTTGAAATTTCTGGCAGTGGCTTGTAAACTGTGAACTGGAAGTCCGTCAAAAGTTACCATTTCAAATATCCGGCCCCCGTCAAAACTGAAGTATTCGACTCCATAGTTTAATTCTGACTCGCAGCCAACAACGCTGACTTACTCATCACCTTCATATTTGCAGCACAGACCGTATACAGAGAAGGGAGTTATAGCCAATCTGTCCGACTCTCCCATCTTTGCACAACATTTTTCACCCTCTGCAAGAGAACATGAGATGACGTGTCTGACTCCTTCCCACACATTCCATCTCTTTTTCATAATCCCTTTCTCTGTGCTTTCTCCCTCTCACTGTCACTCGCTGTCTTATTCCTCTCTTGTACTTTTGAACTTTTTCCCCCCTTAATCCCATTTCCTAAAATGGCCCTGTGTCTCTAGCCAGCTCGTCCAGGCTGCTGTGGGGGAATCAAGGCCCAGCCGTTCGCTTTTCCAGCCAAGTGCAAATGAACGGAAAGGCAGGGAGAGGGAGAGAGAAAGAGAGAGTAGAGAGAACCACCAGCAAACAGACAGAGAAAGTGAGATATGAAGGTGTGAGAAGGGATTCATTAAAGTGGTAACAGAGCTGCCCCTGAACCAGATTACTACTGCTTGCTGCATGATATTCACACACTGTTCTTTCTGTTCTTTCTTATGTTCTTTGTTGATCTCTGCTCCTGCTGTTTGTCTTCCCGTCGCGATTCCAATTTGCCATGATGTTTACTTTCCTGGTTCAGTCTGGCATGGCGCTGCAGGCTTGTAATAAAGCTGACATTTGTGTATCGTGTGCAATACAAGACTGTCCTCATCAGGAAAAAAAAAAAGAGAGAGCAAGGGTCATTTGTACGGTTGTTTTCTTTTTTGACAATCTCTTGTGGTCGGGTGAATAATGATTGTTCACTCAGAAGCAAAGGCGACAGTGGTGTGACACCGCTACGCCGCCGCAAAACCTCCAGAGGATGAGGTCAGGTTGGGTGGTTAGGTGTCTGAGTGGTATCAACAAAAGTGAACAACAGTATCAGTTTCATATCCGGTTAGTAAATACAAGGCCGTAGCCAGAAGCCATAAAACTTAGCCTAGCATAAAGACTGGTAACAAAGTGAAACGGTTAAGACGGCTAAGTCCAATCATAACAAGGAATGTAGCTTGTCGTCCAGAGCATGTTAAAGGGGAATTACCGTTTTTTACATCCTGTACCTTATTTCTGGCATAAAATACGATCGTTTACTCACCCATATAACTTTGGTGTCATTTGGAGCCGACATTTAGATCCAGCGGAGCGCCACATATATCCATATAGTGGGAGTGACTGGGGCACCGAAACGCAGCCTCTAAATAACGTATTATCTGCCGCTAAGCTCGTTCATTTCACCAATATTTTGTTATGATACGCTAGTGCTATTCCCCGTTGAGTCCAGAGTTATCTGTTGTCTATTCATGGACGTGCAGTGAACGAGTTTCGCCCCAGTCACTCCCACTATACAGATATACACGGCGCTCCGCTGGATCTAAATATCTTCTGAATGACTCCAAGTGACACCAAAGTTATACAGGTGAGTAAACGATAGTATTTTATGCCAGAAATAAGGTCCAGGTTGTAAAAAACGGTTATTCCCCTTTAATATTTGAGTTTCAAGGCCAGGCCTCAAGAAAAGGACTTTAAAGAACTATCAGCAACAAAGGCAGACATTGCTTGTGTCCAGACCAAAAAAAGCTGCACTTGAACACACCACAAAGACAACTGCTATCAGCCAGCCACCTACGTTCCGCACCTGAGTGAAAGAAAAGAACTATTCATACCAGCAGGTGGCAGTAGTCTGTATTAGGGGTTGCGCAAGTTCGTCATGAAATTCAACACCAACTAGTCACTGATGACATCACAGTAGAAAGTAATGCTTGACAATAATGGAATCTATATTATAGACCTGGATACATATGCTGATAACACGCGTTTGCATGTGCTACATACTGTGAGATGCAGATATGTCTAGCCTGTATAAAAACAGGCTGCAACTTAGCATCATCATTAGCATTTAATAGTACTCCATAGTGCTTTGTAAGATAGGATAGTGTAGCCGGGTTTAAAAAAAAAAAAACGGTATTTCTCTGCAGCCTTCTCCGACAAAGAAATTCACCACCAAATTGTTGATGTGCAGCCTCCTTCTCTCTGTTACCACTCGGCATTTGGTGAAGTTGTTAATTGACTGCTGTCCAGAGGATTCGGACCCTTCCTCTGCTAGCGTTAGGGGATGCCTTTTCAGATGTGTGTGCATTGCAGTAGTACATTTGTTGTATTTCAGGACTGACTTCCACACACTTGATGAATCCCTGTTAGTTTGCTGCATTGACCCACTGGGCTTCTCACCCATCTTCTCGGAGGCGTCCATGTTGTTATTGTCACATAATCGATGGCTAGTTGATGTGATGCTTAAGGCGTCATGGCACAGCAGGGAAGTTGTTAAACCAACTAGTCGACTAGACTGTACAAACCCTACTCTGTAGTCGTCATTCAATATGGGAAAGGGCGACTCTGGTCTTGGCGTGTCAAAGCTCTTAGATGTGTTGGTAGGTAGACAGAGCCAGGGTAGCTGTTTATTTGTGTTATTCTTTGTTGAGCTGTTCTATATGCAATGCTAAATTCAGCCATCTGGAGTTATCTCTAAGTTCACATTTAGCGTGCAGACATAAGTGTGGATCAAACACTTGCATTATCTAACCAAAGCCATTATGCATGTTTCCCAAAATGTCAAACATAAAATGTAGTTTGATTAAAAACAAAATGTCTTGTTGGAGACAATCTACTTTTTCATTGTTGTATGACACCTGGTTGGCAGACGCGTATTTGTTGCGGCATTATCTTTCATTTATATGTGCATTAACACGTTTATTTACTCAAGCCAAAAATGGTCCATTTGATGGCTGACATAGGGCTTGTTTTTTCTGCCATAATGCAGTAGGTGAGACCGCAAGAATGAGCGAGAGAGACAGGTGAAAAGAGAGGTGAGGACAGACAGGTGTGTGTGTGTGTGGGTGTGTATGTGTGTGAGAGCGAGACCTAGAGAGACTACTTACACAGCATCAGGCTCAAGGGAAATCTAACCAGGCAATATCCAAACCAAGGCGCTCTGCTCCTGCCACCTTAGCCCCACACAATTACAATACTATCTGACAAAGATATTGAGCGCAGATCCCTTGCTATTTCTGCGGCCGCGTGTACCCAGCTCGAACCTGATTTTATATAAAAGTACCAAAAATGGCATTAACACCGACTTATTGGAAAGCGAGGCCATGCAGCCGGGCGGAGTGGGCAAACACAGCTACAATATGTTGACTCTTCAGAGTCAAGGAGGGACAAGGTAGAGAGCGACCGAAGTACTTATCTTGTCTGAGGTGGAGGGCACATTTTTTTTATTATTTTTTTTTTTTGAAAAAGTGACCTTTAACTCTACACCACCTCTAAAGGGTGACCTTATAGTCTTAGCAGAGAGACGAATAGCCCGCATGCATGGAGGCCGGATGTGGAAAGAGACAAATTGCAGTCTTGTCCTGCAATGAGGAACAGAAGTTCAGGAAAAGTTGATGTTTCTGGGTAACCTTTAAAGCCAGACGACCTCAGTGCAGGAAGGAAGATGTTCATTTATACGCCAGCCCACAGAGAGAGTATTCTTTCGTATCGACAGCAAAGGCTCTTTTAGAGTACTGCGGGACATAGAGGGCATAGCCTACGCACATAGCCTACGCACATAGCTTACGCCGGTGCAAGCCATTGTACTTGTGCGCTCCTCAGTCTGGCTAGCTCTGTAACCACGCCACCCAAACGCTAGTAGGCACTGTGTCTTTTTTGCCCGTCGGGTTAATTTTGGTTTCTACTTTCTGTTTCACTTTCAACAATGGTGAGTGAAACTTTTGCCGAAATTTCACTGAAGACGAGTCATGCGAAAGTTTGTATCTCCGAAACCTCCTCAGTTTCCTTGATGTGTTCCATCTTTATTGATCCAAAACAATCAATTTGAAAATTGCGGAGATGAAGAAGCAGCCAGAAATACTAAATCGGAAATACGCTACTGCCGTCGCCTTCATCTTGGTCTTCGTCTTCTCCCGCTTATCCGGGTCCGGGTCATGGGGGCAGCAGCTTCAGCAGCTTCAGCAGCTTCAGCAGGGAAGTCCAGACAACCCTCTCCCCATCCACTTCCACCAGCTCCTCCGGAGGAACCCCCAGGTGTTCCCAGGCCAGATGAGAGATATAATCACTCCATCGTGTCCTGGGTCAGCCCCGAGGTCTCCTTCCGGTGGGACGGGAGGTGTCCGGGAGACATCCTTACCAGATGCCCTAGCCACCTCAACTGACTCCTCTTGATGTGGAGGAGCAGCGGTTCTACTCTGAACTCCTTACCCTAAACGCTACTACCAAGCAGACCAGTCACAACTCTTGCGGTTTGCGTTGCCGAGGCACATAGTTACATTTCTGGGGAAGTGCACGTCAGTTGCGGCTCTAGGGTCTACGTATGCTCAACTTAACACAGAAGTCTAGACCACCTATAATGCACTCAGTTGAGCCTACCAGTCATACCCTCAACAACAATTCATTCAAGTGGCTTCTTCAGTTGCTAAGTGACTGATGGGAAGTTTAGGCTTTTATTTGTAACATCTATGAGTGGTGCCTACCTGAAACTCGCAAGTATTTAGTTTGGTAACAGTGATGGATTTGACAGTATTGTGAATTCCCATATTTCAACATTGGGATTCTATGGGGACATAGTTATCATAGTAGTTACCTGCATCTTAATCATGCAGAGTTTCCCTGAAAGATGATGATGTGTCTATGGGTAGTTTCACAAACCCTTTGGGGAAATTCCCAGACGTATCACTGTTTTGCGCACCTTTAAAGGTTTCACCCGGAAACACAGATGGAAGAACGTTTTGAAGAAGATGAGTCAAGGCGACTGTTTGGATGAGTACCTGCAGAATTTAGGTGGTGTCAGCATTTTCTGCGGCAGAAGTAAAAGTTCTTCACCTTGAAATGAATTGAAATATCATGCCATTCATCAAGTTCTTTTTTTTTTGTTGGGGAATCTGTAGTTATATGCAAAATACTTTCTTCAACTTTTAAAGAAGAGACGTGGGTATTTTATTTATTTTTTTATTTTTTTAGGGGAGGTCAATTAAACCTTTTCATTGAACTTTTTCTAAATTTATCTCTCTTTGAAGCCAACCTGAGGCTTTGAAAACAACCTTTTCTGCCTGTGAGTCATATCCATTACCTTGTTCTTTTGACACCGCTCTCCTTTTAATGAATGTCCACAGACCCCGTTAAATTAAAGAGTCTCTCATAATCTCCTGAGGGCTCTTTGAGGATGTGCAGTCCACTACCGCCCTTACTTTACCTCTCCGCAGTCGTAGCAATCAAGCGGTGGATATTAGCAGAAAGTGAATCTTCTAACTTATGGCTGGTTTACTTTTCTCTCTCGGTGAAATGGTGGCTCCTTGATTTCATACAGTAATAGAGCAGGCTGTCCATTTGTAGATGGTGATTGTGAATTATAGCATCAATGACTGCCTCTAGAAGCCTTTCTCTTTGCAAGCTAAAAGTAGCTTATATCTAGCTAACTTGATGTCTATCAGGCATACCATTATGACCACCTTCCTAATGTTGTGTAGGTCTCTCTTGTACCTCCAAAAACAGTTGTGGCTCACCAGTGTTGTTAGTGGGGGTCTTCGGGTCCTATGGGTTGAGGGGAGGGCCCTCTGTGGATCATACCACAGATATTTGATCAGTTTGGGATCTAGTGAATTTGGAGGCCAGGTCATCCGGCTGGGGATGGCTGGTGCCATCAAGGAGTGTCATTGCTATGCTTGAGGTGCCTGGTCTGGTCTAGGGGGGTGCTACATGTCTAAGTAACATCCACACGAATGCCAGGTCCAAACGTTTCCCCGGACATTGAACTGTGAACAAGATGGTCAATGTTATTTACTTCTCCTGTCAGTGGTTTTAATGTTGTGGCTGATCAGTGTATGTTTGTTCTAAAAAAACTGAAGCTAGTACTTCATGCAACAGGCAAAAATCCACCAGCAGACGTGAAAAGTTGGATTCCTGTAATGGTCTGTAGAGCTAGTTAATCCTTCAACTATGATTCTATGATTCAAACTAAACCTTAGCTATCTCAGATAGCAACGCACCATTTAGTTCAGTGTCAAACAGCTCATGTCTAGTCTCGCACAATGAACAGCACCAACACCAACATGGCCGTCACCGTGACACATTTCACCTCTTTCTTTCAGAATGAGGGAAAATGTTATTAGAGGAGATGGAAAATCACTGCTATTATGTAATTTCACAGTCTAATACCGACAACCTAAACCTTTCTTGATTTGCAACACTATATTTTAAACTGACAAATCTAATCTGTGATATTTGTGGCACAATTCAAACAGAATTCAAAAATGTTTCTTTGTTTTTCGACGAAGGAGTGGGGAAAAAACACCACATACATAACTCTTTAAAGCCTCATACATCATACACAAGCTTGATAGACATATAAAATAAAATATAATAATGATAACAAACTCCCTGACACATCCTGATGGCAACCAGATGACGGAAATGTGCTCACGTTTAAAAGAAGTGCAGTGCATTTGGGCTGGTGCTCTTAGAAGATATAATTCTTCATCCACGGGGGAAATTTTCTTTTGACTCCACACTGAGGTGAGAGTGCACAGTCCCATAGAGAATAGAAGCTACCAGGCATTCAATGTTTTACTCAAGGACACTTTTTAACAAAGGAAACACTTGGATACACGGCAACCTGAACTTTGGCCCCCCGATATGAACAGTAGTATTCATGCTCACCGCGCCATCTTCATCACTTTCGGTGGACTCCTTGGATTTAAAAATGATAAAGTTTGTCTTATATTTCCTGCTCATTTTGCATTCTGCCTGCAAAGCAATGACATCTTAAAAAATAATGTCAGAAAAGGCAAAAAATCTGTGTGCCCGATTTAGTCGTCTTCACTGCTGCATTCTGGGAGAAAGTACTTTGAACACGCAGGACAGTTATGTACCTTATGATATTACGCCTTTAAGAATCTACCTTTAAATTGGGATCACAATATAAAGTAATCCATGAATTTTAGTGACAACGCTGGAACTCCATGTTCTCCTAGAGATAATGTTCTCTTTATGAGCCTTGTGGTTGCACTGCAAGCCTCGGGTCAAATCTTTTCCCACTCAATGAATTCATAATGCGAAGCTACCGCATGATCAGTAAATGGAATGTGCAAATGTAAGACTAATATATGATTTAAAACGAGCGATGTTCTATACATTCAGAATGAATAATTTACTCATGTAGATGCAGCAACGAGGTGTTTTATCTGAGTGTCTCTTGGTTTCAGTCAGTCCGATGTTTCCTGCAGTTTGCATATGACTGGATGTTAGAGAAAATACGCAGTAAATGAATTTCCCATGCTTTTCCTTTTCTGCATATACATCCTCGTATAATGCAGATGATTAGGTGAAGTGAAAAACTGTCATGGGTGTGAATGCGTTCTACCTGGTGACCTGTCGTCATATTTCCCAGTTCGTGCAGGGATGGGCTGTCAGTCCCTGCAGCTATGAGCAGGATTAGCAATACAGAGAGTGGATGTGTGACTTGATGATTCATTTATGAATACCTCGCTGAGTAAATATATGGACTTAAACAGGAAGTGGAGTCACACAGGAGCACATTTGAGCAGTTCCTCTGAAGCGTTTAGATTATTTACTTGTAAATACTCAGCAGGAACACGTAAATACGCTTTGACAAAGATATGGTAGGCTTTCACAAATTAATAATGATTCACATAGGCTAAGCAGAGTTCTAATGTTGCAGCCAGAGGTGGATATTTTCTTAGCAATTCATATGGATTTGGAGATAACTGAGCAACGTATTTATAAAATAATCATCAACTATAACAAAAGACTTCATTTGATCATGTCATGAAGTAGTTTGGAATCATGGGAGATGTTGTTTTCACCACCGTTACAGATGAAAATCGATCTGAGGTGACGCAGGCAGAAATTATTCTCATGGACGACGTAACCTCTAACAGTTTTATTCACTAGACTTTCTCATGTATATTCAGCTTATGTCAATGTTTATTGCTAACTTACCTTGAGTTGACATAAGGCTACCGTTATGTGGCAAAGTCAGATGCGGGGTAGCACAGCACTGTAATCCACGTTCAAAAGAAATCACACTTTAAATAACTTTATGAGCGTGTTGAGCATTGTTCTAATGTCATAATGTTACTGTATGTATTAGTTATCCCTCAAAGTAGCAGCTAGAGAGAGTAAGACGACATTGATAGGTTACCGAAATGAAATATCATTGTCATTGTGCAGTCACCTATACAACGAAATTAGAATAGCCGTAATTATAAGTGCATTGCTATAGTGTAAATATGCAAGTTATATATCACTTCTATCCAAAAACGTTAAAGAAAGTTTTTATTCGTAGCTTCTTCAGTTCTAAAGGACTGGTGGGGAGTTGAGGTTTAAACGGGAACATCTATGGGTGTGGCCTACAGACTGTATATAAATATGGATGATGCGTCGCCACTTCCTTGCATTGGTCAAACTAGCGCTATTTTCCCGGGGATTGGGCCAGCGGCATCTTGCGACTTTGGAGCCAGAGTCTGCGCAGTACGGTCCGAGGGTGGAGCCACGTGGAGCCGCGATATCGATGACCGGCCCACACTTCCGCCAGACTCACTTGGGTTTTCGCTGAATTAATACTGCGCTCTGCTCTACCTCCACCAGTTACCAGGAGATGTTGGATTATACACTGTGCTTGTTTTTCATGGTTCAACCATTTCATTTAAGATGTACTATCTAAATAATTGACATACTGGAGCATAATTAGGTCGTACTTGTACTTTAAAATATTGTTTACACTTTACACTACTGCAAAGCCATGATAGTGTGTATATTCATGTGTGTCCACGCTGCTTAAATGTGTGCACATCTCCTAGTGTGTTTACAAAAGTGTTGATGCACGCACTGCTAACACAATTATGGCTTATCGTGACCACATGTGCCCTTCCACCACCTCTGTAATTTCACTCAGCGTCGTCTTCACCCCCCCCCCCCCCCAACCCGACTCCTTTCCCATCTCTCCCACACACCCACTTCCATAACCCCATCAGAGAGCAAAGGCAGTCCCAGGTGAACAGGTCAATGGAGGGGTTTGTATCTGGAGGTGCACCCTTCCTCCGGCTCCTAAGAAACTCACAGAGAGCAGGGAGCTCGGCGTGTGTTTAAGTGAAAGTCCTGTTAACCCCCATTACCCTCTGCAGCACTGTACTGGAGGATTAGCAGAATACAAATTGTCCCTGTCCTCTGTACCACAGATCCTGCATCGTCCATTGCAAGAGTTGCTGACGATGAGAAAGGCTGAAATATGATTTGGGGGCGAAGCAGGTGTTTACTGCATGCTAAACAGTGTCCTGTTGCTCATTATGCAGGCCCTAATGGTGGGAATACATTAGCAAACGGTGTGAAATTTTAAACTGGGGGCCGGGGGAGGGTGATGAAGTACGCTCCAGAAATGTTGCTCCTTGCTGCCATGTGACCTTCTCTTGCACAAGCTCAGATTGTGGTGTGGAACAAGGAGAACGCCAGAGGGTTCGGAGGCCGATTAATAATTGATAGTTCAATGCGTCTTTGTGTTGCATTTGATTTTCGTGTGAAATCAAAAGGCATCACAAATCCACGAGAGCCGGTTGCGCTACAGTTATGAGCCAAAAACTGCCCACACCTCTGAAATATTACTCGCTGATGTTTATTATTTATCAAAAGCCATCTCTCATCCACAGTTTTCTCCGTGAAGTCAAAGAATTTAAATGTGCTCTCAGGCCTTTTTGATTAACCGATCAATCATGTAGCTTCGAAGGATGGAGAAGTACTCCATTTACAGTAATATAGAAAAGACAGAAAAGAAGCAAATCTTCTCATTTGAGAAGCCGTAAGAAGAAGTTTATTGGTTAAGAGTTAATTGGTTAATGGCTAATACAATGTCACATTAGCGTCTAAAAATGGCATCAACCGAATTTAATCAATCAAAAGAAATACAACAAACAAAACTTAAGTTCGTTAGTTGCTTTATTTCTTACCAGCAGGAGGGATGCAGTTGCACTTTACATTGTGAATTTGATACTACACTAAAAGGGCACAGGAAGAGATTAGCAGCGACGTAGCTACAAGAGAAGTGTTAATGAAGTTGGGCAAGTTGTAGCGATGACGGGTGAAAAATGTTCAAATGGACAATAGCAGGGTGAACTAATCTCAACTGTGAGGCAACAACCAGCAACACAGAGTTCCACAAATGTTTATTTCAAGAAAACACCATCCAAGACTTTGGTTCCTACCATAGACTCTATAACTATGAACAGTGCGTCCCCACTTCCTTGCATTGGCCAAACAGACGCTAATTTCCTGGGGATACAGGCAGCGCCATCTCTATAGCATCAAATAACTATGACTGACTGTGAAATGACTGAAAACATCCATTTTAGTGTTTTAGTTTGGCCCAAGTCCCATCCACTAACATGGAGGAGGCGGAGCTTATGGCCTATACTGCAGCCAGCCACCAGGGGGAGCTCTACTTGCTTTTGCTTCACTTTCGAGGGGCACATCCACCATCCATCTTTATACTGTCTATGCTTCCTACCGCCAAATTCACCATGGTGATAGCAAGCACGGAACGTCGGGTGAATCCAGATGGAGCAATGGCGTCATTGGTGGTGTTTTCCTTTCAAATGGAGTGCAGTGACACACAGAAGACCTAGCCCCAGCTATACACTAGCAATATTTTTATGTTGTTGTTTTTTTGTTTTTTTTCTCGTTTCACTCAAATGTGGTTGGAAATATACAAGAGGGTTACCTAGGCAACTAGAGCCTGGAACGTCCACTAGAGACCAACTGTCAGCTACAAAGTGATGGGCGGCATGCAGGTGGTTTTATATGTGGATGTGGCTAAGTGATACCTTTAATTTCAATGTCTGTGTGAGGCATCTTGTAGTTTTCTGATTTGTTGCCACAGTCACCGAATTAGTTTGTCAAATACTGCTTTCAGATGCTTAATAAATACTGGAGCATAGCCCGGAGTCAAAGTCAGGCCTTGATCGATGTGATTCCTGAAAGCACGTTGATTTATTTATTCAGCAAGTCTTTTTATTCTTTGTTGAAATACTAAAATATTCACTCTTATCATTTAACCGTATCCCAGCTCGGACAAGGAGTAAAAACCACAAAGAAAGTAACACAATACATTTTTTCCCGTCCGCGTGCGTGCCCTCTACACTTTTTCTCTCATCTCTGCCTTCCTTGTCTTTTTGGAAAACTTTTTTTTCTCCTTATCCTCTGATTCTTCACTCCCCTTCTATCTCATTCTCATCGCTCACCGCTTCAATTTATCCTCCTCCATCGTCTCGTCCTCCGCGCTCCCTCTGTCTGTTTTCCCTTCGCGGCAGCTCACACCAATACAGAGAGGACCAATATGAGATTTGTTGGTTGATGGAGAGCCACAGCCACTCTAGCACACTGGCTTGGGTTGTGTGTGTGTGTGTGTGTTTGTGTGTGTGTGTGCTGCTGTTCGGTATGTGTATTTATTTGTCTGGAAGACAGAAAATAGTGTTTTTAAAAGTGTGTGTGTGTGTGTGTTTGTGTGTTTCTCTGTGAGTTTGTCACAGTGCAGCTCTGCAGGCCACTGGCTGTCAGTCTAATTCCATTTCTGTGGGAGACAGAGATGCCGGAGATAACAGTGTTGTGTGAGCTACTGTACTGCCAGTGCCAGGGCTTGTGTTTCAGTGGAGTTTCAATTAAAGTGAACTGGCTCCTGGGAGAGGAGCGGTGGCCATCCGCCATGCTGCAGACACACACTCTATTCCCTGAGACTGATCGAATGGTTCCCCGCTATACAACACAGCTTGACAGCAATGCAGCGTGATGGAAAATAGCGGAGGGGGAGGCAGGGCCGGTTCTGCGCCCACAAACGCACACAGTCATCAACCTGCATGGAAATGCAAGCAAACACTCTCTTGCACACATTGATGAATCCACTCTGATTGCAGCTGTGTTTTGGAGGAAGCTCTACATGATTACTGGAAGTGTAGGAATACCTACAGAAAATTACATTTACAGAAAATAGCTTCCCCACGTTGTGCATGGCTGCACCCCAGGAGCCAAAATTGCTTAACTTTGTCATTGTTCGCTTGGCAGCATCCATATTGTTGCCACCTCAAGTCGACTGTGTGCATATATTTTTAGGGTTATTAATCATAGTGGCATCTCAATTTTACCGGCTTATTCCTCAGAGGGTGTACAGGATGTCACTGTCGGGTGACATCGGCTCACCACCTCCTGGGGAATAAATGTACTTAGGCTGAGAGCTTGTATGATTCTTGCATGGCAGCGGCACTACGCCTTTCTCCTCTCCTGAGGTCACAAACTAAATCTAAATGTTTTCAACGGAGACGTAAATGGAATATGTCTCTGTGGGCTGCATTTGGACCCAGCTTTCTTTAAAGGGAACGTAATCATCAGCTGTTGTTTGGATTTATTGCTGTAATGATGTTATTTACATACACATTTATTCGGCTGAATTTTACTGAGGAGGGACATGATCGCTCTTATTATTCCAGTATAATCAACAGCGGCTAATGCATGGAAACAAATCTTCACATATTATTAAAGCGACTGTAATTCGTATTTTCAACAGTGAAGCAGATGGAGAGTATGTGCAACACGAAAGGAATAAACCACAGTGATGAACTGGTTACAGGGGCCCTCGGGAAAAACTTTCAGTTTCAGTTCATGTTCATAGTTCTTGGTCTCGTGTTTTGTAGCTTTAGGAGGAACTGAAAAAGCTCTGAAACACGACTTGCCCAAACAGACCAAATGGCAGAAAGATAAAGTCAAGAACAAGCTTATAAAGGAGAAAGAAAATTCCCTCAGCAGCTGGTGGAGACCAAAACTGAGGATAAAAGAAAAGTGAAAACTGAGATTTTCTAGGTGGCTACACACTCCAAATGGAAGTTTGATCTCTGTCTCTGGAATTGGGATAAAGATAACAATAATACACTGATCAGACATAACATTATGACCACTTTTCTAATATTGTGTAGGTCTCCCTTGTGCCTCCAAAAACAGTTGTGACTCATCAGAGAATGGACATGGGCCTTCTGAGGGTGTCCTGTGGTGTCTGGCAACAGGATGTTGTTAGTGGGGAGGCCTCTGTGGATCATCCCACAGATACTTAGTCAGTTACTCTAGTTCCTCAAGACAGATCCCAAGTTTGCCAGTTGAGATATGTAATCCCTCAGGCGAATTCTACCTTGAGGTCTCCTTGCAGCTGGCCTGCATGCATGGTGAACCTCCAAGGGAGGCGACCAGGGGGCTGGCAAGAGGACGTTGTTAGTGGGGGCCTTTGGGTCCTATGGGTTGAGGGGAGGGGTCACTGTGGGTCAGGCTTGGTCCACAGTTCATCTCACAGACACTTGATCAGTTTGGGAACTAGTGAATTTGGAGGCCAGGTCAACACCTTGTACTGATTCTCCATGTTTTGTTTTGAGTTGTTCCTAAAGCGTTTTTGTGTGTCAGGCTGCATCCTGCTGGGGATGGCTGCCGCCATCAAGGAGTGTCATTGCTATGCTTGAGGTGCCTGGTCTGGTCTAGGTGGGTGCTACATGTCAAGTAGAAGAAGTAACATCCACACGAATGAATGCCAGGTCCAAAGGTTTCCCAGCAGAACATTGAACTGTCACAAGATTTTCAATGTTATTTACTTCTTCTGGTCACAAGTGGTCGTAATGTTGTGCCTGGTTGGTATATATTGTATGTAAGAAAACGTACTTAGTAAACTGCTATCGGTTAGAGCAGAGGTCTTCAATAGGGGGTCTGTGACCCCTAGGGGTCCGCGGAGGTACTGCAGGGGGTCGCGAAAGTTTTGGTTGATTAGACATTTTTTGTCTGGTATGCCACCCCCGCAAATTCCACAAATTTAAATGTCTATAAAAACACATATACATAAGTAGGGGTCCCCACTCCATCTCTCCATCGGTTTGGGGGTCCTTGGCCTAGGAAATGTTGAAGACCCCTGAGTTAGAGGACATAATGTTGGATTACAACTGTAAATATAACGTTACAGTGGAGCAAGGTACTTTCTCCTGTGCATTTTCATTTCTGAGAGAAATAAAAAATATAAATAAATAAAAAAGCATTGTTCAGCCAGGTGCATTTCAATAGTATCGTTCATTGTGACTAAGCAGACAACGTCGTCTGTGAATGAGTACCAGAGTACCAGGTGACGTACAGCTAGACATACAGTAATCTGCAATTTGTCTGGTCTGCTTTTCCGCGCTGCTGCACAGAGGAGTAGCTAACTCGCTTTCCCCTCTACCCCGTGTTTGCTGAGCTGTCATGTAAAACCAGCCTAAACCCCACTGCTTTACACACTCTCCGAGTCTTCCCCCCACTCCGCTTGTTTACACACGATAGCGCGCCTTGAGTAAACCCGGAGAAGAGCTCCATCAGCATCACATGAAAAGGCAGCGTTTGCTCAAGTCAGCGTTCTTCAATCTTGACATGTGAAGAGCAACGCTAATTTCCCCCCTTCTCTTCTCTTCTCTTCGCCCGCAAGTGCGCCATCGTTTTGATGATGCAAACACCTCAGCTTATGTTGGCTGTTTTTAAAATTGCCTGAAGTGGCTGCTTCCGTAATTGCGGGTTGAAGCAAAGTGCAAGGAAAAACAAAGCAAGTCGGCGACGAAAATGGAAAAAGAGGCACCCATCGCTGTAAATAATCACTTTTGCGGCTGATAGCAGCGCGGTGTCATGACAAGTGTGCCGTAAATTATCTTTAAACGGTCACCTAGACTTGTGATCACATTTACACCTCGATTAAGATCTTTAAGCGACCGTAATTGCTTCTGAGCGACTCCTCTTAAACACAGTTCAGAGCAGCTTGAGGAGGAGGAGGAGAGAAGGAATTAAAGTAAATACAGTAAAGAAGTGTTTAGTAATGGGTGAAAGGAGGAACTGAAAACAGAATGTGGGACAAGCTAGGAAGAAATAGAGAATCTGGGAGGAAAGGTAGCGCCTGATGGCATTGAGGTGCAGCGTCCTACTCTTACAAACACAAACGACGGCCATCCTGTCCTGCTTTTAGTGCAAATACAAAGCGCTAAGCTCGGGAGCTAAGGCGGCACGCTTGAACGCAGAAGGCTTCAAATTAAACGACAAGACGTCTAGCAGCTCGGTCTTAATCTTGAAAAATAAAAGGAAGCATCTCAGTGCAGATTTTTGGCATTGATTACCATGGCAACAAGCATTCGGGTCAGTCTTAAAAGCAACAAAAAAAAAAAAAAGAAGCTATATTCATTTCATATATCAGCTGCTCCTGACAGGCCGAGGAGTGGTAACTTTGCGCTGGAAGAATGCCACAGAGTATATATGTACTGCAGTATTTAACCAGACATCAGTGTTCTGCTGCCGCTACAAATGTCAGCCTATCTCTGCCGAGGATTAACAATGGATCTCCTGTCTTCCGTCTATATCTCCTCTCCCTTTGTTCCTGCTTTGTCAGCCATTGTACCTCCCGTCTTTTCACCTCCTGCAAATTAAGGCCCGCATTCAGCCATCAATCACACGGGTGCAGTCTTAAAGAGAACAAGGAGATAAAGATGCGAGGGCTGCAATGCCTATTTGTCTATCAACTCCCTCTGACTGACTAACCGGCTGAATCACGGCTAGCTTGCCAGCGACGGCCTCGCAGCCCGGGCGGGATCATTGTGTTGTTTTGGTTTGATTTCTAAAGCTGGTTACTTGGTTATTAGAACGAGGCGCGAGGTTGGTTTGCATGCTACCTGCCCGCCTCGCGAGCACCGATCCGTGAAACCAAACTAATTTTCTCCTCCAGCGGTAATGAAGAATGAAGGATTCCTTTTTTGTCTAACAGCAGTGGGTTTAGCACACGGTTGTCTTTACTTCTGTCTGTGCTTAGAGCAGGTCAAGTAGATTTTTCTTAAGTGCCTCGTTCTCTCTCGGTGAGACAGATAATTCATTTTAAGGGGCATTCGAGCATACATTGTTAGCCCGCTGCCTTTGATGCGCTATACCTCATGGCTGCTGTTTGCAAACATATGCGCACAAGGGTTTATTACCACAAAGTGATTTGCATACTAAGATGCACACAGAGTGCTGTGCACAAAACTGTGGGCACTTCAGATATCTAGATTCTTCTCCATCACTCTTTATCAGTGCAAGTCTACATATCAATGAAAAGACAGAAATAACTGTGGAATGGTTACAACAGGCTACCTGTCTACATGCTGACTTTGCATAAATGTAATTGTTAAATAGCCTTTTACTTTTAGGTCTAGAATTTTTGCATATACACCGATCAGGCATAACATTATGACCACCTTCCTAATATTGTGTAGGTCTCCCTTGTGCCTCCAAAACAGTTGTGACTCATCAGAGAATGGACATGGGCCTTCTGAGGGTGTCCTGTAGTGTCTGGCAACAGAATGTTGTTGGAGGGGGGGCTTTGGGTGCTATGGGTTGAGGGGAGGGGTCGCTGTGGATCATCCCAAAGATACTTGATCAGTTTGGGATCTAGTGAATTCGGAGGCCAGGTCAACACCTTGTGATGTTCTTCATGTTTGTTTTATTTGTTCCTAAACTATTTTTGTGTGTGTGCCTGTGTCAGGCTGCATCCTGCTGGGGATGGCTGCTGCCATCAAGGAGTGTCATTGCTATGGGGTGGGGGTGCCTGGTCTGGTCTAGCGGGGGTAGTACATGTCTCAGTGAAAGCCAGGTCCAAAGTTTCCCAACAGAACATTATATTGTCACAAGATGGTCAATGCTATTTCATTCTCCTGTCAGTGGTCATAATGTTGTGGCTGATTGGTGTGTATAGTTTACTAGTATATATATATATATATATATATATATATCCATTTATATGCAAAATGTATTGCAACTTTTCCAAATAATTGCCCATGTGAATCACAAGGTGTAATTATATATTACCACAGATTTAATAAACATTTGAATTAAATCAGCATTCCTTAAAACTCTCAGGTTAATTCAGTCTGTTTACTTACTTGACTCAGGGATTATACCTTAATTATGATATTTTATAGGAAACCATTCACATTTACATATTTTATAAGTAAGACGAAGCAGCCACAGTGAGCTGTTAGATGAAGAACTGCCGAGTTCTGTATTAAAATGCCAATCGATTGTTGTGACCTGTACTATTTAATTGCATGAGACTGACACTTTAAAATGTATTTTCTTGAAATATCATAACCAGTTCTTTTGTAACCTATCTCACACCTTTCTGCTCCAGGCCAGTGAAATATAGCTCTTATCTTTCGCCTGAGGTTAGCAATTAAGCCTCCATAGGTTTTGTCAAATAATCTCCAGTGGAGGGGGCAATTATCATCACATGATAATTGCTTGGGAATAAAAAATTGATTTGCATCTCTGCCGGTACTTCAGTCAGCCTTCCCCAGACACGCCCTTACACTTGGAGGAGCAGAAAACCCAGGATTGTTACCAGAAGGATATATAACGGCCCTTCATCAGCGTACTGGCTCATATCCAGCGTCCCTGAATTTCATCTGATCCAATTTCATCTTACGCTTCTGCAAAACCTGCGTCAAATAGCATGTTTTAAATTATCCCGTGTTTATTTTAACCTATACGCGGCGTTCTTGATGGGTGAGTTTTTTTCTGTAACGAGACACAGAAACATGCACTAAGTAGACGCTGAAACACTCCTTGATTCTCTTTACTTTGTCGGTGTTCTGTTTGTTGTGTAATTTTGCCCAAACCATCTGGTACGCACATTAGCTGAGCTCATTTTCAGATGCTATACAGAGCCTGCTGTCTTGTTCTAATGCTTTGCATGCCTCCCACTTCGCCTTTAATACTTTGTTCAACCCGTATTTTCTTTCGCAGTCCCGCCCTTCCCGTGTCTCCAGGTCCATCCTTCCTATTTTTCTTCCATCTGCAACCCTGTTTTGCAGCGCTTCTTCATCCCGATGTTGTCTTTCTCTCCAAAGCCACCTCTCTCTTTCTTCCCCCTCCTTCCTTAGTGCATTAGTTGTGCCCATAGCAGGTGTTCATCTGTATGGCTGAAAGAGCGAATACCTGCATTGTACAGCCAAGGCAAGAAATGCTCTTCGGGGTAATGTTGCTTATCTTGCCCCTTGATGCGGTGAAATAAAAGGAAGACGGCTCATTGGTATATCAGGAATCGGCCGCTGAGGCACAGAATGCTTGTTGTTATTATTTTGTTTGCACCAGAAGCGTTGTGCAACATCTGATGCTTCAAATGGTGTTAAGGGGGTCAGTCCTAATCCCGCATCACTTCCTGTGGCACTTATTTTCTCTCCCCTCCAATTGGCCGGAAAGGATGTGGGATGCAACGCTGCCATCCAGTAACATGGCAGATGTCTCTCACTGTGCGATTACTCAGCGTCAAGTGGGCGGTGAAAACAGGTGACACGTTTATTTGCGGGGCGTGTTGCGAACAGGGCTTCGGCGATTAGTCATCATTTGTGCAAATGTTCCCTCTCTGCTCTTTCACTTCCCAAAGAGGACGGTTTTTTAGTTCAGAATAAAAAGGGTTGCCACACATTGCAGCCAAGCGCCTCGGCACAAGCGGTCGATATTGTACTCCTGCACAAGAATATCCCACCATTCAACTTGACTGCAGTCATTTACATAAAAAAATAATTGTACCTCCCCTATCTCAGTTCATGTCTGGCGCTCAAATGCAACAGCAGCGAGAATAACTCTGAAGTAGTTTAGTTGCGTCTGTTCCTAGTATACTCATACAGCACTGAAAGTAATCAGCTCCACTACATCTGTGGAGGTCTACATCCTCCTACTAAATGAAGAGAACTCACATAGACTTAATATAAAGGTGGATCCTCTGTGACGTCACCCATAGGTGCAGTAAAGAGAGATTGTGGCTCCTTTGTCACCATCTTCAGGTTGCCTGACACTCGGCCAACCAAATATGCGCAAAGCAACAAGTCGAGCTGAGTCAAGCGAATCACATCTACGCAGGCAGCTGTTACTCAAGGCAGCCACACCCTCAATTATGCATAACTTTAAGAATGAACAGTATAAATTTGCTGAGTTATGTTTAATGTGCCCTCATCAATCTGGCTCGCTCTGTAAAAAATGTCACCCAAACGCTAGTCGGTGTCTTTTTTGCCGGTCGGGTTAATTTTGGTTTCCACTTCCTGCTTCACTTTCAACAATGGCGACTGAAACTTTCGCAGAAATTTCAAGTCATACACATGTTTGTAACTCCGAACCTCGTTAGTTAACCTTTCCTCGATGTGTTCCATCTTTATTGATCCGAAACAATCAATTTGAAAATTGCGGAGACAGAGAAGCAGCCGGAAAAACTAAAGCGGACATACGCTACTACCAAGCGGACCAGTCACAGCTCTTGCGGTCTGCATAGTTACATTTCTGGGTGGTGCACGTCAGGTTACGGTGTTTGGGTTTGGGCTGTCGGCGTAGCAACGGCGTCTAATTGATGCAGAAACATAAACCGCGCATTAGACTTCTGACAAGTTCTATGGGGACTTTGTCGCTCTTGGGTCCAGCCTCAAGTGGCCATTTGCGGAACTGCAGTTCCCCTTGCTTTAAATTTTTCAGCCCCGGAGGTTGACGATTTATTTGGTTGAGGACTGGCTGACGTTTGAAGACGTCACACTGGGTTTCAAGACACTGGGAGGATCATTTTTGTCAAGCTTCTTCAGATCAATAGACTATTATGAAAATTAATAAGAACGTCGTAACCCCGATTAAAATAGAAATAGAAAAAGAAATAGATAAAGTAAAAGCTTTAAGCATGATTGAGCCTGAAAATAAGACTGAACTGGCTTTCAGTTTCAGGTTGGTATTCAGTGTGCATGTTTTCCTCTTTTTTTATTTATTTTTTGTAAAGAATGGTTTTTATTTTTGGCTTATCGTTAGCAAATGACGAATATGTCCATATCTGTGTTGAACAAATATGAGTTGTTGTTTTTTTTTGCTGTAATGTGATTTGAAACAACCCCGAGTTGCCACTGTTGTTGCAATTTGTTGCTATATTCTTCCTTCGGGCACAGGAAGATGGAGTCCTTATTCTTAATGCGGCTTTCAAACTGCTGATTTGTAGGTTGTTTTTCCAACTGAGGCTACAGCAGCTAATGAGCTTAACACGAGATCTTTTTAAACTGATGGGAAAAAATGGACAGCGATTCATAGATCTGGACAAAGGCACTGATGCCGAACCTTTTTCTTCCAGATTCCCCCCTTCTGTGCAGCTTAACACGTGTGACACACTGAGATGGGGAGATAAACTAAGATAGCTGCTCCTCTCATTTGAATAGAGATAAGAGTGCTTGATTTGAAGAGCCACTCCCAATATTGAGATTTCGAGTGTCAGGCAATCCAAACAGATCACGTCTCAAATGTGTCACGCGTCTTAAAGCAACCTCTGAATGGTTATGTACGTGCAATTCTGCTATCACTGTTCACCCAGCGTGCCTAATGCACCTGGTAAACAATCCTGATGCTTGCTAGCCGTGAAGCAGATACAATATCTGCTCCACATTAGCCTCCCTCTGTGTTCCCAGTGTCTGTTGACCCAGACGTTTTATAAACCTACAGGTAGGCACGGGAGAATGTGCTATCAGGAGACATGTGTGCCGCGAAAAAGGCACACGCCGGAGAGCGGCGCTGGCCTGCTGCACAGCGGGAACGCCGTTGTCACATGCGGCGGTAATGTGTGTGTAACTTGAACACATATGCGCACGACACCGAAGACTCTGACTTGAGGGCATGCTGGGACACGGCGCCTTGTTGCAGCGGCCGATATGACAACATTGACGGCTAATGAATGTATGTAGTAGATTCCCCCAAGGTGTTTCTTCACCACAATCTCAAGAGTCTCTCCCCAGCGCATATGATGATTAATATTCATCGTATGGCTCTTCCATCGCCTGCAGGTGCCCTCTTTGTATCCACTGGGACCTACTCACCCTGACACTAACATTATATACATTTACACGCGGCCGACTTGATGCGATGCATAAAAAATGTTGAAGTCCAATATTGCGCTGGGGTGTTTTCGATCAAGGGAGCTAGTATTAGAGTCTAAAGGGACCGGTTTATGTGATTTGGGCATCTGGCGCGGATGCATTCCAGGCGCCTCTATTTGGAGGTTTATCGGGCGCAGCCAGCTGGGAGGAGACCCTGAGGTAGACCCAGAAATCACTGAAGGGATTACGTATCGCATCCATCCTGGGAGAGCAAAGGAACTGGCAAACGCTGCTAGCAAGGGAGGCGTCAGGAATACCATGCTAATACCAAGCTTAGCCTGTTGCCACCACAGCCTGACTTTGGATAAGCGGACGAAAATAGATGGATTGGATTAAATTAGAAAAGTATATACAGGAAAAGTGAATAACCATCTTGTGACAGCTCAATGTTCTGCTGGGAGACTATTGGACCTGGCATTCATTCATGTAGATGTTATTTAGACATGTAGCACCCACCTAGACCAGACCAGGCACCCCCACCCCATAGCAATGACACTCCTTGATGGCAGCAGCCATCCCCAGCAGGATGCAGCCTGACACAGACACACACTCAAAAACAGTTTAGGAACAACTAAAAAAAAAAACTTGAAGAACAGCACAAGGTGTTGACCTGGCCTCCAAATTCACTAGATCCCAAACTGATCAAGTGTCTGTGAGATGCACTGTGGAACAAGCGTGATCCACAAAGGCCCCCACTAACAACATCCTCTTGCCCGTTGGAGGTTCACCATGCATGGCCAGCTGCAAGGAGACCTCAAGGCAGAACTCGCTTGAGGGATTACATATCTCAACTGGCATCCTTGGGATTTGTCTTGAGGAACTAGAATGCATTGCTATAAAAAGGAGCCACTGGAAAACCAAACCTTAGCCTTAGAGAGTTGCTAATTGTGTATTGTTAGCAAGCAGCCTTTGTAAACACATGAAGCCAAATTAGAGTTGTTTATAGTGTCATGTTGAATAGAAGCCTGATTTTAACCCCCGAGAGAAACCGTGGTCACTAAAACTGCCTGACATTTGGTGCTGGGAATCTAGAGTTCAGTATACATTACATGTAATAATAAAGACTTTTGTGTTCAACATTTGTACAAGGAGATCTCTGCAGGAGAGCGCAGATAGTAATTTCCCCACCGACACCCAACAACATGTGTTGTGCTAGCGCAGCCAGACATCAGTCGGGGAAATAATGCTCCCCTTTTTACTCGCTCCATTTCATTTACCTCGGCGTTGCAATCATTATCTGCATTGCACTCTCCTCCCACGTAATCGGAATGCAACAAGTGCATACGTGGGAAATATACGGGAGAGCCAACGCAGAGGTAGGTAAGGCGTTATGAGGAGGAGAGTGGACACGTGGGTACGACAAAATGTACCGCACACAAACAACCAGCAGAAAGCAATGAAGCATAACAGACGGCGAGTTTATCCAAGGTCAGAGCATTCCTAATACTTTCTCCTAAATTTATTTCTCCATGCAACTTTTGCATAATCCTGAATATTCAACTTGCACGGCAGCTCTTCTGCAGATCCAGAACCTCTGCCTTTTTTGTTTCTTGAATTGTTGCTTAAGCAGCTGCAGGCTAATGTGAATTTCTAGTTGTCAAAAAAAAAAAAAACGTCCTTTAAGACGCATTCGTCTCTTTCTGCATTATCCCTGTCGCATATAAAAATATCTTGAATTGTGGAGCTGTAAACATGGACTAACATGTTAAAGTGTGTCTGCACGGTCTTGTTTTTCAGATTTCCTTTCCTCGCAAAGACAAACAGTCTGCAAGAAAGCAATCCTTCTCATAACACCCACACAGATACGCTCAGAAATGTGCCTTACATCCACACATGAGCACTTCCACACTCAACTACTACTAGCTTGCATGCACCAGCGGAACTAATTGTTTGTAGAATTGATTTCTTATTTAATTACCAGACAAGCAAATTAGTTTAAACTTGAAATCCCAGAGCCACTCAAGGGGAATTAAAGTGCTTCCAAAAGTTTTCAGCAGAGGGGAAAATGAAATTTTCTTTCATGGTGATTGGTTATGTCGCTGAGAGGAAGGCTTTATTGCACTTCCACCTAGATTTATCAACTGAGCATACACAGCGTCTCCCCAAAGAGAACTGTGAGAGCTTTAATGCGTCTCTTTCACTGGCTAAATTGAGAAGAGAATATATAGTTTCAATAGTGCACCTTCGGCAACTGCATCTGAATGCTGAAAGCTGTTTCTTTAAGTTGTCACCGTGTGAAAGAGGATAATGATGCCATCAGTGGCAACGGTGCCTTCAGGGACAGAACGGATGCATGAGTCAGATTAAACTGAAATTGAGGAAAACACCGAGAGAATGTGTTGGGGTCGTGTTTTTCGGCAGTTTGCTTATGATAATTTCATGCTCGTCGTTGTTATTGTTTTATAAAAGTGACACAGTGCTCGCAACTGTAAAAATGCGCAATTACATTAAATAAACATGATTAAAGTGCAAAGTACATTTTATGGAAGCAATTTTCTGAGGCATTGTTTTTTATTTTTACCCTCACCTAAAAAAAAAAGGCACTTTCCAACATACTGTACAGTCATCAAAGATACACCGATCAGGCGTAACATTATGACCGCCTTTCTAATATTGTGCAGGTCTCCCTTGTGCTTCCAAAACAGTTCTGTTCTCTGGTGTCTGGCAACAGGATGTTGTTAGTGGGGGGCCTTTGGGTCCTACGGATTAAGGGGAGGGGCCTCTGTGGATCATCCCACAGATACTTGATCAGTTTGGGATCTAGTGAATTTGGAGGCCAGGTCAACACCTTGTGCTGTTCTTCATGTTTTTTGAGTTGCTCCGAAAGCGTTTTTCAGTGTGTACCTGTGTCAGGCTGCATCCTGCTGGGGATGGCTACTGCCATCAAGGAGTGTCATTGCTATGGGGTAGGGGTGCCTGGTCTGGTCTAGGTGGGTGCCACATGTCTACATCCACATAAATGTCCAAAAGTTTCCCAGCAGGACGTTGCATTGTCACAAAAGGGCCAATGTTATTCACTTCTCCTTTCAGTGGTCATAATGTTGTGGTTGACTGGTGTATTTTTGTATAGTTGAAAGAGAGTCTGTTACCTGCACATGGGAAAAATATGACAAATAAAACTGCTTGTAAACTGGCATTTCGATTTGCTTAATCTGCTGCGCTATGAGCAAGATGCTGTCTTCACCATGCCCACCTAACCAGCTACATACTGTAATATCCATTTGAAATGTCCAGTGGCAACATAACATTAACCAGCCGCAATTGTTTGTAAGGTTTCGCTGCGTGAAATCTGGCCCTGAAAGCTTCAGTGTTTACACTGCAGCAAATAATACAAATGCAAGCCAAAGTACCGTGTAGCTCCGCTGCAAAAGAAGAACAAATGTCATTGCTTTATTTAGACACAAAGTGCTTTCTGGTGAGGTTATGTTTACTGGGATTAGACACCACGCTGCGTGACCCGCCGTGTCGCCACTATTAAAAAGTCCGTCACAGCTCATGTTTTCACTCCCGGAGCTGACGTTAGTTCATCTTATTGTCGTTCCCCACCGTCCACCATGGGTTTCAGAGCATTCAGCCCCTCGGCCCTAAGTCCCTGGGACGCTCTCTCACCCGACATACGAAACACAGACTCTCTGACAACCTTCAGGTCCAGACTCAGAACTCATCTTTTTGAAACTGCTTGCTCCGTTTGACCCGTTTTTCGTATAATCTCATTTATTGGTATTGTTTTAAGACTTTTTGTGTAATTTTTCAATGAATATTAAGTCAGTGTGGTATATTTGTCTCAGCCGTCACAAAAACAGCTTATGTACCGTGCAAGAATAAAAAAAAAAAAAGGTCATTGACATGCAAAACAACAGTAGCTAAAGCAGAGATTAACAATTGAACAATTGCAGATCTGCTGTTCATTTTTATTTTTATATTGTTCGCAATCCAATGCGACTGAAAGCATCTTGAATGCCTCTTTGTTTCTCGGCCTCTAATTTCCTGATGAATCATTTCGGAGTTCGAACAGAAGGCGCCGTGCAGTGCCACCTTCCCTCCACACTGCTCACAGTTGGCAGAGGAGCCCGAAACCTGATGGAGAGAAATAAGATCCCATTACTACACTGACAAAGGGAAATAAGAGTTGTCAGTGTTTCTGAGCCACGGCGATGTGAGGTCATCATTATTCACCGGCGGCTCCCAGGGTTTTCCGCGGCGAGGCGCGCAGAAGGTGAGATGCACGGAGGAGAGAAAACGCTGAGTGGAGAGCCGCCGCCGTCTTCTTTTCCTCGTCGCGAGCTTCGCTTCCCCGCTCCCTCCGTCTACATCACGGCCGTCCTCCTCCCCGTTGTCGAGTCATCACATTTTCTGCGGAAAATGAGATTCGCCGTGCCACGAAGACTGATGATCCCCTTTAACCTCAGCTACTGAAGCACTTTCCCCGCTCCAAAATAGCTACCAGGCCTCTTTGTCTGTGCTATTTGAAGGCCTCTCATATCTTATGTTTAAGTGCTGTTGACTTTGAACATGCCCTGTTCGAGTCTAGATAGGTCGCCGTATCAGCTGGGCCGACTTGAGAGGGGATCATTTCCTTTAAGTATTCTCAAAGAACACTCGACTGGCGTATCCCAAGGGCGAATTGGATAGCACTGTGGTAATAGTCGTGCTTTCTTCACTTGGGCAGCATATATATCATCGGCTCAGGAGCGTGTCCTAGAATCAGGAATGTTGTGGTAATTGCGCTCGTGTTTGACGGCTTTGGTTACGCTACACGGAGGATTTCAAAGTAACTGCGCATCTAAATGTGATAAAGTGGTTGGACTAAGTGGGCTAAGTGTACACATGACACGGAGAAACCAGGAGCAACTTACATGAATGTGGAATTTGCGGAAAAAAACAAAACATTGCCCTGTTCAAACCTGTCCCGGCTAATCCTAACACAAGTGCAGGTGTGATTGTGATTGAGGATGTGTTTAAGATCTGCTACACGGAGGATTTTAAAGAAACTACAAATCTGAATGTGATAACATGATTGGACTAAGTGGGCTAAGTGTACACATAACACGTGAGGAGCAGCTTGTAGAATTTGAGTAAAAAAATAAAAAAGTGCGGGGTGAGCAAGATACATTGAGGGTGTATTTGAAATCTGCCACATGGAGGGTTTCAAAGTAGCTACTAGGGGTGTAACGGTATTTGTATTCATCCCGCGGTGTCATGGTTTGGCGCACGTAGTCATATGGTGAATACGTCTGAGTGAGTAGCCTATTAAAAAACAAAAAGAAAAAGTCGAGTCCTCACTTCAGTCCAGGTGAAGGTAATGAGCCTAAAAGCTGACAGCAAACGTCATTAGCCTACAGAAGAATAAAAACAGACGAAGAAGAAAAGGATGTACTAAGAGAAGTGTGGAGTTGGAAGAGCCGCCGGCTTCGTTTAAATCACCAGTGTGGGAACACTTTGGTTTCCCGGTGCAACATAACGGCAATGGCACGCGAGTGTTGGACCGGACAAAGACTGTCTTCCGACAATGTTTCGCAGAGGTGCGGTACGTCGCTGGAAACACATCAAACTAACGCACATAAGACGGCATCACCCCGATATGTCTATTTTTTACTTTTATAACAGGATGTGGTACGTACCGAGGTGCGTACCGAACCGTGACTTGTGTATACCGTTACACCCCTAGTCGCTACACATCTAAAATGGTTGGACAAATGCACAGAATATGCCTCTGCATCAATTTGACGCCACAGCTACGACTTCAGCCCAGACCCTACGCAGACCCTATCACCGTAGCCTGACGTACACCTCCCCAGAAATGTAACTAGGCGTGGCGGCGACGCAGAGCGCAAGAGTCGTGACTGGTCAGAACTGATTGTTTCGGGTCAATAAAGATGGAAACGTTAACTGAGGCTAACTTTGTGTGACTCGTCTTTGACGGAATTTCGTTGAAAGTTTCAGTCGCCATTGTTGAGAGTGAAGCAGGAAGTAGAAACAAAAATTAACCCAGCTGGCAAAAACCGACTAGCGTTTGGGTGGCGTTTTTACAGAGAGAGCCAGACTGACGAGCGCACAAATAGAAAAGGCGTTGGCTACGTGCGTAGGTTACAGCGTCAATGTCCCGTAGAGGCGTAGAGCTTAAATGGGCTAAGTATAGACATGACACAGAGAAACCAGAAGCAACTTGTATGAATGTGGAATTTGAGAGAAAAACCATGGAACTGAGTAAAAATATGTAATATGACTTAGAGATCACTGCTGCTGACGGTCTATAAGAACAGTTGATGAATTAATGATAATGCAGTAGCTAAAATACCATTGGTCATGCTAGAGGTCTGCGTCGGACTATTTTTTTTTTTTCCCCATTTCACTGAGTCAAAGGGTATCAGACGTTCGTATAACCACCGCAGCTGCACAAATAAGAGTTTTAGCAGAAGCGTAAGTAGTTGCCAGCGTTCAGTGTGCAGGTAAACATAGCCTCTGAGTTTGTGATTTTTATAGAGTTTCTTGGGGAATGGGAGATTAAAAGAATATCAATTCTAAAATATACAGAGAGGAAAAATAAAAGAGAGAAGGAGAGAGAGGGGAAGAATCTCATAGAGAGAGGGGGGAAAAAACTATTCTCTGGGAACACAATGCCGGATGGCGTGCTCCAGCTAAATAAATTATCACGGGGGCTATTTTTAAGCTGAAGTGTAAATGCAGTAATCCTTGGAGCAGGAGCTGCGAAGAGCCAACACACAGAAGCCACATCAGGGAATACAGCTCTGCCTTTATCTTCCCCTTCCTCCCTCTCTCCCGCCACACTCTCTCTTTCCGCTTTCTTTTACCTTCCCTCTCTCTCTCTCTCTCACACATACATCCTCCCCTCCACACATTCCCACCCCAACCCAGCACCTCTATCTTTTCTCACTTTATCCATTTCCCTTTTCTCTTTCTCCTCTCCCCTGCCTTTCATATGGTAAAAGCCTCTTTTCTGTGTCGGGAGTGTTTTGCTTATCACTGAGCCCTCTATGGGGACTCCACCGAGTTCTATTGTAATAAACAATAACAGACCTTTGAACAAGACAGGGAGGGGAAACATGTAAGTGGCACGCAAAGAAGCTGCAGTCAGAGGATATTAGGCCACAGTGGGTCATTCTGCAACAAATCTTTCTCCGCCGATGTATAATGCTGAGGCCGTAATTTTATTTTTTTTTATACTCCGGCCCCGGTGGGACAGTGTCGTCAAGCCCAGGGAGAGCTTCCTCTTAAGAAGAAGCCGTGGTTCTTCTGCGGTATTGTGCTGTTTTGTTATAGGAAAAGAAAACCTCCTCTGCTGCTGTTTAATAGCACATAATGGGTGATCGTTAATCACCAGCACAGCCTGAGGTTTTACAAGGTTAATGACGGCATGGCCAACCTCTCGACTGTGTCCCATTCCTCAGGTATTTGTCAGTGTCAGCAGAAACCTGTGAGCCGAGGGTAGCTCGCAGTTCTCCCAGTCACCGTATCCGCGTGTCTTTCTTTTTTAGTCTCTTTGCGTCTTTTGTGCTCGAGTTCTTTCTCTCTTTTCCACAGTGGGTCTATTGTATTCTATTCTATTGTGTAAATCTCTTCAGTATAAGAGTATTTGTAATGTAATGTAAAGCAGAAGCGCCAATAGCTGCAGTTCCTCAAATGACCACTTGAGGCTGGCTCCGAAAGCGAGTCGGTCCTCACAGATGTCCGTGTTAAATTGTCCAAAAAAAGGCCTCTAAAGCTAAATCCCCCATCCTTGACAACTGTACGATGAGAGACATTTTATATAATTAACTTAAATTGTAAATTGTAATTAGTCTTAATTTTCCACATTTAAGGGTGTGGTTGCTTTGATTGACAGACAGGTCCCATCTCCGGTCCTCCGAGGCATCGCTCACCCACCTCAGCTCCTCTCACGCCCCACCCCTTTGCTGATTTTTGAATCAACCAGGAGTTGGGCGGAGTTTGGAACTGCCAAGATGGCGACGGCCAGAGCTGCCCACATTGAGCTTCGCAACTGCTCTCCAGTTCCTCCATGGGGGGACATCACAGAGGGCTCAAACATCTTTATATGCAGTCACTACTTAAAACTAAGACAAACTGTACTTTCTCACCCCGGAGAAGTTACAACACAAGAAGAGGTTTTTTTACTCAACAATTAATCAACTAACTATTTCAACTCTTGTCATGCAGTAAATGACTTAGCTAGCACATGTAACGGAACAAACAATGGCACAAACACTGAGATGTAGCTGGTAGCTCGAGTATTTTGTGGGCCTAAGATTTTATTATTCCTAAGGAAATGGGAGTTGTAGGTCTACTGTAACTGTGCAAAGTCCAGTGTTCTCCAATGTAAAATTCTTGTTTTTTTCAATGGAGTCTGGTGACTTTGAAGCAAACAGAGATCTATATAATCGCTTCATTTCCCCATTGGAAAGGCCTGGCTGCTTCCACTGTAATCACGTTTTAAAACCGATAACCACCAAAGATGCCGCTGAAGGCTTTGGCAGTTTGCACCAGTAATCCCACCGTAGCAGAACGAGGCTATTGTGCCTTCCTGTTTAACACCATGAATCATCTTACGCACATTTCCTCAAATTTCCACACAGACATGCTCGGAGAGATGCACGCAGATGTTCTGAAATAAATGAGGGTCTTGTTTTTTTTACTGTTCCACTTTTTGCTCCTTTGCGTCGCCGTCTTAAAGCCCCGAAGGCCATGACAGCTTTGTGTCAGCAGAGATATCCTGCATGATAGAGCAGTGCAGTAACGGAAATGGTGCTGCGCTTAGTTTGACAGTCCCCTGCTGAGCAACTAGAGGAAGCTGAACCATGGAGGCATGGGCTGTGCGTGTGCAAATGTGCGAGCGTGTCACTGTATGTGTTGGCAGGTGGCAGTGGAAAAGGCACGGTGGCAAACAAATCCAACTTGACACAAGTAAGAATACTAAAATACAAGCACTTCCAGAACCACCATCCCACTGTCTCTTGCGCTGCATAAAATAGACTTATTTACTTAACCTCACCGGGTTTGGCTGATGAGGAGCGCTGCTTTAAAGAGATAGATGGAGTGAAAGAGAGGGGGAAACATCCCGTCAGTTGTTTATGTTGTTGAAATCAGGGCAGGAAAAGAAGCAGGCGCGTTTGCTCGGAGTCGCAGTAGAAGAAGAAGAAGATGACCTATTTTGAGCACATGCTGGAAGACATGGCTCTTTAAACCTTATCTGAGCCCCGCAGAGACTCGAGTCTCTACACGTGTGTCCGTACACATATGTCTGTACACATATGTCTGTACACATATGTCTGTCTTGTCAGTGCCCTTCCTAACTTGTCTCAACGCTTTATTAATTATCGATGAATAATTCGCATGTGGCAGATGTAGCTGCACTCAGCGACCCCTCATTTTCTTCTTCTGGAAGATTGCAAGTCACACCCCACCCCTTCTATACAGCCTATTTGTAAAGTGATTATACTCCAGACTGCAGCCATATTTGTTGTACATTTGTACATTTGAGGCTTTCAGGAAACTAATTATTGAACCATCAAGTTAAACAGGTGATTGTTCACAAATTACTCCAAGAGAGTTCTGGTTTATATGTGGATCCCAATGCTTGTTTAACTGTGGTTCCTAATATACTATATATTGCTCTGCCTGACTCAAATGACATCGTCGGTACCTTGTGTAGACATTGAGAAAGCAAGGATTGACCTCTCACATGTTTTGGCAATAAGGCTGTTAACAGTAATTTTTGGGTGTAATATGTTTTTGTCTAAAAAACATAACTAGAACCCCAAGGAGTCTAGTGTTGTCCTATAAACATCCATCCAACAGGATAATACTTGTACATTTTTTTTTAAATCTCTGTAATGATTATTGACAGTAGAGATTGAAAATTATTATTATTTGTGTTCAATTTCCCTTTAATACAGTACAGTGGATCATTTCTTATTGTCATGAAATTCCATGAAACTCAGCCACAAGCCCAGCAGCACAATTTAACAATAGGTACAGCTCCTTAAAACTTCTGCAGGTGTTTCTCAAAAACAAGTAAACTGGAGAGTTGTCAACATATTTGTTTATTTCTTGGAGATTCATAGCAGCAGAAACCTCCAGAGCTGAAAATTTAAAGGGGAACTACTGTTTTTTACAACCTGGACCTTATTTCTGGCATAAAATACAATTGTTTACTCACCCATATAACTTTTGTGTAATCTGTAGTCCTTCGGGAGATATTTAGATTTGCGTATATCCATATAGTGGGAGTGACTGGGGCACCGAAACGCAGGCTCTAAATAACGCATTGTCTGCCGCGAAACTCGTTCATTTCACCAATATTTGTTATTGTACGCTAGTGCTATTCCCTGTTGAGTCTGGAGTTACCTGTTATCATCATGTAGGTCAATCTACAGAGCTGCGTTTCGGTGCCCCAGTCACTCCCACTATATGGATATACGCAGTTCTAAATATCTCCTGAATGACTATAAATTACACAAAAGTTATATGGGTGAGTAAACAAACGGATTTTATGCCAGAAATAAGGTCCAGGTTGTAAAAAAACAGTAGTTCCCCTTTAAGCAAAAAAAACAACAACCTACAGTTCCGTGAATGGCCACTCGAGTCAATGCCCATAGGCCTCTATGTTAAAACTTTACAGCAGTAATAAATATGCTTACAGCAGTACAGTGGCTTTGGTTTCTATAGCTAGTTTCCTCATTCATGACAACTGTAAGGTTGTGGATTTTAACATAAATCAATTGTTTAAAAGTATATCAAGTCTTAAATGCATAATCGAGGAAGCAATCGCTTTCATTGGAAGGTGGATGCAGCTCGATTCATGCGCCACCTTTTTTGACCATTACTGAACTAATCGGAAGTCAAACAGAGTCGGGCACTGCCAAGATGGCGACGGCCAGGTCCACCACACTGAGCTTCAAGACCACTTCTTAGGAAAACTATGGAGGATATCCTTCCTGTTACGCCGTAACAGTGTGGCTCAGTTATGTGTATTTAATCATTTTTGGACACGAATGGAGCTCAAAGGCATACGATCCTTATCTTATCAGTCTTTTGTTACATAGACGACACTCGATAGCAACCTGATGGATTTGTCACTTCATGGGATTTGTTGACAGTTGCAAGCACTAAGCCTTTGAAGACGCATCTTCATGTTTCCCAACCACCAGGTACATGCACAGATCCAGCTTATAGAACAGATACTTCAAAGCCGGATGGACAGAATCAGCGCAACGCCTTCCTTGTTTACATTTCCACACAGCCGAGAGGCAGCAGATGTAGCCGCACAGTGAGGTGTGCTTTTGATTGAGCGAGCAAGACAGCTCTGATTACGGATGCACAGTGGAGAGCTGTGAGGGAAGAGGAGAAAGTGAGGGGCCGTGAGTAAGGCATGGCAGGAAGAGAGAGCGAGAGAATTGGATGATCCAGACATTTGACTCCCTGTCTCTAAAAAGCTGCTCATCTCTTGATAGTGCCAAATCACATTTATCACTGGCAGAAGAGTAAACTACTGCAGGGTATAGGCGCTGTGTGCAGGTAGCGCATGTGTAATGTGGCTGCACGCATTTATGTTTGAACATAGGGGTATGAGAGGCTCCGTGTGAATTACACTGCGAAACAGTACATTAATAACATAGCCACTCTCCCTTTGTTTGGGACGTAAATGTGAAGAGCGGGTTTTGTAATTGGTTAGTTTAATGACTGGAGACACACCGAGTGTTCTCTGCCTCTCATTCACACACTCGCACACTCGCAATTACACACCACAGAAACATGCCAAAATTGTAATTTTCTGTCAGATGCTGGAGCACACACACACTCCGCTCCGTGTCAGGAAGGCATTCACACGCTGCTCTGTTTAATTTAGGTTTGGCAGATTACAGTAATTACGTTAAAGAAAAGATTTCGCAGAGTGCTTTGCCCTTTTTATGTCCTTGAAGAGTGTATCGGCGCCGGCTGAGGGACGAGCGCTCTCCTTCCCCGCGTCGCCATTTAACAGTTAAAACTCGATCGGAAAATACCATTGCACAGGAGGGTGTGAAAGCGGAGTGGGTGTGTGATTGTTTTGCATGGTTTTTATGGTTTTATGATCCCCTTTGATCACGGCAAAGTGTTTCCTCGACGTGACCGCAGTCACAGCGGCGAACTGCGCTTTATATCACGACGCAGAGCGCGTGTGAGTGAGGGTTTGTGTTTGCGCGGTGACAGCCGAGAGAAGCGTAGTGACACCAGCGTAAATTGGAAATCCGGAGTATGTCAATGAACTGCACCTCTGGGCCCTGCTCTCCATTCAGAATAATACGTGTACGTCGCATGTGTGAGACGGATGCAGCCGGCGTAAACCGCCCATGAAATTAAGATTCCGCGTGCTAACGTGGCCGCTCGCGTCTCGCGGGTTGACAATGCAAACTATCCTTGAAATTAAGATGCAGGCCAGGAGACATTCCTGCGAGCTGAGCTCTCCCGCGCTCTCGCCGTCCTCTGAAGTCGGAGGGAGTAGGGGGGATTTGAAGAATCTTTCGAACACGCTGACAGCTTGTCAAGGCCCTCCTACGACTGTAATGAATTTCAGTCTTTTGTGGTGTGTGTGGTCCCGCTGCACTGATAAGCCCTGGCGCTAATACAGTTAACAGGGACTAAGTGTAAGTGTGTGTGTGTGTGTGTGTGGGTGGGGGGTGGAGGGGTATTTACTTGCTCGGAGCAGAAATAGCTAGATGCTACGCAGTGTTTGTCAATAATGGTGGTTATGAATTTGCATGGCTGGTTGTGTGTGTAATAATAGACGCGTTGGATAAAAAAAGCTCAGCTCATTCAACGACTTTACTTCAATATCTTTTAGATACTGGTACTGAGGGTATTTTTTCTTATGTATGTATTTCTTAGGTATGCTAATGTGGTTTTGTCTGGATTTGTGGCCCTCGATATGGACAACGTGTCGCCACTTCCTTGCTTTAGCCAAACTGATGCTATTTTCCCGGGGATACGGGCAGGAGCATCTTTGGAACCAATTTGCGCAGTACGGTCCGAAAGTAGAGCCACGCGGAGCTGGGTTATCGATGACAAGACCACACTTCCGCCAGACTCACTTGTGTTTTCATTTAATTAATATTACGCTGCTCTTCCTCCACCAGTTACGAAGATATATTTGACGTGTATTTTAGTGTTTTAGTTTGGCCCAAGTCCCACCCACTAACCTGGAGGAGGTGGAGCTTATGACCTATACTGCAGCCAGCCACCAGGGGGAGCTCTACTTGCTTTGGCTGCTATTCTTAACCTGCCCCTGTGGAAGCGGAACTCTTATTTTCGTGGACCTGAATGCCTCTTCCCCGACTTCTTTTTTTTCTTGCCGCATCCAAAATAAATCCTCGGCTCCGCGTTGGCTCTCTGCCCCGAGTTTCAGCCCCCACTGTTGAATAAAATAATTTATAAAGTCACAAATCTGTTGCACCGAGCTCCGCATCCACACACACACACACACACACAAGCTGTTGTCAGAGACGGGGCTGGCATGTATCTTTGTGCCTTGTCATCACATGCTCTGACTGAGCTCTAAATGTCACTTGTCTCTCTCTGCTTCATCTGCCTGACTCACCCCCCTTGTCTTCGCTCTGCATTTGAAGTGCTTGTTTGTGCGTGTGTGTGTGTGTGCACGAGCGTGTGTCGCTGACATGCTCTGGTGTGTATGCGTTTGATGGACGCGCCGCTGCTCTCTGCACCTCCCTCTGGAGGGGGCCCGCAAGCACGACGATGCCCACTGACTGCATTGATTTTCTCTTGCCATTTTATAATTGCCCCCCCCCTTTTTTTTTTATCCGTACCCCCCTCTCTCTCCCCTCTTTCTTTCTCTTTTATCCTGTCTCCCTTATCTCCTCCCTCTCTCTTCTATTTTTCTAATTCCACCCCCCACTCCCCCTCCCGATCCATTTTTATGCCTCACTGTGCCCGTGCTTGTTATCTCGGCCGCTTTTTCTTTTTTTTCCCTGTTTGATCTCAACTTCTTAATTTCCTCTCTCATCTACGTCACACAGCTCCGTTTCGTTTTGCGCCCGCCGCTCCCCTTCTCTCCCCCCCCCCCCCCCCCCCCCCCACCACGCTCCTCTTGTGATGGTCGTCATCGTTTCTCTTTTTGCTCTTCTGTTTCATCTCAGTTTTCTTTCATTTTTCTACCCCCCTTTCGTATTTTTCTCTAACCTCTTTCCGACGGGACTGTGCATAATTCCACTTTGTCTTTCTGATGTTTTCTCTTATGAACTTTTTTTTCTGTTTTTGTTTTGTTTTCCCGCAGCCTCTCTGGAGTGCACTCCATCCTCACCGTAGCTCGGTGGAGCAGGACCGCCCGGAGGATGCCGAGACACGCACCGCATCGTCAACACCCACCCCGGACTCCTTCCTTGGACCGATCTCACCTCTTCGGCTCACACCTTCGGTCTCCCATCATTAACTTTTCTGGAGGCTGATAGAAAAAAAACAAAAAAAAAACAAAAAAAAAAACATGCCTTCTTCCCGGCCGCTCCTGAAAAGCTCCCACGAGCTCTGACTCGCCGTTTCCTCTCGGTCCAAACAACTCCTCACAGCTTCCTGGAGTATGACCAACAGTTTCCATCCCGGCCGTCCCATCTCCAGTCATTTCTGACCTTTGCTGCCAAACCACTACCAAACGTCTCACGCTATGACTCCTACACTTCTCTCATACGTCCCCTCAAGAATCCGGCCGGGACCCCTCTGTCTCCCCAGAATCCCACACTCGCTCAGCTGGGTTTCCTAAAAGCATTCAAACACACACAGATAACTTCTGCATCATTGCCTTGTGTTTGGACAGTAACTCTTTTGCGTGCTTGTGTGCTTATTTGCTTTTAAGGATCTCACCCCAGAACACCTCCTCTCCTACCATAAAGACTGACACACGGCGTAATCCAAGTTTTCATCCTGTCACTCAAACACGGTCTCTCGGTCTGCCTGTGGCATGTTCGCTCTTTCATCGTGGCACTTTAATGTGTGCCCCCCCCCCCCCCCCCCCCCCATGCGTAGCCTTGTGGTTCAGCCTGCCGAGGACTTTTAAAAAAAAAAATAAAAAGGCAGAAAGACTGACTGTCCACAAGACGACCCACATCCCTTTCCCCCCTTTGTCCTCCTCCAGACTATATTCCCTTAACCGCAGAAGAGTAACACATTTGACACATCTACTGTATATATGTGTGTGTGTGTTTTTGTGCTCTTTCTTTGTGCATAGGTCCAGTAAACAGTGTTGGACACCGCCTGGTGAAGCATCCATACCCATGTCGCTCTCTTACAGGTTAGAACCTGAGGAAACTTCACTGTGAAATCAGCCAACAGTTAGTAGGGGAGTAAAGACAGAACCTGGCGTCCTATTAGCTACGGTTAAGTCGGCTCCCCCCGAAATGAATGACATCGTTGTGAAAAGCCAATCCGAAGGAGATGAAGCAGAACCTGGGGAAAAAAACCAAAAGGAAATTCCCTTCGTGTCCCTAAAAGTGCGGTTCTAGTTGGTAAGCTAATTTGGCGACCCAGGAGGGGGAGGGGGAGGGGGGCGCAGCAGAAGGAAATAAAAGGAAGGCGAAAGGGCTCCGTGAACCAAGGGATGCGTCGACTTGAAATTCTTTTTACACTAATGAAGAGAGAAGAAGGAGAAAAAGACGTCACGGATAACACAAGAAGAGCCTTTTTTCATTTCCTCCCCTCTGTATCTTTTTGTCTGCTCTCCATCTCGCCGCTTCAAACTATTTTTAGAGGAGATGTGTCGAAAATAGAGTAGAGAGGAGGCGTGCTGTGCGCTCGCGAAGAAAAAAAAAAAAGAAGCTCATCAAGGAAATGTTGTCTGTCGGTCATATTAGAAAGACACTCCGCGTTCTCTCGCCGTCTCATGAAAAAATCTCTGCTGTCAATGTGAATAATGGCCACTCACTGTTGATACTCTAGGTATTTTAACTGCACTTCAAGAAGCACACGTGTCCATAAAGAAACATCTCCTCCGCCACGTCTACGTCTACGTGTAAATACGTTATTAAAAACCTGTAGCCACTGTAACGACCTCTCGATATCAGCCGCTCTTTTCGGCGTTTACTGGAGTGATATTTATCAAAAGCTAATATCCACGCTGGTGTAGCATGAGCTGTTGTCACGGTAACAACATCTTTTTCTTTTTCTGGACGGGAGCTGTCAGTCAGAGGGGGATGAAGTAGCGGGCGCAGTCGGGGAGAGAGAATTGGGGGGGTGGGGGGGGTCAGTGCCGGGGCCCCTGAGAGCCATCGTGCTTTTAATGGGATTCCATTTGTACACAGGTCCCTCTGTGTCCAGCCATTCATTGCTGGGATAGCAGTCGTGGCCCTAATGCGGCGAAGACCTGTGAAGCAGATTGAATAGTATTGATCAGTTCTGCGGGACATACAGTCGGTCCTCCAGGATTACTAAAACCTCAAGGACTGTGTGTGTTTGTGTGTGTGTGTGTGTGTGTGTGCGCGCGCGCTGACAGTCACATAGGAATGGAGTTGTCCGGGCTAAAACACAAGTGGTTATTTCACGGTCGGGTGGAGATGCCGTGTCCACGTCTGTCAAGGCCGGCGGAGGAAGGAGGGGGAGGGGTGGGAGCTTCCGTTGGGTTCGGAATTTCTCCGCTCATTGATTTCAGATTGGGAAATGTCCATAACTCAACCGGGAGGAGTGGCTGTCGTTGGGAAAACGACGCCGGATGTGTGTGACGTGGCTTGATTTAATTTGCAAAAGACGCTGAAAAGGAGATCCTGACTATAACCGATCAATGTATTTATGTAGGGTAAATTCTTTTAAAAAATCTATTTAATCACATAGGCATTCGAGTGAGCATTTGATATGTTTAGAAAAATGTATATTTGCTTTCTTGCCAAGTAAAATATGAAACTTTATTCTGTCTCAAGAGCTAGATGAGTTCCGCTCTTCTGTGGCTTTTGTCCAGCAGCTGGTTGTAGCTTAGCCTGGTAGACAGCTGACAAACTCCATCTACCAGCATCTCTAATCTGTGAAAGAACTGACACACCAGTGAGATATACACCATTCAGCCACAACATTAAAACCACCTGCTGGATATTACGTAGGCATACCTTGCACTGCCAAACCTCTATGGCTTGTTGATGCATGGACATAGGACCACGTGGGTGTCCTGTGTTGTCTTCCATCAGGACTTTCAGTCCTGTGAGTTGCAGGGTTTGGCCTCTGTGGATCAGCACATCCTGCTAGATGCTCAATCAGATTGCTGTTGGGTGGGTGTGTGCTTGGTCTCCAGCTGTCTTTAGGTACTAAAGTACGATCCACATGAATTTGCATGTCCCTGCAGGACATTGCATTGCAACCATATGGTCCATGTTAGTCTCCTCAGCTGTCAGTGGTCTCAGTGTTGTTTATGATGGGTGTATGTTAAGGACTCACCAAACGGACATCAGAACTATTGACAAAGAAGGCCGACCCGTGACGCCCGCCTCGCATTGCCTGTGTCCTGACCAAGAGGTTACCCTTGAACTCACCACCAAAGACTACAGTCAATGCCCGGCAAGCACATACACTAGGTTTGCAGGAGGCAGTAGTCTGTATCTGACATTTAAAATGGAAAACTGGAGCTACAATTAGCAGGGAGGCTAGCCATAAAGCTTTGTGCAGAGCTGGCCTCTCCTGATTCACGAGGTCATGAAATTATTTGTGTATTTGATCAAAACAGATGAAGATGAAAAACCCTTGTGTGCGTTCGTTGAACTCCACCCTTCGGTCCGCTTTTGTCACCTTAGTTTCTTGTTTTGTATACTGGCTAGGTCAGCTGGACAGCAATCAGAGAGATATTTCTGATCAACCCATTTGCCGATGATTCAACATTGTCAATTGGCTGAAAAGCTGCAGACAAGGTGTCCAGCTGACGGCAAAAACTAAGGTCACAGATGCTCACTGATGGTCACTGGCCCACACCCAACCGTCAGCTTGGTGTGTCACGACCGTAGAGGTGCTAGAAGGTGGGGTTTGTTACTTTGCTACCAGCTCTGTTTCCCTATTTCCAATCCTTTCTCTAGCCTGATCAGGTGACTGTATCGTCATATTTAACCGGCATAGACCTGTGTCAGTCTTCCCGTCTAAATCTCTGCAAGAAAGAAGAAAGTTTTTGCTCAGAAGCATTTCTGCATAAAAGCCTGACAAAACTAATGTCCACGCATCCCCAAAATCCGGTGGGCGAAGAACACAAAGCTGACTCCTTGTGATCTTACAGTATTTGAACACTTGCATTGAATTTCATCATGTTTTTGATGATCGCCCTGTAAAGAAAGCCCTAACTGTGTTCTAACTCTCTTTCAATACCGCACCTCGATGTGGCTTTGGAGGATTATTCAAAGCGTTTGTAGCTAAATGTATTCCTTTTCTCTCAAAGTGTCTTTGAAATTAATTTTTACAAATTTTAGGTCAGGACCTACATTTGCTTGCGGGCATTCCGCTGCATAACAAATGTAGCCGTGTGTTTTTAGTGATCTATATCCCAGACTGCAGCGCTGTAATAACGCATAGTGCAAGCAGTGAAATATTGATTCTTTATCAATACTCTCCAGAGGGTGCGTGTTGCCTCCTTACAGGAATGGGGAGGGAGGGAGTAGATTTTCCACTGGAGGCACAAGGAAAACTTTCCACAGTGTTCCTGGCTCTGATTTCCTGGCACAACCAGCTCCAGACGTGGCAGCCGTGCCAAGGTGTCCGTGGACTTGCCTGAACTGGCTGAGCCCTCAGTCTCCTTGTACCTGCAAGAAGTCTGGCACGCACTCGTAGACGCCGATACACTGGCGCGGCGTTACACAAGACGACACAGACGGTACAAACCTCACACAACGTTATTGCACAAGAACTCTCACACGTGCCGGCGCACATGTAAAAATGCGCACGAAGCCCGACTTTGTGTGTGAAACACAAATACACAACCACACACACAGTGACAGTATAAACAGTAATAATAAACACTCTCATAGCCGCTGACGTGCTTCACATTGGTTATGCATAAACAAATGGAGACATGTGACATCTCAAACACAATCTCAACAGAAGACAAACTTTTTCTTTTTTTTTTTTTCTTCCTGCCACGTTGACAGCATGTTTGAATTCTGTTCTGAGTGTTTTTGTAACAGGCATGCAGACAAAGTCCCGATCTATCTACATATACGGTGCCTAATGATGAATAATGATGATGCTGATATCATGATGAGTATATATATAATAAACAGATTAATCTTCATGTGCCGCGTGTTCTCTGTTTATTCCGCCTCGATCTCATCTGCGATTGGCCAGCTGTGATGTCAAAAAGTGCCGTGATACATGTGACATTGCATTTCAGCCAGGTTTGACCCGGTTGGCACACAGCAGCGGCTTCCATTAGTGCACGGACACCTGCGGGAAAGCGCTACAGATCCAAATGGAACTTTTTGTGTTCTTTTTCTCGCGTTTAAGCAATTTGTTCTCTGCATTTTAACCCGTGCGACTGAGCTCACTGCAGAGTGCAGTCACGCAAGGTGCCCGGGGAGACGTCTGCAGGCTTTCAGATGCTTGCTCGAGGCACCTCACCCATGGCCACAGAGAGGATTGAACCAAAGCTCCCAGAGCTGCTTTTCTAATCATCACTATAGCACAGCCCTAGCCCCTCTTTTTATTTTTACAGCGCCAATACCGATCAAAACCCAGAGCAAGCCCTAACCCTTACCCTTTTGGCAGGAAGAAGCCTTGAGCACAACCCAGCTCATATGAGGGGGATCCACCTGCTGGACGCCGGAACCGGTAGAGAGACAGAAGAAGAAGGGAGGTGGAACAGATGAGGAGGAAGCAGTGGAGGATGGGGGAGAAAGAGTCCACGTCTCATCCTCTATTTTTCGGCTCGAAGGCCCTGAAAATGGGCTTTCTCAATCAGCCTCTTACTATGAGCACATATGCGCACACGGCCCTGATTAGCAAGGTTTTTGAGTGCTACATTCTTAATAAATTATCCCTGTTTGATTTCATGAATATTTGATGTTTAAGTCGTTAGTGAACTACTTGGGAGTGAAGCCGCATTTTCGGGGATGCAACAAGCCAGTGAGAAATTCCAATAAGAGACTCACACTTTCACTTCTCTTAAACGGTGCATAGTAAGCTGTGCATAATAATGGTTAACTATATAACCTCTTTAATAATTTAAGACGCTTCCTGTGATTGTCAAAAGGATTCTTATACATTATCAACATTTTTAATTGGCATAGTTTTTGTTGTCTGACCCTAGGTCTTTCGGTTTATGTGTATTTGCGTATTGCCGCCTTCAAATGGGACGCCGTGTGCAGAAAAATTCTTTCAAGTGGTAACATCAGCTGTAAGTCGCGTGAACGCTGCTGCTGCCAGGTAACTGTGACGTCCAGGAGTGAAATGTAGGGAACGGAAAGGCGTGAGGAAACACTGAGGCTGTCGGTGATATCAACCTCTGTGTCTGAAAACTTCAGCGAACGCGTTAAATCTTGTTAAAAATTTCCACTTTCAAGGGTTGCAGTATCACAAAGGGGACTTCTGTTGACCACGGTAAGGCGAATGTACACCGATCAGGCATAACATTATGACATTATGGGTGCCTTTGGGTCCTATGGGTTGAGGGGAGGGGCCTCTGTGGATCATCCCACATGTCTTTTTGAGTTGGGGACGGCTGCAGCCATCAAGGAGTGTCATTGCTATGGGTTGGGGGTGCCTGGTCTGGTCTAGGTGGGTGCTACATGTCTAAGTAACATCCACATGAATGAATGCCAGGTCCAAAAGTTTCCCAGCAGAACATTTAATTGTCACAAGATGGTCAATGTTATTTACGTCTCCTGTCAGTGGTTTTAATGTTGTGGCGGAACGGTGTGTATTACATACAATCCATGATTCACTGAAAGTTGCTTAGGTAACATAGTTTTCATTCTCAGAATCTCAGTATTTACACGTCCTGTGATTAATCAGATAGTTGCATGACTTGACACTGATGCTGCACGTGGGTTTTAAGCTCAGCAGTGGTACATGGGAAGGGCGGGGTGAGGGAGGAGGAGGAGGAGGTGGATAACAGGCGTGAGGGATGAAGAAAAAGAGAGATATGACAGAAAATCGCTAGCACTCAGTCCCCTGTCTGCCTCTCCTGAGACCTACAACACACACTCTCAGCACTCTGGGTTCCCACCACCTGCCTGCATGAGATCCCCACAGTTTGGTTTTTATTTTTTTTATGTTGTCCTCGTGTGTGTGTGTGTGTCTATCTGGAATCTTCTTTTTCAGTTTTGCTGCTCTGATTCTATCCATCACTCATTTTCTGTGGGCCGCCGTCCTCACAATCAAACCTCTCCTCTCCTCACTCTTTGCCATCATTTTTATTGGCTCGCAGTTTCCAGCCGTATCTATTTCTATATCTCCGTCGAGGCTGCGGATACTCCTACATTGCTTTCTTTCATTTCCCTTCTTTTTCTTCTTCTTCTTCTTCTTCTTCTTCACACACTGCTTGCTCTTTCTCTTTGTTTATGTCGCCTCCCTCTCCTGTGCCTCTGCATCCTCCTCAGCCTGCCTTGTTGAAGCTCCACATTCCCATTTTCCTCCGTCACACATTCATGTCGAGCACAAGCAGGCGGCCGTATGAATTAAACATCTGAGACGGCGCGCACATGGAGCCCCCTCTGAGTGTCAGGATGAGCACTGGTTTTGAGATAGGGGGGCTCTGACCACACACCGTTAGTGTTTGTTTGTGTGTGTGTGTGCGTTACTCGGTGCTTGACAGTGCATTACACTGAGCAGCCGGGGTTATCACATCTGTTTTCCTTCATGTTTCATCGTCGTTTCAGTGGAGAGGGAGCAAGAAACCTTTGACAAAGAAAACTTTCTGCTCCCTTTCTTCGTGTCCTCCTCGTCTCTCTCTCAACGTCTCACTCCTACTCTCGTTTGATTCCTCGCCGCATGTTGCTGTCAACCAGTGGTTTGTGTCGAATGCTTTTGTTTTTATTCGCTTCTCACTCCGCGTTTTGCCCTCTCATTTTCATTTCTCGGCTCCCGTTCCACTTTAGTTTTCTGATCTCTTTACTTTTTAATCCTTCTGTTGTCTTTCATCCAATCTCTCCCTTTCTTTTATTCTCCCACTCCCAATCCTCTCCTCCCTCTTTCAACCTTTCAAAGCAATTCATGTTGGTTAGTACTGTGTTGGGCATCAGCTTGGAACAGAGACCACTGTGAATATCATGCATGTTTTTTTTTTTTTTGTTTTTTTTTATATTTATTGCTATTTCTTGTAGATTTGTATGTAAATATTGTAAATGTTTTTGCTTGTACAATTTTAATTTTAATATAATTTTAATTATTTTTTGTTATTTATTTTATTTTTTATTTAATTTTTTATTTATTTAAAAAAAAATATATTTTATTTTATTTTTATTTATTTTAAAAATGTATTATTTTATTTTATTTTATTTTATTAAGCTTTTTTACAACTAGCAGTTTTTTCCATTGTTTTTTATTTATTTATTTATTTATTTATGTACAACTGAGCTACAGTGACCAAGCAATTTCACTTGTGGATCAATCAAGTCGAAGTCGAAGTCCATCAGTGTGTCCACTGTGAACATAACCCTATCTACAAAAAGCAGTGCGCTCGTGTATGTGGGCATCAGCAGAGCCTCTTATCGGCCTCCGGTGCGTGCTGATTCGGCGCAGATCAGGCTGACACCCATCCGGTCGTGAACTCCCAGTCCCCGCTCTCCCCACTCTCCCCGCCGCCCGGCTGTGCTCTCATATTTTTCATTTTTTATGTGGGTTTTATCTTGCCAGCTTTGCGGCGATCATTGTCAGCGCTGCAGAGGATAATGTGCACTTTGGTTGCACTCGTTTACCGTGGCAACCTTTCAAAGTTTAAGGGGTCCTTTTCAGGTCAAACAAGACGGCTGCGGAACGTGCTCAGCTGGTTGAGCACGGCATACTGGAGAAAATAATGGGTCTGAAATATGGGAAGGTCCCATTTACAGAACATTCAGTAAAGTTCAGCCTTCTGCAAAAGTAATATTCATATCTTAAAGCTTCACAAATCAGTGGGTCAAAACAATGGATCCACTGATAGGTTTTAGGTTTTTAACAAGCTGCAGCATCTAAGGAAATTGTGGAAGTAACACAAAATATGTTTCCTTGAAGGAAGGCCATAATTTCCCCATTCGTGACAATTGTGTGGTGATGAGTTGTACAGTGTTTTTGTACATAATTAAGGGTGTAACCACTTGTTCCTTCTTGTGTTGGCTCAGGGGTTCAGCAGGGTTAGATCATGCCAAGATCTGCCACAGCCGCCACACTGTGCTTAAAAACCATTCTTCATAAACCCTATGGATGATGTCATAGGTGGTTAATCCAGTCCTTATACGCTGATCAGCCAGCATCAACATTATGACCGGAGACAGGAGAAGTAAATAACATTGACCATCTTGTGACAATACAACATTCTGCTGGGATACTTTTGGACCTGGCATTCATTCATGTGGATGTTACTTAGACAAATAGCACCCATCTACAACAGACCAGGCCTTTGACAAATTCTTTGAATTTAGAACTTCAGAACTTATTCCTACTCTTGTTTCACTTCTCAGCACGTTGTTGTTTCTCATTCAGAGTCAAAGTCTAATTCAAAGTCTTATTTGAAATCTTATTCAAAGTCGAAGTGTAATTAGAAGTCTAATCCAAAGTTGAAATCTATTTTGAATTTGAAGTTGAATTCGGTGTTGAAGTCTAATTAGAAGTCAAAGTTTAAATCGAAGTGGAATTTGAAGTCAAAGTTGAAGTGTATTTCGAAGTCGAAGTTTGAACTTAAACGTTTCAGGAGACGTCTCGGGCAAAGTGAAGTTGAAGTCAAAAGTGAACTCGTAAGCAAAGTCAATATCAAAAGCAACATCTCAGGTGATGTCTTAGACGACGTCTCAGATGACGTCGTAAGCGAAGTCGAAGTCGTGAGCAAAGTCGAACATGTAAGAGAAGTCGAATGCGTAAGCAAAGTCAAAAGAGAAAACTCATAAGCAAAGTCAAAATCGAAAGCGACATCTCAGGCGACATCTCAGATGACGTCGTGAGCAAAGTCAAACGTGTAAGCAAAGTCAAAATCGAAAGCGGCATCTCAGGCAACGTCTCAGATGACGTCGTAAGCGAAGTCGAAGTCGTGAGCAAAGTCGAACGTGTAAGCAAAGTCGAATGCTTAAGCAAAGTCAAAAGCAAACTCATAAGCCAAGTCGAAAGCGACATCTCAGGCAAAGGCAAAGTCAAACACGACATCTCAGGCGCACGTGGATTTAATGCAAAAAAACAAAATAGGGAAGTAGGGACATTCAAAATATTTGAACTGAATTTTTATTTAAATGTCGATTGTTAATTTCCTAAAGAGCTGCGTACAGTAGTTTTCAGTAAATATTCAGGGTATTGTTCATTTGTTGGGGACTATTTTCAGCCACCACGGTGAACTTCTATTTACAGAATCAGGATAACATGTTGGACTGACTCAAGTGAAATACAGTGCCAGCAGAAAGGCTTTATATTTATTTCAGTTTTCTGTGGTGCATAGCCAAGAGAGGTACTTACTCTTCATCTTAGAAGCTATTATTCATTCTATAATTCCCCGCTCTTTCGTTTTGCCTCTGTCACTGGTGAAACTATCTCACGCAGCCTCTCAACCTTTTGATTCGTATCTTTCTCTCTTTCTTCAACTGGTGTGTTCTACGAAAAAAAAGAAAAAAAAAAGTATTTTGTTTCGAGGTCTACAGGGAATTGTTTTCTGGTCAGTCTCCGTTGCAGCTCCGCGGTCACACAGCTGAACAGGCGACTGCAGGGATGCTAAGAGCCAGCAGACGCCTGCTGCCCCGTGACTTTTCCCAGCACCTCGCACAGCTGTGTGCACGCCGCTGCTTGACATCAAGGAGAAGCCAGGGTTATTACCACTGTGGTTATGTCTTAGGCAGTGTCAATTATACATCTGACATACGAAAGGGGGAAAAAAGAGGGAAAGAAGATAAGCCACATGTGGTAAAACTTTCTTCCCTGAGGATGTTGAGCACGATTGTGAGTGAATATTTCCCGGGGTGCTTTTTTTTTTTTTTTAAGCCTGTGCTTGCCTCTCTGCAAATGTGCTCCACAGGTAGTGAGAGAAAATAACCCCACTCCCCCTTTTCGGCGGTGATGGAACATGCCGGAGCCCCTGCTGGGGAGCCAGAACCTGGGGGCCTCCAGCCAGCAGGCGCCACTGAGGATGGAGGGGTGCTGTGAGCTCGCTCGTTAAACAGCCCCGCGCCCGACCCTAATGATATCCGCCGGCACGTTTCGTCTCTCCAGCCTTCACTCCCTGCCCTCTCTCCCATCTATCCCCCCTCTTTTTCACTTTCTCTCTCCCTCCAGCCTTTCCTCCCACTCCCACTCCTCTTCTTTCTCTGCGCCATCTGCCTCTCTCCTCCCTTTTTCCCTCTCTCCTCTGTTTGGGTGAGGGAGCTGAACTCGCCCTGGTGGAGGGGAGAGAGGCTCTGTCACACTTGCCTTCTAATGAGCAGTTGCTCTGCGTGCCACCAGCTCTGGCAGAGCCAAAATGGCCGACACATTTCACACTGCTGGGCCTTGATCTGTCGGGTCTGTGAGCGACTGGCTTGACGGCTTCACTGTGGATGGATACCATGTAGGGAGAAAAGGAAAAAAAAAAAAAAGAACAAAAACACCGAACAGAAGAAATGATGTAACATGCTGCCTTTGGTGAGAAATCGCCTATTCCTGTTTTTGCTGTTGCAGAGAACTGGGACAGTAAGACGAGTGGTGGCGCTGGTATCCTAAGGGGTTTAAAGTATAGCCCTGTTTGATGGCCTCCTTGCTTTAATCCACTGTCAGTATGAGTCAATACCCATTTAGGGGCTTTTCATTCTACGTTTTCCCCTCCTGGACTGGAGACACTTGTTAACAGGGAATTTCCAGTGAACCTGTGAATGATTAACATCTGCGTCCTAAACTGCTCCCTTACTAGAATTGTTATTAACAACGAACCAGTTTGCTTGTCACAGGTCATATTTGTCTTGCAGGTTGATGATCAATAGAAATGGGACATTTATGGTCAGGCCGAATACAACCAGAGGCACATTTTAATCCGGCGTGTCAGGCATTCATTGTGTTTTAGTGCCCTCCTTCCTCTGTTGTACAACTGTGCTCTATTCTCAGAGAAAATTGGACCCTTTCACAATGTTTTTATGCTAAATTCATGACAGCTGCAGGTAATAGATGGGTGGTTTGGAACACACAGGCGCACTCCTCCTACCTTGTTGTGCAACCTTGTATGTGGGTTCTGGTTAACCATAGATCTGATAAAAATCTTAAGCAATCATTTTCACGGTATATTATGCAAGTTTGATTACCCCCATCGGGAAGCTGTGCCATTATAATTTTGTTTTCAGCCACCGCTGAGCTTTAATGTCGGGGTTTGACTAGAATATACGCATGTGTAGAAAATGAGGTGGCCACACTGTCAAGTCGGGTGATTGTGATGCCTGGAAAGCCTGCTGTGACTTTGCCGTCAGACATCGATTGCGTGTTTTCCACATGATCGCAGCAGGTGGAGCCTCTTTCTCTTTGTGGCCTTACATTCGGGGTGTCCACTTTCATTGCAATTGACATTGCAAGCATGGGGCAAGTCCCTCACTGAGCCAAGAGAGATTTAAAACACTGTTTTAAATATATCCTGAATAACAGAATCACCCAGTGATTTGTTTCTGTCATACCACAAAGGGGAACTACTGTTTTTTACCTGGACCTTATTTCTAGCATAAAATACGATTGTTTACTCACCCATATAACTTTTGTGTCATTTGCACTCATTCAGGAGATAATTAGATCAGCGTATATCCATATAGTGGAAGTAACTGGGGCACCGAGACGCAGCCTCTAAATAACGCATTATCTGCCTCGAAACTCGTTCATTTCACCAATACAATAAACTGGTGGATATGTCAAACCATAACTCAAAGCCACAACCATAATTTTGTACAACTTTAAGCCTTGATATAACTTGAATGAGTGAGCAGTTGTCATAAATGTGCAATTTAAATACAGATACCAGATTTTTTATTTTTTTTATTATTGTTATTATTTTGATATGGGACTCTGTGGAAATTGAGTTTTGGAGCTATTACAAGAAACCGAAGTTTTTCATTTTTCAGCCAAGATATGCTTCATTTCTACAGAACCATTTTCATTTCATAGTTACTAAGCGTAACCCTGGTTTCTTGGCTGTATCGCTCTCCTGACAGGGCTGTGGGTAACATGAGGGTTAGAGTTTGGCATTTGTCTGTCTTTACTGTCTGACAATTTACACACTGCTACACATGCACAGGGAAATTGTCACATCTGCAGTGTTCCCACTGTAAACGATTATGGGTAGGAACCAAAATTACTCTCAGATCAAGGGGGTCATAAATATACTATACTGCCAAATGTATTTGCTCATCTGCCTTTACACACAAATGAATTTATGTAACATCCCATTATTAATTGACAGGGTTTAATATGATGGTGGCCCACCCTTTGGAGCTATAACAGCTTCAACTCTTCTGGGAAAGCTTTCCACAAGGTTTAGGAGTGCGTTGACCATTCTTCCAGAAGCGCATTTGTGAGCTCAGACACTGATGTTGGACGAGAAGACCTGGCTCGCAGTCTTCTCTCTAATTCATCCCGAAGCTGTTCTATTGGGTTGAGGACACGACACTGTGCAGGCCAGTCGAGTTCTTCCACACCAAACTCACTCATCCATGTCTTTATGGAACTTGCTTTGTGCACTGGTGCGCAGTCATGTTGGAGCAGGGAGGGGCCATCCCCAAACTGTTCCCACAAAGTTCCTGAAAAACAATCCCACACCATAATCCCCCCTCCTCCAAACTTCACACTTGGCACAATGCAATCAGACAAGTATGGTTCTCCTGGCAACTGTCAAACCCAGATTCGTCCTTCAGATTGCCAGATGGAGAAGCGTGATTCATAACTCCAGAGGACGTGTCTCCACTGCTCTAGAGTCCAGTGGCGGCGTGCTTTACACCACTGTATCCGACGCTTTGCATTGCACTTGGCGATGTATGACTTGGATGCAGCTTCTTGGCCATGGAAACCCATTCCATGAAGCTCTCTACACACTGTTCTTGAGCTAATCTGAAGTCCACGTGAAGTTTGGAGGTCTGTAGCTATCGACTTTGCAGAAAGTTGGAGACCTCTGTCATTTTATGTGGCCTTCCACTTTGTGGCTGAGTTGCTGTCGTTCCCAGTCGCTTCCACTTTGTTATAATACCACTGACAGTTGACTGTGGAATATTTAGTAGTGAGGAAATTTCACGACTGGACTTGTTACACAGGTGTCATCCTATCACAGTACCACGCTGGAATTCACTGAGCTCCTGAGAGCGACCCATTCTTTCACAAATGTTTGTAGAAGCAGTCTGCATGCCCAGGTGCTTGATTTTATACACCTGTGGCCATGAAAGAGAGTGGAACACCTGAATTCAATTATTTGGATGGGTGAGTGAATACTTTTGGCAATATAGTGTAACTACTACTATCGTGCAACATCCTAAAATGATATCACACAGTTTAATACACAACGTGAATTAGAATGAAAAGAAAAAACTGTATAATTACACTAAAAGTAAGGTGCACTCAGTAACTAACATCACTCTATTAACACCTGCAGCACATCTGTACAGCTGCGCATTCATGCAGTCAGCAGCCTCACATAATTTTGTTATCTCAACACCTTTGATTATGGAATTATTGTTGGTGCCAGATGGGCTGGTTGGAGTGTTTGAGTGCCGATCTAATGGGATTTTCCTGTCTCTTGAGTTTACTCAAACAAAAAACACTGAGTTGCATTTCTGTGGACGGAAGCAACTTATTAATGAGAGAGTTCGTAAGGGAATGGACAGACTGGTTGGAGCTGACAGAACTTAAATAACCGCTATGGTAAGCAGAAAAGCATCTCAGGATGGACAACACATGAGACCTTGAGGTGAGTGGGCTACAACAGCAGATAACTTGTATGTTGGGTTTCAAACCTGGTGGCCAAGAGCAGAAATCTGAGGCTGTTGTGGTCGCTAGAAAAAAACTGACTGCTTTGAGGTCTTGATCAGACTTTGGCATCAACAGCACAAATCAATCGACCAAACCTGCCTGGTGTCAACTGTCCAGGCTGCTTGTGGCGGCGGATGGGTGAAGAATGCTTTCTTGGCGCACTTGTCGCGTAACTATCAGTGTGCACCCTTTATTTATCTTCTAATAACTACCTCCAGTAGGATGATGCATCAAATCACAGAGCATAAGTCAGGGTTTTATAAGCATGTGCGTCAGTGGCCTCCTCAATCACCAGATCCGAATCCAGCAGTACACCTTTGAGATGCGGCAGAAGATGAGACTGTCAGCATGAACATGCATCTGACTAACCTGCAGAAACGATGTTGCTGTTTGAATGCGTAGGGAGGCCGTTCCCAGTATTAGTACGGTGTTTGGTTGCGTGCGTGCATAACCACATATTTCTTTTCTATTGACAGCTGGTGGAGGTTTGATGTCAAATCACCTCTTACTTTGTCTAATATTCTGGCTGATTACCAAGTCCCTAAATGACATTCCTGTCAGCTGCTAGCATGTTTATATTAGCATTTAGCTTAAAGGCATTGCTGTACTTAAAGGGGAACTACTGTTTTTTACAACCTGGACCTTATTTCTAGCATAAAATACGGTTGTTTACCCACCAAAATAACTTTTTTGTCATTTGCACTCGTTTAGGAAACATTTAGATCAATGTATATCCAGATAGTGGGAGTGACTGGGGCACCGAGACGCAGCCTTTAAATAACGCATTATCTTCCGCAAAACTCGTTCATTTCGCCAATATTTTGTTATGATACGCTAGTGCTATTCCCTGTTGAGTCCAGAGTTACCTGTTATCATCATCCGGGGTCTGGAGATTGAGCTACAGACCTCAGATGATGTCTTCTGACCTGGACAATGTCATCTCTGAGTGGTGTGCGCACCCGCGACGGTCGGCTTGTTGTTGCTACTGCTATGGTTTGTTCACAACCTCAGAATTGGAAAAATACTCAGCCATGTTGCAAAAAAATAGCAGTAGCAAATTACAGGTAAACAAGCCGACGGTCGCGGGTGAGCGCACCACTCAGAGATGACATCGTTCAGGTCAGAAGACATCATCTGGGGTCTGTAGATTGACCTACAGACCCCAGATGATGTCTTCTAACTCCAGACTCAACGGGGAATGGCATTTATGGCACTAGCGTATCATAAGAAAATATTGGCGAAATGAACGAATTTCGTGGCAGATAATGCGTTATTTAGAGACTGCGTCTCGGTGCCCCAGTCACTCCCACTATATGGATATACATTGATCTAATTATTTCTTAAACAAGTGCAAATGACACAAAAGTTATATGGGTGAGTAAACGACCGTATTTTATACTAGAAATAAGGTCCAGGTTGTAAAAAACAGTAGTTCCCCTTTAAGTACTGTATCTCAGAGCCAGTATCTGCAGACTCTTACACTGGTTATATCATAATTTGCATAATGATATGGGTGCCAGGTCAAGAAACTCTTATGGCTTTAGGTTGGGGGGGGCCTGTTGGAGACAGCAAAAACATTGTGATGCTCAACAATGGGACTACAGTAGGTAAGCTTCCAACACATTTAATCAGTTATTCTGTGTGTGAATGCTTATTTCCATCAAATATTACTTAAACAGTAAGCTCTATGTTATGTTGGGATATTTTAGGATTACATTATTAAAAAAGGGTTTTGCCCACTACATCAAGTTGCATATCTGTGCAATGCATCCGGTTGCATGACACCGGCATCCAGATTATGTCCTTGAAGTGAAAATGTACGAAACATGTAAAAGTTGGAACGCTACCGTGTCGATTAGTCACTGCATCTATTTACCGTCATTATATGAGTCACTTTGCAGCCGAGCTGCAGGGACTGACCGGGCGCATTTAGCATTTTTGTGTTGGTATGTGTGCGTGTGGTCGGCGCACAGTAGGATCATCTGTCTTCCCGTCGTGTGTGTACGTGAACACAAGATGTGCATGATCGTGTGTGCCAGCACGATCTCGTGGCCACTTCCAGTCACACACTGGCAAAGCAGTGACATCCTGTCCACACCTCCGAGGAAGACGCCGCGCCGAACAATCACGCCGAGACCCACCAAGTTTTTCTCCTTATCATCCACAATAACGCGTGATGACAAGCATTCTTCTGTTTCTAAGAACCAGCACTGTGGAGCATTTGCAACTGATTGGCTTCTGCGAGATTTGCATAACGCGTGGGCTGGAATAACGCCGAACAATAACCGCTCCAATGTGAAAGGGCAGTTTAAGATCTATGGCAACAAAACAGTGAATAAACAACAATTCGAGGAACAAAAGTCACTCTCAGGCCTGATCCCTCAGCCACGGCTCAATGTCTTGATTGTCTCATTGGCCCACATTCTGTCTCGAGCATTACACTCTCACATTTATCTCCAAATCGCCCTCTTAATCTCAGCCATTATGGTCTCGCATTACCATAATAAATAGAGCGCCAAAATTAAAGATGACATCACTTTCTGTCCCAGCAAATTATTTGAATGCGCCACCCCGTCTCTTTTCTCCTTAAGACGTGTTGAGCGAGGGGACTGATTTATTGATTGAGGCCGTGTCTGTGCTGGCGTGCCCGGGGGGGGGGGGGGGGGGGATGAGGAGGATTATGTAGCAGCAGTGTGATGTTGTTGACACTCCTGTCGCCTTTACAGCTCCGACATGCCAAAGCTTGGATGTGTGCCCGTCCTGAGTGTGCCTAAATGTGTGTATTGAAGATTTGAGAGGTCAGTGGAGGAGTTTTTGGGTGTGAGATAGACTGATGATTGTGTGTGTGTGTGTGTGTGTATGAGAGAGAGAGAGATATTCAGGGGTGGGGGTAAAGAGTGGTGGGCCAGCTGGCAGCCTCTGGCTCCAGTGTGCCCCGTGGGTATCCGGCTTGGCGCACATTCTCTGTACTGCGACAGCTGGGACCTCAGTGCCAACCAAGACAGAACTCACAAACACACAGCAGGAAACACACATACAAACACGCACATGTAGGATGGGACTGGAGGCAAAAGATGGCACTTTGTATTAAAAACCTTGAATAGTTTTGTCCAATATCAGGTTATGAAAATTTCCAAACATATCAGTTACACCGATCAGGTATAACATTAAGACCAATGACAGGAAAAAAGAATAACATTGATCATCTTGTGACAATTCAGTGTTCTGCTGGGAAACTTTTGGACCTGGCATTCATTGGTGTGGATGTTACTTAGACATGCAGCACCCACCTAGACCAGACCAGACACCCCCACCCCATAGCAATGACACTCCTTGATGGCAGCAGCCATCCCCAGCAGGACGCAGCCTGACACACACACAAAAACGATTTAGGAACAACTTAAAAAACATGAAGAACAGCACAAGGTGTTGACCTGGCCTCCAAATTCACTAGATCCCCTACTGATGAAGTATCTGTGGGATGATCTACAGAGGCCCCTAACAACATCCTGTTGCTAGACAACACAGGACACCCTCAGAAGACCCATGTCCATTCTCTGATGAGTCCCAACTGGACTCATTGCATCTGTGGATTTCCGTGGCCCAACTCTGGTTACCCCATCCCAGAGTTTAGCCATCTGTTTAAACACTCCCCTATTTCTGTGTCAGTGGGTGGTGGAATAAGCACAGATAAGAAAAAAAGAAATTAACTGTGCAATTGGCTTTGGTAAAAGAACATTTATTTCCATTGTGGGGATAGAAGCAGTATTTAATGTTTAATATGCTTAAAAGGAAAGATTAATGTTTAATGCGATGCCCTTGCAAATCACGGCAGCAGAGCTTTGCATCTTCAGCTCATTTAACACCAAGTGATAGCTTTCTCAAAGTCAAAACTTCATTCATTATTCTCTTAATGATAAATTTCGGTCACTGCAGTCGCAGTCGCAGACTCACAAAGGAAAGTTATTGCCTTTCAGGTTTCCCAGCTTCGTGGGCTGATGTCCCAGGCATCGGGGAGACAGAAACGAGGGCACGGTTTTTCGGAAAGCCCGAGTCGTGGAGGTCGAAGGGAGCCGCGAGCCGCTGAGGGAGGGAGGGAGGTTAATGGGAGTAAATCAGCGAACAGCGGAGGTAAGGAGGGATGTTGAGTTTCTTTTATGCTCGCCTCGCGTCTTGCCTCGTTTGTCAGTAGTGTGCTCCGGCTACTGAGCAGCAGTTCAAAATAGATATAACTGACTCAGAGGCTAATATAGTTTTTTAGCCAACCACTCAGCTGTCATTTTTTTTAACGCTTTTCATTAGTCATAGAGCGTTGACTCAAACTGTTTGGGCTGAAACCTTTCATTTTCTGCAGTTTTTATAGCGGCGCTCCAGTGCTTTTGCACATTAGAGTCTGTTTACAAGTCTTACTACTGCATATTTATGTGGGTCAGGGCTAAATTAGGCATCACAAACTCAGCACAAACTTTCAAGTTGTGGGTAATGCAGGCACCCACTGTTGTCAAGGACAAGGCATGCATTAAATAAAATAAATGACTGCAACGTTAGACCAGTGAAATTACATTTTATTTTTTTATTCTGCCAAGCCAAACGCCTCCCAACTCCTATTCTGAGCGGCAAAGGAAAAACAGAAACAATAGGAGGAAACAAACCTCTGATCTTCCAACCCATCCATCACTTTTAGAGATGTTTCCAATAATATGTCCCATATACATGGAAAAAAAAATAAAAATGTGCCTCGCCAGCCAACTGAGCACACTGTACCACAATATACGCTATCACTCTGATATGTTTTGACAGCTCAGAGTCCCTCAATATTAAACTCTAGTGAATAAGGAATGAAAACAGCTGGGGCACAAGGTTAGAGCAACATTTCAGGACTTTCCCTCTCGGTGGTACTCGCTGCGCTCGCGCACAACGGAACCAGTCAAAACGGCATTCATTTTTCACACGCCCACCCGCGCATTCGCTTTGAGTAACGCTCATGCGTTTTGACACCACTTTTGCACCATTGCATATCAGGCCTGGAAAAGAAAGCGCGCTGAAACAATAACACAACCAACAGCCCGTAACTGAGTGGATGTGCAGTGACATACGTCCAGTACGGATGGAGTGAATTCATCTCAGGCGCAGAAAGCTATAGTTCCTGTTGAAACGGAGCCAGCAAAGCAGGTGGGTTGACTGGCTGACAGACAGGTGCACAGATAGAGTGTCTGGTAGACGCCGTATCACATACCGACAGGGAGACGGTTAGAGATGAAGCACTATTTATGAGCCCGTCTTTTTATCTTCCCATTGTGCAGTAATGCACAGAGAGAGGTGAGGGCCCTCCTACCTCACACAAACCCACAAACAAACCCTCGGTGGGAATATACGGCTGGCGGGATGCATACAACCCCTTCATAATTGCTCCTGCCTCCTCTTATCTAACTACCTGAAACAGCGGCACTTTGTTAGGACTCACTTTGATTAATAGCCGATACGATGAACCGCTCTATTTGCTGCATGTAGGTCACCCTGTACCTCCTTAACCATTAGGTGGCGAAAACCTTGATGCGCCTGAAATATGTAAAACTTTACTTTTAGTTTACTTACTGCGAGACAGAGCCGGCTGATGCTGCACCTGGCGCCCGACCAGCTCCAAAAATATTGCTCCAGAAATGCAGGAATGTCTGTCTTTCTTAATAAAGACCACTCCGAGCACCGCTGCCCAGTCAGTATGTTTTTTAACAACACTGCGTGTCTCTACAGTTGGCAGTGTCACTTGTTCAGTCCACCGCTTTGGTCCAGACTGAAATGTCTGGACTATTGGATGGATTGCCGTGCCATTTTGTGCAGACACTAAGCTTGCACTCCCACAAGAGTTTCATACCAGAGGATTTCTGACGTGGTCTGGGTGGTACTGATCAATCACGTTGCATGCAGATAAACTGTCCGTGTGCACAACAAAGGAGGTGTAGTACCCTTAGGATAAAGTAGGCGTTGTCTCCCTTTTCCTTTCTCATGTTTCAAGTTACTAATCGACTTGTCACAGGACAAGATATCCACCCGCTACACTGGAAACCCTAAAAAAATATTAGTTAACACCCCCAGAGGCTGAGTCATCAGACAGTAGCCAATTGGCTCACATGTTGGTCCCATATCCCCTTAAGTTACTTAATACCAATTACATACAACTTGTACAGCAGACCAGACATAACATTATGACCACCTTCCTAATATTGTGTAGGTCTCCCTTGTGCCTCCAAAGCAGTTGTGACTCACCAGAGAATGGACATGGGCCTTCTGAGGGTGTCCTGTGGTGTCTGGCAACAGAATGTTGTTAATGGGGGCCTTTGGGTCCTATAGGTTGAGGGGAGGGACCTCTGTGGATCATCCCACAGATACTTGATCAGTTTAGGATCTAATGATCTAATTTAGGAGCCTATCCCAGCTGTCATTGGGGGAGAGGTGGGGTACACCCTGGACAGGTCTTCAGTCTATCGCAGGGCTAACACAGAGAGACAGACAACCATTCACACTCACACCTACGGGCAATTTAGAATCACAAATGAACCTAATGAGCAGGTCTTTGGACGGTGGGAGGAAGCCGGAGTACCCAGAGAGAACCCACACAGACACAGGGAGAACATGCAAACTCCACACAGAAAGGCCAAAATATATTTTTTTAAAAGACTGGCACAGAGATCTACAGAGGATGAATCTTTTTGATTTTGGGGATGCCTTGACTTGCCAGGATAAAGAAATGTTTTGTTTTAATGAAGCGTCCTCAGAGCTATGAGCTGTTCATCTTCCCCACAGGATGAATTCTTTGATAACTCACCTTCTCATCTAGTAAACTATTTAGCCCGACTTATCCGGTAGAGTGGTTGAATATTTACAGATGTTTTACTTTCTTGCCATTCGCTGACACCTAAAATTGTAGCTACCTTCACAGGGGTACAAATCGAGTCTTTAACAGTCTCTGACGTACGGTATATGTCTTTTGAAACCACTTGCCTGCCTTTAAATTACAGTCTTTATTGGGGTTAAGAAAGGCAGTGTCAGATATTAAAGTACTCCATAAAACATGTCTGTTAAAAAGTCCATTATCTGCGGTTTAAAAGTTACTGGCTTTATGAAAATTCTTTATCAGCTCTCTTTTAGGCTTTAAATGTCTCGGTGGGTGATGCTGAATTCAAGCCTGCTGCTATTTTTGATTCTGAAATCCACAATATTTAGGTCTGGTACATTTCGCTAATAATGGACACTGATCCCGTTGCTGGATTATTTAAGTAGAGTTTACATTTAATTTTTTTTCCCAATTTACCACAATAACCTGCGTGTAATTTAAAGTACACGGTCGTTAAGTTGCTGCAAATTCTCGGTAAGTTGTTCTTTCCAGTGCAGCTCTGCACTTTATTAGCCCGCCATCAGTCTGCTCTAATATGTTTTTGTTTGTTTTTTCCTCATTTAGTGCGAGCGCAGTCTCTGATTCATTTCCTCCAGTGTAATCCCCACCCCGCCACCCCCCAGTCTCCTGCAGCCTCAGGCATACACACTATGAATAATATGAACTTTCAAACAATGATGCAGTTCTTCTTCTCTGTGCCTCTTACCTTTTGTTCCTTTCTAGTTCGCTCCGTACCCTCTGGCCAAAAACTCTTTTCACGGGATACCCTGATTTCTGCTCTTCAATTTTTTTCGTTTTTTTTACCATTTCACTCTCAGTGGAGGTGAAAGAATTTGTTCCACATGTCATGTGCAGTACAATTTTCTCATAAATGCGCTGTATAATAACCTTAATAACCTTAATTTGAATCTGCCTCACGGGGCTGACAGGATGTAGGTGAAAGTCACGCCTGCCTTGCCGTACCTCCGTTTTGACAATTTGTAAGGGATTAATCAGTTTGGAAATCCTTGAAATGTGAGTTTTCAGGGCTGTTCGTTGGTGGAATGTATTACGGCGATACTTGCCAAGCTGTTCAGACAAGCTGAAACTCAGAGCAGGCGAGGAGGGGGCTCGGAGAGAGGAGACAAAGAAAGGAGACATTTTTGCAGACCTGCATTGGCAGCGGTGCTGTGTATAAAGTTACATGTCTCATATTAAAGGTAGACACGCACACACACACACACTGAATCCCTCCACAGAAAGGTCAAGGTCTTCCCAAAATTTGTCTGTTTACCCGGCGGAAACCAGCTGTTCTCAAATCGCTCTCCAGCTCGTTCTCTTGTATTTCTCTTACTCATCGCCCTTGCGTGTGACACACTCTCTGCTCTGTCTCTGCACAATGCATTCTCTGAACACTTCCTGAAAACTAAATCCGGTCCTCTTATGTTCAAACTACACAGATCACGCAAAATATTATGACCACCTTCCTAATATTGTGTAGATCTTCCTCTTGTGCCTCCAAAACAGTTGTGACTCATCAGAGAATGGACATGGGCCTTCTGAGGATGTCCTGTGGTGTCTGGTAACAGGATGTTGTCAGTGGGGGCTCGTTGGGTCCTGTGGGTTGAGGGGAGGGTCCTCTGTCGATCATCCCACAGATACTTGATCAGTTTGGGATCTAGTGAAGTTGGAGGCCAGGTCAACACTTTGTGATGTTCTTCATGTTTTTTTAGTTGTTCCTAAACCATTTTTGTGTGTGTCAGGCTGCATCCTGCTGGGGATGGCTGCTGCCATCAAGGAGTGTCATTGCTATGGGGTGGGGGTGCCCGGTCTGGTCTAGGTGGGTGCTACATGTCTAAGTAACATCCACAAAAAATGCCAGGTCCGAAGGTTTCCCAGCAGAACATTGGATTGTCTCAACATGAACAATGTTATTCTCTTCACCTGTCCGGTCATAATGTTATGCCTGATCTGTGTACATTGTGTGGTGGTCAAACCTCTGAACTCCTGCTTTGCGTGCATTGCTTCAGAGACTAATGAGCTACTGGTTTTATGCTGTGGTAGCAGCATAATTGCCAACATTAAGAACAGGAAAAGCAAGGTTATCAAAAAAATAAATCTTTCTCTAACAGTTGTGATTTCTGAGTCATTATACCGAGTCTTGGGAGAAAAAACAAGGATTTCAAACCACACTTGAGTTTGACGGTCACCTAGTCTTTGGTGTTTCTGGCAGTAGTTTTGAAAGGAAAATCACAGAATGATTTTGATGGTTCTCTGTTCCCACCTCTGTTCCGTGAATCCAGTCTGTCTCTTCAAATGTGACATTACTTTCATTTCCATTGTTTTAACTTCATTAAATGTTGGTTTTACTTTTTAATCTTGGTTTGTTTTCAGATTATTTGTTCAACCATGTCTTCTGGCGATATCTGTTCGTGAGATAGTGTTACTGTTGTTATTATATGTGCTTCTTCCATTGTTGCCTGTCGTGACCTGTTTGACATGTGTCTCTTTTGTTATTTGTCAGTGTACTTTAACTAAACTGGTTTCACGGGGACTCATAAAGCTCCCTAATCCAACAATGTAATTTTCGTGTGAAAGATCCAGAGTAAATACAACAGATACGATAGTAGTGTTCACACCACAGAAAGGTCAAATATACCATTCAGTGTTTGATTGATGCTGTAGGTATGCCGGTACGCCGTAGACTACGCACACCGCAAATCCTGTGATCGCTTCAAATTGCACTTCCTCGTCCACGTCCTACATGCCATCTACTTAAACATCTTTTTTTTCTGTATTGCATTGAACTGTTGGTCAGCATTTATTTGTTCCAACTCCAAACTGAGCAGTTCAAACAGCATTGCTTGAAACACACAGAGACACTCGACACAGATGACTAGCCATTAGAGGTTGGACGACTGTGGTGAACGTCAAGTTGACACGACTGGTTGCTGATGGCGTCACTAATACAAACACAGTAAAAAAATAAAGCTTTGCAACAATGAAATCTGTATTCTTGACCTGAATCCATATGCTGAGAACAGACAGCTCATATTGTACATACTATGTGCTGCAGATATGTATAGCCTGTATGAAAACAGGCTGCAAATCAGCATAAATTGGCATTTAATAGTACTCCACAGTACGTTGTAAGACGGGATAGTGTAGCTGGGTTAAAAAATAAGCCATATTTTTTCTCTGAAGCCTTCTCCGTGTGCAAAAGGTCTAATAACTATGACAATTTTAAATTCACCAGTAAATTGTTGATGCGTTCCTACCGTTCCTCTGCTAGCATTAGTGGATGCCTTTTAAGATGAGTGTGTATTGCAGTGGTACATTTGTTGTATTTCAGGATTGACTTACAGAAATATGGACTTCATGTATTGTGAAGTATTTCCACGCACTTGATGGACTCCTAACCTGTCTTCTCTGAGGCACCCATGGTGTTACTGTCATGTGATCAGCAACTAGTCGACATGTGCTTAAAGCTTCACGACACAACAGTGAAGTCGACAAACCGACTGGTCGACTGGTCTGTACAAAACCTACTAGCCACGACAAGCAATTTAGCAGGATAATTATGGAAAGATGTTGACACACCAGTGCATAAGTATATGAGCGTAGACTTTGCGTAGATCTTGCGTAGACACATGCTACGACATCCAAGTTCCGCATACTAGCATTAGGTAGGACAATGGACAGCGTTATGTGCATTTGGTAATCTGCCAAATAAATGTCAATGACAGCATTTTGTGGGGGTTGTTCAAATATCATGGGACTTCACTCTGGAGATGTTGAGATGTTTCACATGGTAAGTGAATGCTTCTACCTGATGGTGGCGCTGCATGAAAAGTTAAAAGCTTATTTTAAAGCAATCCATCCAACAATTTCTCGAATGTATCTGTAAAGCAGCCTCAACCTGTTAAACCCAAGGATCATCAAAGTTATTAAGATTTAGCCTCTGGGGACCACAAGTGTCCGTATAATGCTTTATCTAAATCCTTCCAGGTGTTGCTAAGCTAAAGTGGTGGACTGACTGACTGAGAGTGTCTTCCTTGGAGCCATGCTGCCAGCATTTCAGAAGAAGAGTCCTGAGACTAATCCACGGTCCTCTCTGTAAATACTTTTCTCCGAAACCGCATCCAAGTTCCCTCTGTGACATTCGTGGGATAGATACTGAATAAACACAGTGAAGAGGCAGATGTAAATGAGAGATGTGGTTTGATTTGTTTGAAAAACAAGATACTCCGCTCTTTTAATTAGTTGTGTTTACTCTTCATAGGACGTTTATTGGATTCAAATAACCTGAGGCGTTCATAATAAGTTAATAATCTCTCTAACACCTCACCTGTGTCATCAGTTCTGCGTACACTGAAATCAGTCCAGGTCTTCAGACGTGACTGCCGCTGCTCCGTATCCCCCTCCACTCTTTACTCTGTCTACTGTCTCCTCTTTCATCTTTCTTTATTATCTGTTAGTTTTTCCTCACTCCCCCTCCTCTCCCCTTTTATTTTCATCTGGCATTTTGATAAAAGGCAACACCAAAAGTCTGGATGAGTCCCAGTTTCTCAAAGGTTTATGGCGCACTAAGGTCAGATGATTTACAGCGTGAGTCCCGTCCCACCCGCCCACCTCCTTTTATTCTGCAGTGGAAGAGAAGAAACAGCTGCAGGTTGAAAATCTAGAGATCGTAGAGATCTGGAGAACGTACAAATGATACTGGCACGAGAAGCCTTGATCCATGTGTCCCTGTTTGTCTGGAGCATCATAAACCGAGCCAACAGTCAGATGCTGGAAGCCAAAGGGGCATCCCTGAGCTTCTTGAGGCTAGGCTTTGCACTATTGGTGCAAGTCCTTCCTCATCAGCAGCTGTGGAATTGGAGAAAATGGGACTGAGGGACTCTCCAGTTTAGTAAATCTGGGATCTTTGACTTATTTTGTGTTGTTTATCCTTATTTCTGCATACTTTTAATTGTAAGAATTGTAAGAACCACAGGATAACACCACAACTGTCAAGCACATCTACACTGATCAGACCACCCTCCTAATATTTTGTAGATCTCCCTTGTGCCTCCAAAACAGTTGTGACTCATCAGAGAATGGACATGGGCCTTCTGAGGGTGTCCTGTGGTGTCTGGTAACACAGTGTTGTTAGCTGGGGCCTTTGCGTCCTGTGGGTTGAGGGGAGGGGCCTCTGTGGATCATCCCACAGATACTTGATCAGTTTGGGATCTAGTGAATTTGGAGGCCAGGTCAACACCTTGAGCTATTCTTCATGTTTTCTTTTTGAGTTGTTCCTAAAATGTTTTTGTGTGTGTGCTTGTGTCAGGCTGCATCCTGCTGGGGATCAAGGAGTGTCATTGCTATGTGGTGGGGGTGCCTGGTCTGGTCCAGGTGGGTACTACATGTCTGAGTAACATCTACACGAATGAATGCCAGGTCCAAACGTTTCCCTGCAGAACACTGAACTGTCACAAGATGGTCAATGTTGTTCACTTCTCCCGTCAGTAGTTTTAATGCTGGTGGTTAATCTGTGTTTTTAAAGCTTCCAAATGACATCACATCTAGTAACTGTTTAACCAAAGAAATCTCCACTAACCTTGGCACTACTGGTTTCAGGTAACTGACCTTACGCTGGAATCTCTCATACTCCTTGCAGACTTTTTAAGTGTTATTATCTGATGGTTTAATGACTCTTACGAGTGATAGAAGGTTTTATGACCCTTGGAAGTGTTTTGTTATATCTTCTCTTTATCTCGCTTTGGATTTTCATGCTTGTCTGGCAGTGAACGTTGACTGATAATGAATGATTAAATATAGTTGATTTATATTGATTTACTGTCATCCCGCTCAGCAGCACGTTTGACTGGTCCTGCAGAAGTTTAAGCTAGTCTAAGTGGACTCTCCAAATTACAGATTGGCAGCTCATTGCTTCGGTACTAATTTTTCATTCTTGTTGAGATAAACAATAGATAGTCAATAATATGTAGTATTAGTGATTGTATTTATTTTTTTGTTTCTGCATTACTGAAGGCCTTTTTTGCGAAACAGAAGCTAGTTAGCGTATTAAGCTACCGTTAGTTTCACAAGCTTACTGGAAAATGTGCCTCTGGCTGACAATTTTAATGTTTTATATCCTCGAGAACCCTGTAAAAAGTCATACTTTCTATTGTTTTGTTTTGGGAAATTAAAATTAAGCGACAACCCGCCAAACCTCCTGCGCCAGTTGGCGGTTGCTAATCTGTGACTGATTGGGGTTCAGGGGAGATGTTTAATGTCAGTTCATATTTTAAACAAGCAGTCAGCTGTTTCAACAAAACATTTGTCAGGCCACAACCTTCGCTGTATTTGTGGACTTAGGAATAACTTAAAAGACAATTTAAATTGCTGCTTTGATCTAAAAGACAATCTCCAGATGTAGGTGGACCAGCCCGTGATCTGTCGTTTGAAGTACAGAAGCTTTCGTTGTGTGAGCACTTAATGATATCTCTTCACTGACATGTGCGTGTGACACGCAAGTTCTTTGAATCGAAGTTGATGTCAAGCGCTAATGCATCAGACTAATGTTTGTTTTAGCTCAAGCTTTCTGGCAAACACATTGGACTGATGCAGACCATTACCTTTGGTTTCATAAGGATGCATCTGTGCTTAACGCTTCAATGTCAGCATCTAATATAGAAAACAAAGGCGTTCCAAAACAGAATATTAAGATATACAAACAGGGCATGAAAGTTTTAGAATCCACTTCCTCTGAAAGTTTTCTAAAGAAACAAATGGAATATGGGCCTATTTTTTCGGGTAAACATCTGAATTTGTGATACAATGGAAAACTACTTCCTCCATGTCAGACTGCAGCTATCATCTTCACATGCATCGGTGCTCATGCCTCAAAACCTGAGCTCCCTTTTATGCCTCCTTGACAGGTTTTGTGAAACGTGTGGCTTTGTCGTTTGTAAAAATAAATTATGGCAAAATCTCATGGAGTATGAAATCATCTCTCAAGACAACCCCCGCAGTCCAGAGTGAATTGCTGTTCTCCAAGAGCTGAGCTGAGTGTGGTGGGTGACTGTTTGCAAGGAGGAAGCTGTCCAGCTCTCTAAGGGCCTGGAGACACCAAAATGACCTCAAAGAGCCTCCGGCATCGTCTGCGTCTGGGTCAAAAAGTTGTAACTGAGCGCACTGCAAAAGCTACAGCCAGCGGCTACTAACTAAACCATACATTCTGCACTTGCATAAGAGGAAATAACTCTCAATACCAGCAGGTGACAGTAAGAGGTAGTACTATCTGGAAGCTAGGAAGGCCTACACACCAATGTGCAGAGCTGGTCTGTCTTGAGTCATGCTGTTGATGTAGTTTTCATTTCAGATCATAGACTGTATATAAATATGGACAATGTGTCTTCCTTGCACTGGCCAAACTGACGCTATATTTTCCCGGGGACACGGGCAGCACCATCTTGCGAGTTTGATAAATACCACGGGACCGCCTTACGGATGATTTGTGGTTGGCATCAACACTTGAACATGCATGCATCAACATTATATTAACTACCTGGGCCCAAGTCCCATTCACTAACATGGAGGGGGTGGAGCTTATGACCTATACTGCAGCCAGCCACCAGGGGGAGCTCTACTTGCTTTGGCTTCCCTTTGAAGAGCTGTTCCGCCCTCCATCTTTATACAGTCTATGTTCCAGATGAACATGTTGTTGTGAGAATTCAGATGAGATGAAGATAAAAATTTTAGAGGAGCCTTCTGTTTGTGCCCCATGGACTGCTTCAATATGCAACATCAGCTGAAAAGGGTTCCAACTAGTGTGCAGGGCACATAACAAAAACTAGGGCCATGCAATCTCAACAACAGACACTGGCCAACACCTGACCGATGGCCATTCATTTCAAATCTAACACTAAAGCTTTCTATAGAGGCTCGATTACTGATATTACATCAAAGGGACCTGTATGGGGAATGGAAATCAGACAGTCTGTAATTTTGTAAAGGTTTATTCTTGATTAAACTTATATTCACACTTCACACAGTTTGGCGCTGTAGTTGTTTCAGAAGACAAGGTCAGGAATTAACTCTGAATCTAAGTTGATGAGCAAGCACAGTCTTTCGGAGGCTGGTTACATAACATGATTGAAAGCGACAGAACAGATGGCAAATTGACCTCTCCTCGCGAGCATCTTTCCGTCTTCTTTCAATACATCTGCAAATTGTGTGTTAAACGTTATCTGAAAGTACTTTTACATCTTTTGACATGCAACATTTTGCACACTGAAGAACTGCTGCTGCTGCTGCTGCTGGTTCTGTAAAAAGCTTCCTGCATATTCTCAGGCTGTTGTACGAGCACACAAAGTAATGATTACATCAGCAACTCCCTGCGCATTGATGCTGTTGCTATTGCAGCTCTTCCATCCCACCACCTGGCAAACATCTGGAAGAAGGCTGTGGTTTCAGAGCGCCGTTTGGGTTTTTCCAGTCATAAACCTGAAGCAGGAAGGAGAAACTACCTTATCACACCTTATTACTTTATCACTCGTTCCCAGCAAATTGGTCCTTTGAATGACAGCCCCTGTCATAATTCCCACCTTTTGTAGATTTATTGTGTTCGGACTTGCACCATAAAAGTCTTGATTGTATTCTGCCGGAGCTGTGAGTGTCTAGTTTTGCTTGGTTTAACATATGTGTCTTTGGAGGTGCCAGCGAGTTTGTCCTTGAAGCTGCAGTTTCTCTTTGCCAAAGAAAATTGCCAAATAATGTCTCACTGAAAATCCGGGACTTGGGCTCGCTGCATTTTAATGTTGGCACTGACTACCTTTTCTCTTTGAAACTGGTTTATCCGTGTTGTTGTGCAACTCACATTACCATGAAAGGCAGGCTGCTTTTTCTTTTTTTTTTAACCTTAAGCCTGCCATTAATTTGTGTTCGCTGTGTTATCATAACATTTTTTTAAGGTGTGATTACTAGCTCTTCCTTGGTCTTTTGACGATACCTTACAGTCTTTGCTGGGCTGAATGTGACAGGTGGTTATTAGCACCAGAAGAAAAGTAGCACTGGATGCATTTTGTCTTAAAATCCATTTTTAGGCGTGAAGCAAAACATTTTTGGACGTTTCACTGAGACAGACATTGTATTAGTTCAATCAGGTGTTTGTGATTTGGTTAGGAAAAGATTATAGCTTGGGATAAAATAAAGAAACATTGCGATTTGGGTTAAGATTACTACTTGTTAGGGTAAAGGGACTGTTGTTGAACAGGAATTTGTCACTTGAATATAAATAAATGTCATTTTCAGGCACTTCTCTTGTGAGAAGAGCCCCATTTGAACTGTTCAATCAGTGGCAGTTCCAGGACTGGGAACAATTGGGGGTGCATTTCCACTGCAGGGACCAGGCTCCGAATTAAGTTACAGGTAAATTATTTTATCCCCAAAAAGGTACCTGTTTGGGGGGTAGGGCACTTTTTAAGTATACAGGAACTTTGGGGGCAGTGCTGGTAGCACTTTTCTGACTGGTTCAGTATTACCACCATTTTATGTCACTAATAAAATGCTAAAATAATCAGTTTAATCTAGCGGTTTTGAATCCGGTTTGCTACCACTGCTTGTTTGATTTATAGCGTTGAACATTTTATTTGGAAAGACATAAATCACAATCAACAGCTGCAAGGCCTGAACTTCCTCCATGAACGCTGTCACCACCATTGACACATATACATAGACACCCCATTGAGCGCTGGACCGTACGCCAACGTCGCCGCCATATTGGAGGAGGCAGCTCTGTCCCGCGAACCAAAAACAACGTCTGTAACATTAATGTTTTTGGTTCCTATCGGATTCCTGAATATATACGTTCGTGTGTGAATGTGTAAATGAGAGGCATTAACTTACAGCACTTTGTAGAAGACGCTTAATAACGTTCACTCAATTGACTCGTATTGGTTCGTGGGACAGAGCTGCCTCCTCCAATATGGCGGCGACGTTGACGTATTACAACAACGGGCCAACCCGCTCAATGAGGGTGGTCATCACTAGCTTTATAGAACTTTATCTTTGTTGTACAGTCCTCTGCATTACTGCCACCTACTGGACTGGAGTGGTTCTTCAGTAGTGCGAAAACAGCGGCTGCTTTATCAAACGTCACTGGACTGATCTGGCTAATCTTCGTAGGCCTTTAGATGCAGACGACCAACAGCCTGAAGAAATCTCTTAGTTCTCTCTAAAAGTTCCTGGGAACAGAAGTTAAGTATGGAAATGCAGCTACAGTCTCATGTACGTCTTGTTCTGACTTGCTCCTTGTTAAAACTGCAGTTTTTCCTTTTAATATCGCTAATATTATTCACAGTAATATTTCTTTGTCAACATTACGGAGAGCATGCCTCTACAGGACCGTCAGTTCAGTCATAAACTGTAATAAAGATTAACAAACATGTCAGTTGACGAGACAGCGGCCGTGGCAACTTTATCAGAAGGCAGCAATTTCCGAAGCCTGTAAATGTTTGACGGGTGGCGAGCGAGGGCGCACTGTCATCACAGTGAATGCCGAGTGTTGTTCTTATCACTGTGCCGCTGAGCCCCAGGCAGAGTAGCATGTGGCATTAATGTGGATGTGTCACCGCGGTGAGTAATGAGGAACACCCTAACTGCTAAACGGCATGTGAACTGATTTCATCAAACCTGATTTACAGCTCCTCAGTTTCCACCCTCCCGTCTTCCCACACTCTCGCCTCCCTTTCTCTCCTCCTTCCACACCTTCGTCACTTTCGTTCCCGTCCCTCTCTCTTTCTTCCCCCATCTAAACAAATTAGGGAGCAAATGAGGAAGGAGGAGTGATATGGGTGATGAGGCATGCCAGAATGTCAACAGATGACAAGCAGTGCAGATGATGGGGGGAGTGGGGGAGCAAAAAAAAAGAGAGAGAGAGAGAGAGAGAGAGGGAAATGTGATGAAAAGAGAAAAGTATTCCCCCGAAAACCTGGACTTGAAAAGAAATGATTAATGAGGCCAGATGTTAGGCTTCTTTTAGCATGAATCATCGCATTCCCCATGACAAAGCAAAAACTACCCCCCCCCCCCCGTTTCCCCAAACATAGATGCAGCAGGCGAATTACTTCCCAGGCCGAAGCCAGCAGAGACAAATCCAGCACTTTTCTGGCTTGAGCAACTTTTTCCGTGCCAGGTCAGGACAGTAAATCGACTAAATGTTTCAGGCTTTTGTTTCGTGCTGACATCACTTTGTTCCGATCCATACCTCTCTGGGAAAAAATAAATAAATAAATAAACACAAGGTCTTTTAAATAGATACACTCGGGCAGAGTGCTTGTTTGCCTGACCAAGCTAATTATGGCATCTGGGCGATCAAATGAGTATGAATCTGCGGCGCCTCGACGACGACAACGTGAGAACAACAACAGATCCGTCTGAGGCACATTTACCAGCCGCAGAGAGCTCAACATCCTTTAACAAATCGATGCAGCTCAGCCTGTGTGGCAGCGGTGGCAGCCAGGCATCCTGATTGATTGAACATGTAGCAGCACAATTACAGAGAGGAATGAGATAAAGCACGGAAAGATGACTTCCATTCTGCTCGACTTAACGCGCAGACGTACACGCGGATACAGTAGATGATGAAAAACAGAACGGAGTAATTGGCAATCCAGCATTCCTTCCATCCTCGTAAGGCTCGCTCCTCCTGTGAAGACTTTAAGCTGAACGTACACCCAAAATAAAAACAGGAATCCCGAACCCAGCATGGTACCGTCATCCCTGCACGGAGACCAAAACCTATTCGCACAACTTAATTTGGCAGCCACAGACGGAGAGGCTGCACAGAAGTACGGCGCAGATGGAAAAATAAAAAATAATAGCTCTAATACATCCTCTATAATTACATTACTGGATGTTTTTTGGGGTTGAACAAATTAAATACTCTGTTAAAATGAATCGCCTGTAGAGGTATTTAGAGACTCCCGGCTGAGCCCGGTTGTTTTCATCCTACCATGTATAGCTGTATGCTACGCTAAGCTAACCGTGAAGCAGATATCAATCTTCTCATCTTAGACTGAAAGAGAAACCAAACTGGAGTGTTTTCTGTAATGTTAAGCCATGCTTCAAGGGCTTGAAGGCACTTCCATCTCAGTGCCAGAAGGAAATTTCTGTTTCTCTGTTAAGGCCGTGACATGCCAAGCAAACAGCCTGGCTGGTTTCCAGCGTTGGGCCGTTGGTGAGGTTCTTTGAGTCCCTCACAGATTTCCACCATTTTCACTGGCCGTTTTTCATCTTCATTGTGACAACACAAGTTCTTGTGTGGATGTTACTTAGACATGTACCACCCACCTAGACCAGACCAGGCACCCCCACCCCATAGCAATGACACTCCTTGATGGCAGCAGCCATAAGAACCCAATTACCTGTTGCCAGACATCCAAGGACATCCCCAGAAGGCCCATGTACGTTCTCTGATGAGTCCCAACTGTTTTGGAGGCACAAGGGAGACCGACACAGTATTAGGCAGGTGGTTTTAATGCTGTGGCTGATCGGTGTAGCTTCCCAGTGTGCTTCCTTTTCTGGTTTCCCCTTTCGAAATGACAAATACAGGCTTCAGCCACCTGGTGATATGAAGAATTATTTCCTTTTCTGTGTAATTGAAAGCATATTTTTGGTCCAGACACAAGCCGTCCCAGTCGGCCTTCGTCGCCAGTAGTTCCTAGATGTCAGCTTTTCGTGTCTGCGCCTTCAGACTCTGCGTCCTCCTTTCACTCGGGTTGGTTAAGTCGCTACATCGGCTCCACGGTCCTCAGAGGATGTGTTTCACTAATAACCCTGGGTCGGCCATAAAACATCAGCTGAAACCGTTGTTAACTCCCCATGTCAGAAAGCTCGTTTCAACCCCTAAGTGGAGCTCCACCAGCCCAATGCATCCTCCAGCAGTAATAAAACATAAGAGGGAACTAATGCACATGTAGCCAGGAGGCAGCCGTCTTAGCGCTGAGCCCTCACCAACAGAGGAGGCCATCCATAATTAACCCTACACCGCCGAGTCAAAGCGGCAGTCATAACATGTCCTCGCTTGTCATTCTAACCTTTCTTCCCTGCATCGTGTTCTCCGCCGTCGACTCATCACCCACATCTGCCGTTCCCTGCACAAGGACTGCTGTGAGAGAGGGCGAGGGGAAGAAAGCTTTGATCTGCCGTGTTTCCTTCACAGCGTCTCTCTCAAAGGCTTTGGACAGCAACTGATACACAGAACAGAGGGAGAGAAATGTGTTCCTCATTTGCGCTCGTTGAGGCTGATTTTTGTGATTTATTCCCCGTTAGTGAGGAGTGATTGAGCTATTTGGCTACAGGGTAATCATTGTTACCAACATCTGTTGTTCTCGGCAACAAAACTAAGTATACTGTTTCATTTTTTCCCCCCTCCGCTTGTCTGTATTCAGCTCCCACCTCTCTGAATCTTAATAAATCTTTGTATGAATACAGATTTCATTAATTCCGGAGACGGGGAAATAGGCAATTAAAATGTGTGAATCAAAGCAGAGAAAAGGGAGGAGGTACGGGGAGCACATTGACAGAGTCAAAGGGTCAGAGAGGCTAAGTCAGAGAGAAAGAAGGAACAAGAAAAAGAGCAAGAGACAGTGATTAAAAAGTGAAAGAAGAGATTGATTCGCCTGTCTTTCACTAGAAACTGAAACAAGGACCAATCAAATGTGCGGGGGGAAGGAAGAATGAGAGAACTGCACGAGCATCGGAGTCAGAGGCCGGAGCTCTGTGAACACAGAGAGACAGAAAATATGATTTAAAGATTCATTTGCCTTAAACTGGAAACTGCAGAACAAAAGAATCACAGCAGAAAGAGAAGTCAGTGAAGATTTACCTGCAGTGTAGCACTGTTCTTGTAGGTTCTGCTGTTTATGTGATCCAGACATAAATATATTAAACTGTTGGACGGATCAGCGTGAAATTCTTCGCTGACATTCACGACTACAGCAGATAAATCCTACTTACTTTGACTTTTCCTCGCACGCCGTAAAGTTCCCATAATATATTAAGGTGCACGGGGTTGTCAGTGGGATGGAAAGCAATAATACGTGAGCCCCAGCCACACGTGTTGCATATAAAAGAAGAAACATGGATGGATTACCGTGGAAATTCACTTACATTCACGTTCCCCTCAGGTGGAACCGTGAGCTAGCTACGTACTGTATATATATACAATGTTAGGGTTCGCTGTGTATCATTTAAATGGTTTTGAGCTCATATACCACACTGCATGTTTCTCACCTTGTTGCCAACTTGCACAAGGATAAATAAAAATACATACATTTTTTTATACTAAATAAACTGATCAGCCACAACATTAAAACCACTGATGGAAGAACTAAATAACATTGACCATCTTGTGACAATACAGTGTTGTGCTGGGAAACTTTTGGACCTGGCATTCATTCATGTGGATGTTACTTAGACATGTAGCACCCACCTAGACCAGACCAGGCACCCCCACCCCATAGCAATGACACTCCTTGATGGCAGCAGGATGCAGCCTGACACAGACACACACACAAAAACGCTTTAGGAACAACTAAAAAAAACATGAAGAACAGCACAAGGTGTTGACCTGGCCTCCAAATTTACTAGATCCCAACCTGATCAAGTATCTGTGGGATGATCCGCAGAGGCCCCTCCCCTCAACCCATAGCACCCAAAGGCCCCCACTAACAACAACCTCAGAAGGCCCATGTCTATTCTCTGATGAGTCACAACTGTTTTGGAGGCACAAGGGAGACCTATGCAATATTATGAAGGTGGTCATAATATTATGCCTGATTGGTGTACCTATAAAACTAACATCCCCAGTAGACTTTGTATTTAGAGCCATATAGCTCATTTTAGCACGCTAAGATGCCAAGATGTTGTAGTTGATAAGCCTACCTGCTACAGCATGTTAGCTGGCGTTAGACTTTCACCTCACAGAGCCGCCGTCGCGGTCGCAGGCTCTCGGTCGCAGGAACACACAAAGAACGAAGCCGCCGGTGTCGCTGCATCACACAGTGTGTGTAAGTCGCAGATGTAAAGTGAGTAGAGAGGCTGGTACGGTGAAAACCTGGTTAGAGTTCAAAGGGCTGAGAAGAGCAGGCACCGCTCTGATCTTTGGCAGGAGAGTTAAAACATTAACATTCACCCCGCACAGCCAGATTTTTACCCCTGCATCTCCTCAAAGGCAGGGAGGAAGTTCATGCAGTATGCAGAGGGGAGATACATGGGGTGTGTGCTGCATATTTATTTGTAATGTATGTGTACTGTATGTGTGTGCATACATGCTGTAAATATGAAGACAAATGACGGAAGGATAGACCGTGTGCCATGTATATGATCGGATCCCTGCGCTTACCAGCTCCATCAGTGGGATTACTTGAGTCCATTTATCATTCCATATGAGTGTGGCTTGCATGGGTAATTGTAAATTAAGTGGATTACTGTGCAGTGTAGTGCCTGAGGGAATTAGAGAATCTCTGAATGGATGCAAAATCCTTTCGCACTGTAGCCTGCAGGTCCCACAGCAGCATCAGCACTTTCTGAAGCAATGATATCAGCATGAGCTGCTTTGGATGATACTGATTTAATGTCAGCACGGTAGATTTAATGATACCGACACTCATTATGTTTCAGCTCCCCGAAGTGGGGCCGACGTTTCAAGTGATTGGCACATTCAGCTGGTAAGTGTGCTTAAGGGTAGGTGTTTCATGGGACGATTTGGACCCTTCCTTAAAGAGGAACTCTTTTATTGCGTTCAGCGAAGACAGAGGGGTTGTCTTTAATCTCAAAGTTGGGGAGGAAAGCGAGGTTAAAGTAAATGTGAAGTTGGTTGTTTCAGGGGTTTGCGTAAGATGAAACTATAAGATGCATTCTCTTCCTCCTGGCTTCAGTGGCCTTACACCAGCCAAATCCCCCCCAAATCAAAATCCACCTCCAATGAATTGCGGTGGAATATAAATGAGGAAGCAGTGGCAGGGATTTCTGTTTTAATGAGAACAAAAACCTATCACCACATCTAACCTGAAACGCTTCATTTGCTGCTGCCTGCCAGCCGGCGCTTCCCAGAAGAATTCTGGGGTTAAAACTGTAGAGTTTCAGCGGAGTTCGCCCAGGGCCCTGGCAACAAACGACGGCCTCCCTCCCACCCACCCCCCCCAACATTTAAACCCAGCTCAGTTTGCCCAAAGCAATCTGCAGCTCGGCAGTCGAAAGGTCACTTTAAATAAATAAAGAATAAGGAGATCACTGGGCTTCCCACACACGGAGAGAGCAGCACTTTGAGAGGATAGCCAAGGCTACACCATTTAGCATTCAGTAGCCTGAAGCGCTCCGTGAGGCTGGCAGTCTGAGAACACAAAGTCCAAGTCCGGGATGACTCCCACTCACTTGCCACAGCTGCATCAGTCACACCACTCTTTTAGCTAAACTTCTGGCCTGTTTGTCACCGCGCTGTTAGCTGTTGTCAGCTGCAAGAACAGGAAGCTATGTAGACTTAATTTACCGCCTCGGGTTGAGCAGCCCAGCCGCTGCTTTAACCAGCGTTTCATTAGAATATGTTAATATTTCCATCAATCTTAACTTTTACCCTCGGAAAAAAGTTTGCACGGGTAAACACTGGGAAACTGGGAAGTGGCAAGAGGACTGAGTGAACATGAATAGTTTTGTTTTACTTTCTGAATCTTCCAGATAAAAGAAGTTTTGTTGGACTGGAGGGAAGAAAAAAAAAAAAAAAGCAAACTCCCCGTGAGACCGCGTAGACAAGATTACACTCTGAATCGGTGGAAGTCTATTCTCAGGTTTTAGGAGAGACTTCACGAGCCTTTAAAAGTAAACTCAATTGGATTTGTGACTCGTTATTCACACTGCACAAAAAGACACACACACACAAAAAAAGTATATATATTCTCAAGTGCATGCACAAGCCAGGTGCGTGGATCCAAATACACCCCACACCCCTGAGATACACTTTTTTTTGGGGGCATGAGTGCCTGTGCACGCCTTCATGCACACACACACGCACACTCACACACATGCCCTTTGTCATTGCAGGAGCCCAGCTTGTTACATCATCCACCGGGGAGTTTATCAGCGACTGATCAGCAGCAGCCTGAAGACTCTCAAAGGCTGTTTTGTCTTCCTCTTGCCTGAAACTCCCTGAACCCACAGATTACCTTCCAGTCGTGGGTATTTGTTTACCAAGGCCTGAATTTGCAAGTCTTTATCATGGCTGCATGCCGTCACCGAGGGGAAGTGTTTCACAAGCAGTTTTCAGCGCCGGAGGAGTCTGAGTTCGTTCTCAGGTAATCTAAGTCTGTGTTTAACCCACTTTGTTTGTTTTTAGTCAGTCTGGGCTTTAAACAAGAGGAATTATGGGAAATGCTTTGTAAGATTAGACTGGTTATGATCTTATAATTTAATTCAAATGGAAAATGAGTGTCTAGGCAAACATGTAAAGGCCCAGACACGCCAACTATCGTAAGTACAAGAGGAAATAACTCTCCATACCAGCAGGTGGCCGTAGTCTGTATTTATCAGTCAAAAGGGAAATCTTAAGCTAGATCTTAGCTAGGGAGCTAATCAAACTACTCACCTCTTCTCAGTTATGCTGTTATGTGGGTCATCTCTTTAGGGGACAGGACACACCAAAGAACTACGGCCAATGAAGACCGGATTTGCCATTGTCTCGTTTCGCCTGCATCAGGTTCAAAATGTTGCACTTCAACATCTAAGACTTCAACCAATGGCCAACTAAGATAATCCTTTAAGATAAGATAATCCTTTAATTGATCTCACATGTCTGCATGAGAGGAAATAACTTTTCATATCAGCAGGTGGCAGCAGTTTGTATTTATCAGTCAAAAGGGAAATCTTAAGAGCTAAGATTAGCTAGGAAGCTAGTCAAACTACTCGCCTCTTCTCAGTTATGCTATTATGTGGGTCACCTCTTTAGGGGTCCGGACACCCCAAAGAACTACGGCCAGTGAAGGCTGAATTTGCCATTGCCTCGTTTCACCTGCATCAGGTTCAAAATGTTGCACTTCAACATCCAAGATTTCAACCAGTGCCCAACTAAGATAATCCTTTAAGATAAGATAATCCTTTAATTGATCTCACATAACTTTTCGTGCCAGCAGGTGGCAGTAGTCTGTATTTATCAGTCAAAGGGGAAATCTAAAGAGCTAAGATTAACTATGACGAATTTGCCATCGCCTTGTGTCGCTTGGGCCAAGACTACAGCCAACAGCCAACTAAGAGAATCCTTTAAGATAAAATAATCCTTTAATTTATCTTGCAAAAATCAAAAGGGGCAACTGGAAGAGCTAGGACAAGCCCAGACGTTGGAAATAGCTGTAAACCATCGAACCAAGCTGGCTTTTCCTGAATCATGCCGATCAGTCGTTATAAAGTTCATTCATTCCAGGCGATCATTTCCGAGAATATTCGCGTGTTTGAATGTTCAGATCAAGAACAGCCTCCTGTGCGTGCCCTCTCGACTCAATAGCTTGCTTGCTTTCTGTTCTAGTGCGCCGGCTCTTTAAGCTGCACAGTGATCCCTCTCGCCAACTCGCTCCACCGCCGATTCAGCGTGCTCAATCAGGGTGAAAAGCCACCGATACAGGTCTGAATAGTGCCAACGGTGCGGGACGCTCTACCAAAACTGGTCCCACAGAGGTTCACTGGCGGCCTGGCACACCCACCAACTTACTGTTGGCTTACTGTGTGGATGCCCAAGCCGCCATTATTCAAAATTGACCAAATATAGAGCACATAGTAAGTATTTCATAGTGTCTGCAGTAAAATGTATTGTTTTCTTCACCTTACAATGAAAGCACAATACAATAAAATACGTAACAGAGGAAGCAATACGTATTTTTCAAAGAATACGTAGGATTTTTTTTCTCATAAAATCACTAAAAACTGTGCAGTTTTAGACAAATGCTGTACAGAATGTCACAGTAAATATGTACAACAACTTTTAATTGTTTCACCAATGTTTGTATATGACCATTACTCTCAATTTAATTTCTCAGATGCATGGGTCTGTGACTCAAAGGCCACTAGCAATGTAAAACTTCATGTAGTATCTGCCAAAACAAATAATAAAGCATGATAGTCATAACCTATATGATGATATTTGCTATTTAAGCCATTTCCTTAAGAGCTTAACATCTTAAGAGAACTCTTATCCTGGCATAAAGAAAAAATATGTAACATCCTCCACTGACGTCCATGGCCAGTCTGACACCAGGAATTAATTTAGTCAAAGGGGAGAATCAACATCTCTATTTCAAACCCAGCTTATTTCAGCGCGGAAGATTAAAAGTGGATGTTTTACATGAGAATATTGCTCGCCCCGGCGTTTAAGGTTTCACAGCCGAGCCGGCTTTCTCATCTCCTCACATCTCAGAGCTATCACGTCGCAGTCCTGTGAAGGACAGAGAGAGCAATGTGTGAGTGAAGAGGGGGGATTTTTCTCTGCGGTGGGAATATTAGAAGTACACACAAGGAAGGATGAAGGAGCGGAGAGCAGGCAAAGCCCGCTGGAACGACTCCCGGGCCTCGTCACCGTCGCGACGAGACCACACAGCCACAAAATGTTCCAAAACAGTTGGGATGGGGGGGGGGCTGAACTGGTACCTTTGATTTTGCAGCAGTTAACGCAGCAGCTACTGCGTCTCTCCTCACCTGCAGTTAAGAGTAACGTTTAATGATGAACACTTTTTTTTTCTTTCTTTTTTTTTAAAAAGAAAACACTGCTCAAATTACACAATCTTCTGTGGTTAACACAATCCCGGTTTCAAGTGCCATTTAGCAACCAGACATCATTCGCATTAGAGTTGCAAACAATTAGGAGGAAGCTCCCCGAGGCATAAACAAAGGCAGAGGCGGTGGTGGTGGTAAGTGAGCCTTTTTGAGGGTGCAGAGAGTCCATCAAGAAGAAACTGCTATAGCACTCCAGTCTGGGGAGAAAATTTCCTTTAGGCAGTGGGGAAAACTTTTCCATGCGGACTGATCATCGATGAATATATCACGACCACGAGTACAGGATCGGCCCCCGGGAACAGCACCCAGGCCTCTCCATCACCACCATGCTCCGACGATGAACGCCGGCCAACCGCAGGATCCTGGCCTGTCTCCCAGCCAGCCCCGCTAATTAGTCCCCCTCTTCTGAGCTAATTGGCCGATAAAAAATGAGGATGGCCTCTTCACCCAGCCCGAGTGTTGTGCCACCAAATGGCGGCGGGGAGGATTATGCGGTCTTATGAGGCATGGTGACACTCAGCGAGAACCACTCCTCTGCTATTAATTTCCCTGTCAAGCGGGTCGCCTCAGCTGTGTCACTTTGGTTTGTTAGCGGCGAAAACTTCAGCCTGAGGTTGACTTCCAGCGACTTGCTACAAATTAACAATGAAATCATTCACTGGAGCAGAGGCCCGGGTGATATCAGTGTTACAACATGTTACAGGCAAATTGCACGGGGCTTATCTCGCTTTAGTGGCTTTTTGCTCTTCTTTGCACTGTCAAGACTGCGGTTCGGCGATATCGGGGGGTCCGGAAAGAACCTGTCTGACAGAAGACCACGCATCGAATTGGGAAAGTTTAAGAAAAAAAAAAGAAATTAGACTGGATGAGATAAACTTAATTGCTGTGAAGGAAACATCACTGGTTTGTTTTTCGACTGCAGACATTAGAGGAGTGTAATAAAGTAACACATCAACCTCAGTTTCCTGAGTTATTAGGGAGCTAGAGAATATATGTGAAAAAAAAAAAAAAAAAGAAGAAGTGAAACTGAATGCTGTTGTGAAACCTGTAAGATTTATGTGCAGAATATTTTTGCTGTGCCTTTGCTGGTTATCAGAAAAAAAAAAGAAAAAATGCTTTCCTTCTGATTTCCTGTTCCCTTTCTTGCAATCCTTTGCTTCAATCTTCTTTTTTTTACAGTACACTGTCTGAAATCAAAGCTGGACACATTAAGATTAAGTGCATAATCAATATCAGGCCTTATCACACTATAAAGGAAAGCCACATCAATCCAATTTATAGAGCATACTGCATGTAAACGTCTCAGATATTGACCTTGCCGTGCGTAACGGGCAAATTACCCCCCAATAAAACAATAATTAAAACAGAATCAGATATATGAAGCAACCATTGGTGCATGAGTTATGCTCATAAACTCTGCATGTGACCAGGAGAGACCTATAAAGGGTGGAAACTTTAAGCTAAACACTGCCACTTCTCGATCTTTGGGTCCTTTGCTCCCTGGCTGATCTCCAATCAGCTTCCATAGGCTTCACAATTAGATAATTTGCACATGCGGAGCGCTCCGGTTATGAATGGGTGCATTCCCCCAAGTCCCGCCTCTTCCGTTCCCACCGATCGACCAATCCGCGGCCTCGGTGCGCCTTCATGGGATGTCACGTCAGCTGCCGTCGTGTCGGGATTGGAATGTTACCGACTAACAATCGGAACAACTGAGCACTCGGTAATTGGACACTAAGATCAAGGAATCCCGTCTTTTTGAACGTTTTCTCTGCTATTCTCCCGGAGTGAGGCTGCCGTCCGCTCCCCTCGTGTCGACCGGAGAACTTCGCCCGCTCCGTGGCTCTTTGCCGATGAGGTTTTTTATTTTATATCGGCGCGTCTGAGGGTATGTGGGGAGGTAGTAATAAATAAGAGAGAGAAATGCAGGGATTCGTCAGGTTACAGTTGTACCACTGAGCTGCCCCTGCGCTGCGACGCGTCCGCCGGGTTTTTGTGCTTCTCTTCACGCGGGACCATGGAGTGATAAAGCAGAGGGGGGGATAAGACGAATTCACCCCTGAGGCGTTTGGACAGGAGCGCGGTGGCTGCACCGATTGGTTTTGCACTGCCCGGTCAACGTGTTACCGAGTTTAACATCCAAACCGGGCTGTACCTTTCCGTCTGGGAGAGCCTCGGGGACCCCTGCCGCTGCTTATCCGGGGAGAGAGAGTTCCCAGGCGGCTGTCGGACAGTTTTTCCATTTGAATAACCCCCCCATACAGGCAGCCTGAATGAGGGTGAGGAGAAGTGCACGGGAAGAGAGTCGCAGCATATGATTGTGTCCGTCCGAGAGGCTCCGGACAGCACTGGTCTTTGTATGTGCACCGAAGCCCCGCTGAAGGCGTTGTGCGATATGGTGAAACTCTACAGAAGAGGGGGAAAGGGACAACACATTTAAAATCGCCCACATGCACTGGATCAATTGCTGGATTTGGGAACCGAATACGCAGAAGGGGGGTTGGGGATCCTTGGAGGCTGCCGGAGGATGGAGCGGTGTAGCCGGGGTTGGTGAGCGCCTAACTTCGGGCCACTTTACATTTCTTATTCCTGAACAACTCGCCCCTGCTCCCAGGACACATGCAGGCCAAAAAACGCTACCTGATCCTGCTCTCCGCCGGTGCGTGTCTAGTGCTTCTCTTCTACCTCGGAGGGGTTCAACTTCCAGCGGCGAGCAGGAGCCGGCATGACCGCAGCAGAAATGGGTACCGGCCCGACCAGCCCTGGCCTCACTTCTCGGACCCTTTACAACCCTTCCTGCCCTGGGATCAGACGGACACTGACGAGTACAACCTGCACATTTCTCCGAGGCAGAAGAGGGACGTCCACACCAGTGTTTACAAAGGCAAACGGTGTCGCATGGATTCATGCTTTGACTTTTCCCTGTGTCAAAGGAACGGATTCAAAGTTTATGTTTATCCCCAGCAGAAGGGGGAGAAGATCTCAGAGAGTTATCAGAATATTTTATCCACCATTGAGGGGTCGAGGTTTTACACCTCAGACCCCGGACAGGCGTGTCTGTTCGTCCTAAGCCTGGACACTCTGGACCGGGACCAGCTGTCCCCGCAATATGTCCACAACCTGAAGACCAAGGTCCAGAACCTGCCCCTTTGGAACGACGGCAGGAACCACCTCATATTCAACTTGTACTCGGGGACGTGGCCGGACTATACGGAAGATCTGGGCTTCGACATCGGCCAGGCCATGCTGGCGAAAGCCAGCATCAGCACCGAGAACTTCAGGCCCAACTTCGACGTGTCCATCCCCCTCTTCTCCAAGGAGCACCCGAGGACCGGCGGGGAGAGGGGGTTCCTGAAGTACAACTCCATCCCGCCTTTTAGAAAATACATGCTGGTGTTCAAGGGGAAACGCTACCTGACAGGCATCGGCTCGGACACAAGGAATGCCTTATATCACGTCCACAACGCGGACGACGTGGTGCTGCTCACCACCTGCAAGCACGGTAAAGACTGGCAGAAGCACAAGGACGCGCGGTGCGACAAGGACAACGCGGAGTATGACAAGTGAGTAGAAGTTAATGGGGGTGGTTGATTTGGGGGTCGAAAAAGTTCTGTTGGTGTGTTTTTTTAGTGTTTTACGCGCGGGGGTCGGTGCGCACGGAGCTGTCATCCACAGCCACGGTGCGCACCAGGCGCAGCAGGCAGAGTTCTCAGGCCGAAACATAAAGTGTGTTTGGATTAATTTAGAACTGTTTGTGAAGCCATTCATTGTGTCTTATGAATAACCAAAAAAAAAAAAAAAAAAAAAAAACTCAAAATAGATGTATATTACTGCCACTATATGCAAACCTTACAATGACCCCCAGGTACAGGTCATAAGGTGGTTTATGTCTCGCAGTATGACTGGTTTAAACCTCCATCTCCTTGCTCCCTCTCATGCATAAAGTGTAAGACCCCTCCATCCAGACTGTTTGCACCCCCTGCCCTCTCCTCCCCTCCCCTCAGTCCTTCCCCTCTGGTGAAGGAATCCATCTCCCTTCCCAGCTCCGCTTCATGGGAGCGCTGCAGCATTTTACAAGGATATGCACGGACACGTTTGATTTGCACCCTGCACTTAGTGTAAATTAAGTGAAAGTCAACCATGGGAGCTTTGGCTGTGGAATCGGCAGTCGGCGTTAAAGTGACCTTGTTGTGACGGAGCGGGGCTTGAAGGTGCACGCCGTGTAGTTTACACAGGCCTGCGGTGTGGCAGCATGTTTGGCTGAATTATGAAACGACTTAGTGCAAATAAATCAGCCATAATGGGTTAATTGCCACTGTAATTTCCAGGAGTTAGTGCCACCCTTTCCCTTTTAGCCCCCAGAGACAGTTGATTACTTCTAATTTTGGAGGTCTCAGTTTTGCCAGGGTGGTAATTAATGATTCCCCCTCGGGATCAAGGGCTGCACCTAAATGGTACGCTTCAGCATAGACGGCGCGTTGTCTCGGGTTCACACAGTTGCCTTTGCAGGTGAACTCCGCCGGCAGGTTCACCTGTGTGAGTGACATCAGCTTTATTTGCATTTATCAACTTGTGGATGCGAGCGTTTGGAAAGCCTGGGTAAAGTCAAGGAATGTGATAACAGCACTTGTCGACATAGCTCCGAGTGGGTGTGTGTGAGTGTGTGTGTGTGTGTACCCGGTGTCAAGGAGAAGGGGAAAGAACGGATGAGTAACATGTGGAAAAGTTAACATGCGCACCTTTTCGTTCAATCAATCAGAAAGACGGAGAGAAAGGGGAAGATGAGAAGGGACTCTTTAACCAAACATGTGTCGGGTTAAGAGGGGAAGTGACTTTCCTTGAACTTGAAATGAACTCAAGAATCTCCAGCTCTCTGTAGACTTTTAACCGGTAATGGCAAAAAAAAAGCTCGCTCTAAGAAAACTTCACAAGCATGCACTTGTCTATCCATTCGTCATCCTTCCCCCCCCCTCCTCCCCTGCTAACACACACACACACACACACTCATTCTCTCCCTGAATGCCTTGGGCTCGGTGTCACCTGGAGAGATATGCCATCCATTATCTGACATTCCAGTCGTCTCTGGACAAACCCACCTCGGCTCTGCTCGTGGCTCCGTTTCCCAGCGGATCAGGCCTCGTTCTCCCAAAGGCAGCTTTGTCTCGGGAGCCTCTCAGTTGATTGATCCAGATGATGGCAGTGGCTCAGGGAAATCAGAGCCTTCAGCTGCCCGCTCCTTCCTCTCTAATGTTTTTCACAGTTGATTTATTTTGATCAATACTGCTGCCTGGTAGTCATTTCATTTCCAGCATGGATGCGGTGTTGGGTTTCGGCCCCCCTCTAAAATTCAGTGGATCCAATTTAATACCTTTGGTTGTTACACTGTGCATTTTTTATTTTTTATTTTTTTTATGTGAGGCTGATTTGTGAATACATTTTTGCAGGTCATAGCCTGTGCTCAGACTGCTTGCCTGCGTTGGCAACGAAGTGCAGCAGATGCATTTAAAGTAATTTAAACCTCATTATAATTTTGCAGCATCTGAACTGATCTTTACTTTAATCCAAACCCATGCTCCGCGGCCTACAGTAGGTCTCTGCGGTAAATTGATCTACATGCAGGCAGCCCGGCCGGCCGGTGCTCCGTCCAGGAGCCGTGAGGGTGGACAGGCGAAGCCTTGCGGGGACGCTGCGCTGCAGACTCAGGAATGCACACACGTGTCAGAGCAGCTGTTAACGGCTGAGGAGGGAGCGTTGCCAAGTCGGGCCGAGCGGCTGCAGAGTGCACGTACATACCTGGGCGTTTTTTTTTTAATGTAAAGCCCGATGCACGCTTTGAGCCCAGAAAGGAAGGGATGCGATGCAGTGCAGGCTAGAATAGCGCGCCTAACCGTTTGCAATCAATGCACATCCGCCCACTGACCTCAAACACACTCCCACGCATGCACATACACACACATATATATATAAATGCGTCTGCGCTGCCATGACTGCTGCTGCATCCGCGTTCATCCTTTCCTCCTGACCTTTGACCCCGATGCCTTCCAGAGGAATGCTGATCCACATAGGAATGCAGCAGGAGGGCAGACTGGAAGCCAGCATGTAGGCACCTAAACCGGCTCCCACCCACACACACACCACACACACACCACACACACCAGACACACACCACACACAGACACGAATGCACTGCTCTCCACACATTTATTCAATTGATTTTCTTAGCTGCAATAGCTTTCAATTGGAGTCACTCTGGTCCACTTCCATGGCCAAGCGCTGATGAAAGGGCCCATTCACTGCTACATTATCCACCGAGTTTCCAGGGCTGCTGACAATAATCCTGGGAGAGGACAGTGAAAGGCTATTACTGGCACGACAATTGAAAAATTTCATGTTGGGTGGAATTTTATGGTGACGCTGTGCCTTGAGGAAGACTAAAAGCTCTTATTTTTGTATACTTCTTCTATCTATATTTTAGTTTCTTTCCGTTTCAAAGAGCGGTCTGACTTTGTACTTTATGTTTCAGTAAGTTTTTTTTTTTTATTATTATTGTTGTGTTGCGTCACATCCAGAAGGTTAAACAGCAGCCTCTTGTGCCCTACACTTGCGCCTTTGTCTCTGCACAATAGTGTACTTACTTCACATACTGTATGTAGGCCAGCATTTAAATCAACTATGTAAGTACAGTAAGTGCTCCGTGTTCCAAGAGCAAGCAGATTACCCCGCAGAAGTCAAAAGTGGCGTCTCATCTGATATCGCGAGCCAATTGCTTAAAGCACGCCATTATTGCCATCGAGCGTTCCATTAAAGTCTGACTGCGCGCATCCCTTGTTTTCTCTCTGCCCTTTCGTTAAGCCTCTCCCAGGCTAACCGCGCCGTCATCATCTCCCCCCCCCCCCCCCCCGTCTCTCATTTAATACTTAACCAGCTCTGTTGACTCGTATTGACTTTGTACTTTAGCTACTTCACCGGCAGCTGCCGCTCAAGGTCACCTGGGCGGCGGCAGGGGGGGACTTGCAAACTAAAAAAGCGAGAGGGAAAGATTTAGAGAATGTCAAGAGGAGATACAGGAAATGTGCCTGCGTATGGAAGGAGGAGAAGAGCAAGTGGGTGTGAGATTGAGTGATAATAGTGCGTTGTGTGTTTGTGTTGGGATTTTATTTTTTCCCATTAGGAGTCGGCGACGGTAACGTCACCAGCCGAGCACTGTGGCGGTTTCATTTTCACATCTGTGTCATCAGCAGAAATTTTCCCCCACTCGAGGAAATGAATCTCGGATCAGAGAGGAGAACGAGGGAGAGGGGACAACCTGGTGTCCTCCTCTCTGTTCTGTCTTTTACTGTGTTTTTTTCTTTTCTTCTTTTAGAACAGGAGTGTCCAACTCATTTTAGTGGACACTTAGAGCCTACAGGCCAGGCCAGTCACATAATAGCACAATAATAATAATAAATTTTACTTTTGTTTTTGTGCAAAAAAGAACACGTATATTATGAAAATGCTTCCATTTAATGAACTCTCCTTTTACAAAATATTTTATGAGAAAAAAAATTTAAGAAAAGTAAGTGCAATCTCAGCTTTGTTGACTGTTTAGTTCTGTGAATGGACAAACTAAGAATAGCAGTTACTTATTCTCAAAAAATTGCAGTTAAAGTCTTTGCAAATTCATCCCACAGGCCAGATTGGACCCTCTGGTGGGCCGGTTTTGGCCCTCGGGCCTTATGTTTGATTTGGCTCAAGATGGCCTCCTGCCATGTTCTCATTTCTCTCTTTTTTTTTTTTTAAAAATGACAACGTGGCGTTTGACGTATTGTTGACACAACGCCTCAGAGTGAGAGACAGTAGCCGATGTGGGCCAAGTGAGTGAAGGCAGCGATGCTTCCTCTCCGGCCTTATCTCGGTAAAACATTAATATGAGCATACTCTTCGCCGACGATCACCCGAACGTCGGCGGCGCCCATTAGTGGACTCCTGTTGGCGATTTGGAGTGCAGAGCAAGTAGCGACCGCTTGGTCGGCGTTTGGCAAGAGAGGGTGTCACTCTCCCCGGGTTGCCATTGTTTGTTTTTCTGTAGTCAGATTAATAAATCATGAATATTTCATGATGGCCTGCTCTCCCTTAGATAAAATACCGCGCTCGTGATGGAGAATGTTAATGATGTGGAGGATAATTAGTTTGAACGAGCGGCTCGGCTTAATTAGGGCTCTTTGATATTTCGTGCGTGCGTGCGCGTAAGAGACGGATTTGAGCCCGTAACTACATAAAACCTCTGTTTGTTATTTTATCTTATCGGGATGTCTGTCATCTCAAATCCCCCTCCAACTTTTTCGCCGCCGCCGCGCTTCGCTCTTTTTTTCGTTTAATCGTCTCGGTTGTGCGTTTGAGTCCTCGCTCCGTAATGAGGGGCAAGTCGCCGTGTCGCTGCTAATGGCTCTTGTCTGGCCTCTTTTAAAGCTGGTGTTTTCTCTGTAGTCGCAGCCTCTGGCGACAAGTGCTTAACTCCGACAGTCCAAAACGTAAGGATGCTAATTTTTGAAACGATAAAAGACGACGGGAGAAGTCTCCATAACCGTGTTTGTTGTCCTACGAGCTACTTCCAGGAATGAACCTTCTCTGTCTAAGGTTACGAGCTCGTCCGACGATTATTGTTAAAATGTCAGCGAATGGTGAAACATGCTGATCTCTGGTTTCCCAGGCCTGAAGCGTCCTCTTCAGATGTTTTGTCCGATCAATAATAAAATATTCAGTTTGCAGCTGACGTAGAACTGGAGAATTTTTTCCTGTGTGTGTGTGTGTGTTGGTGGGATTACCGGCGGATTATTAACTTGTCTATCAGCTCAATCCATCCTCTAATCATTTCATTTCTACCGATCTGCTCAAACGTATCTCGTGTTGTTTTCTTCCGTGCCGATCTTGCCCTTGTGCGTTCATGCGTGCCGCCGTGTGTGTCCGCGCATCCCTCTTTGTCTTCGTACGCGGGCGTGTGAACGCGAGTGTGTGTGTGCGAGTGCACGCGGGATGGCTGGGGTCACGACCCCGCTGTCTGTCCCCTTGCTGAGTGACGAAGGCAAAGCCCCCCGCTCGCTGACCCACATTCATTGAGGGATTACCAGCGCAGCCAAGCCGCCCCTGGCCTCAGAGGTGGTGGTGGTGGGTTGGGAGGGGTGGAGGGGAGGGGAGCAAGAGAGGGGAAAGAATTGGGTGGGGTGGTCGGCTCGCCCACATCGGATCAGACAGTGAAGCCCAAGTGCACTGTCTTTCACCCCCACCCCCACCCCAGGCCTGACGCTGGTTAACTGGTTGACAGATAGATTTCTAGTTTTTTCCCCCAACAATACAAATCAAGAGTTGGTAAAACCGTGGAATCTTTCCCTCTATTAAAAACTGCTCACTTCTACTCTTGGGAATAAAAAAAAGAGGCTGTTGTTGTGCTCGAGGTAATACAAATAACAAGGCATCAAAACAGCTCCTCTTCCCTTTCCAGGACTGTCAGGAAGTGTTAAAGAGGAACGAATTAATAAGAGACACAGGCAGGAGTGGTGAAGTTGTAAACCCCCCCTTCCTCTCTCCCTTCCCTTCCTCTCCTTCCTTCTCTTTTTCTGTCACCACCGCAGCGCTCTCGTCCCTAACTAGTGCTGATACAGTGATGTAAAAAGTTTGCAGGCAGACAGGTAAGTGAGTGGCTGTGCTGCAGTTTTTTTTTTTTTTTAAAAGAAAGCTCTGACAGCGCAGAACAGAAAGGGAACAAGAGAGAGAGCGAGAGGAAGGAGCCGATTGGGTCCTTGTGAACTCAATTAAAGCAGACAGCCGTGTGACTGGCCGATTCCAAAAAGTGATGATCAGGACAGACGCGTGATTGGCTTCTCATTAAATTCTCTGCTGAGGAGGGATGAAAGGAATATACGGCTGCCGTCTGCAGGTTAGGCGTGAACAATGAGTTCTGACTTCTGACATCTGTCTTTTTTTTTTTTCCCCTAAAGTTTTTATAAAAATTCTCACATCTCGTCTTTCTCTGCGTGGCGTTGGGCATGCTGAGACGGGGCGACGCTGCTGTGAGACGCATTCCCGTCTCATCGTCATTCCTGCATTCCCGCGTTCGGCTTCGGCACTTCATTTCTTTCCCCCATGAATATCCAATGTGAGCCGGGTTTGCCTACGGTTTTCTCGCAGTTTCTTAAAGCGAAAGCACTTTCTATTTCCTGACATGTTGTCACTTAAATTACAGTTATTAGCTTTAAAGACTGCAGGTAGTGTGACAGTTTCTTGCTCGTAGCTTCAAACTCACGGCTCTTACTTGTAATCTTTTCACCTTATTTCCGTGCTGCCTTTTAGAGTCTTTTACCTCATTGTTTTGGTTTTGGCAGCTCCGAAATTTGCTACGTTTTGCGATCAAAACTGTCGTATCAACTAGGGATGCACCGAAATTTTTTGGTTTTTCGGCCAAAATTCTTTGGTGCATCCAAAAATTTTCGGTGCATCCCTGCCTGCAGCTTTAAAGACTGCAGGTAGTGTGACAGTTTCTTGCTCGTAGCTTCAAACTCCCAGCTCTTACTTGTAATCTTTTTTTTTGGCAGCTCCAAAATTCGCTACGTTTTGCCATCAAAACTGTCGTATCAACTAGGGATGCACCGAAGATTTTCGTTTTTTTGGCCAAAAATTTTCGGTGCATCCAAAATTTTTGGTGCATCCCTAGTATCAACCGTCTTCAGAAAAGACCTCATAACCTCGCTGAAAACCGCCTACCCAGAACCAAACGACAGAGAGACGGTGAACCTTTAGCAGCTCTAGATCAAAAAAAAAAAGCCCGCGTATATCTCTTTACAGTCGGAGGAGACCAAAACTGAGCAAAAAGAGTATTGGACTAAGTCCAATGGACTTAGCCAAAAATCGATCAAATGAACATTAATATTATTATTTCAAGGCTTCCTGGTATGATAATCATATCACAGTCACTGAAATATGTTGTGATGCCGCATCAGATTCCAAAAAGACGCCAAAGAAGTCTTTAATCGCAAGTAAATTATTAACTCTAGGCCTGTACTCGTAAAGAAAAACTTTAAAAAAATATTTTTTTCAGCAAACCTTCCCGTTGTTTAACACGTGTTGTGGATGTACTTCCCCAGTCAGTTGGAGAAATTACAACTTTTAGGCAAACTTTTTTGCAAGTAACTGAAATTAAACAGTATCAGCTGTACGAAGGGAGCTCATTTCTCAAGTTACGGCACATTTGTGCTCTTCTTCTGTCTCATGTGACCGGTGAGGTGGACACAGGTTTCTCTGTGAGTCAGGAAGAGTCTGGTTATAGGGCTGTTATCTTTTGGCTGCTTAACCGTAGAGCGTAGGGTGTGTTGGCATGTGAGGGGTCAGGACGGGGTTGCCGGTAGTTCCCTTCGCCTCCCGGGGTTTTTCGTCCCTCGTCCTGAATGACTCTGCGATCCCCGAGCTGTGGAGCACCTGACCACAGTTATCTCATCAATGAGGGGCAGTGGGCAGAAACTCTGACCTACATGCGGTTGCGGCTTCCGCGCTCCCACGGAAGTCGAATTAAAAAGATGAACATCGCATTGCAAACGGGATAGCGTGCCCTGATTGAGTGTCGGCGGTCGTTGCAGATCTCAGCGTTTTCCCTTGGGCCGTTGCAACTGCTCCACTGGGGAGAGGGGGGTCAGTAGCTAGATTTTACGACCCGACTGAATGGCAGCTTTTATTGCCCCGAGAGGCCGTTCAGCAAACACCTACCGACGGCACATCAATGGGACAGCGGATCGTTTGACGTCAGCTCGCATGCTGACCTCCTTCCTTCACTTCTCGCCGCCACAAGAGCGAAAACAAACACTTAACCCCTCTGCTGGTATTCATATTCAAATAGTAATTGGCAAAAGGAGGAAATCTGAGTAAGGGCAAACAGAAGGAGGGGGTTGGTGGCGGTAGGGTGGAGGAGCTGAAGAGGGCAATAGCTTAAAAAAGCATTATGTCACTGAAGAATGTGTGCATGGCTCGGTGTTTAAGGGGCCAAGGCTTCAAGGGGAGAAAGAGGGTTTTGTTGGATCAGATCTGGCTGCCTGGCAGGCTGATGGAAGGGCTCTTTTCCACGTCTGCCTCATCGCGCTTTATGGCTCGGTTTGACTTCCACTCTTGGGGTGTAAAAGTTGGGGCGGCCTCAAAGCGCTCCTATTGTGCGAAAGTTTGCTCTCCTTCCAGAGGGGAAAGCTTGTGCCTTGTTGACATCGCAGCCCTCCCCATATGGTCCCCCTTTCACTCCCTCATGTTTCACCCCTCTCCGTGACTCTCATGCGGCTACGGCCTCTCCTTCTTGGGCGTCTCTCTTTGGTTTTAAAGCCCGGGCGACAACTGGCAACAATGGCCGCTCACACAGCTCCGGCCAACGACAACCAGGCCCTGGTTTGGCAGAATCCGCGACACTTCACGGATCAGCGGCTAAGCCAAAACTAACGGGGGAGGAGGCGGTGGATGAGAGGAGATTGTTGCAAGGGAAGAAGGCATCTGGTCTCACGGAGGAGAGTCTCAGTTTGCCCAGAGCGTGGGTGGGTGATTGACCAGCTAGAGGAAGGGAAGAATTATTTTGGTTCATTACTGCTTTTTTTTTTTTTCTTTCTAGTTTGATTTGCTGGTGCAGTTGCACGGTGTTTATTCATGAGCGTTCCGGGGCCTCCTTTTCAGACGTACCAGAGGAGTGCATGCTTGTTTTTGGGGAGGTGATGCAGGACAAAGTGCAGCTGCTGGTGGTAACGCTGGATATTTTAAATGAACGCCCACTCGCCTTCTTCTCCTCGCTCTTCACAACTCACAGTTTCTTCTCTTTTATGCAGTCACTCATTCTGTCTCACACTCCCACAGCTTTTAAAAAGCCCAAATACACAATATTTAGTTCTGCGTAGCTGCGGAAAGTCTCATGAAAAAGCTCGCCAGCGTTAGCTCTCTTGACCTTGGCCTTGCGGGCTGAGCGTTGCTGCTCCAAAGGGATGATGAAATTTTCCCACAGGTAGCTGGCGTCCAACGCATAACCCTATAAACTGATATTGTGATATTTTTCCCCCTCTCTTGTTCCGTTTTGTGGCTGCATCGCTGAGCCGTGGGACGCTTTTCCTTTTTCAGCGGCTCAAATTTTACCTCGGTGCATCCTGGTTAGTGGCATCTACCCAGCTGCATCCGTGCCATGGAACCAAATCTGAAAGAGAAGGGAAGTCGAGTGGGTAATGCCAGTGATCCTGCTGCGAATTAGTGGAAGCAGAAAGAGGAGGTGGAAGGAAAACAAGAGAAAGAACAGCACAGCATCCTGCTTTTTCTCCCCGCTACCAGCCTGACAAGGGCTGTTTTTTTTTTTTTTTTCCTCTTTGTGGGGGTGAATTGAAGTGTTTATTTCTCCCGGAAAGTTGTGACACGACAACACTTTGTTTTCAAAGTCTCTGCATCTTGTTTACCTTTGCAGCTCGCTCGCTAGGCGCGGCGTTCTCCGGCTGTCTGAAGGGTGACGGGTGAGCGAAGCGAGGATAAAGGTGCAGATCCTCGTAATAGCTGGCTCCTGCAGCGAAGGCGGGAGCAACGGTCGGTGGCAGCCGCTTAAACTTTCCGACGCGAGCCAATTAAATGTCGGATTTTGGGTAGCGAAGAGGAGGAAATACACGGTGTAGACGCGTCGAGAGGCCTTCAGTTTGAGACGTCCAAAGCCTCTGGTGTACACATCTGCAGATATTGGATTGTAAAGGAAAGCGATTAGGAGCCAGATGTGCTCAACATGCATGTGGCTATGTTTCTGGTCCTTTAAATTAAAACCAGAAGCATCACCAAGGGTTAGGGTCTGATGATGTAGAGGGTTTGGGTTAGGCCCCATCAGAACTCAAGTGTTAAACGTTGTCCATTTGGAAAAGTGACATAAATAGTCAGACAATCGTTAAGGTATGTTTGGCGTAGTTGGTCTCTGGAGCTATTCGACCATCTGACCTGCTGACTTTCATGAAAAAATGCTCTTGAACTTGGAAAAAAAAGCCAGTTTGAACCTGGCAAAAATGATCTAAATGATTCGACGTGAACTCTGAGACCAAAAAGGCCAGAGTTTTGCATTTCAAATACTTCCATCTTCTTCCAAGGGTAATAGCCGGAGATATTTTTTTTTTTAAACGGTGGCGGTTCTCGCTTCGGTCCAGTATCATTGCCTCTATATTGAGGTGACAGGTCAAATTCTCCTAAGGCTCCTCAGACACTGATATGTGTGCGTCTCTGTGTGTGTGTGTGTGTGTGTAAAAGAAAGAACTTGTATTTGCTAGCGAGCCCAGTCTGGAGTTTGTGGAGTATCTGGTGACTTGGGAGTATTTGCTCACTGCTACATAGCTTGCCATCTATAAATACACGCTTATATTCCGCTGGGATTGCTGTCTTTTCAGGAGCTTAAGGAAAGCGCAAGCTAGTAATGTCAGAATATAGATATATCTTTATATATATAGTATGCCACTTATTGCGTGTGCGGCAGTCTCCATCTTTCTGTTTTAGTCGCAGGGTGTGTGCGTTCTCCTCCTTCCCGGACAGTGGAGGATCGCTCGGCTGTCTGAGTGTCTGCAAAGTGTTTGCACTGTAGCCCACGAGGGGACAGACAGAAAACCCAGACAAGTATGTGTTACGTTTGCACTGCAGTCTGAGCCATGTGTGTGTGTGTGTGTGTGTGTGTGTGTTAAATCGTGCGTCTGCATGTGCATATGTGCATGGCCGTGCCTGCTGCTAGGCCTGCGTGTGCTCCCTTCAGCAAAGTAGTGCTGATTCAGTGGCGTGTGTCCTTCCATCCCCGCAATCTTTTTTTTTTTTTTTTCCCCTCTCCCTGCTTTCCGCTGTGAATGTTCTTCTTCTTCTTTTAAGCCTTCAGGCAACCGTCCTGCTCTTCCATCCCCGTGCACACACACACACACACTCCTCTCACCCCTCCCACCTTCCTACATACTCAGCAGCATCTTGTTTGGCCAAAACCCGGTGCTAACTCTAACTGTGGCCACTCATGTGGAACCCCCAGAAGCTACCCAGCATGAATAATGTATCAGGAAGTTTTTATTCATGTTATTTTTTTTTTTTCCCTTTCATATTAAGTAGCATGTCCACACACAGCCATGCAGTCACACAGAGCAGCGCAGCCTCCTCATCCTCCCTGCGAGGATACAGGCAGCTCCTGGATACCACCAATATTTCCACTAAGCCGCACGGAAGCATCCGACTTCCTGTACTCCTTCTTTTTGACGTGGAGAAATTCCATTTGAATTTCATCCAGGATCTGAGAGCGGCCCATTTTTTTAAAAAAAAATTTTTGGGTGAATTTCCAGAGTTCACACGGTCTGAGGAGCAGAGGAGATTCATTATTCAACAAATTGCATTTAATGTGAAGTATGAAGCGAGACCAAATGAGTCTCAAAGTAGCCGGCGGCATCTCTGGATGCTGATAAACTTTTTAGAGGTGACACAGGGGAGGGTTTTTTTTTCTTTTTCTTTTCTGGGAACGGGAACAGACGGACTACATCTCCTAAGGAAGAAAAAAAAAAAAAAGGACACATTGCTTTGCGTTTTCCCCGCTGCTGTATCAGTCGGGACGGCTGAGGCGAGGAGATCTAAGAGCTCTGCCGTTGCTAAGTTTGCTTTAGCTTCATCGTGACTGCCAGATCAGCGGCGCATTTTCAAAATTTGAAATAAGTCTGGAAATCTTGCTGCAGGGGAAAAAAAAAAAATCCTTCTCATTATATCTACTTTATGAACGTGATCTGAAATTTCTCCACGGTCTGAGCCGTCCCTTTTCCCTACTTGGTATTAGTGATAAAGATGCGTCCCGCTGCAGTGACTGTGTTGCACATTTTTCCTATAACTAATTTAGCCTTCACTGTGGAGCAGGGTCGAGCTCAACTGACCCGGGGGTATAGGCAAACTCACGTCACACACGCCACCCGCCGTATGTTTGTTGTCCTTCAGAGAACTGAGATAAGCTAAGCTGCTGCGAGCACCTGCGATCAGAGTCCGCGCTCGCTTCCCCTCGGTTTGTCAATGGGACGGCTGCAGAGGGGAAAAGGCAGCAATCATCTTTATTACATGTTGGAGGCTTGAGGCTAGCCCACACCGTAAAAAAGCTTCTGCACCTTCTCATTTGACCGCTGTAACCGGTGCGTTGGTTTGTCCACGTTAACTTGGTTCAGATTTCATTACACGCTGATCAGGCATAACATTATGACCACCATGCTAATATTGCGTAGGTCTCCCTTGTGCCTCCAAAACAGTTGTGACTCATCAGAGAATGGACATGGGCCTTCTGAGGGACCTTCTGAGGGACCTTCTGAGGGGATCTAGTGAATTTGGATGTTGTTCCTAAAAATGTTTTTGTGTGTGTGTGTGCCTGTGTCAGGCTGGGGATGGCTGCTGCCATCAAGGAATGTCATTGCTGTGGGGCGGGGGTGCCTGGTCTGGGTCTAGGTGGGTGCTACATGTCTAAGTAACGTCCACACCAATGAATGCCAGGTCCAAAGGTTTCCCAGCAGAACATTGTATTGTCACAAGATGGTCAATGTTGTTCACTTCTCCTATAAGCGGTTTTAATGTTGTGGCAGATCGGTGTATAAGTCCAGCCTTTGTGGTGTATAGTAAAGACCTACAGCTGTCTTTCATTGGGAAGTACGTACAACAGCAGCAACTATAGCATTGTAAGCTATTCACCAATCGCTCTGGAGCCGACAGTCGGTCCCTAGTGGAAGTTCCAATCTCTTGTTGCCTAGGTAACCATCTTGTGTCTTTTCCCCTTCAAATGTTTCCCAGTGAAACAAACAGAAAAGGAAAACCTTGCTAGGGTATGGAAACAGCTTCCCGTCCATCTGGGTTCAAGCGACGCTCCAACCCCTCTATCAGCCTGGTGAATTTGGAGGAAGGAAACAAAGTCGTGCATAGACTTTCCACATAGTAAATGCATCAATCTACTCAAAGTTGATTTTCCATGATCTTTTTTATTGTATTGTAGCTGCAGCACTGCTAGTCTCCTGCTGTATGTATGCCCCTTAATAAATAGTACCAGTTGTGTCTCGCTACTTTGAGTGAATGAATATGGCGGAAAATTCCTTTTCATTGGTAAAATAAGGTCTTATCACTGGAGGCAATGCTGGTGCCTGCCCCTGTGCTTTTTCAACACGGCTATAGCATCTCAGCGAAGTGGCCTTTCCTTTCATTATGGTCCACGGAGCACTAGAAGAGCCAAGTTTGCATTAGCTTCACTTTCCGAGCTAATCAGAGTGCAGGGGTGGGATTAGCATCCGCAAGCCCTGTTATCTGCTAATCACTTCAAAGCTGTCCACATCCCCTGCCCTCTTCGGTGGCTGTGCATTAAACACTTCACACGGTGTTAACTCGGGGCGCGCTCAAGAAACCGTGCCTTACATTTATTCCCATGCATATTTTATACGCCGCACCTTAACACGGATTGACCTCGTTTAGATGTATCTTAGAAAACGCTCCGGATTTGCTTGTGTTGTGCTCTTCGGTGAAGAGAGGTATCTTTTAAAAGGGTAAGAGAGTCCTGCGGAGCCTTGTTTTGTTTGCTCTCGTCAACATTTCAGAAGAATCGAAAAAGACTTTCGGGCAAGATATCACACACACATTGTGGTATCGCTTCAAATCTGAAAACGAGATGTACTTCCTCTCCAGAGAACACACACCTCGGGGCTAACATACCACTGATGTGTAAAACTGTTGTGTACGTGACAAACAACTTACAAGGTTGAAAATGTGTTAATTTAGAAGCCACACACTGTCAGGGCATTGTGTTTTTGCATATTTCATAGAATAAATTGACTTTATTTTCACTTTTCCTTCTGTTATCACCTCCTGATGAGGTGCTGACGTACATCGGCGCAGACTTGTAGCGCAGTAACCCACTGTCTGGTTAATGATTGTCGGATAGCATTACCCAACATAACCTTATCAAGGCCGCATGTGTCAGGCTGTCACTAGTTATTAGTGCATTACTACATGCATGGCTGCACATGTGGATACACACAAAACAAACAGAGGGACTAGGAATCTGGCCTGCTATTGAATAAGCCTGCGCATTGTGCCAAGCAGCTGGACGGTGAAATGCAGGCGGTCACATACAACAGCTTGGAGATGTCCTCATCTAATTCGTGCTTATTTACTGTCATGATGATGTGCAGTGTTTACTGACAAAGTATAGTTGGGATCTATGACCCTGCGTGCGGGATCACTTATCTTTTTCCTGTGTTCGGCGTGTTTGCTCACTGAGCCATGTGGATGTTGAATGATCATTTTAACCGTATGCGAGACCTTCGGTCTGTTCAGGCTACAGCTCATGTTCTGTCCACCGATGGCGTGGAGCCCTTGCCGTTTCATGGACAAGACTGCACAGCAAACAAACTGCAACCATGGACTAAAATAGGGCCTGAATACATTATGTTAATGGTCAGCAGGAGCACATCCACCATTTATGAATCAATATGGCAGCAAGTAAGCGGATATATCAGCGGCCGCTAAGAGCGTAAAAGGCCAGTGTTCTGTGTTAATGCCAGCCTCGCCGTCCATCTGTGTGTTTATGTCGGTTACTGTGTTGGCAGGGACACGTTATCAGGGTTATAAAATAAATGACATGCAAGATATGTCTCATTTTTAGAGGTGAAACCTTGAGTTGGTCAGTTAAATAAATAATAACTTGAAGCTTTAGAGAGTGAAAGTAGTTCTGTTTATGTCTGATCTTTGGTAATGAGGTACTTTAGGGTTTTTCGGACTGTTGGTCAGACAAATCCATACAGTGAGGTCAGAAAAACGTATTGATAGATTAAGCTCAATCTCTAGGGATTACTTTAATAAACCTGGTTGTTGTTATTCTCCACAGTTGGGTTTTAAAGGAACAAGTTTCTTTTCTTTGCAGCGGTGTTGTATGAGCTACTTATCCATCGCTGGTGTATTATCTAGAGTATGGTGGTGGGCACGCTCCCAATTTGGGGAAGTTGACAAAAGTACGGGGTTAGCATCAGAACTTATTTGAGCCTCCTTAATTGAACAAGACCCACCTGAATAATCTATATTACTTTAAGTGTATTTTATAATTAGTTGGACAGCTTTTTTCAGTGGCGGAAGCTGAAGCTCAATCTGTGCTTGCGTCAAAACCCCCAAACTCAATTAACAAAAACAGAATATGGGACTTTGCTGGTCCAACCCGAACCTTTGATCAGTTAGTTGGTTTCTGTTCTGTATTTTGTGTGACTTTGGTGCGTAAACGTTAGTTCGGACCAGAATTAATAATCGACAAAACACCCCAATCATCTGTTTGTTTTGTTACTTTATCTAGGGCTAGGGTTAGGGTTACACATTCAGGTCTAGAAACCAACCCATCCCTTTAAATGTCAACCCATGGCACGCATCCTTACTGTGATGTGACTACAATTGAAAGCCTTCCTGGAAAAGGTGTAAAAGCTAGAATGATATTTAGTACCGACTGTACACGTCCCAGTTTTAGATCCCAGATGAGCAGAGGCGGAGCTTCACCCAGAAAACGGGGGTTTTCAACTTGAAAAGCTCAGGTTGACATTTTCCCCGACATTGCCGCGTGCTTCTCTGATTAATTGCTGTGAAACAAATGGGAGATGTGATGATCCATCAGTTACCTGCTGTTCTGATTCTGACGCACCTCGTCTTGTTATAGGCGCAGAGACCCGGCGACGGTTTAAACGATCACCGCAAGTGCTCATTAAATACGGGGGACTTGCTGTGCAATGCCGACTCCAATGCTTGTTTTGCCGCAAGCTTAATAACCCTAATGGCATATTTCATGAAACAAGTCCTCATTTCTTCTGACAGCAGCAGAGGTGCCCTTTACTTTAGGCAAAGAGGGATACCTTTGTTATAAAATGCTGAGTGGCAGTAGGAAGTTAAAATGTCCTGCGATGTTCTACAGTGCATTTGGTGATATTCTCACCGCACTCTGTGGCGGAACATCGTTACTTGCTCAGCTTCCTCTTCCTTGTCCACACTACATTTTCTTCTATCTAAAAATAGTGTCCCAGCTTATCAAACCCTTATCATTTAAATTCCTGTGAAGTCCACAAGATATGTGACTCTGGAGGTCGCATGTCTTTTCCGGCCGCCGCGATGGACGCAGCTCCGATCCGATTGGGGTTTTCGGGGAGATGTGAATGAGAGGTGCGAAGTGGTCGGCGCTCGCAGACAATAGGTGTTTGTGGCCGCCGGCAGGAAGGTCAACAAGTTCAAACCGCATAATGACGAGTGGGGACGCCAAGGGAAAAGGAGGTGTACTCTTCCGTATAAACAAACAGCTTAACTTTTTCTTGTCCCACATTCTCACACTAATCCTGTGCAGGAAAATAAATCAGAGGCATGGGTGTGCAACTGTACGTGACTGAGAAACCATAGAACTATATCAAACTTTGTGAGTTGTTGACTCATTTTCGGAAAGTCCTTCTTTGTTCAACCAAAAATAAGTGAGTTATTTCCCAATAGGACGCCTTATACACAAGTTCCTGCATATACTCAATAAAGTTTTTATTGCCCACACTTTTTTTTTTAATACCATTGCTATTGTATGCATATTTAGCAAGTAAAACTGATTTGCTATCACTGCTTCCTACTGATATTTCACTGCAGCACCAGTAGTCAGAAGCACTCTGAGAACAAACCAAATACCAATCCAAAACTTGAACCCCTTTGTCCCCAACTCCTATCGACCTCATCCCACTCGTTAACTGAAGCTTTACTTGTTGAATGTACTCGGTCAAGGCGCAATTATGTAACGGGAAAAAGGAAAATGAGCGAGGGCTTGAGATAGCTGAGTGGCTCTGATGGGCCTGCCGCAGCCTGATGGAGGAACATTTGTGGCGGCAATTTAGCACATGGGTGCTTCCGCCACAGGGGTTATTGTATCCGTCACGCTTGGCTGCGGCCGCGCCGACCCCCGTTTGTGTTTTCAGGCCCGGTCGGCTCCTCCGTAAACTCACTGGCTTCCGACAATAGGCCTTCAAAATGAGACGCGCCAGACTGAGAGTTGGGAGGCTGGGAGGCAGGCGGCGAGGGAGAAGCCGCGGGAAGGAGAGATTAACGGGGTGAGGAACTGAGGGAAGAAGCGCACCACGAAAACAACGACCTGGACTCGAGCAAAAGCACGTTGTCTCTTTGCGGGCGTTGAATCGATTTGTCGAAGCTCTGGGAAAGTGAATTTGAAAGGAGAAGGAGACAGCTGAGGTATTTTTGAGTGGCGGGATGGGATGGAAGATGGAAAAAAGAAAAGCTGGAGAGAAATGGTTCGCTCAGACTGTTGATTGTCTCATGCCGGAGCGAGGCAGACCACAGGATGCCTGCGAACGCAACATAAACAGAGAACATGTGTGTTAGTGAACCCCACCAGACCACAGCGGCCCGGCCTGCTCCTGACCAAAACACAGAAACACACAGGCTCTGTGTGCATGTGTGTGTACATAAATATGCATGCATACGTACGCTTGTGCGACAGTGTTTGTTTAAAACCACAACATAGCACAGGCAAACAGCTGCTCCAGCCAATGTGGTCAGGGCTAACCTCCGCTGCATCCAGACCTCGTTTAACATCATATTTTCAGTCTCTGGGGTGTTCTCTGGCTCGAGCCAGACACCTCTGTACTGCCCATATTAATTAGGGATTTCTCAGAAGAGCACTGTTGATGTAAAGGCCGTAATATATGAGCGGCGGTGTGAGGGAATGAAAAACAGCACTGCTGCCTTCAGCAAGGGCAGAGGCAAGGATAGGGCTGTACAGATGGGACGGAATCTGTGTGGACAAACAAGCAACACAAGTTCTAAGAGCATAATGTGTTGCCTTTAATTGTTAGTATAAAAAGAAAACATCAGAACCTCAAAGTGTGAAATATCCTCTACGAGAGTGTGTAAAAAGGACATTCAGTACTTTGTAAGGAAATAATGGTCTATTTCAGCAAGTAGTCCTAGCAACCTTGGCACATTTATGTATCCGCTAAGGCTCTGCATTCACCTGGAGCATTGAGTCCGTCTGAATGGAGCCATAGTTGGTTTGGTGTTCGTAGGAAGTCGTGAATGAGAATTACACCGGTCAGCCACAACATTATGACATGTTGGGAAACTGTTGGGAAACTTTTGGACATGGCATTCATTCATGTGGACGTTACTTAGACATGTAGCACCCACCTAGACCAGACCAGGCACCCCCACCCCATAGCAATGACACTCCTTGATGTTCAGCAGCCATCCCCAGCAGGATGCAACCTGACACACAAAAAACGCTTTAGGAACAACAAAAAAAAAAAAACATGAAGAACAGCACAAGGTGTTGACCTGGCCTCTAACTTCACTAGATCCCAAACTGATCAAGTATCTCTGGGATGATCCACAGAGGCCTCTCCCCTCAACCTTTGGACCCAAAGACCCCCACTAACAAAATTCTGCTGCCAGACACCACAGGACACCCTCAGAAGGCCAATGTCCATTCTCTGATGAATCCCAACTGTTCTGGAGGCACAAGGGAGACCTACACAATATTAGGAAAGTGGTCATAATGTTATGCCTGGTCGTCGTACACTCATCTCATGTGCGGACGAAAACAGATGCACCGTTTTCTCGGGAACATAGCCGGGTCTAACCCAGCTACCAGGTGTGCCTCGAGCTACGCGTCTCCCGTTGTCATTAGCTCGCTCTTCTGCTCAGTAATCTGAAGGTAGCAGCATAAGTGCATTCAGCATCCTGCAGGTGTTGCAGTGCCAAGTATACGGCCCAGATGAGCGATGCACAAATGCCAGCTCCCTACCCTTTCTCCATATTAAATTGCACAGCAACGTTCCCTTCCCTCCCTTGCAGTTACTTCCAGACACGTCGGGCCAATACCCTGAGTGGACGCTCTCCTCCTGAAAAGAAACTGAAGGGGAGAACTCATCAAATGATACAGACCAGGCCAGAAATCAATTAATGAGCAACACCTAAGTCTGAGACCTCAAACTCCTAGTCCTGACTAGATTTTATACTTCTCTTGATTTCTTAGTGTAGATTTTAGATTAACTAACACAGTTGTGACTAGAATTTTTAATATCTTCAGTCCTAATATCAGCTTAGGCGAATCATAAAACATAAGAACACTTTAAATGTATTATATAAAAACATGCAGACTAATTCCAGCTGCATCAGACAGTGGAGACGCAGTCAATGGAGTTTTTATTCGGCCACGAGATGCTGCATCGTTTCATGTGCAAATTCATTTCATCAGCTTACTGCGAGGGGGATAAATGAGTCCTTGGTAACTGAGAGCAAATGTTTTAGTTATGTCTTCTGCTATTAATAATGATGGAAAATAGTCCATTTATTATTTGTCATCCCTCTCTGACCTGCTGGCTCCCTGCGTATTATCCCTCCATCAGCACTTGCTCTCTGGGAGGGACGAGCAGGCGGCCCGGCTGAACCGGGCGGTGCCAGGGAAAAATTAGCCCGCCGTCTCGAGGGGAAGCCCGAGGTGTGGACTTTGCCCCGAGTGTTTAGCATTTCAAAGGACGTCCGCTGAGAAAGGAAATGAAGGGTGTGGAGGGACGCTAGGAACCGGCAGAGCAAGAGTGAAGCGGGCCGGGAGTGACGGAGCCTGGCACATCAAGAGCGCCGCGACCCCCGTCCCCCAAGTCGGAGCTTTCTCATATCGATTCGTCATGGCATGTCACCGCCATTGTTCCCCGCTTGTCCGGGAATCTATCTCCTCCTGTCTGTGTTACTGTGCTTCCTGCAAAAGCCCTCTGAGACCACAGCCAAGTCTTAGCATCCCCTCTGTCTCTCATTGAGAAAAGCTTTGTAGTCGACAGTTTGCCAAGAAAGAAATGACTTAGGGGTGGTGGGGTGAAAGAAAGGAGCTGAAAAATGTGAATGTGCGGTGCCATTTTTTTTTTTTCCCCCTCCCCGCACACACACACACACACACACACACACAATCCCTTTTGCCTTAGTAACCACCCGGCTTTTCCCATTCCCAACCCTATTCGCTGGCCCGTCACTCACTGTGCCGGAAAATCCGACTTTCTCTTCAGTGAGGGATCAAAGCTCAAGGCTGAGCCCGGCCGACGTATGAGGAGTCACATTCTTGGGCTTTCTGCTGATCCGCGGGGACCTGCCTCGCTGCCCGGCTGCAGAAAAATCTCGCGGTCACGGCCGTTTGTCCGGGAGAAAACATCTCGCATTAGCCTTTCTTTTTTCCCGCTTATTCCCTCGTTCAGGTTTTCATGTAAATCACGACCCGTGCACACGCGGAGACACACCTTGGAGTTTCAAGTGCATGCAGATCCCGGTGTGTGTGTGTGTGTCAGTGAGGGATTACTCCCTATTGGATCACTCATTGGGAGGGCAGGGATGAACTGAACTTACCTTGACCTCTTTGGCAAGAGAGGGAGCGGGAACTTAGTGGCTTGTAAAAACAAAGAGAAAGAGAGCGAGAGAGAGGCAGTGGAATATCTTTGTCTGGAGTGATCTAATGGGTAGAATGATGACTACAGAGCGTTTGTTATGATCCACGAGGGAGGTGGTGACTCCTCTTTTCTTGTTCCACAGCCTCTGTTGAGTCCAAAGCAGATGACATTTATCAAAAAGGAGGACAGCTGGAGTTGGGTCTCCGGGGTTAAAAAACAAGAAACAGGAGCGGGGGTGGGGCGGGGGAATAGAGACCGTGTTGGAGTGAGATCTGCTTTTGTAATTTTGCCGCCTCGCAAAGCATTGAGAGGTTTAAGAATTTTTAAGACTGAAACGGCTGCTTTTTCTTAACGGCTTGATTTTTACTCTACAACTTCTCTTTGTGACATTTTTTTCCCATCAAACTGTCGAGCAAACGTTTAAATGTCACTAAAAATGAAATGAAAAGCATGAAAAGCAGGTACGCTTCCATCAGGTTTGTTGAAAAGAATAAATTGTCTGCCTGAATGCAGAACATAGCTCCATAAGAAATGTCTGTATGCCTCATTTCAAGCGTTTTTTTATTTTTTTTTAACTCAGAAACTGTTAAAACTTTTAAACTTGTGCGCATCCCCAGGTGGCAATAATTGGATGCGGGTGCCCGCGAACTTTCAGATCTGTCGAGGGAGGGGAAAGCGGCGCGTGGAGAAATTTGGAGTATGAAACGAAAAAAAATAAATAAGAAAAGACGCACGCACAGTTTCAATTTCAACCGCGGCCTGCATCTGCGGCCTTTGTCCATTTAAAGCTCCATTTCCAAAAATCAATTTGTTAAATGGTTATCAGGTTCAGTTATCGATCGAACTGCGAGCAGCTGCGGGCTCGGCGTGATGCGGTCGCTGCTTCCTGACGCCGAGTGTGGGAGATGAGGAATGGTTATGGTATTTTAGTCCTATTTAATGTCAGCGCGTGTGTGTGCGTGCGTTCGTGCAAGGCCGTGTGTGTGTTTGTGCCTCGGTGACAGACTGTCCTTTTTGCTGAGTATCATTTTTTTTTTTTTTTTTTTTTTATAAAACCATTTAAGTTTCCTAGATCCTTAAGCCGCGGGGAAATATCTCTCTTTCTCTCGCTCTCTGTTTTTAATCTTATTTTTCCCATCCGCAGCATGACATCCAGAAATAGACCTGGACAAAACAGTCTGCTCGCTAACTGCATGAGTCAGAGACAGGGAGAGAAGAGAAAAAGCGAGACGGAGAGAGGGACGGAGAGAGTCGGTGGGAGAACGTGAGAGAAACGGAGGGAGCGAAAGGGCAAGCAAAACAGAACGAATCCGACCCATCACGATGCACTCAATATCCTCGGCAACTGCCCGTTAAGCCCATCAGAGTCAGACCTTTAGTGCTCCGCAAAAAGAAAAACCACAATTTTCTCAACTCTCCATCAAGGTAGAGTTTATTATCCAATTACCGGCATATTGTTGGAAAGGGAGAGAGAGCAGCTAAACATCTTAGCCATTCAATTCTGAAAGAGCCGAGCCAATATTTTCTCATTAAGCTTTTTTTCGCCGGCAGCAGTAAGTCACTCTGCGGTTTGGTCTGTGTGGTCACCTGCCAGATTCAGCCCTGAATGCAATCATAGTGATTCAGTTTCGGATTTAAATCACGAATTCTGGTGGCGCGAGGAGCCGAATGACGCCGTGCATCCTGCTCGCTCTTGGACGTCTTTATTTTACCGAGCCAACCGGATTTATTTGCCCTTTTGTAAAACTCATGCTCCGACAGTTAACGGGACATGCATTGTGCCCGTGTTGCTTCAGGCGAGGCCGCGGCTTCGATCCAGGACGTCTCTTCTCCAGAAGATCCGTGAGCTTTCAGGTTTATCGGATGCTAATTCGAGGCAAAATTGCAATGCAAGCTGGGATTACAAAGTAATCAAGAGTGTTTGATGGTCTTATCTGAAAAGTCGCCTTTGAAAAGTGTTTGGAAAAAGGCAGATGCTTTCAGAAATAGGAGGTGATTGGATAATCCATCTCGCCATCGCAATCTATTAAGGGTCAAACACAACCACCCAAGGAGCTTTGAAAGCTTGTCGGTAGACGTTTCCCCCTGCAAGGAAAACGTGCAGATAGAAAACACTGGTAGGGTTGAGCCAGTCATTGTCCTGTGGGTAGTTCCTCACAGGATGCTCATTGGTTCTGTGAATTAGCCCTATGCATAGCTTGAAGCCTGATGAGGTGGACCACATGATCACAATATCTGTGAGAATCCATGTCCTTTGCAGGGTAAGCAAACCTTTCCCGGACTGTGTCGGTGTACTAGCCTCTCAAAGAGGTAATGTTGTACACCCGTTCATACCACCTTGCAGATTTATTGGGATAAGACTGTGCCGTGGCCAAAATGGATACAAAGAGAAACCTTTCCCAATCCTTCTTGGGATGGTGAGGTACAGGTAGTATGAGTAGCCTCCATTTGGACTTTCCAGGTCCTCAACGTTCACTCGACAATCTGCACTGTCAAAGGTGTTTGCAGATGTACTTCATTACCTTTGATCAAACCTGAATTTACTTTAGGTTTTCTGATCGAGTCGCAGCTGACTGCTTTGCCAGCAGAAATTGGTGAAGGATCAGTTCAGAAAAACAGGGTTCTTATATAAGGAACACATAATTGCTTTTGCCCTTAAGACAGACGAGAGTGGGAAGTTCCGCTTGTACATGTCAAAGCCGCGTGAGGAGCTACAGCGCATACATATCAAACATATGACTATAAGCTTAATATATTCACAAACTACAGTCCAGGATGACTTTGAAGCCCGGCTTTTCATTAGAATTTGAGAAAAACAACTGAGGCGGCAGCGCATTCCCGTCATGAAGCCGTAGCCCCGGCTACTCGGATATGATAAACCGGCACACCTTGAGCGCAGCCCCAGGATATATTCAGGTTTGTTGGCACTAAATAAATCAACTAAGCATTATGTTTCCCTAAATGTCTTTCGCTGCAGCACATTTTAAATGCCAAGGAATTGTCGAGGGATTTTTCACCAGTGACAGATTGAGACCATCCCGGATCCCTATTGTATTTGTCCATCGTCCTGTTATTTAAATATGCGTGTGTGTGTGTATATGGGTGTGTATCGCTGTGCACCCGCATATGTTCTTCCCTCCTGAATCAACACATGGAGACTTGTGCGGGCGAAGAAGACGTGCGATGGCGGCGTCCGCGTGCGCTGCACGAACGCCAGGGCAGCTCGGCCATATGGTACGCGCAGCAGACAATCCGTTCCAGCAGCTCCTCAGAAAACAACAGAAAGCGAACAGGTCTATCTTCGGGGAGGGAGCCAGAGAGCATTCCCACGGAGCCTCATTAGGAAATCTGGCGCCGGGGAAGGAGGAGGAGGAAGGGGAAGGTGCGAGGACGAGGCGACGAAGACGTGTGACAGAGGAGGGCTAGAACGGGACGTATAGGTTTGTGGCAGTGAGAGAAGACGTATAGAGCAAAACGGATCTCGGGGGATGATCAAATGATGAGCGTCCACCGCCACTTTCGGCCGCATTAAAATCCGTTTGGGTAAAAGCACACCTCTGGGCCTTTGCCATTTTACATTTCTTACAATTTTAGCTCGCTTTCTCCATCCCTGCCCTAGTTAATCCCCATATTCATCCCCCTTTTTTTTTTGTTTTGAAGCCATGCATTTGGATGGTTTGCAAGGCACTGTGGGGTATTCCCAGATGCCTTTCTGCTAGATCTCCCAGCATCGTACAAGCAGCAGGCCGACGCTCCTTAAAGGGAGAGAGGAGATCAAAGCCGAAAGCGCTTGTGCTTTTACTGCTGCGAGAGAGAGAGAGAGAGAGAGGTGAGAAAATATACAGAGGTGAGGTGGTAATGATAGGTAGTTAGGAAGATGGTGGCGCCTGGTGGGGCCTCGCTGCTCGTCGACGCACGCGGCTGGTGTTGATTAGCGCAGATATAAGGCGCCGGGACCGGAGCGGTTTGCGCGGACGTTCTGTTCGATGTTGTGGCTAGCGGTTCAATTCCTACTAATTTGGCACAATCAAGACCTCGGGTGGGTTCTTTAAGCCCAGGGGCGTCAGGAGGGAGGTTAGCGTTCTTTTCCAGCAGATGCAGGCTTCACTTGATCCTCCTGTTCATGCGCTGACCTACCAGGAATCTCTGCTTTTAATAACCTACACGTTGTGGCTACATAAAGCGTAACCCTCCCCCCCTACCGCCAACACTCCTCCTAGATGTTGCTGTGGTGATTTAAGGGATTGTCAGAATGAAAATTAGGTTTCATGCGCACACTTTTCTGTGTTTTGTCAAAAAAAAAAACGTGCAAGGATCTATCACAGCTCTCCGTGTGAGATGAGGAGGAAATGGAGAACATAATAAACAAGGCAACGCAATCTGCACATTGTGATTTGTAATTTAATAAATTGCCTGGTTACATAACAAACCAAACAGGAAACCGCTCTCTGCGGGGATCTGTAATGAGCCAGTGGCTTCCTCTTTGGCCCTTATTAAGTCGTATCTGGCTTCATGGACACGGATATGATGTTGCGGTATTGTAAACCCCATTTGTAGAGTTTCAGTGTGAATGTGCGCTTAATATATTAGGAAATAATCCTAATAACTTTTTTTTTTTTTTTTACTGTGTTGTGGCAGATTTATGCAAATAGCTGTCTACAGGTGCACACTTGCACATATGCAGTGGCTTGATTCCAGGTTTTAGGGCATCTCTACCGAAACCTACCGGGCATTTAAAATCCAGCAGGCCAAAGGTGATGACTGTTCCTAGCCTGGCTGTTGCGAATGGTGCCAGCATATTCTTGAAATAATCATTATAAACAGAGGGCGAAATGAAGTCTATCTGCAGTTTCGTGGCCGTGTTGCAGTAACCTCTGCGAGGGTAGCACATGGAGTGAAGGCTAAGGAGGTGGGGAGTGTTTTCTTTCACCGTCAGGGGTTCTCCGGGGTCAAGGGTGAGTCCACCGTAGCAGTTTCTGCCCGACAAGGGCTAGAGAGCCGCCCCTGAGCAAAATGGATTTATTCTTTCTGTCCATTGATTTGATTAGAAGAGGAGATTTTAGAGGAAGCTGCAGAGGAGCCCCTCCCTCCATGTGAGGCGCTAGTCCTCCCAGACCTGAGCCAGAGACATGAGGCCAGATGCCTTGTGTGTGTGCTGTGTGTATTTCTGCCTTATGGCTGGCTGGACTCTGTGTGGTTGTATATTTCTGCTCTGCAAGGCATGGTGGACTGGAAAAGGCTGCGTTCGTGTGGAAAGCAGAGGGGGGAAAGCTTTGCTTTGCATCCCGTCAACCAGTGCCAGCCTTCGCGCACACACACACACACACACACACACACACGTACACACGGACTAATCCTCCAGAGGAAAAGTGGCCAACGAGGAGCAGTGGGGTGAAACATGTGGCCAGCATCCTGGTGGGATGCGTCCTGGTCTGTGTTTCCTCTCTCTCTCAGGAGGCTGAAAACAAGGTAAAGGCAGAAACATGCTTTCCGCAGACGTCATTTTCTGTGGTCTATTCGCGTCAGATAAACGACCCGGGCGATCACTTATTTGTCCGGTCAGCGGGGAAACGGGCACAGTGCGAGCACGGAAGCGGCCTCCCTCCATTCAGCCTCGCGCAGATGTGAATGGGAAGGTTTGAGGCGGATAATCAAGGCGAAACAATACGTGGTGTTTTTGCCAGGAGGGAGACAAAACTAAACCAAAAAAAAATTTTTAAAAAACATGCTCACTGCTCTCGTGGCCTCGGCAAACTGTCTTCCTGCATTACTTGCTACAGTATGCAACTGTCTTCCTATATGAGAGGTTGGAAATGTCAGGTTTGAGATTGATTATTTGTGTGGGCGTTAAGAGCGGAGTTGAGGAAGCGACACATAACATATAATATATTTCTCTAATATCGTGTGAAAATATCCCTCAAGTTTTAATGATTCTGATGTTTTTATTTGAACTAATTGATGCAGAAGTGCTTGCAAACGCCTAGACGTGGCAGTGGAATCTAAACATCTCGCTTCAAGATCAACTCGGTGGCGCTCAAATGACCGCCGCCAGAGAATTTCCAACCTTTTTAGCCTCTTTCAGCCTATTGTTTTGTTTTTAACCGCTCGCAAATAAGTTTTTTTGGTTTCTGTAGCAGCTTCCAGCCTATACTCTAATAAAGCTACTCTTCGGCCTTCACATCCCCAAGGATAGAAAACAAAAATAGATAGAAAATCTGCAACAAAGCTTAGCCAAAAGAAACTGATATTTCCCTCAGGATTTAATGGAAGAAGAAAAGCAGACGAAAAATAAATAATCTGACACTAAAAAGAGATTGGATTTTGGGATGACGCTCACAAGCAGGCGACCAGAAAAACAACTTGTGTTCTGCTTAAGCATCTGCTGCATGTGCATTTGTTTAACCATAAAAATAAATGTCTGTATAGTCTCAACGTTACTGTTTGTTTGGGTTGACAAGAGCAAAGGTAGACCAGGAAGCACGATTTAGACGGAGACGGAGCACTTCGACGCCTGGGGTATTAATAAAATAAAAAGTCACTCACTTAATATTCACTATATCCAATGAGAAGCCATTGTGCTACGCCTTGGCTGCGATCACAGCCACTACTTCTCACATGTCACCTGTCTTCCAGCAGCAAGGAAGCCACACGAAATGAGATTTGAAACACTTCCACCGTAAAAATAGGACACCACAGTTTAGGAGTAAGCAGGTGACCCAGTAGCTTCACGCTGTGTAACTAATGCTGCCACACACGAGGATGTGATTCCCACTGGGGCCACCCAGGCTAAGAAAAAATAAAATAAAAAGTACTCTTAGACACTTTATAAAAGTATAACAGTGATGTCTGGGGTTTGAGATGTAATACAGCACGAAAAAGTTCCAGAAGATGGATGGATGCGAACCAGAAAAATGGAAAGATTTCTTCTGGAAGCCTCCGCATTGATTGCATTTATTTCCGTTGCCTCCTCCTGTGTGGTAATGATGCGCCTGCTCGGCTGCCTCTTTCGAGTGCACGCCCCGGAGCGAGGCGGGGTGCGCGCAGGAGCAAAGCTATTGTATGTAAACCAGCCCCTGCGTCACATTCGTCTGTGTTTATTCTCATGGCTGCTGACAGCCACCGGCTCTCGACCAGTCCAACGAGGGATTGACTCTGAAATACCTTTGATCCCCCTCCGTTCTCCCCCTCCCCCCGAACCCTCTCCCCCATCCTTTCTCCTGTCCCTCGAATCTGTGCGGAGCCTTGCCCTTTCATCACATCGATATTTAAAGCCACCGTCCGCGCTCCCCTTCGCTGGCTGTCGCTTCTATAAGTGTGTGTGTGTGTGAGCAAAGGGCCTGTATTGGTGCTGACAGGTAGCGTTGGCAAGTCCAAATGTGTTGCCACGCTCGGGTGTCTAATGCAGAAGCTGACAGCCCGGTGTCACTAAAGGCGGCTTTAGGTTTGTGTGAGTTTGCGTGAGTGTCACAAGATATTTTTTTATTTATTTTTTAATAACTTAAAGTCATTTTGACACCTTTTGTGTTTTTGTGTCCCTTTTTCTTTTTGTCTCGGCCCGTGCCTCTGCGGCCCTCAACCTGCCTTCTAAGGCATTCATGAAGCCATCTTAAAGTAAACTATTGCTTTTTTTTTTATTTCCCTTGCCGAGTCTTTAAAGGCCTTTTAAAGCCCCGATTAAAACTTGGAGTACAGTATTAGACCCAATCACGGGAAGTTTTTTTTCTTACTTCTGCAACTGCTGCATGGTCATTTTTATGTGGTTATGACTCTTTCAATCGGACTCACTCACTGCTTTTGAGTGATGCTCATGGAAAAATATTTGCCTGGCGTAGCTTAACAGAATACGAGCCTGGTATCGCGCCATTTGGACTCAAGACTGCAAAGAAAAAACTAGTTCTGCATGCAATCGGATAGTCCTACAACCAGTCAGAGCCATTTTGCTGTAAACACATTCAGTTCGACGGTGCTCAGAGGACGCGGATGACCACGCTGCTGCTACTCTATTGCCCTTCTCCACATAAAGCATCCAAACGAGCATAATCGGTTCCCAACGTAGCGGTTCCAGACTGTTTCCAACACAAAAAAACATCGTGGACAGGGAAGATGGTCTGGCTGCAAGCCTGGGACAAATCATACTAATGCCAAGTCATACTGGCAATTTTCAGCTTTTATTGTGAAGCAGTCACAGGAAACGGCATACATGTACGTTTGTTTTTGTAATTTTCGTAAGGACGTTGGAGAGTAAGAGAGAGGCAATATCAGGCAACAAGCTGCAAATCTCCAACCTCTCGGCGAGGTGAGCGAATTTACTGTACCCTGCCGACACGTGGAAAACCACCCGCACCATATCCTGCGGCGTAATTAGGTCCCGGCTGCAATCTTTTTTTTTTTTTTTTACTGACTCCTTTATTAAAAGAACACGAGGTGGTTTGCTTCTGCTCCAAACAAATAAAGACGTGACGAAGTACTTCCTCAAGCAAAGCAGGGCTTTCTGCAGCATGAAACCACACTTGCAGTTACCACGGCAACCGCGGGTGCCGCCGAGTCGCCCGCGGCGGGAAAAAACGTGACACGTGGCGACGTTTGGGAAGTTAAAAAGCGAAGGGTTGTGAAGGCGGACCTTGACCGTCCACTGGCTTGACCTCAAAACCCTTACCTTGCACTGTACCGTCCCGTGCGAGGGTGCGCTCCTTCCAGTGTCGGCAGCATCAGTGATTACAACGAACATCTCGCAAAAACACAAAGGATTTTTATTACACCGGTTAATTAAATGGCCCACATCGTAAGCAGTTCGGCCCGTTTCGGAGCACATCTTTTATTTCCGGCTCGCTCTTTTTTGCTTGTGTGACTGCGGCCTGACCTTGTTTGAGAGCCTGTGACTCACTGTGGGCCATTGTCAGTCTAATCCCAGCCAGCTTTATTTGTGGGAGCATGTGTATGGCCTCCGTCTAGGCTTAACGTGACTTAATGCCGCCGAGAGCCGAGCCACTTCTCTGCCTTTGATCGGCGGTGGGAGCGACTGCGCGGCTAAGACACTCAAAGACCACGCCGTCATCTCCGGGAAGTCTCTCCCTCCTCCCCTCCCTCCGCTCGCCACCCGAGACTTTTTTCCGACGAGGCTCGCGTGTTTTAATTCACCGCTTCGAAGGACACCGTCTTTTTGAGCTTGTTTGTTTCCTTTTCTTTCTCTTTTTGCACAGTGACATAGCTGCTCGGGACCTTTCGCATGCTGCTAATGCCATGTCTCGGTGTCTGCGTGCGCTGAACCGTCGCGGCTAATGTCATGTGGTCGAGCGGTTTTCATGACATAAGCAGACAGTGACAGAGAGATCTGTAATTTTCTCCGGCTTGCGCTCGTTTTTTGAGACTTCCTCTCCGTTTCCATTCCGTCGACAGAAAAGCGAGCCAGGGGCGATGAGGGAATACCCTGTGTTTATCCTCTGCTCTCACAAAGACGCTGCTGCTGCTGCTGCGGCTGTATTTACCGGTGCGTGTTTCCTGAGAGACGAATCCACTCTTTTTCAGGCTCTCCCTCTCAACATAGGATGTGTTTTTCGCGACACGTCTGCGCTAATGAAGGCTTCTCGGCCTGCGCAATTCAGAGCCACACACACACACACACAAGCACGCATCCACCCAGACTGCTGTCTATACTTACCGAGTATAACTTTACAGCCAGGTTCTTTCACTCTCCGCGTCTCTCTGAAATGGAAATGCCAGGACTGGAGTCAGGACTGGAAGCACTGTCATCATCTCAAATTACCCCTCAACTCCCTCTATACTCGGCAGCCTTACACGCTTTCTCTATTTTCATCTGCATTCCTCTTTAATTTGCCTCTCACTCTGTCCCTCCGTGTGTTTCACCTCCACTTGCGTACACCGATCAGCCACATCATTAAAACCACTGACAGGAGAAGTGAATAACTTTGACCCTTTTGTGACGATGCAACGTTGTGCTTGGAAACTTTTGCACCTGGCATTCATTCGTGTGGATGTTACTTAGACATGTAGCACCCACCTAGACCAGACCAGACCAGACCAGACCAGGCACCTCTACCCCATAGCAACGACACTCCTTGATGGCACACGCACAAAAACAGTTCATGAACAACTCAAAAAAACGTGAGAAAGGTGTGGACCTGGCCTCCAAATTCACTAGATCCAAAACTGATCAAGTATCTGTGGGATGATCCACAGAGGCCCCTCCCCTCAACCCATAGGACACAAAGGGCCCCCACTAACAATGTTGTGTTGCCAGACACCACAGGACACCCTCAGAAGGCCCATGTCCATACTCTGATGAGTCACAACTGTTTTGGAGGCACAAGGGAGACCTACACAATATTAGGAAGGTGGTCATAATGTTATGTGTGATCGGTGCATTTGCCCCACCCGTTGCCTTATTTGTTCTCCTCACTCTAGCTAATTTGCCACAACTTCTTCTTGCCTTCTTGACGCTCTCTCCTTCCCCGTGCTTGCCCATATTCCCCTCTTTATCCGTCCCACTCTGCCCATATCTCCGCAGACTTGGCACTTGGCGCATAAAGGCCCTTTTCAGTCTGATTACTTCGGCCACGCTCCAGGGTTTGTTATTCCCCCACCACTCTCGGTCACGCCGCCCGGCTCAACCCTCCACGCCGATTAGTCACTCGTCGTTTTACCACTCCGCGTTTATTTAAAAAAAAAAAAAAAAACTCTTCCAAGTTCCCTGCTCGCTGGCACTCCCCGGGCCGTTCTCGCTCCGTGCCAAGCGGCTGAGGTCAGCGCGGGCCAGATGATGTAATGATGCAGATTTTTCCAGCGTTCCTACCTCACGAGTCAGTCACATGGAAAACGGGTTATGGGTGAAGGAAATACACACACGTCGGGAGGCCTCGGACTCGCTTCCTAGTTTCACATTAACGCGGGCTGATGGGGTAATGATGTTATGTATAGCTACCAGATGAGGGCTATAAATGTCTGCTGCATGAGTAATGCGTATCTACACATGCATACAGCATGAGGCTTGTTTTATGGCGCCTTTCTCCTTGAGAGTCACTCAGGTGCCGGTCGCCTCTGCCCAACGTGTTTGTGTTTATTCCCTGACTCGTACAGGCAGCTCAGTGTGTGTGTGTTGACATGTGCAGTCAGCCTTAAGCTTGTGTGTTTACCCACGACCACAGAGCATGACTCCCTCCATGCAGGCTGACGTTTTTTTGTCACCGGCGGACGCAGGAGAGCAGCAGAGCCGGCGAGCTCGCGAGGCCGAGGTGACCGGTGGCGCGCGGGGAGCCGGGGGTCGCTAGATCAGGAGGAGAGCAGGTGGCCGCCGCCTGCTTTAGCCTCGTCCAGCCCCCGCCGCTTGCAACGCACCCTCCTCTTTTTCGCAGTGGCAGGGGGTCAGAGGTCGGGCCAGGAAAAGGGTGCCGGCTCAGAGCCAGAGACATTCCGGCATTCCTCCGCGGTCTAAATCGGCGCAAACGCAGCCTCTCCCCGGAGATCAATGGGTCGCAGTGTTATTTAAATACGAGGTGACCGCAGGGGAGGACCCCGGAGGGCGAGTTCTTTTTTTTTGACGGGGGGTGAAGGGGGCGCACAACAGCCGCGCCGATGACACAAGCAATAAAAAGAGCCTTGTTTTTTATCTTTTTATCTTTAGCTTCACGTTGACAAGTCGGTAAATGATTTAAACCCCTCACAAAATGCTGTTTTTTTTATTTTTTTTATTTTCCACCCCACATAATATTTTAAATTTACTTCGGTCTCAAACTGAGCTTTAAAAGGAGCTGATGAATTATTCACTGTGGTCCACTTGGCTCCCTGCATCGTCCCAATCAGGCAAATGGACTGCTAAACTCTTACTTATCAATCTTTTGTTGAGAGCAGCAGCAGCAGCAGAGTTGACCTTTAACCTTCCGTCGCTGTTTTGATTCTTGCATTTTTTTTAGCAGCCGTGGCTAAAAAATAAAAATAAGAGATGACGGCGGCAGGTTTTTGTAAAAAAGCAGATAAAGATACACGTGGATTAAAGTGAAAAGTCATGAAGAGGCGAGCGAGCATACGGGAAAGGGGGGAAAATCGAGCCGTGGCGGGAGAAAACAGGATTTCAGGGAGCTTGTAAATCACACCGTAAGTGATACGTTCGGCGTCCTGTCGGGCGCCGCTTACAGAGTATCACGTCGTAAGTAGTGCTGATTTTCAAGCCGCTCGTTTGTGGTCATTGTCGCGGTCTCCTCGCATGACACTTCCCGTGATTTACTTCCAACCTGAGGAGCCGTGCGATTCTCCACTTAGCCTCTTTCCGCGTCCCGTTCTCTGTAATTTGCGTCGACCGTGAGCGGTTGTAGCCGCTCGCACCAGCCGCCGAGCACTCCCTTTCAAACTGCAGCTGCCGGTGAAACTTTAATGCATGTAATGCTGTTCTTGCATGTACATAATTGGCATGCAAGAACAGCTGCGATTGAAGACGCCAAAACTGGCGCAAATTGGGTTTATCTTGATGCTTGGACGCATTCCGCTGGCGAAAAAATCTGACATTAATTTCTTAAATGCATCTAAAAATGTTACGGATTATTACTCTATAACATCGTTCCTCTTATATTGCCTCTTAAATCGTCTGTGCTGTGCAGCTTGTGCGACTCCACGGGCTATTTCAGGGCCTGTTTCTAAAAAAAAACAAAACAAAAAAAAGAACATTTTAAACATTTAGCTCCAGTTTCAAGTGAATCTTGTTCTCGTGCGCACGGTTACATAAACCGTAGTGATCCTGAAGCGCTGCAGGAGAAGGCCAGGACCAAAGTGTGTGTGTGTGTGTACTTGTATGTGTGTGTGTCTTCTGGTAGTGTGTGTGTGTGAGGAAGGCAGAGCAGGGGGACTGAATGATTTATAAAGACTGATGGCTCGCTGCGCCCCGGCTAAGGCGGCAGTGCGTCAGTGCTGGAGGATGTCGCTTGGCCCTGGAAGAGCGTGCTGAGCTTGACTGACGATCACGTGATTCTTATATATATATATTTATATATATTTGATTTTTTTGCTGATGCAGGATCAGCAAACAAATCTGAGTCATAATGAAATGTATACACAACGCCCTTTCAGCCCTCGCAGAGAAGCAGCTAACATGGAAGTGATCTCGGGGCTCGGTTTCATTTTCCTTGCCGACTTCAACGAGCACCGGTTTCTGTTTCAGAGTTTTTGATCTGATAATCTCTCAGAAGGAGCTGCAGCTCGACTGAGGGCTTGCTTTCAGCGGAAACACACAACACAATTTAAACTGTTAACGTAATGTAATTAAATAAACACTGATTTTAAGCAACAGACTGTTGCTGAAGAGTATCCCAAGCGTTTTGTTAGCAGCTATTTGTGAATTCAAGAGTCGACTATGGAACCTGAACGTTCGTTTAAGTTTCTTCGGGTGATAATTGGCTTTTCTCCATCATCCTGTGGTCTTGGTGTCGCGCTGCACCTGCTGTAGCGGCATCATTTACCGCTATCACCGTGTACAATGAACACGAAGCTCACCGACAAACCGCACTGCATTTCCTGTGACTTCTTCGGCGAAGTGCTTTTGATGAGAAGCTGCAGAAGTAGGAAGTTATAGGTCGGCAATGTCACATCCCAGATCAGATGATGTAGCGCTCTCAGCATTCACATCCGAACATCTGCTTGTTGAGACTGCTCTTGCAGCAACATGATGCAGCACAGACCACCAGCTCTTAATATGCACCAATCAGGCAGAACATTATGACCGCCTTCCTAATATTGTGTAGGTCTCCCTCTTGTGCCTCCAAAACAGTTGTGTCTCATCAGAGAATGGACATGGGCCTTCTGAGGGTGTCCTGTGGTGTCTGGTAACAGAATGTTGTTAGTTGGGGCCTTTGGGTCCTATGGGTTGAGGGGAGGGGCCTCTGTGGATCATCCCACAGATACTTGATCAGTTTGGGATCTAGTGAATTCTGAGGCCAGGTCAACACCTTGTGCTGTTCTTCATGTTTTTTTAGTTGTTCCTAAAGCATCTTTGTGTGTGTGCCTGTGTCAGGCTGCATCCTGCTGGGGATGGCTGCTGCCATCAAGGAGTGTCATTGCTATGGGGTGGGGGGTGCCTGGTCTGGTCTAGGTGGGTGCTACATGTCTTAGCAACATCCACATGAATGCCAGGTCCAGATGTTTCCCAGCAGAACAACTGAATTGTCACAAGACGGTCAATGTTATTTACTTCTCCTATCTGTGGTTTTAATGTTGTGGCTGATCTGGTTACTTTATATGAGTAAACTGAGAATTTAGTCCAGTGGGTTTTGGACTGTTTGTTGGACACATCACCTCGAACTTAATATCACAACCAAATTCGTTTTGCTATTCATTGACCTTTTTACAAAAATAAGAAGACTCACCAACAGAAGTCTTATATTGCACAGGCACTCGTACTGAAACATTTCTAAACCCCAGACATCCAACTAAAATCCACTCTTAAAACATTTGATATAAATGTAGACAGAGAGGCTAAATTCAACCAACTAAGACGGAAGCATATGTTACTCCTGCTGTCCTGCACTTAGCTTTATTAACAATGTTCTCTTGGATGAGCTGCGCTGTCAATTAAGACCGTATGACTCTGACACACAAAATCTACACAATCTCACAAATCCTCCAAAGGCTGTCGGCGTGTTTTTTTTTTCTTTGCTGATCATTAACATTAACAATCACAACAATTAATCTTAATTCAAAGGAACAATTGCGCGCCTGCATCAGATATGAGGATGATAATTCTGACCTACAGCGGGGAAACTTGGTATTTAATTTACACATTAATATTCTGCAATTGTGGCAAGTAGTCACGATTAGGCGCCATTAATTCCGCAGCCTTGGGAAAAGCACGAGCCGGGGCCGTTTGATGGAAATATGAATGGATGAGAAGCGGCGAGTTTGCAGCAGATTTCTGGAGCTGTGTGATGGAAACAGAAGCCAGTGATGTGTGCCTCGGACCCTGTCTGTTTGATTTTGTTTGGCAGGCATTTACTTTTTTTTTTTTTTTTTATATGTGGACCCATTTATCTTTTCACAGCACTCATCTGATCCAGCTCGTGTGGTCTGTGAAGTTGATATGTTGCAGGGATGATGGCTCAGCGAGGCGTTTCATGTCGGAGGGAGTTAATGTACTGGCATATGGGGAGGAATGAATTAAGTGCAACAGATAGCGTCTCGCAAAAACCGGGGCGTGTAGAGCATCTAATTTCATCAGTTTAGGATGGGAGAGGGAGTTTAAGGAAGAGAAATAGTGAAGGTCATCCTATGGGGCTGTAATGGATCTCTTTAACAGTCAAACAACTACACCTTTTCTGACTCTCATGCCCTCGTTCTCTCTCGGTCTCCCGCTCAGCACACACACACACAAACACTCTCGCACACACACACAGAGACGCACACAAGCGCTGGCACCTTGGGAAATGAAGATGGATGATGAGCACCTTGCTAAGCAGGGCTGCGAGAGGCTTAGGAGATAATGTTGGTGCACACACACGGTACACCGGCGTTTTACAGCCACCTACTTCGTCTACACACATTGTGCGAGGCGCCAACATATTTCACGAAGCTCGCGACGCCTTGTCATGCAAAATAGATGCGTCTAGCTTTGTTTCATTGTTTTGTGGTCGCGTTGAACCGTTTGGCTCATTACAGCCGGAAGCTTTAAGCGTCGGGACGTCCTGTAGAGAAAGACGACGCCGGTGTGAAGCTTATTAAACAGGCAGTATAGAGTACAGAGGCTTAAACAGGAAGAGCGACTGTGATGTGATGTGATGTGATGCGCTCCTCTCACACAGGCAGCAGATAATAACAAGAGGCAAACGGCAACAATACAGGATTTTAGAGGACAAGTTAAAAAAATCTCATGATGATATGTTGGTAGATACTTAAATAACCATAAACCATAGACTTCCTGGTTGGAATGGTTTTGAAGCTTAGCGTGGTGGCTCCGGCCGCCGCCATCTTGGTAGCGCCTGACTCTGTCTAACTGCTTTAAAAATAGTCACAGGGGTGGAGTGTGAGTACAGTTGAGGCTGGCGCATGACGGCTAGCAACCTGTGAGAGCATGCACCGTCAGTCAAAATAGCCACACTTAGCTTAGCTTTAGCTTAATTATGCATAACTTTAAGGGATAATAGAATATAAACAGGTGAGTTATATGAAATTTGCCTCCATACAGTTATTGGGAATGGGGAAATTAGCTATAGAAACCGAAACTGTTTTTATTTCTGGTGTAAAATTGGACATTTTAACACGGAGTTCAATGGGGATTGACTCGGTTTTGGTTTCAGCCTCAAGTGGCCATTTCAGGAACTGCAGCTTTCGACTCTTAAGGCTGCTACACACTCCGCGGGAAGCGAGAAATTTGTTCTCGCAGCCTTCGTTTGGGAGTTCTCGCATGTTGTTCTTGACACACAGATCTTTTTTTTTAGATCTATTCTGCGATTGGTCAAAAATTGGAAGTGGGCGTGGTTATTCCAGAAAAGCAGAAATGCTAGCGGCCACTCTGTGAGCTTCCAGATGCTAATATTCGGTAATAACCGCTAATCTCTCCTGGGTAGAGATCGACATACTGTGTGCGGGTGCATGCGGAATGAACGGCGTAATGAGTGACTGGACGACATCCGGAAATAATAAGAAAAGTGTCTCTCGTGGTCGATCTCCCGCATCTCCCACAATGCATGAGTCCCTATGAAGACTTCCCCGGAGTTCATCACTTGAGTTTCTCTTGAAGTACAAATTACCTGACCAGAACTAACTTTTTTTCTTGTTCTCGCAGGCCGTAGGAACGAGAACAAATTGTAACAAGCATAATGCATTTGCTTCTATCAGACATATTATAAAATAGAAAATAAAACGTACACGAGTGGCTGCGCTGATGAAAAATGATACCAGTAGTACAATTTGGGAAAAGAGTGCTCTGGTGTGGGGCTGGGAGTCTGTATCTTTGGGTTGGGCTTTTTTTTCTCAACTATAATAAACAGAAATATGTGACACCGAACATTAAATGAGGTTGTGTTTTGCCTCGGCTAATTCATCATTATAATAAGATTGACCCGTAATATCAGCATGATCAATAAGTCAGACGGCCTCTAATACACAACCACAAAACAAAAGACTCATGCACAGTTGCATAATGTGCTAAACACACACCAACACACACCCACACACACACACACAGAGACATGAAGCTAGGCAGTTATTAATCACGTCAGGGGCTTGTTGTACTGACGGAGCTCCGTAGAGAGAAATGCTTCATTAATATCGGCCCTCGAGCCCCTTAGGTAGCACAGCTAACTGCACACACACACACAGATGCACACAAACACTAAACAACATAAGCTGTACAGACATACAGCACATGTATGTGTGGGCGCACACTGTGTCTTTACCTCGCTGCATGTGCACATCGATCTTGACCCGGCAAGAACACTCCCACTCGTTCATGCATAGAAAACGTCTGCATCAATAATCATCACACACACACACACACACACACACACAGGTGTTAGGACTGCGAGAGTCTGGTTGACTTATTTATTTATTTCTTTATTCACCCGCCGCCTCTATCCAGGTCAGGTCATCTCCAACAGCTTAATGCACACAAGGCTCTCAGGCAACCTCTCCCTCGCTAGGTGTTTGAGGACTGACAGCTAAATAAGGGAACACACACGCGCGCATGCGGGTGCAGCCGGGTGCTCGTGGCGGTGCAGCGTGGCGCCTGCTGCCGAAGCGGGAGCAACGCGGCGAGGCTTTGATTTCCTCTGATTCTTGTCTCGTTGGGGTGGAAGCGCTCCTCTCTCTGGTGACGCTGAGTGTTTGTCTGCCGCTGCCGCCGTTTGATGTTTTTATAGCGACTCCCTAAATCTCTGTGGGACTCGCTAACTGACCCCCCCTCTTCCCCCTCCCCCACCAGGATGCAGGCAACTAGCAAACACATGCCGGGGCACAAAATGAAGTGCAAAGGAAGTGACTGATTGGAGGGGGGGAACCATAAGAAAGTGCCCAGCTCAGCTTCCTGTTTGCACGGGCCATTGTTTTCTAAAGTAGCAAGAGAGGCCTGGTGAGGATGTGTATGCACGCAGACCCCTCCACACATGTACTAACCCTGACAAGATTAAGATCCGCCCCTCGCTGCCAAGCCCCCAGTTGCAAATAAATGGATGCAGAGTACACAATAATTAAGTGACAGACTTGATACTGAATTCAAAAGGCTCCGGCGCGATTTGCACTTTTAAGCGACTCTGCTTCTTTCCTGCCAGCGTTCTTTTCTAATGGTAATTGGCCATGGGAACATTTCTTTGTCGCGCGGCCCGAGTTCCTCGTTGAGGAGCTTCTGTGCAGTGCATCAAGGTTTTCTCACCGCCGCCGGTTGTCAGCCCTTGGAAGCGACGTAGACGCTCGAGACGCACACAAGTCAAAGCGGAGCAAGCGATCCGGTGGATTCCGTTCGCCGGGCATTGTTCTGTAATTACGCCGCCAACACGCTAGCCCGGATGCTAATCAAGTATGCCCACTTCAGACAATGGCGGCTCATGTTTGAGTTGGGAGCTGCTGATAGTTGAACAACAGGTCCTTTTGCTGAAATCGGTCAAGCAAAACTCTCAGTCTTTGCCGACGCAACATGTGGTTACATTTCTGGGGAGGTGAACGCCAGGCTACTGCACGGCATGGTCGGAGAAGCACTGGTCTACTGGCTTTCATAGTAGCATGATGCGTTCAGGTGTCATAGCTGGCAAACTATCTAGATGTAGGTATTATTTAGTAAATCTGTTTATAATTTCCCTGCGGCATACCTCCTGGTCTTCAAATTGCAGGGAATCACTGCACTAGAGCTCTTCAACCTGTCCATCAAAGGGCCGGAAGAATATTTAATCGTGCTTCTGACTACATGCACTCTCTTCCGTCACTCCCTTGTAAACAGAAAGGGGTCTTGGTTGACCGTCTTGACTCTGAAACGGGGACTTCTTGTGTTAACATACCGTGTCCATGTTGAACTGTGTCTGCTGATCATTAACTTGGTCTGGATTTACACCTGTAGAACAGGAACTAGCAGACTTGCGGTCTGTTCTAACTTCCCCACAAGTGTTACTGTAACTCACAGGGGAGGATGCTGCGGTTTTTAAGGATCACGTGACTCCCCGCTTGATCTATAGCTCAACAGCTGCATCCATGAAGAGGAAATGCAGAAAAAACAGGTGGGCCAGAGGTTAAGAGTGACTAGAAACTCGGTGTTGCTGTAAAACATTTCTGGAAACAATTAAGCGCTTAAGCGTCCCGGCACTCTTTACAAGATAAGAATCCAAGGAGAGAGCAGCAGAACCTCTGATGCTTGTAATTTCACCCTAACCTAAGCATTTAGATGTAATGGGAGGTAAATCTGCCCCAGGAATCTTCTGCGCTAACAGGGAGGTGAAGTGGAAGACTGGTTAATTGGCGGCCTCGTTAGCCATGCTGATGCACATCTCTGTAGATATCAAAGTCCTTGCTTGGCAGCACACAACGCAACAAACAAAGCTCCGAACAACACAAGGGCCGCGTATCATTAACAAACCACTAAAGTTGGAAATGAGCATCGCGCTTTCAGAATAAGATGCTTCAGCTTTCCGCGTAGACGCAGAAGTCCTGAAGTGACGATCTGCGCCCTGCAGCGGACTATCATCGTGTCATCACGCTGTCGCTTGGAAAGCAGCTCTGGTGTTTGTGCAGACCTTGAGGCCAGAAAGCAATGGAAGCAGTAATGGATGCACATTGTTTGACAGAAGTAGACGTAAAGCACCACTGACTCCGGCCATTGCACATGCAACTGCCTCTGTCAGTAACATCTATATACTCTGTCAGCAGGGCTTTATGCAGTGTTTTATTATTGAGCTTTCCAATGCTGCTGCTGATGTAACCTACTAAATGATGGACTTGGCATTTTCAGGTGTGTTCTTCATGTTTGATTTTCCTTTGCAGGGATGGCTAACATTTTTTTGTACCAATGGAAAAGCGTCAGAAGCTTGGCAGTGATTATGTGGTCTACGTTCCTGATGAAATGCACCCTAGGATGATGGATTTTTGTGCTTGAAACCAAACACCTGAGTATATGAAATGCTTCCTGCACTTTCTAAAATCCACCAATTGATACACCAACCCAGTATAATTTTTCTAGCTCTGGCTCGTGTTGCGCGTTCGCCGCTTCAAAGCACAACCGGCGATCTTTTCCAGGCATCTCAGAGCTGGCGATATTTTACACTGGAATATTCCAGCGTTGAAACGGTGGTGTGTGTGCAGGACGCGAGGTTGCACTTTCGAAAATATGTGCAGGCGATTACATTGTAATCAGCATCTCCAAGTCAGAACTTGTATTGGAACATCTCTCGAGACGAGTACAGCGTGATTCCTTAAATAGTGACTTCAGCGGTCTCTTTGGCTGAAACTGAAAAATACTAAACGCATCTTGAATAACCTGAATCATAAAAAAAACAACAACACAATGCTGTATCCTGTACAGCTGTTTTAGGCTGATTGGAGGGCACAGATCAGCACAGACTCTCTGGTTTCGCGTTAGCAGATCAGATCTGCAGATTCTCCGGTGTTTAGGAAAGTTGGTCGAAACTGACAACACGCGATAACCAACTTTTCATGCCAGAGTGACATCTGCTGCTGACATATTGTGACCTTCTATGTGAGGGGCGCCCGGAGACGCTTTGCTGCACACGAATAAAGAGATGCAATGTCGATCAAAGGGCGCGAAGGCGTGTGGTTGTGATTCTTTCATGCTGTTTTTCAGCTGCAGCAGAAAAAAAAAAAAAATCAAGATAATCTGAATCTAATCTAATTAACACGGCACGTCGGCGACAAAGGAAAAAATATTAGGCTGATCTCATAACGCTGCATGTTTATTACAATAATTAATTGGAAGCACAAAAATAGTTTTGCTTCGGGTGTCTGAGAGCGGCAGTTTGTGTCGACGGCGGCCCAGGTGCAAGTCCCGCATCCTCTCCTGTTTGTTCTTCCAGATTACAAGGGTACCACTCCGGTCTGAGCTTTGCTGGAAGACTAGGCTGGTGTGCCGAGGATGATTTCCTCTGTATCTTTCCTCTCTCTCATGCTGTAGCCCACGCAGATTTGCCTCTGCGGTTTGACACCTGAGTGTGTGCAGGTTTCGTGTGTTACATTATCTAAAGAAAGTGGTGGGCGGATGGAAGCACACAGCAGCACATCAGCTCTCGAACACACGCACACACACACACACACACACACACACACACACACGCACAGGAACAGACACACTCGCTTCATGGCGAGAAGACGACAAAATGTCAGGGCTGGTTCTGGGAGACAACTGCTGGTGCTGCTGTCGGCATGGAGACTGCTGCGGTGTAGGGTTGCAGCAGAAGACTGCCGCGCGTAAATTCACTTAAAATGTCAAAACACCTGAGGGGGGTGAGGGCTGTGCCTGGACCTGACAACTATCAACCTTTCCCTGCCTCACACACTCTGACAAAAACTGGTTGGAAACCTCAGTGATAACTGTGTAACCTTTCCAGTAAGCACTTTGGCCTTTATTTGTTTTCAAATCATATTCTTTTCTGTTTTTCTTAACACCAACACGAATTTAGGCAGCCCGTATTCTCCCTCGGGACATTTAAGGTGGTTTGCTGGTGTGAATAGTGTGTGACAAGTGTACTTCCTTGCATCTGGCGCCGCACTTTGCCGCCGAAGAGCCCAATAAACACGGCACATGCATATTTCAAAAGAGCACGACTATTAAGATTCCCATTAGCCCTCCTTTAGGCTTTCCTCTGTCTAATATATTCCCCGCGTGTTAATTGACAGAACCTGGCTTGATATTTAGTGACCATGAATTTCCCACAATGCTCTCTGCACTCGGTGGCGTGGCATTTAACAAAGCCTTAAAGGGGGAGGGGGGGTAAGGAGAATGCGGCGTTCAACCTTCAGCGTTCGGTGCAGCTGTTCCCACTGCTGCAGTGATTTATGGGAAGCCTAATCCAGGAGGCCGCTGTGGTTGGGTGTAATTTTTGTCACAGTGGAAATAATGCGTGATTTGTTTTAGGCTTTGGCGCTGCTGGGAGATACGAGGAGTCGTGTGATTTGTCGGGGAGCGGCCTTCTTTTTTTCCCCCCGGGAGACCGTTGCCCACATTTTGTCCGGTCGGCCAAGCAGAGATCGCGCCTTAAAAGTCCCTAATTCTGACCATTTCTGAAGGAGTAGATTCTGAAATTGTTGTCTAAAAGGAGCTGAGAGATGTAGTCGATTAGTCATTTTGCAGAAGGTCAATGGGCTGATTGATTTGTCTTGTAAAGCACTCCTCTAGACTTATTTCTTGGACTTAACCAACAATTTAAATGTGCCACAATCGGCTCTGGGAAATCAAAACAAATAGATTAATCATGGCTAGGGTCTGTTAACAACTCAATACCTGCCTCAGTTAAGGATGATATTTAGATTAACTTAGACAGTACCCTTTTTGCACGGCTAGTAGTTCTTTAATGACCCATTAACGGCCACAAACTCTTAAGGCTGCAGATTAAACAGCATTGTAAGTAAGTGGTGTCTCGGTCCGCCTGTTTACAGGGGAGGATTTAACCTCGTTTTAGATGTGCCGTGACCTGGATGACTGAGAATCCAAACAGACATTTGTAAATTGCATGTTTTGGCGTGTTTCTTGAAAATGCAACCAAACACGCAAGGTTTAAACACATCAACTAAAAATGCTTAGTCTCCTCTCTCAAGCCTATCGCCTGTCATCTGATGGGCTTGCTGCAAGCCACACAAGGCCGCGTTAGCCTCCTCAGCAAGCTGGCACTCTTTCTTTCTTCCTGTTTTAACCGCAGGAAATTTTCCCGTCGCCGCAGGCTGTGTGAGCGGCTGACTGAATGTCTGACTGAACGGCTGCCTGGCCGACTTGAAAGGGACTTTCAGACCTAAGGCTGCTGCTAAGTGTCCTCGACTTACAGTAATTGGTTGGCTTAGGGCTCCTCAGAAATAAAAAAAAAAAAGGTTGTCATTGCCAACGACATCTCCCAAAAAGACCTTTAGGAATATTTACAGTAAGGAGCGATTGGTCCCCGGATCCACGGCTGGCAACGAGCGTAGGGGCGTACGTGTGGGTGAGAGAAAGTCGGAAAGATGATGCGTCTCTGGAGAGGTTTTAAAAGATGTTGTTTAACAGCAAGAAAATGTTGCCGTGATTATCATCGCGCTTACAGCAAACAGAGGAGACTGGTGCTGCCGAGGAAGTCTGGTGGACTGCTCGCGACAAAAACAAAGTGACATTTTTACTGCATTAGATGTTTGTAGTACTTGTGTAATACGCCGCTAAGTTATTGTTGCGCCCATCCGTTTATCTTGGAATGCCAGTGAAGTGTTATCAAAGGCGGCTATAATCTCTTATCGTATAATCAGCGTGCACGCATTTAGTCTGATTGCTCTGAAACCACAGTTTACATTAAGTTTAAGCCCTCCGGGACTTGGCTACCGTTGTTGTTTTCATGGTTCTTCATTATAAGGTACACATTGTGTATCATGGTTTCTTCACCGTAGCCTGTCCTGTTTGGATAAAGCTCCACCTGTAACGCCACGTACTGTCTTAAAGAGGTTACAAATAAAACCAAATTTTCCTTATTTCTTGACATAAACGCAATACAACTGTGGTTGGTTTTTCAGACTCGTAGCTCAAGGCCTCAGGAAACGGACAAAAAAAAAGTTTCAATTCACTTTGCTTATAAAAAGACCCCAGAGAGTTGAGTGAGAGTTTAAAAATGAGATGGTCTCGGGGGGTCTAATTTGTTTTTTTTTTATTATTATTTTTAGTTCTTACAAGTTAGCTCGGCTGTCTTACTGAATATCCTAGGTTCACCATTTTGGTTACTGTGCACGGTAGATGGATTCTTTCAAGATTCAAAAGGTCTTGGTGTTTGGCTCAAACACGGTAGACCAATCAGCGTTTGTTGCTCCTTTGCGACCACCTTGAATCAAATACTGTAAACAATGGTGCACCAACTACATGGTTAGCTACACTTGGCTAGCTTTCTTCTTCAAACCTCTGATGGACGTATGGTTCATCTAATCATCTTTAATCGTTCGTCTTTTGCAAACCGCTTCTAAAGACGACTTCTGACCTATTTTGTTGCAACAAAGCATTTCGTGTCCGGACTGAAATATTTCAACAGCTGTAGAGAATTGACGAAGGCACTCATGCGCCCCTGAGGATGTACTAAAATTACTTGAATCTTCCCCTTGCACCACCACCAGGTTGACGGTGTTTGAACTTTGATACAGTTCATGGTCCCCAGCGGACTAATATACACTGATCATAACATTATGACCACCTTCCTAATATTGTATAGGTCTCCCTTGTGCCTCCAAAACAGTTGTGATTCATCAGAGAATGGACATGGGTCTTCTGTGGGTGTCCTGTGGTTAGGGTTAGGGTTAGATACTTGATCAGTTTGGGATCTAGTTAATTTGGAGGCCAGGTCAACACCTTGTGCTGTTCTTCATGTTTTTTTGAGTTGTTCCTAAAGCATTTTTGTGCATCTTGCGTGTAATGGCTACGGGGTGGTGGTGCCTAGTCTGGTCTAGGTGGGTGGTCCACGTTTCCCAGCAAAACATTGTATTGTCACAAGATGGTCAACGTTATTCACTTCTCCTGTCGGCGGCGTTAATGTTGCGGCTGATTGGTGTATAATTTGGTAGTTTCTTACGAATGGTGACAGCTCAGATATGCAGACAAAGCATTATACTTCCTCTGCCCTCAACTTTCTGTCTAGTCGCTTGCTTAAGAAAACCACATTGATGTCTTCAGCAGTAATCTGTCTGCACTGACAAGGTTTTTTCTTAATCCCTTAACATGTAAAAGGAAACCGCTTCTTCATCTTACATGTGTCTGAAATCAAGTTACTCCTGAAAGCGCGGACTAATGAGATCACATATAATCACATTCAGTGTTGCTGAATTGGTCTAGTAGCGACATCCTCTTTCTGACAGAAAGGTACAGGCTATATGGGGCTATGCAGATTTAATTCAAGTTAGCAATTTCATTTCCCATGGTTAACACACCTCAAGAGTTTAAGCTTATCTCTGCCCAGCTTTCCTCTCCCAGTCCACCCTCGTATTTGACCCGTGCCCCAGGGTTTTTGAAGTACATTCCCCGAGGGCTAGTAAGAGGAGGAGTTAATGCGCACCTTTGAAGGTTCCAGACAGGAAAAGGAGGAGATAAAATAATGCACGGTGTAGTGAAGGGTCACCTCTGTCATGTGGAACGGTTGCGAGACGGCCCACCTGCTGCTCTCACTGTTCCTAATTGGGGTTTTTTACCAGTTCCCGGCTTCCCATAGGGGGTGTTTATGTCTTTTTGCTACAAGAGAGCAGAAAATAGGAGGCCGGAGAGAATGAAGAGAAGAGGGGTTAAAAGTGGAGATGTCCAGGAGGATATTAGCCGAAAATGAGTGGGAAGGGGGGGTGAAATGGAACTGAACGTGAGAGAGAAAGTAATCAAAAGAGTTGAATATATGGCCTCTTCTCTGTTAAGAAAGTGGAAGCTGTGAAACTGTAGAGGAGAGGCTGTTTTACCCAAAGAGGTGCATGTTGGATTTGTTAAAGCACACTCCCGGCATCAACCTGTTGGAGCCGAACAAGAGAGAGCAGCTTAACTTGCCGTAGGAGAGGTTACAAAGTGCTGAACTCCCACACTAATCAAGCTTTCTCCTTGTGTTTTCTCCCTCTCTCCTCTCTCCTCTCTGCCTCCCTGCGCCGGTCGTCATCCACATCGATCACCGCCATCTAGGTAAGAAAACTTTTTCCTCTTCTTCTTCTTGTTGTGTGAGTTTGTGTGTGTGTGTGTGTGTGTGTGTGTGTGTGTGCTGTTTAAAAGTGTGGGAGGTTGGGTGGGGCGTGAGAACTGGCAGGGTGGCAGAACCAAACATGCGCGGCATATTAATGACGCCCCGGCGGCGCTCACACACACAAGCAGCCCTCCAACTTATAGCGCACATGTGTAAATAGGATCGCTGTCAAACGGCCAGCATTACGCCTCTCGCGGACCTCTTTCAGCCTTAAACGCATAAAGAGACACTTTCTCCTTCCGTTGTCTGCCAGAAAGGGAGATTAACCGCTGAGAGGGAAAGGACGGAGAGTGAAAGAAGGACAAAAACTGCATCGAAGGACGAATCTTTAAGTAAAGCTTGAATAGAAATTTTGGTACTTTTTACAAATGAAACTGCAACTATTGATGGAGCATTTGTAACCCTGTTTTTTTTATGTTATTTTGAAACACACTGGGCCTGTTCAGACCTTGGATTAAGATCCGATCTGGGCTTTTAGGTACGTGCGTTCAGACCTGACATTAAACATTAAACGCGCGTCTCCAAATGTGCGTATGTAAATAAACCCCGACATTATCTGGGGCGCAGTAGAATATTCATTCATTCATTCATTCATTCATTCATTTTCTTTAACCACTTGTCCTGTGAAGGGTCGTAGAGGGCTGGAGCCTATCCCAGCTGTCATTCGGCGAGAGGCGGTGTACACCCTGGACAGTTCGACAGTCTATCGCAGGGCTGCAGTAGGCTGTAGTAGAGCTAATGTCTCTAATGGATCTCTACCGCCGCTCCAGAACCGAGAACAAACACTTTAGGAACAACTCAAAAAAAAAAAACTTGAAGAACAGCACAAGGTGTTGACGTGGCCTCCAAATTCACTTGATCCCGAACTGATCAAGTATCTGTGGGATGATCCACAGAGTCTCCTCCCGCCAATCCACGTAGAATATTGTAAGAGCTAATGTCTCTAATGGATCTCTACCGCTGCTCCAGAACCGAGAACAGCCCTGTTTTATGTGTGGGGGCGTCGTGACTTTGACTTCACGTGTTAAGTTAATATTTACTGAGAACGGTCCTGACGTCAGTTGGATCTGCACTAAGCTGGAAGTTTCCATAATCTCCAGTAATAATGGTAAATAAAAGCGGCGGTGAACCACATCAACAATTAACACAGAATCGCACTCGTGTACTCGAACTAAATACTATAATTTTCAGTTCTTATTTAAGTCCGTGTAGCTGTGAATTAGCTAAAAAAATAAATAAATCTAACTTACGGGGCAGCAGCACCGCTGTTGAGTATAGGAGGTCTCTAATGTGACTCATTGCGTTTGCACTACCAAAGGAATTGGGACACATGCGACCCAGACCGCCTCCAGACCAGATCTCAATGCGTCCTGGGGGTGCTGTTTACACCTGTCTAAAACACCAGTTAATGCAAGGTCTGAACGGGCCCGTTAAGGAAAAGAGGAAGAGATTTCTCGCTCACATTAGACGCCTGTGATCGTACGTGACCTCAGCGCCTCCATATTTCATGCTGTGATTTGAATTATGAGTCAAGCAAAGAGGTAAAACCACAAGCGGCTGTAACGGGAAACAGCCTGTTTTGACTAGCGGTTCAATCAAAAAAACAAAAAAAAATATGAAAGATATTTATATTCATCTTCAATATAACCTTCTGAAAATCATCACCGTTTCCTCACGCAGCGGCGCTCTCCCCTGCGAGGCCGCTGTCTGCCTGTCCGTCACTCTCCGAGCCGCGCGGTAGCTGACAGCTTGACTGTCTGAGCCGTCTGCTGGTTCACTGGGTCATTTTCTTTCTTTTCTTTTTTCTTTTTTTGTTGTTTTCGCTCCTGGGGAATTAATAATTCAAGGCGATATTAAAGCTTTTTCTTTGTTTTTGCTTTTGCTCTGAGCTTGAAATTGATTGCTTCTGAGAACGTGTCGGGCTGCGGCGATGCTCCTGCGATTCACCGGTAATCCCCAAACCAGAGAAGAAGACGATGAAAAGTGTGTGTTTGTTCTAGGTAGCAGTGTGTGATTTTAAGCGTGTGTGTGTGTGTGTGTGTGGTGTTTGCAAATTAACAACCCCTGTAGCTCATAGAGGAAGCGGCGGAGTCCTCAATTAACATACATATTTGCTTACATGCCCAGCCAGTGGTAATAATATATACTTTGGTACTGCATATTACGCTCGTACGTGGTTAACTTACTCCCACTTGTTTGGCCGTAGCTCAGACGTGCATTTGCATATAAACTAAAAGCAAAGGGCAACAGTTTCTTTGCCCGGGGTTAATATTTCAGAGGTGTCGCTGTAACAGTCAACAGATCAAAACACCCCTTTCATTCCCACCCGTCCCGTCCTTCTTCCAGAACATTACCTCCCCTCTTTTCCCTCCCTTCCTTCCCTTCTCCCCCTCTCCCGTGTGAGGTCTGCTGGTTGTTTACGGCAGCCGGTGGGAGGGTGTTTGGTTGTGCTCTCTGCGGGGCTGTTTGCAGACAAACAGAGCTCTGAAGGGCCGCTTCGCCCCGCTCCCACGCCGGCGGCTTGAGACGATGCGTTCGCGGCGTCCGCTGTTTTGACAGGAGCGGGGCGTCTTGACCCCATCGAGGAATAGAAGGAGGGGAGGAGGAGGAGGAGGAGGATGTCTGTTCGTGTTGTATGTTTAGCAGTTGCCGGTTTGTTAGACGTCCTCCGTCCACACTGGTTCCTCGCCAGTAGAAAATCAACAACGGCAAAACAGACGAACCACGTCCCACCTGAAAAATGGAATGGACCAGCGTCCTTTAGGTAGCCTAGCGAGGGTAAACAACTACACAACAGTAGTTAATCAGATTTAGAAACGTTGATTTTGGCATTTCAGTTGGCACGCTTTAGGAACAACTCAAAAAAACATGAAAACAGCACAAGGTGTTGACCTGGCCTCCAAATTCACTAGATCCCAAACTGATCAAGTATCTGTGGGATGATCCACAGAGGCCCCTCCCCTCAACCCTTAGGACCCAAAGCCCCCCGACTAACAACATCCTGTTACCAGACACCACAGGACACCCTCAGAAGGCCCATGTCCATTCTCCGATGGATCCCAACTGTTTTTGGAGGCACAAGGGAGACTTACACAGGTGGTCATAATGTTCTGCCAGTCTATAGTACTAACGCTAGCTCGGCCAACCTGACTGGTCACATGACTTGTGCAGGTCTTAGCTGTTTGTCACCTGTTCCCTTCCCTCTTGTTCTGTCATACCACTGAATGATGAACTTTTCCCGTGTTTATTTATTTATTTATTTATTTTTTTTACTTTATCTCCAGCACACACTCTTTCTCCTCCCTCCCTGCCCTCCCTCTCCTCTCTCCCCCAAGTCCCTCCATCCCCGTTCAATAAACTCCGGCTTCATTTGCCACAGCGTCCGCGGCAGGCTGTTTGGCAGACCTGACGGCCCTGTCGCACGGTCCTGACGGCTGAAAGCGGCGCACCGAGCACACTGGCCGCATTGTGCTTTTGATGAGGCCCTACATCTTAGTCACTCGAGAGAGAGAGAGCCCGAGCCCGTGTGCGATGTAGTGTTTGTGCGCGCGTAGCCCCGGCGGCGAGAGCGGGTCCTGTGTGCCCACGCCGCGGACTCTCAACGCACAGATGCGAACACGACACGTGCACGGTCGCCTTCCGGGCAGCTGACAACGGGCTGCGCGGATGCTTATTAATAACCTTTGTGATAATAATGTGTCGAATGGTAAACAGGAAGGGCCGGGGTATGATCAATGCTGGGGCGCTGCCTTCACATATATATCTGGCTGAGGCAGCTCCATCTCCATCTCCATCTCCCCCACCCCGCTCTCCGTCTCCATCTTATCCACTGTAAAGCTTTAAATCTTTGGCTCCGCTCTGGCTGCCAAAAGTCTCCACAGAATAACTCTTCCTGCCCCGTTTAATGGTTTAACTACTTTAAAGAGGGGGCCAAGGCTTTCTGTTGTCTCTCACTCTTTAATCATATTAAGTGCCGGGCAAGAACGACAGCTTCATTTTTTGATGCGCACTAAAGCAGTCTTCATATCTCAAGTGCTCGACTGCCCACTCATCCTCTCGCGTCCTCTCACAGAGCGGATGCCTCACTCAAGAAGGCCCCGTTTTACCTGTGCACGCAACGTCCGAATGCGTCGTACACTGGCTCTCCTGTTGTCTTATTTCACTTCGCGTTTCTGTCTTTGACGCGCACACCGGGAAAGAAAATAAATGTATAAAAAACGTCTTCCCACCTGATTGCTTTCCCATTTTTCTTGCAGAGAGATTTATGGTTAGGGGAATGTTGGAGACAGGCTATTACCATGTCCTGTTTGAACTCATCAGTCAGACAAAGTGGTCGCAGGCCCTCACCAAGACGCCTCCCCCCCGCTCTCGCCCATGTTAACCCCGCTCCGGTGGTTGCTCCTCGGTCTCCCACACGGTCTTGTTTTTCATCAGCTTTAGGCAGCAAACTCGATCCCAACACGCCACTTAGTTTTTGTTTCCCCCCCCCCCGAGTCGAGGCCGGACGTGGTGCCCTGCGGAGAATCAGATGTTTATTCCGCAAATCGGGACCACTTTAGCCAAACTGCAAGCGCAACATGTGCAAGAATTTACTTTGGTGGCCTTGATGCTGAGATGCTTTGACATTTTTATTTGTTTTGTAGCAGAATCCAACGACTAGTTGACTGCAGCTTCCGCTTTTGGGAACACAGGCCGTAACTTTTCTGTTTTTCTGTTGCCTGCAATAAGTTCCTGGAGGAGGGTTATGAAATGAAAACGTTTGAGACGACAAACCAGATCTTAACATTTACACATATCACTGGGATCCCTGACAAGCTGAGATTGGATTGTCAATCGAGGGAACGGTTAATGAATGGTTTCGGGATAAAATTGGCAGCACTTGCGCTAATTAACATAATCCATTGACCAACTGCTGGTTATGTGTGTGTTTATTTTAGCAGGGCAGCCTGGTTGGAAATGAATCAGTCGATTTTAGTCCAATATTTGGAGACAGAAACCTCTGGGAGGCCTCGAATGATCATTTTTTGGCGAGGCTGTCACCACACAGGTGTATATTAGTAGTCTAGAGCAGTATACACTGATCAGGCATAACATTATGACCAGAGAAGCAAATAATATGACCATCTTGTGACAATACAGTGGTCTGCTGGGAAACTTTTGGACCTGGTATTCATTCATGTGGATGTTACTTAGACATGTACCACCCACCTAGACCAGAGCAGGCACCCCCACCCCATAGCAATGACACTCCTTGATGGAAGCAGCCATCCCCAGCAGGATGCAGCCTGACACCGCCACACCTACTGAATATTAGGGAGGTGGTCATAATGTTATGTAAGTGAATTAAAGATATGACAGTTTGCTTCCAAACATTATTTCCCTCATCTTTCTACCGCCCTTTTCCTTTTTTCTCGTGCACCTTTATTTAAAACACCTTTTGTCTACTCTTCCGCGCAGCTTTGTCCTTCATCCTTCTGTTGTGTAGTTAAGCAAACAATGCTTAAGTTGTTGATGCCTCTGGCGCAATACCCACAGAGATTTCATGTAAACCGTCAAGGCTGCTTCCTGCACCAGCGTCTATTATAGTAGTAGGGGAGAGTTTGTGGTGCGTGCTTTGTGTTGGATGGGAAGGAAGGCGGACGTCCTCGCTACCCTCGGTGCGTCTGAACTTCCTCGGTGGACTCCCGTCGCTGAGGGACGAGCGCTGTCAGATCCTTTGCAGCTGAGCGTTGATCTGTCTTCTTTCCCACTGTACCACACACACACACACTCTCTCTCTTACACTGTACTGTCAAGCCACCCTGTTCCATCCCTGTAAATGTAATTAGAAGTGACTGTGCTTTGGTTTAAGATGTATGGAGAGGAGACAGCAGTCTGCGCTTTCCCGCTGCATTGTGTTCAGTAGCTCGAGGATATCTCACTAGCGCCGGCTCGGTCAACACAAGCAATGAAGCCCACACAGCTCACTGCATCATCTTGACGTTGTTAGAGCCCATATATATATTTTTTTTTTTTATTCGGCCTGTGTAGTTCACAATAGGTGGCTGGTTTGCTGCCCGTCCTGTCACGCGGATGGCGATATTGTTTTATAAGCTCCCGCAGACTGGCGTGCTGGCAGGCTTCAGTCCTGGCCTGCGGTCGGTTATCACCGCGAGTCCTCCTGAGCCGAAGCCGTGGCATCCGTTTCAACCTCGCAACGCCTGCCACCGAGCCTGAATTCCTCACTTATCTACAGGCAGCAGAATGGGTCTCGGGGGACGGGAGAGAGTGAGGAATTTACTCCCTCACGCTCGTAAGCTGCCCCCCCCACCCCCCAGTCCCCGCACACAAATGTGTTCAAGGAGTGCGGCATTAGCCAGTGAAGTAGCCATGTATGTTCTTGAGTACGTATCAAAGCTTTCCAGAGAGCCTCTTTTTCTGCCTCATTTTCTTCTCCCCCCTTCGTCTTTTCTCTTCCTCTGACACTCCTCAGCTCGCGGTGCGTTGGAGCACAGGAGTTGATAGGGGTGTGTGCCCACTGATAACTAAACACTCTCAGGGAGCTTACGGAGCAAACGCCGCCGAAAATTCCCTCCATTGTGCTCCAGAACCTACGCCGGGATAGCAGGCTGTCAGCTGGTTGACGTAAACAGATAACCGAGCCAATCCCAGGGTTGACTGTTAAATAGGCGAGCGCGGCGAGTGGATATTAGGCTGTCCTGTTTAGCAAGCGTGGCACAGCCGAAGGCTTGTTTTGCTCCAGTCAACACAAGTGCTGTTTGTCATCCCTTAGGAGTGCTCATCTGAGAATCAGGGCTTCCTGACAAGTCACATTGAGTGAGATAGTGGAAGAAGGGCGGTGAGTGATGCCAGATTGCCTTTCCACTGCTGCTCCAGAAAGCTTGATAAGTGCAGCGCAGGGATAGAGTGGCTGTTAACAGCAGTGTTACAGGTGTCATTCATTCGAGCAAGGGCCCGTTTTTCCTCTCACAATGATGCCCCAAATCAGTGTCACACTGTAGCTCTAATCCTGTCCTGCTTTGTGTGATAGACAACCATGCTTAGGTTCAGGATTTTTTCTTTTTTTTTCTTTTTTCTAAGCTCTCCACAAAAACCAGAACACTTGCATCTCAGAGTGCTGTCTGTTTGGTGCAGCTGAATGTGTGGTTTGGTTTGTTTAGGCTGCTGTGCTTGCTGTCGTTTGGACTAAATAGCGTGCGGAAACCACTTGAAAAGGAGCATCTTGGTTGCCTTTTAAGTAAAAAAATTTGTCGCCCGCATTTGCATCACAAGGGGCCAAACCGATGTGCAGACTGTGGGAACAGGAGGAGGAATCAGTCTCCTAAAAGTAACTAATGTTGGAGACTTTCCTGCTCAGCTGTGAATATTGATTAAGACACTGACGTCTTGTACTTGTGTCCTGTATTTGACAGATATTTAGAAAATAAAATGTGCAAAATCGATGTTGCAATCCCCTCACCTGATGGACAAGATGGTTTGGTGCTCAGAGCCCTCCGAGAAGTAATTCTTGTAAAGGTGAATGGAACGTACTACCAGTCTATCTTCAACCAATCAGTTCCTTCTTGCTGTTGTCAGACTACCAGTAGTTCCTCATTGGGCTCTATGAAGCAAAACAATGGTCGTTGTTGTTGGCCAAAAGTTCCAGATGGATTTTTGGGTGATCAAGAGAAACATAAGCAGCCTTTGCAAGAGTACCCTATGGTACAAACTGGCTTTCCAAACACAAACACATTGATAAAGGGGATTGAGTCATGCCACAACATTATGACCACTGACAGGACCATCTAGGGACACTACAATGTTCTGTTGGGAAACTTTTGGACCTGGCGTTCATTCGTGTGGATGTTACTTAGTCATGTATCACCCACCTAGACCAGACCAGACCAGGCACCCCCACCCCATAGTAATGACACTCCTTGATGGCAGCAGCCATCCCCAGCAGGTTTAGGAACAACTCAAAAAAACATGAAGAACAGCACAAGGTGTTGACATGGCCTCCAAAATCACCAAACTGATCAAGTATCTGTGGGATGATCCACAGAGGCCCCTCCCCTCAACCCACAGGACCCAAAGGCCCCACACTAACAACATCCTGGTGCCAGACACCACAGGACACCCTCAGAAGACCCATGTCCACTCTCTGATGATGTTTTGGAGGCACAAGGGAGACCTACACAATATTAGGAAGCTCAGGTAGTTGATCGTTGTAAGTTAAAGCATAAAAAGTGAATTTTATTGTGACACCGAGGCAGAAACCGTGCATATTATTGTTGGGTCATGTTTGGCTGAGGCCTAATCCTCTTAGTAAAGCAGAATCTGGGCTGATCCGATGGAATGAATCAGTGCATCCCAAGCTAGGATACACCTATTTAAGCACATAATGCGGTGCGGCATGACTTCCTGTCAATCACTAGAATGAGCAGTTTATTTTCGAGGGTCTGTGTGTATTCACGATGATATTCTCCAACCAGAACTAAAAAGGCAGCCATGTATCATTTAGTGAGTTTGTTTACCCTGCACGTCTAAAAGTGACCTTCTTATCAGGATAATTGATCGGACTTTCTCCTTCAAATTCTGGTCAGGGATCCTGTGATTTTTTTTCTTCTCCTTTACCGAATACCAAATGCATAGCTGCAGCTCTTAATCACATCACAGCTCCCAGTGTGAAACTCCCATCGCCCCTATGGAGGAAAGGGAGCGCATTGCACAAATGTCTATAGGACGCATTGAACAAATGTCGAATAGGTCCCCACAGGACCCCCTATCGAGCTTGTGTCTCGCAGCCCGAGATTGTGTTTGTGTCTCTGTGTGCATTTCCACTCTCCTCCCATCTCTCCCTGTTTATTTCCTCTCTCTCGGCCTGTCTCCTTGAACCTCCGTGCCCCGCTCTTCCCTTCGACAAAAGCGCTCATTCGTGTGTCTCAGCCGTTTCCCAGAGGAGGCCTGTGGGCTGAGGAATCCCCTTCAGAGAGTGGGCCTTTATCTGGAGCCATGCCAGCAGTAGGAGAGGCCTGGTTTAAAGGAAAAAAAAATAAAAAATAGACCCTCTGTAGACTCGCTGTCAAATACGAGAGAGAGGCAGACCTGATGGATATCTGAGCTACTCGGAGACACTGGCACGGCGAGGCCCGGCCCGGGCCGGGCCGGCCAACAAAAACTGCCGGCCTCTATCGCGCTCTCCCACTCGTGTTTGTTCATTTCCGCTCTCAGGCCTGTCTGATTTCATCTCCCTCGCTCATCTGTTTCCTGGTTCGTGCTACTCGTGGCGTGCCGTGCCATTCCCTGACAGGGCGCTGAAGTTAAAAATCACACTCGACACTAGTGTGCGTTTTTTAATTTTGAAGGTGAAGAGGAAAGTTGTCGTAGGCTTTACAAGGCTGAGTTAGATGTGGAGTCAGAATTCAATCATTTTCTCAATAATGAGTTTTTCATTTGAATTGTGATCAAAGATGCCACACAAAGAATTTCTCGCATGCAGTTGAAGGTTATTAAAACTTTCAAGTGTCTTCAGGTTTTTCTTTAATATAGCAGAGGGGAATATTTTCTACCGGGGATGCTTTAGTATGCTGCAGCTGTGGTTAAAACCTGACCAGTATAACAATCTCCTTAATGACTATGCGATTCTTATTCTCTCCTGCTTTTGCTTTGACCCAGATTTCACTGTTGCCTTGTTTAAAATCACGAAGCACACCTCTAGAAAACAACATTTTGTTTCTGCTGTTCCAAGCCCTGGAGGAATGACAGGAGTCCCTTATATTTCAACGTTCATCGAGTGAGTTTCGGCTGAGCGATGAGCCAATTAAGCCTAGCCGCCGAGGTAGTCTGATTACTGGAGCTTACAGCAACGATACGGCCTAATTCGGCTGTAATGAGCGTGGCCGAGGAGGCTGGCATTACTCACTTTTTAAAAGCCTCCTTTCCAAAGATGAGCTCATTCTGTGTACTGTTTCGGGAGAACCTGGGCTTTTTCAGATATCCGCCAAGTCCACACAAAGTCATTGTTCATCTCCAAAAGTCGGTGTTGTTGTCATAACACGGTGAATCACGGATCAGGCGCCGCGCCATGCTGAAAGTACGTCTGGAAAAGCTGACTGGGAGCTTTGTTAAAAGCAGCGCTGCGTGTTCACAGGGAAGAGTTGGACACTTTTGGATAAGCGCGCTGTCTGTGCACATGAGCGCACACGGCCAAGTTGAGAGCTTCAAGCATTTATAACAATTATAACTAATGATCTAATTGCAAAACTAAAGAAAGCCCTGGTGAATTGTGTAGCTGTAACCCTTTTAGATAAAGGGACACTGATAAATGAGCTCCGTGGTCATTTAAGCAAATATAGTTACTGGTAAAATTCATCGTCCAGACAAATCTCTTGATCCTTTAAGGGCGTCATCGTGTAGAATTTATGTCGATCCTACGATCTTGCTGCTAATTTTTTAACCCCTTAAGTGTCACTGACGTCTCTCTGTGTCTCCACATTACATTTAATCTGCATTTAAATTGATTAGCAAGTCAATTAATCCCCAAATAGATTTACCACATAATGGAATTACCGTGTAATCTATTTTATACGCTGGAACTTGCGATAATCACATCCCTTGTTGAGTTGTTACCTTACACGAACTGTATATTAACTGCGCAAGCCTTATGAATAGTTGATGCACTTTAATAAAAATAATAATAAGACTATATTTTGCTTTTGCTGCATTTTAAAAACAGTTTATTATTCATTGTATTCAGCGAGGACTCCGGGCTGTCTGTAAAAAAGCATCTCATTTCACTTTTTTTTTCTTTTTTTTTCTTTATGCCATGACGCTTTGTAATAAACTTGAGGCCGAACTACATCAAATCAGGATCGGCCAATATCCTGTACAGCTCCTCAGGTATCCATATACAAGCAGACACACGGCAGCTTGCAAATACTGAAGCGCAGATTAATTTCCTCTGCCATTCTTGTATATTCACACTCCACCCCATGATGCCAGTAAGATGATACCTCCCTGCCTATCAGCAGAGAACCTTCCATCCTGTAAAAGACAGCCAACAGATGGTGCCTTTGACAGGGTTCGCCAGCATCCCGTGACTGATATCAACTGATGCGCTGCCTTGCCCGAGGAGCTCTGTAGGTGGAATTCCTTCTTTGACTTAATAGAGGTGAAGCGGCGCAGCTCAATCACAGGTTAAAAGTTTGCCCCTTTGGATTTAAAGCTGAGAAGAAACCCAGTAGCAAGTCTTAAGCATTAATCACAGTCTCTCTGCAAGGCCTTTGCTGGAGAGATATCGAAGAAGACCTCAGAGCCTCTCAAAGCAAAGGAGGAAAGCGAGGCCTTGTGGGCGCCCGGGGGTGTTTTCATGCACCCTAATTAGTCTCGTATTTGCCTGAAATGTTCCCTGGCTTTCTCCTCAGCCTAGTCCCCGTGGTGTTACTCTCATTCTCTTTCTGCATATTGACTGTATATTTTCCCTCACACTCAAGAATCAAGAGCGTCCCTAAGGGAGTTGGATTTCCAACACAAATAGTCATAAAGAAGACTGATGAGATCTCGGCTTGCGCGGCAAAAGGGAAGACATTAACGCCAGGCAGTGCCATCAGCAAATAGCTAATGTTAGTACACCTACAGCTAAACTAGGCTTTAATGCCAGTTATGAGCTTCCTCGCTAACATTACTCCTAGCACTGAGGAAAGGGTAATATTACATTAAAGATGGACAATTCAGAATTTTAAACACTCGCTGATAAAAAAAAATAACTGGACAACTTTTAATGAATACACTTTAGACCCTACAGCTTTCTTATTTAATAATAAATCCACGCTGAAAGGCTTATTTAAGTGAATTTAAGGGAACACTTTTACATTCTATTTTTTGCAGAGTGGGTTGCTAAGTTAGCTAAAGCTGCTACTTAGCTTAGCACAAACAGGAAGAAACAAACCAGCCCCCACAAGCAACTTTAAAATTCAATAACACATGATTATGGTTTGTTCGAGGGTCATCTTTTCACCATCGTTTTTGTCCTACACGTATCTAAGCTAACAAAACCAGGCTAACCAAAACCACTAGCTGCAGCTTGAGAACAGATTCGGCTTTGCATCTCAAAGTTAATAAGGCAAAGGAAACACTTTGTTTTGTATTCTTTATGTTCGCTGAATACAGCAGCCTCTTAGCTTAGCACTGAGATACGTTTAATTTCACATTTGTTGATTTGAAAAGGAATTAAAAGGTTGTCCTACTGCCACCATCTTTGTGCTAACTTAAGCTAAGCTAGCTAAACAGTTTTCCAGTCTGGAAGGCTTTATTTAAGGTCACGCACATTTTTGCTGTTACGGTTATTCTTCCACATACTCTATAGGTAAACACAGACACATATTAGCTTAGCTTAGCTCAAAGTCTGGCAACAGGAGGACACAACTAGCCTTTAAAGCTAACAAAACCGTCCTCTAAAAGCGTCTTTAGATTCCTTAATTAACATATTGTTTAATTTTACATGTGGTAAGGCCTCCTCCATTTGTCATCTCGTCACCACCACTAAACTGCTAGCCGCTATCGCCTGAGAGTGGATCCGTCTACTTCCTCCATATCTCAGGTTATTTAAAAAGTAGACTGCGTAGCTTTTACCTTCCCTAGCAGCCAAGCTAACTTATGTTGAGCTTGCCAGAGTGTAGCTTTTGCTTATATCAGACTGCTTACAGAAACAAAACTAGCAGCCATTAACTGTACAGTGGGCTGCCATTAACGCTACATTAACTTGGTTCTTCATAGCAGGCCATTGTTAGCTTGCGGGTGCAAAACAGAGCGGAGGAGCATATTTCTCCCCGCGGCATCTAAATATAAATCTCTGTGACCTTTTTATTTCCCCAGATGTTCCACTGCAAAGTAGATTGCATCAGCTTTCAAACAGAGCTTTATTTTCTCTCATCTTGTCTGGCAAATTGCTCTTTCCTCATTTCAAAACCAAGTGAGGGCGATTTGTTTCGCAGCTCTGATTTTTTAGCAAAGGCGAAGATATAATTATATTTTTGTTGTTGTTGTTGTTTTTGTTTGTTTTAGTTTAGCGGGGTTTTTTTCAGACACAAAATGTTGCTACAGCGATTTTGGAGGAACACTTGTTTTTGTCTTGATTACCCTCGAGAGAAAATCTGTTGTACTGTTCTACCAAGAACTTCCTCTCATTATCTGTAACATGCTGTTTAACGACGGGTTTTGTATTTTCTGTCTTTTCTGTTCCATATGTTTTTAATACTTTGTATTTTGGTCCACAATCTCGCTGGAGGTTTCATATAAATAGTAATAAGATAGTCCTGGGAAGACCAGAATTATGCTAGCAATTAATTGCACTTTATTAGCTTGAGTTACGCCCTTTGGGAAAGTATTTAATCAATGGTCGAAAGAAAGCATCGTCATCACGATCTCCAAAACTGCTCATTCTCAGAAGACCACCGTTGGATCCAAATACAAAGGGTTGTATTTATATTAGGTTGTGCAAAATACAACTTTTAGTCCCAAGTTGGGTCAATTTCCAAACATGCTGGATCCCATATTCCCACACTCCAGCATGATAATGCCTTTTTATTAGACCGCCGTGGCTTCTAAACGCCTGCTTCCTTCATACCACCGCAGTTTGTTAGAGAGCGTCCCTGTTAAAAAGCCCAACCCATAAACCCCTCTTGAGCTAAATTATACAATTGCTTTCATGGGCTTCAGGGCAGTCCTTGTGATTAATACATTAAACTTCATGTGTAAAGTCCCTTGAGTGCCACTCGACAGCAGAAAATGTATTCCGCTCTAATGAGGAATGTTGCTTCCTGCTTCGCCGTATACATCCACTCGGCTCATTATCATTAAAGGTTGTAACCTGCTGAATTGTGCGCTCCTGTACCTACGAGGACCGCTTTACTCCATATCACTATACTGTATGTTGTTCATTAGTAGGCAACGATGCACCCCGCTCCTCCAAGTCGTTGAATATTCTCTGTAAGCATATTGCATGTGGTTTCTCCAGATAACTGCTCACTCTCACTGTCAAAACCATGAAAGACCACCGTGTGCTTCTGTATATATTGAAACTCCTGACCCACACTGTGTAAAATATGTTGCTGTTGTGTCTTGGCGCGAAGGCAGCATGTTTCAAAGGCGGTGGCTCCGTTGTGGCTCGGCGTAACAAGAGGAATAAAGAAGGCCTTTAGGTTGGAGAGAGGAGAGCGCTGCTTGTCTCGCACGAGGAGATACACTCTGTTCTGAGTTTCTGTGTTTGTTTTCTGCGCTACAAGACCTTGGCTCAGACCAGTGTAATTATCAAGCCCGAGGAAAGTGTCTTTGCCCATGTGAAATCTGACATCAGCCACGGCCTTACCAACAACCCACACTCGCATTCACACTAACAAGTAGATGCACAAACATGGTGTACGAGCTGGTTGGTCCAGGGGGCTTCGTCTCTAAGCTGCCAGCAGGAGGGGGCGTGTAGATCTTGTGAGCGCTAATTAAATGCGTTTAACCTTAGGTCATTCACAGTACCGAGTAAAAGAAATGCACGAGACGAGAGATGTCCAGACATGTACCAACGCGGAGAATCACAGGAGAGAGGCGGAGGGAGAGGGAAAGATACACAACAAGCTAAAGAAGCAGATTGAGAGCGGAGCGGGGGAAGAAGAAGAAGAAGGCTTAACCATGTTGTAAATGTTTTACTGAGCTCCTTTGAACTACTCCAAGTGGAGGCATGTGTGAGTGTGTGTGTGTGTGTGTGTGTGTGTGTGTGTGTGTGTGTGTGTGTGCATCTCAGGAGAGCACCAAGCCTCTCCCACAGATGACCCAGTTAACACTGAGCACGGGAGGTGAGCCAGAGATATCCAGGCTGGATAGATGACCAGACAGAGACTTGCATGGATTGCATTTCTGTGGTTTTTAACCAAATCTGAGGATTCCCTTTTTTAATGCAACACTTTTTTTTCTTCTTTCCAAACAGCCAAAAATTTATTTAAAATTAATTTTTACTCAGTCAATCAACATTCATCCAGTACTCATCACTCCTGTCTCCAGTGTTGGAAATTAGCCTACAAACATTATGACCACTGGCATGTGAAGTAAATAACACTGACCATCTTGTGACAATTCAATGTTCTGCTGGGAAATGTTTGGACCTGACACTCATGTGGATGTTACTTAGACATGTACCACTCACCTAGACCAGACCACCCAATAGCAATGACACTCCTTCATGGCAGCAGTCATCCCCAGCAGGATGCAGCCTGACACAGGCTCACACACAAAAGCAGTTGAGAAACAACTCATAAAACATGAAAAACGGCACAAGGTGTTGACCTGGCATCCCAAACTGATCAAGTATCTGTGGGATGATCCACAGAGGCCCCTCCCCTCAACCCATAGGACCCAAAGGCCACCACAGGACACCCTCAGAAGGCCCATGTCCATTCTCTGATGAGTAACAGCTGTTTTGGAGGCACAAGGGAGACCTAACTTTACGCTGTATCTGCTAATATCAATATTTTTACTATAACAATAGATTAAACTGTGTGTAAGGAACCCACAGCCTTATCTTATTTTACTGTCTTAAAGCTCATTATTTGGGTTTTTTATGGCTCTTAACTTTGTTATTTTGGTTCGACTTCATCGCTCTAATTGTTTCCAGCAGCAGAAAGTGCTTATTTCTACTTGCTCCGTCCATAATGGAGGTTTGCATTGGCTTTCAAAGGAGCATAAATGGGGGAACAGGAGAAAATAAAGGAACTGAGAGATTCTCTCGCATGTTTGGGGGGGCAGAAAGTGATGAGAAGAGTGGCAACGTCGGATTAAATCAGCTTGAGCCGCCTGGTTTATGTGTTTAGTTGTAATTGCGCCGCGCAGTTGTTGGGGCAAACCAAGCACCGTGTCCCAGCTAGCAGTTCTAAACCATAACAGCCCTTGTTATGATTAGCATTACCATTAGCATTTATAGCTTTGGTAATTGGACTCTCAGCTGGAGGTAAATCCATTACTGTGGGATTAAATGGCGTCCCATCCCCTCAGTTGTTGTGTGTGTGTGTGTGTGGGAGGGGACTGAATGAGTGTGTGTATGCATGAAATTATTTATTAAATGGTTATACTGTGTTTTAAACTAAGGCAAGCAGTGAGTCATATATGTGCAGACTGCCAGAGCTGAGTCAGTACAACATGGATCAGTCCTTGGCATTCCTTTCTTTGTGAAATACTAACGTTGTGGGGACATTTCTTTGTTGTGGCCCACATTTTTGTCTGGTCCTCACCACCCTTTGAAGCTTAAGGAACATGTTAAGACTTGGTTTTAGGGGTTAAGGTTACGGTTAAGTTGTGGTTAGGGTAAGGGTGAGGTTTAGACACTTTCTTGAGATGTTTCGGGTTACGGGTAAGGGGCGAGGGAATGCATTAGGTCCTCCTCGCAAAGAATAGAAACACGAGTTTGTGTGTGTGTGTGGTTTGCCAGACGGCGGCCCATTTGTCGCGGATGGTTAATGCAGCAGCAGTGGTGGGATTGTTATGACTTTCAGGAAGTAGAAAGTGTGCCATCGCCGGAGTGGGTGACTTAACAGCACAAAGCTGCTGCTGCTGCTGCCGCTGCTGCTGCCGCCGCGGCGTCCCATTGGAGAGAATTACATGCTCGGATTGGAGATGACATTCTCCGAGTGAAATCAAAGCGGCCAGCCTGTTCCCCTCCACCGTGTTTGTCCGAGGAAATAGACCACTGTTGTTGAATTTAAGAGAAGCGAGCCCTCTCCTCTCCTCTCCTACAAGTCGAGAAAGCGACTCTGTAATTGACGCTAATATTCCCCACTCCCCTCGCTCCCCTCGCTCCTTTCTGCGCCTCGTTATTTTGTCCCTTCCTCTCCTCTCCTCTCTCTCACCTCGCCTTACCTTATGAATGTTTCTGTCTTTGAAATGAAGAGGCAGGAATGCTCGGTAACTGAAGTCATGCTTCCGTGGCAACAATATCCCTCTGTTGCAGGTACAAGAGGAGAAGGCTGGCTCTCTGCTTCACTGCACCGCAGAAATGCCTGAAACCGCTGCTGCTTAATGGAAAAGAGAATAAGGGGAGAAAAAAAAAAAAAGTGAACTGAGGCCCGCTTTACACCTCACATTAACATATGTCGGGTGCCCAGATTGTATTCAGATCCGATTAATCTGGCGTTCCTTTTATCCCTGGCATTAGAAAGACCTCAGGGCTGTTCATATTGAGAGTCGCTTGCTTGCTCTTTACCCTTGAGACATACCTGTGAATGCCATGTGTAAACTGAGGCGGGGGGGGAAATGACAACAGGGGTTTCTATTCTTGTCTCTAACGTCTTTGAGGGGTTTTCTTGGTCGAGGCGTGCCTATTTACTCCTGTCAAAAGTGCCTCATCTCTTTTTCATGTCAGCGTTCACCTCTGTCGTCCTCATCACATCCTTGAGAGACAGCTCTAATGGCAGCGGCAGGGGGAAATTCTCTGGCATACCCCGAGATAGACGGATACAGAGACCGAGCGTCTTGGTGAGACAGCATTTGGAGACGTGAGAAAACGGGAGATCACGGAGGAATGTCTCGCAAGCATGTATTGTCGAATATCAAGTGCTGAGCCAGTGATTCTCACCAAGCTTTCCCACTTCATGTTCATTCTTGCTTTGTTCGTATCCGAAAAGCCTTTAAGAAAGGCAACTGGACTTGTAGAGTTTTTTGAGAAGACGTTTCGCCACTCATCCGAGTAGCTTCTTCGGTTCCAAGGGACTGGTGAGGGAAGTTGAGGTTTAAATGGGAACATCTGTGGGTGTAGCGTATCAGAAACTTGCTTGACTTGTTTCTGTTAACGACGGTGTTTCTGTTTAAACCTTAACTTCCCCCACAGTCCCTTGGAACTGAAGAAGCTACTCAGATGAGTGGCGAAAACGTCTTCTCAAAAAAAGTCCAGTTTCCTTTCTTAAAGGCTTTTTGGATATAACATGCCCCGGATGACTGAGAACCTTCACAGACTTCTTGCTTTGTTTGTATTGTATTAGAAAAGAGGGTTTTTGATAAGAATATAGCTTTTGTTCCAAGGACATGAGCATTTTTCTTCACTTAAAAAAAAATAATTTAAAAGGACTTTTGTCAAAAGCGGAAGAGCTGCGATAGTAATCAAATATCCTCAAGTTATTGGCTGCTCTTTTACCCTTATAATACTAGAATAGGTTCGCGGTGCGAGTAACCCGAGTTGAAGCTTTGTCAAAGTAGCGGCACAGTTTCAGACCCATCAGTGACTTTACACGGAAAAGCTCGGCGCTCTCGTTTCTAAACATCCCCGAGTAGAGTTCATCTTTGGCGAACTTTGGTTTCCGAATATGCAACACTCGCAACTTGCCTTGACGGCTCTGACCTTTGCAGGAACCGAAAGCGCTGCGTGGCAAACAAAAGCTTAATCTGCACAACTTTATGCCTACGTTCCGTGGACAAAAGGGGAGCGCTAATAAGAAACGAGGGGAAAGAAGGAAAGAAAGTAAGCGCTGACACGCAGGAAAAGGTTCATTAGATGCAAACGAGGGATGTTGCAATTCACGGGTGGTTCCTAATCTTGCAGGCCAGGAATCCAAAATGTTCTGGTTCCAGCTTCTGACAGTCTGCTGTTTGCCGTTGTTGGATTGTCAGTGAGCATCTCAGTTCCTGGTTTTGGTGGCAGTTCAGCCTGTTGAGTGGAATGTTTAGCTTAGCTGACACTGCCCAACAAGAGAAATGAGCAAATATACAAATACTTGCACAACAACACGATCATCTAGAATGAATAATCTTTTGACCAGCTGATCAGCAGGATTCAGGATCGGACAGCTCGGATATCTCTTCCTAGCCTCCTAGCATTCCAGCTAATGGTAGCTCTTCCATTTTTGCTGTAGTCTTCACTGACTACTGCCACCTGCTGGTATGGAGAGTCATTTTCTTTTACACACGGGCATACATACAGTGTATGAGCTAGCTAGTAGTAGTTTCTTTGGATTTTGGGCTATTTGTAGGGTCATAAAAAAGACTTGGGACTATTTTCTGATGTTCGACCAAACAATTAATAGTTCACACTCCCTTAATAATTGTCAGTTTTCTTTTAATTGCTAATAATTTTTGTCCCAAAAAGACGTGGCATGGTTTGTAGTAAGTAATGACTTTTTACTGTCGGTTTATTAACCGGGACTGCAAGTTATTAACAATGTGAGCAAGCCTCCAGCTCTGAGCACGCTGGATTTATGTGTTATTGTCTCTCGCCGCCGTGCAGATTTCTCCAAGACTAATACAGAAACCCCATTAATGCACAATACTCGTCTTTCTTGAACTTGCTGACACAATAACTGCGGAGGAATCCCCGTCGGTTTCTGCTGCAGAGCCACTCTGACAGCCGGCGTGCCGCTGCTTTGACAGTACGTACACATACGAAGCAGCTCAGCCATAACAGCCACCTCATGTGTTTTGTTTTTTTTGTTCTCTGTGCCGCTGTTTTGTAAAACATCTGAGCTCCGACATGACATCCTCTCTTTGACCCATCGGTAACACTTTGCTGGCATGCTCACCACGCGGCTGATATCAGTTTATCAGTTACGGGAAATCAACCGTCTGATACGTCAGAGCACGTTGCTAGGACACTATTGATTGAACTCCTCGATACACGCTCGGGCTGCACCACATCAGCGGAAAGTAATCTCAAACACACACACACACACACACATTGAGTGTATGTGCATATACATTTAAACAAAGAGGATATGCACAGCACAGGCAAACAGCTACTTTGCAGCCGTGCATGCGTTTCGTTATCGGCTACATCTACAGCCTCGATATCAAAGCCCTGAGTGAAACCACTCTCCTCAAAGGTCATCTCTAACATTCATCTCTGAGAGCTCGCCTACTTTCCTTTCTTCTTCTTCTTCTTCTTCTCCTCGTTCCCTTTCTCGTTCTTTTTTTTTTTTTTTTGCGCCCACGACTGCTTTTAATCTTCGCAGACGTCTAATGATTTTAGGTTCAGTAGCCCCACAGATGGCAATCAGCAGTGTTTAATTGACGCCTGCAAGTGAGCGAGTGAGAGGATTTTCGGGGAGATTTTAAGTAGCACCTTGAACCTCTTCTTCTTCTTCTTCTTCTTCTTCTCTCTTCCTCTCGCTTTTTTTTTTTTTTTTTAAAGGCTTCCACAAAAGTCATAAATTGGCTTTTGGCCTAGTTCCATCTTTTGCTCTATTCCCTCGTATTCTTCTATAATGTAGGCTGCAAATATTATTCTTGCAGCAGATATTATTCTTTTGCCGAATCTGTCAGGCAGAAGGGATTTAGTGCTGGGTTTCAGCATAGATGAGGCACTTTTTTTTTTTTTTTTTTTTGTTCTTGGAAATGGTGTACAACAGCTCCAATAGTTTCTCTTGGTGCCTCGGAGAGATGAGCCCATTTCTCTCCCGTTGCACTAGGCTTATTAGTTTTCACTGTCAGCCCCCTTTTTCTCTCCGCCACCAGCTTTTCTCTCCGTAGGAGCACGGGCTCTGCTCTCAGCCGCGGCTCACGATTGTCTGCGCAAAACTATAAAGTGATTTCTCAGACTTATCACATTATGTGCTGTCCTGAAATAAGCATTATCTCCAAACAGTGGGTCTTTATTCGAGGTGCTCTGCAATCTTGGCCGGCGGGCCAATTCCCCCGCGAGGAAAGTCAAGTTGTTTATGAGCTTATAAACGTGATTAATTTTCTTAAATTTAAGGGCTTTGCTGAGAATGCTAAGTGACTGCGGTTGATGGCTCTGGATCAGCTCGTTGGAAAAGAGCCCTCGGTGTACGTGCTTCTCATCCCACGTCTCTCTGGAATGACCTCGCGGCCAAAACACGCCGCAGTCCACGTCGCCTGCTGGTCTCTGTGACTTTTGTTGCTCCGGATGACTTGAACACACAAACAGCGACATCTCCCTTTTCTCCCTTTTCTCCATTTGCTTCTTTGTTCCTTCTTTACAGCTTCATTTGGCCGTCTCAGCTTATAAACTTCTCTCATTGAATCTCTTCGCTTCTGCTCCTCTCTCTCGTCCGTCCTCTGCCCCGCTGTGCTCTGCTCTGCTCTCCTCTCCCACATTGTTCAAGCCACAGTTCCCACAAGCCCCGGGGCCACAGCTGTAGTTCGTCCGTGTCTCCCCCTGACCTCCCCATGTAGCACTGGAGAACAGCTGTTCCATGTACAAACACTCACACACACACACACACACACACAGCAACCAGCCAAGTGCAACGCTCTAGGGGAGGCTTGCAGTAGGGACACTAGGTTTGCACTTTGGCTTTATCATCCCAGTTAATACACACAGACACACACACAGACACACACACAGACATATGCGGTATGACATGAACATGAAATCTCGCACTCTGCACTCAGACACAGAGCCATAAGCTGCACTGCTATTTTGCACACGCAGCTTCTCCAGACACACACAGACACACACACAGACAGCACGACTCCCCCAGTCACCCTAAATCCAAGCCACCGACATCCTAACTGAAAGGCTTAGTCCTTCCTTTTGTTCCTCAGGGTGGGGACCGGCGTGACCTTTGACCCGCGCGTCGCGACCCCGCCCAGCTTTGGAGCCTAAGTTCAGTCATATGAGAGCAGGTTAGCCCACAAGAGGCGTGTCATGTGCCTGAGATGCATCGGTTGTGGCCGAAGGGCCTTTTCTCAGAGGTGACATAATAGAGATACAGAGGAATGTAGACGGACCGCAGCACAGGAGAAACTAAATGCTCACAACCACAGGGAGACACTGACAGCGTTATTATCATATCAGTGTTTTTGTCTGAACTTAAATGCCCCTTTAAAACATTTTAACTATGTACTGTGTAAAGCTGTTCTGTTCTTCACACAATTTATATTTAATCATTTAAGTTATGTGTGTTTGTGGCTTATTTGTGTAATTCTTATTTTATTATTTTTTTATTGCTGGTGATATGAAAACTTATTGTATTTATGCCCATATTAAGCACAGTCATGCTAGCATTTCTGTGAGGCTTTGCTAGCATAAGCAAAATGCTAACATCATCGTGCTGAATGCTCACAGTGCTAACATGCTCATGTTCAGGTGTGCTGCTCCAGGTGAGTCTGCTAGCGTTAAGCAGTTATCCCAATGCACGACTTGATGGGAATTCTTTCGTAAGTTTTGTAAGATTTCTTTCATATTTCGCAGAAATGTATTAAAGTATTGATCTGATGGCGGCGTATCATCTGATATCAATTCATGAAATCCTAGATTTCTCCTAGAAGCTAGAAATCTTGAGTTTAGTCCGCATGTGAGGAACGTCCAAAACTAGACCGACGCTCCAACTCTGAGAGCATCGTCAGACCTGAAAGCTGATTGGATTTAAAATATATGATGTATCGATTATCAGCACTGGAATCTAGAAATTAGAACTTTGCCAATCTAATTTGCCTGCTGTATAAGCACCATTGCGAATACCTGAAGGAAACTTCTAGATATAGATGATAGATAGATATTCTACAGAAATGCATGAATTAAGTGTTTAAGTGTTGATCTGATGGTGGCACTAGTTGGAAAGCCACCAAAGTTAGTGGGATTCATCCTCTGGCGGTCATGACTGGAGATCAGTTTAGTATTTGTTGAGATATTTCAGTCTGGACTACAGTAGTAGACTGTAGACTTGGTTCTGTCATTGGCCAACACGTGGAAAACAGTGAAAAGCCCAAGGTTGGTTTCCACTTCTGCTGTGGATCTACTCAAAATGCTAGTCAGCAGTGAGATTTCTCTGCAACTGTGTTGAGTTTCTTCATGTACGCCAAACAATGGCGACTAGAACCGAGCAGATACTGTTGGAGTTGGAACTAATAAACGGTTTTACTCAAACCACTGCAACACAGAGAGAGTGTATAGGTATGTACGACCATTGATGTGAATTAAGCAGAAGGAGGGAATTCATTTTCTGTACCCGTCAGGACACTGAGAGACAGGGAAGAGAAAATGCATTTGGTAATTTTAGACTGCGTTTTTGTGGCTGTTTTGTGTTTGGCTTGGCCTGTTTGATTTTATGAAATATGAAAAGGGACTTTGAAGGAAAACAGGTCCGCATTCCTGAATGTGAGGTTTTTGCGTTCGGCACAGACGGTACAATAAGCCTTGCATCTCCACCGGTATTGAAAAAACATATTTCAAACAATACCCAGGCCGCTGGTTTCATAATAAGACCTTCACATTCAGACTCGGGTGTCGGCGATGGCATTCGCTCCGTTTCCAATCGTGTTTTCCCATCAGTAAATCCGCACGGCCGTACGACGCGGCAGCTCTGCCCGTGTCACGCTCAGACTCAAAGGTGAGGGGTCGCAGGTCAAAACAGACAACAGCTACATGGCATCCCACATACAGATAAGCACACGGAGACACACACACACACACACACACACACAGGCACATACGCACATCGTCTTCGCTGGTATGAAGTCTGAATTTGAATGTAGACCTCCAGCTGACATCTATCCATGATTAATGAGAGAGTGCGGGTTAAGTTTTGGCTCCTTAATGAATACAGTTTGAGAAGTTGAAGAGCCTATCAATATTTGACATGTCTCTTGAATATGTTTGCATAATTGATGCGGGAATCTAAATTGAATCATAATTGCATCATTGTGGCCGTTTCGTCCTCTTTCTCTCCCCTCATTATTTTTCTTGTCCTTTGTATCCCACTCCCCGTGATATTTCTCTCAAGACCAAATATAACCCCCCCCCCGCTCCCTTCTGCTCAAACACATGCAACGCGCACGCTCAGATGGGTGCCGACAGACAATCAATGTGATCTCGGGGTGTGACTGACACATGGTACTGATGAACCCACTGGGTAGCATATCGCTTTGCTTGCCTCTGCGCCGTGATTGACAGCTGTACCTCCTCTCGCTCTCTCTCACACACACTCATGCCCTGGGAGCGCCGACTGTCTCAGACATCATGCTGCTCTCCAGTGTCATGCGGCGCTGACATGCTCTGTGTTTGATGCCAATGTCAAACTCACTCTGAAATGATTCTGTACGGTGCGTCTGTACGTGTGTTAGAGGAGGGGGGGACGAGTTCGAGATTCCTTCTGGAATTACAAGGATGATACCTGAAGTACAAGAACTGAACGTACCTAAACTGTACAGCTTTGGTTTCTATGACATGGCTGCATAAATAAGACGTTAGAAAGCTCAGTATACACATTTATATTTGTGTGCGGATTACACCATCAAGACAAAGGTACAAACTAAGGTGCCAAATTCAGACTGATGGAAGTATTGTCCTGAATCTTGAATCCTTATAGGCGGTTTAGGCTTCTGCGACAATTTGACGCCGTAGCTACGCACAGACCCTGCGCAGACCCTAACACCATAGCCTGACCTGACGTGCACCAACGTAACGACGCAACGCAAGAGCTGTGATTGGTCCGCCTGGTAGTAGCGAATTTCCGCTTTGGCATATTCAGCTGCTTCTCTGTCTCTGCAATTTTTGAACTGATTGTTTTGGAGGAAAGGTTAACTGAGGAGGTTCGGAGATGACTCGAATTCGGCAAAATGACGTCGAAAGTTTCAGTCGCCATTGTTGAAAGTGAAGCAGGAAGTAGAAACAAAAATTGACTCAACGCTAACGTTGTTACAGAGCGAGCCAGACTGACGAGTATAAGTGGCTCGGACCGCTGTAGGCTACATGCGTAGGTTACGGCATCTAGTCCCGCAGAGGCGTAAACTCTGCTTTAGTCTGGCGGACTACACAACATATAACCTTTAGCTAATTGGCTCTGTGCTTTGCCTTTGACCCTATGGCCTAACCCGAACTCTAACCTAACCCCAACTTCAAGAGCATGTCTGCAACTTAAAATGCAATGGTTTACACTAGGGCTGGGTGTAAAAAAAAAATGTATTTTCGGATACTCCGCCTTCCTCCCACCATGTCCAAAGACATGCTCGTTGGGTTCATTGGTGATTCTACATTGGCCGTAGGTGTGAGTGTGAATGGTTGTCTGTCTCTCTGTGTTAGCCCTGAGATAGACTGGTGACCTGTCCAGGGTGTACCCTGTCTCTCAAACTAATTTGCCTTGGTGTAGCCTTTGTGGTAACCCATCGTCACTCAAGAAACCTTCTTGGCATAGATTAAAAAAAAAAGTAAGCATTAATGTTTCATAGTTCGTAGTACCCCACTACAGAGATACGACAAAACTTATGACAGGGGTCATAGGTACCCATCCCTCCTTATCAATTGCTGAGGCACTTTAAGCAAGTACCTAACCCCTGAAATTTACTTACTAAAGTAAGCCAGAACCCGACAATGAGCCGTTATGCGTTTGAAAAGGCAGCTGCTTCCCCAAATTCTCACAAAGCTGACATTCAAAGGGGCAATCTGGCCCGATGACAGCGCACCCCTCCATCCGACTCCATCCATTTACCGCTCTGGTTGCGGTGCTGCTCTGGGTGGGCTCTTAGCATACTCTGATTGGTGGTGTTGTGCTGGGGGACCCAGGTGGCTCAGAGACTGGGTTTATATTTTGATTTAGAGGAGTCTTCAGAGAGAATACATTAGAATGTGTTTGCAGACAAGAAATTAGGCGCGATTAAGTTTCCACTCACCTATTGGAGGAGAGTCAGACCGGTCTCTGCCGGCAGATGGGACCCCGTTAATGGTCGGCGGTGCTTTGAAAAACAAGAGGGTTAGTCTCTGTGTAGTGTGTGTGCATATTAACGTGGATGCAAGAGTATCTGAATGTGTGTTTGTGAGAACGTTGGTTTTCTCTGTCAGTGAGTCGCCGTGTTTTTGAGAGACCCTTCAAGAGTTTAGATAATAATTTGTTACGAACGGGCCTGCAGCGACCTTAGCGTGGATGGAACAAATTTAAGCATTTGTCTCTCCGAGTGTGTGTGTGTGTGTGTGCGTGTGCGTGTGTGTCAGATGAAAGGACATCTCGGTGAGGGGTAACTCCGGCCTCCTCGTTTCAGTGGCTCTGATGACAAAATGTGTCAGTGTTCAAAAAAGAGGCCGCCGCAGAGCACGCGCTGACATGTCTAAATCCGAGACCGTCTCACACGTATGGACCAGCGCATACACACACACACACAAACTAACACACATGCACAGGCGAGGCGTCCCGAGGGCCATCTGGAAGTGCAAGGAGAAGCACAGCTGGTCTCCAGTGAACATCCTCGGAGTCCGGACCCCTCATCTGCAAGATCACACAGCGAGACGCCAATCACGGACTTGAAGTGCTTCAGTGTGTGCGTGCGCGCAAAGTGCCAGCGACGACAAATTCCCCAAATACTCCTGGATACGTGCGGCGGAATAGGCGGCGTTTGGTTTGAAATCGACCTCACCTCCATCCTCTGGAGAGTTGAGCATGCACTTGGAGACTTTGACTACTGTACAGATGCTAAATGTAACTGAAAAATTGCCTCCATCTGTTTGCGCTGGAAAAAAATCGGAGAGGACAAATTGAAAAGATTGCCAGGATAAAGCCGTCATAGCGAATTAGCTTCGTGGCAGGAAGACTTCTTGTTATCGGGGTATTTGTAAAATATTCAGGCTTACACGTGTGGGGGAGTCGGGGTGTCGCTTGAGGGGAAGAGCAGGCTGCCGAGTTGAACTGATTCAGAAGTATTGCGTGAGCATATCGAGTGCGACTCTGCATGTATATGAGCCCTATCTTTATGGCTGTGTCTTTTTATTTTATTTGGACTCACCCACGGCTATGCTTAGCGCCCAGCTCTCATTTGAATAGCAACATGGATCCAGTGCAGCTGTGCAAACTAGTGAGACGTCTTAGAAACCTCTTAGACACCTGGATGCTTTTGAATTCATGGAGCAGATGCAGCATCAGTGAGTTACAGTGACTTTCTATTCAACATCTGCAAGTATGGCTCATTTTTTGGCAGCGCGAAGACACTTGATATACATTGGCGGTGAGGCGTGAGCTTGCCAGCATAGAGATGCTGCAAATCGAGGTGTGCGCACATTCTTAGTATGCACGTACTGTAGCAACTCATTGGTTAGTTCTGACTTTAATGCCTCTAAAAAATGTTCCAGGGGTTGTTATTTGACAGCAGTTGCTCTGTATTCACATAGGGTGAGAGGAGAAAAGAAGAATTACCGTGGACCAGCGATTCCCCTCAAGAAATTGTTCTTGACAGGGCAGAAAGACCTGTCATATTAAGGCCTTGTTCAGATCTTATCCATATTCTATTGAAATCCGGTCAAGCTGGACTTCACTTACGTTCTCAACCGCAGTGGTTGATGTTCACTTCCCATTTATTATTATTTTTTTATTTTATCTTTCATTTACATTCTATACTCCTTTAAGATGGATTTACAGGGATTAATACAGATGATTTGTGAATGATCACTTACATCCACTTACTGTATGCAGATGATGCCGACCAACATCCGGATGTGATCGGATCCCTGAGCATCCTCCACTTGTTTGATTTGCTGCCACATCTGCGATAACAGCTGTCCTCTTGTGATGCGGCCTCATCTGGCAAATAATTTTTATTGCGTGTATAACAATCTGGATGTGTTTGGCTTATTTGATTGTGGGTTTGAGAGGTTTAGACTACACGTTGTCGTCACATTAGGACTCTTGAAAAGTAGATCTCAGATGTCTTCTCAGTCATAAAGCGTTTACAGATATGCTGTACACCGATCAGGCGTAACATTATGACCACCTTCCTAATATTGTGTAGGTCTCCCTTGTTTCTCCAAAACAGTTGTGAGCCATGTCCATTCATCAGAGAATGGACATGGCCCTTCTGAGGGTGTCCTGTGGTGTCTGGCAACAGAATATTGTTAGTGGGGGCCTTTGGGTCTTATGGGTTGAGGGGAGGGGGGTCTCTGTGGATCATCCCACAGTTACATGATCAGTTTGGGATCTAGTGGATTTGGAGGCCAGGTCAACACCTTGTGCTGTTCTTCATGTTTTTGTTTTTAGTTGTTTCCAAACCGTTTTTGTGTGTGTGCCTGTGTCAGGCTGCATCCTGCTGGGGATGTCTGCTTCCATCAAGGAGTGTCATTGCTAAGATGTGGGGGTGCCTGGTCTGGTCTAGGTGGGTGCTACATGTCTAAGTAACATCCACACGAATGAATGCCAGGTCCAAAAGTTTCCCAGCAGAACGTTGTATTGTCTCAAGATAGTCAATGTTATTTACTTCTCTTGTCAATGGTTTTAATGTTGTGGCTCATCTGTGCATAATCGGTTGCACAGTATGAACAGGGCCTAAAGACGTTGATGAAACAAACTTAAAATCCTGTTAAAAGAAGGGTGTTACTTCTCATAGAAGTCGTGCTCAAATATACTATACATAGTGCACATTACAGTTTCATGAGGGTGTGAATTTTGCATATATATATTTGGCTTCTGTACACTTGCAGCTGCTGCGTTTTCTTTTCTGCTGCCACGCATTTGTGAACATTACTCCTAAATGTGGCCGGCACTGCTCAGTCTGGTGTGTACAGGCCTCTGGGTCGTGATGGGTAGTGACTGCAGAAGGCCCTTTTTATGTGGCTATGCGGACCTCAGAGCCGTTCAGCGCTGGAATGTTAATTGGAACTAGCGTAAGCTGGCTAATGAGCGCTAATTAGGCTAATGGATTAGCTTCATCGCGTACGGCGGGCGTGATAGCGGCAGAAGAGATGCCACAAAATGGACATGAAAACACATCTGGATGCTTACGTGACGCTCGTAGCTGCAGGGTGCATAACTAGAGAGGGTGATAGCAGTGAGGGCATAACACACATAAACGCGTACATAAACCGCTGATGCTTCAGAAGCTCATATCTGTCGCTATACGCATGTGTGCGCACATTACTGTCCTCAGACATATATAAACAGAAGCATATGTGGAGAAAAGCCATCAACTCCCACTCACCAAACACGCTCTGTCTCCGTTAGTCAGGAGCCAACAATGCCCCATTTTTACCCACAAGCTCACTTAGCCTGCACATCTGTCGTATTCTCGTGGGGCCACACACAACAATATGCTTCAACTTAGACACTTGTGTTTACGGGGAGTGCGAAGCTCCCATTTAATTACTGCTGGAATCTGTCCTTAGTCTGTTTGGGAGTTATTTACCAGACAAACGAGCACATCTGTGACATGGCATCTGTAATGATAAATAACTTCTATATTCTTTCTATATCACTGCATCAAGACGTTCGCTTTAATTTTTATGTACAGAGGGACACAGTTAGGGGAAATTGGCACTTTACTTTTTTTTGTCTCATCTTAAATTATTTATCTGATGAGTTAAAAGTCTCTATTAGATCCCCTTCCTTTTTACAAAACCTCAGGAGTGCACTCACAAACCCCAACACAATACACTGCAAAAAAAAACACTTCTCTGGGTTTTGTTCTGGCCGTCAGCAGACCTCCAGACACCCATTCTTTCACAGACTCGCACAGAAACCCACTTTGGAAGACAAAGAAATTAGCAGAGAGAGTGGCAGAGTGAGACAGGAGAGAGGTCCGGGAGGCTAATGTAACAACAGTCTCAATAAGCAGTAAATTGGATCTCTTTCTCCCTCTCTTGCTCTCTGGAAGACACTCCAGCTGGTTGAGGTTTTCTGTTCTCATCAGCCTGAAGCGTCATGTGTAGGCGTAGGCGTCAGTTTGGTGACTGCACGGCTCCAGAGAAACCAAGAGATCAGCCGGCCAAGTGCACCTTTGGGACTCTGGGCTGCTGTAACAGAAATTGGTACAATTTTGAGGCACTTAACTTTGTTTCCCCCCATATTACGTTATTTTATATTTCTACTTTAATACCTGTCACAGGAAAATATTCTGCTTTTTATTGAAATCAGCAGCTGCTAACATTAGCACGCCTGGGTACTTGCTTACCTGGTGATATAAGCGCTAATCTAGCATTATTTCCAAAACTACAGACCATCAATTGGCTCAATTGACTGTATGGGTTTAGAAGTTGCATTACATAAAGGCCAGTTTTAAAAGACTGTACTGTGCGAGGGTTTATGCTAACGTCAGCTCCTTATGTTTGGGGGGGGCGGGGGGCTTCTAGTCCAGCAAACCAAGACAAGTGAATTGACCTTTCCTTCGTTTTACCATGTGTAAATAATATATATAGTTTTATAAGACAAAGTTTAGGTCTATATTGCTTGTTCTTTATCAAAACAAGCACTATTGTTTGTCCTGGATTTTTAGCCTTTTAGCCTTTCGTCTTTTAGCACAAAATCGCTAACTACTATCTAGCTATAGCTAACTATAGCTGACTACTAGCTAGCTAAAGCTAACTACTAGCTAGCTTTAGCTAAATTCTAGCTAGCAGGTTATATTTGCTTTAGTTTCGGACTGTTAGCTTAAAATGAGGTGCCGACTTGTGTTTACTTTTTTTGTAAAACATAGCTCCTGACATTGCAGTGAATTTTAGCCGATAGTGTGTCACCATAAACTTTACATTTGCTAATCTTGTTTGCCAGACGCTGCATGGCTAAACACAGACGCTGTCATTAAAGAAGTTTCTCTCAACCACTAATAACATTAGCCACATACTGTGTTTATTAAAAAGGCATCCCTCTCCTCTTTCACCCCTTTACCCCCCGCCTGTGCGGATGACGCACCATTCCCGTGTAATTAAGTTGCTGCAAATGGAGGCACTTAATGACAGGTTGCCATGGCGATGGTGTAGGACGTCGCCATCGGGGATTGCGAAGATGTGTTTCTTAGCCCCTTCACAGTTGCCGGACGTGTACTCTAACGCGCGCTCTCACGTGTGCATGCTAAAGAGCTGGGTGCACACGCTGAGGTCATCTCCCCAGCTTTATTACGTGAGGTCTCGTTTTCTGTCTGCTTCGGATTTTCTGCACTCTGACTTCGTTTTCTGCTGCTTTGGCTCCAAATGTGGCATTGGGTAGTCCTTCCAGGCTACAACCTCGCCACTGTCACACTGTGGTCTTGTTTTCCTCACCCTGCACGCACACATATAATAAGAATGGGGAGTCACACACACGAGTGCAAGTGTCTGAAAAATATAAATATGCACCCGTGGTCACAGCCTGCAGGCGCGCAGCTCGGCGGTGATTTTCCCACCACTCGCTCAAGGTCACGAGGACAAAGCTGAGGTAGAGCTGTTGTTATAAGAGAAGAGGAGAAAAGAGAAAGAGAGGGAAAGCAAGCTGTGACCTGAACCTGGCACAAAGTGCACACCAACAGTACACTGGAGGGAAGGAAGGAGGAGGGGAAGGTGGGTTTACTCAGCAGGCGATGGCCTCATTGAGGTCTCCTCCTGCGACCTCCTCGCCTCTTTCCAACCTCTCAAACACTCCCTCGTAAAAGGAAAAATATCTGCTTAGGCATACCCAGTCATAATAAGATTAAGGTGCACAGCAGGTGGACCATGTGGGAGAAACACTCCTGTAAATCAGAGATTTGCTTGAGAGACTTGTGAAATTTTCTGTTGATTATGAAACCGAGAAGTTTTAAAATGACAGGTTGGGTCGAATCAGAGCATTAACCACGAAAGACGAAAGCAATGGTTAGATAAAGCATGCTGAAGGGCTGTTGCATGTTAAATCACACATTGGTATTCATTGCCATCAGATGCTGGTCTGTTCTGTGGGCTGTTAATCACACACACATACACACACACACGGTGCCAGACAGCTGGCGTGGAAATATGGGCTAAGATAGCTTCTTCGTCTCATCGACAGGTGACGGGACATCAATGTGAGGGCGTGCAGCTGTCGCCTGTTCGTGCCTCGTGTGTATGTCTGAGTCCGTTTGCGCGCTAACCGTGCTATGTGCCGTGCAGAACGCTAGGCGCGCAGGTGTGAATGGGGGTGGGATTTTATCACAGGCCGCCATGTCCCCGCACTTCATTCGAGCCCCGTCTAAAGAAGCGTCGAGGCGGCATCGCGCCCAGCAACATCAGCAGTCACCGTCAAAGCGTGCGCCCGTGTGGGTTCCAGCTTTGACCCGTCGGAGCTCGGTCCATATTCACAGGAACAGGCAGAAACCAGCATCAGCAGTCGCTGTCGCACACGAGCTAGGTTTATGTGTGTGTCCTGCAGGCTTCACCTTGTATAGACACTGAATAAATAAGAAATGATTTTCTGCCTCAACAGTCTCTTAACCCCAAACCAGGACAACCCTTCCGTCTTTTTTTTTTCTTTCTTAAACAAAAAATGAATAATCATTGCATACATTGATAAGGCTTTAGTTAGGGACTTTTTAAAGGGAACATGGAGCAGAACTACCATATCATTTAAGAGTGTATGATGGTAAAATCCTTCTATCATATATTGTAAAAGGATATGTACAGCAGTCTTTGCTGCAACAACGTAGAAAGAGAGGAAATTGTTAAATTTAAAGCAGATTTTTCGGAGTGATTAGGCCATTGCTTTGGTTGCTAGTAGAACCAAGTGGACCGAGCAGAAAATAAAAATATTGTTGGTGCACCTATGGAGCTAGCCCCTCATGCTGTCTCTAATTAAAATAAAAATAATACAGTCAACAGTGCATCCGATGCTCAGAAAGATGTTATCAGTTTGGTGAATTTGGTGGGGAACTCATGTAACTTACGTTACATGTCAATCAACGTGTATCAGTCGTCTCATTGGTCAGCTTGGTACCCGCATACCTCGCAAAAGTTTTTTCTCCAATTATCGCTGAATTTCCTTCCTATGTATAAGGTGTATGTACACTATATTACCAAAAGTATTCGCTCACCTGCCTTTACTCATTCTATGAACTGAAGTGCCATCCCATTCCTAACTCATAGAATTCAATATGATGTCGGTCCACCTTTTGCAGCTATTACAGCTTCAACTCTTCTGGGAAGACTGTCCACAAGGTTGAGGAGAGTGTTTATAGGAATTTTTGACCATTCTTCCAAAAGCGCATTGGTGAGGTCACACACTGATGTTGGTCGAGAAGGCCTGGCTCTCAGTCTCCGCTCTAATTCATCCCAAAGGTGTTCTATCGGGTTCAGGTCAGGACTCTGTGCAGGCCAGTCAAGTTCATCCACACCAGACTCTGTCATCCACGTCTTTATGGACCTTGCTTTGTGCACTGGTGCACAGTCATGTTGGAAGAGGAAGGGGCCCGCTCCAAACTGTTCCCACAAGGTTGGGAGCATGGAATTGTCCAAAATGTTTTGGTATCCTGAAGCATTCAATGTTCCTTTCACTGGAACTAAGGGGCCAAGCCCAGCTCCTGAAAAACAACCCCATACCATAATTCCTCCTCCACCAAATTTCACAGTTGGCACAATGCAATCTGAAATGTACCGTTCTCCTGGCAACCTCCAAACCCAGACTCGTCCATCAGATTGCCAGATGGAAAAGCGTGATTCATCACTCCAGAGAACGCGTCTCCACTGCTCTAGAGGCCAGTGGCGGCGTGCTTTACACCATTGCATCCGACGCCTTGCATTGCACTTGGTGATGTGTGGCTTGGCTGCAGCTGCTCGGCCATGGAAACCCATTCCATGAAGCTCTCTGCGTACTGTACTTGGGCTAATCTGAAGGTCACATGAAGTTTGTAGCTCTGTAGCAATTGACTGTGCAGAAAGTCGGCGACCTCTTTGCACTATGCGCTTCAGCATCCGCTGACCCCTCTCCGTCACTTTACGTGGCCTACCACTTCGTGGCTGAGTTGCTGTTTTTCCCAAACGCTTCCATTTTGTTATAATAGAGCTGACAGTTGACTGTGGAATATTTAGGAGCGAGGAAATTTCACGACTGGATTTGTTGCACAAGTGGCATCCTATGACAGTTCCACGCTGGAATTCACTGAGCTCCTGAGAGCGGCCCATTCTTTCACAAATGTCTTGTTTCACAGTCTGCATGCCTGAGTGCTTGAATTTATACACCTGGGGCCAGGCCAAGTGATTAGAACACCTGATTCTGATCATTTGAATGGGTGAGCGAATACTTTTGGTAATATAGTGTATGTAACTTAATGCATAGACTGTAGAAAGATGGATGGCGGAACAGCTCCTCAAAAGTGAAGCCAAAGCAAGTAGAGCTCCCCCTGGTGGCTCACTGCAGTATAGGTCATAAGCTCCAACCCCTCCATGTTAGTGGATGGGACTTGCCCGAAAACTAAAACACTAAAAAACACCTACATTTTTTTATTTTTTTTCAAGGATGCACAGACTCTGGCTCCAAAGTCGCAAGATGGCGCAGCCCGTAACCCTGGGAAAATAGCGTCAGGGCACGACACGTTGTCCATATTTATACAGTTTATCATACATACACTACAACATTGCCGCACACACACTATCACAACTCAAAAAAGCACCAAAACTGAACAGATGCACACAGTTTCTCTATTTCTGTTTTTCTCTCTCACACACACACACACACATAAAGCCAGCTGTGTGGTGGAAGCAGGTGTCACTCTCAGCTCATTACCCCTGGCAGGGTTGATCACCCTGTTTGGAGAGCAATAAGACACACCTCACTGGAGTGATGGAGGGATGAGAGAGAGAGAGAGGCAGGAGGAGGAGGAGTAGGAGTAGGAGGAGAGGGATGAGAGAGGAGCGGGGGAGGCGGCGAGCGAAAGGGGAGAACCGGCCTCCTGCTGCAAGAGATAGAGGAGACGGAGAAAGGTGGCGAGAAGGGAGGAGGGGAAGCGTGCAAAAAAAAAAAGGGGGACCTGGCTGGTGAGATAGGAGGAGAGGGGTGAGGAAGAGGAGAGAGGGATGAGAGAGTTGTGTGGATATGGAGAGGAAAACAAAATAGGTGGGATAAGAGAGGAAGGCAAAGAAGACGGGAAACAAAAGCAACCTGTGTTAAAGTGTTTTTTTGGGCGGTCAGAATGTGGTGGCTTTGCTAAAAAATAAAAAAGAAGCTTAAACATGAGCAGATAATCTGGAGACCTTAAATAGACCGTACACACTAAATTCAGCTTTCACTTGCAGTATTTGCTGTAGTACAAATATACAGTTGTTCCATGGAATATGTGTTTGTTTTGTAGTAAAATTTTACTTTTGTATTATAATAAATAAGAAGAACCAAAACTGAAAAAGCAGAAATGTGCACTTCTCTTAAAATCCCTTCTTCCATACTTCTCCTTCCCTGTACTTTATTTTTTTTTTTTTTTCAATTTTTTCGAGGTACTTTTGAGCACGTCTGGTCTTTCTCTTTGAATTTATTTCATTTAATGTTTGAAAGTTTGTCTGAACGTGTGCAAAACCCCGTGCATATTGTGACCGTTTCCCTGTTTCTGCAGGTACGACTACAAGGAGATGCTCCACAACTCCACCTTCTGCTTGGTTCCCCGCGGCAGACGACTGGGCTCCTTTCGCTTCCTCGAGGCCCTGCAGGTAAACCAGCAGAGTGCACATACACACACACACTCTCTCTCTGCATATGCTGTGAATTCAAGCCTACCAGCAGCATTCCTGGGAAGAGAAAATAATCACTACCCACACTCAACCTCCCACTTAGCATTTGTTTTAATAGTGTTACCTCTAGCATTAGAGGATCACTAAATCATTACCAGCTTAATTTTCAGACTAATAGTGTAATTAATATAAACAAACAAGACCTTCACTGAGAAGATTAGCCGCTTCTTCCTGCCTGCCTCTAAACGCTGATAATAATTTTGTAGATGCACAGTTAAATTGTTGCCGGGTTTTGTGAAAATAGCGGCTGGTGAGATGATCAGAGGACCGCTGCCTGGAGTTAAACAATCAGCTGTTACTGAGCGACAAACGGTGGCTCATCTTTTCCTTTTTCTGTGCACTTCAGTTTCTGAATAAGCTGCCGTGGTCACAGTGATGTGCGAATCTCAAAAAGGATTTTTGAGGACGGGAAATGGTGCAATATTTGCACAATTTCCACAAAAACGTATTTCATAATGTTTAAAAAAAAAAAAAAAAAAAAAGTGCGTTTCTCCATACGAACAGAAATGCGATCTTTTCTTTTGGGCGTGCATCTCAGCCTCAGCCTTGCAGACTGTTGGTTTGTCAGACAGAACTGACTAGAAGCAGACGAGAAACCACGTGTCGCGGCAGTTGTGACGCATATTACACGCGTTCAAGCAATGTTCCTTATGTCTTCATTGGCAAATGCTAAATTCAGACAAATGCACTAATGTGAAAGACAGTATCATGCATGTTTGTTCTGTTAAACAATCCACCTGCGCAAAATATTGTAGTTTTTGCCCTTATTCTGAAAAAGACAAAATTAGATTTCTTCTGAAAAAGAATATATATGTTTTTTTCTTATAATTAGATGTCTTTCTTCTTCTTTAAAGACGAGGGCTTTAATTTTGGTCATACACCTGGACCCCAGCGTTGCCATTAGGCTTAGTTAGCTGTCCTGTGTGTTAGACAGAGAGACAAAAAGTTATGTGTCACAAACTATGGTAAAAAAAACAACAAAAAAAAGACTATATTCTAGACTATATTCCAATGCAACGCATACATGTTGTAATATTGCTTGTAAAGCCAGACTAACGTCTTCACTGGAAAACGCTACATTCAGGAAAAAAAAAAATCTGTTGTGAAATGCTGTTTACGCAACAACTTCTCATGATCAGATTGGAGTGATAGTGGAAGCACGTCGTAGACTGTATAAAGATGGACGGCAGAACAGCTCCTCTAAAGTGAAGCCAAAGCAAGTAGAGCTCCCCCTGGTGGCTGGCTGCAGTATAGGTCATAAGCTCCACCCCCTCCATGTTAGTGGATGGGACTTGGGCCAAACTAAAACACTAAAATACATGTCAAATAATTTTTATTCAAGGATGGTTTCTGTCATTTTAGGTAGTTAATATAATGTTGATTCACACTCATTTTCCTTTTTGGATAATTTTAGCTAGTTATTTGACGCTCTAGAAACAGGATGTGATATAATGGCTACTACCAGTTGCCATGCCAACTGTTTCGTAAAGCGGTCCCGTGGGGCTTTGAGAGTTGTAAAAAAAAAAATGTTTTAAAAACAAGTTCAGTGTATAATCAAACATTTCCTTGTAACTGGTGTAGGTAGAGCAGAGCGTAGTGTTAATTAAACGAAAACGCGAGTGAGTTTGTAGGAAGTGTGGGCAGGTCATCTATGTCGCGGCTCCTCGTGGCTCCACTCTCGAACCGTACTGCGCAGACTCTGGCTCTAGTGTCGCAAGATGGCGCCGCCCGTATCCCCGGGAAAATAGCGTCAGGGAAGTGCGGACACCTTGTCCATATCTATACAGTCTCTGGTGCACGTAGATTTCAAGCTTCATGACATGATAAATTCGTGTCATCTCCTAAAGCTGGGTCTGAAATTACCTCCACTTTACTCCACTTGATATTTACACACTTCACATCTCTCCCCCCCTCCCCTCCCCCCTCTTCCTCTGTTCATCCATTTCTACAACTGCGCCGCACCCCTCTGCATTACTACTGCACTGTCCTTTACCTCTCCTTACCGCACGCTGCTGTCCACAGAGTGCACTCACATAAGTGCGCTTATCTCTCTATCAGCTGCTGCACACACACACACACACACACACACACACACACACACACACATAAACACACACACAACAGCGCACTTCACTCGGGAAGCAAATCTGCCCTCTTCCTCTCCTCCCTCCGTTTGTCTGACTCACTCCAAACCGTCGACAGTGTCGCTGAAGACGGAGGGAGAGTATTTGCAGGCTTTGGTCTTTGCATGAGAAAGCAATTCTTTATAGAGGTCAACTGTGTGTGAGTGTGTGTGTGTGTGCTCGGTTTGTGTGTCTGTTTATATTGGTATGCATTGGATTGTGTGTGTGTGTGTGTGTGTGTGTGTGTGTGGAGGAGATGGCAGCAGAGCCCGAGGGCCAGTTCTGGTTTAGCTGACACCTTTATGACCCGGGAGTGACAGGGCCGTCATTACATCAAACTCCCACCATGAAAACACACACACACACACAAACGCGCGCACACACACACATACACCAGCTGTTCCCTCTACCTCTCTTCTCATCCCTCCATCCCTCTGCCACTCCTTCGCCAAAGGTCACATTCAGCTTCACTACCTCCCCTCTTTTCATCCATTTTACGTCTATTTATCCGCTCTGATGTGTTTTAATTCTCTCTCTCTTTCTCTCTCTCTCTCTCAGTCATCCCTCCTTCTTCTTCCTTCCGCCCCTTCCGAGTAATTAACTCTCCCGCACCTAACGTTGCCGTTTTAAATCCGATGTGGGCGCGATCGCTTAATATTGAGGCGAAACCGTTGGAGCGGGCTGAGCGCGGCTGCTCCCTTTTTGATTTTTCGCTCGTAAATTATTCATTTTTTTGGAAATCAAATGAAAACAAACGGAGCAGAGTAATTAAGAAATTCTTTTTGTGCACGTTTGAGTTTGGCAAGTGTTACAGCGGTGTGGCTTAATGTTGTCTGGTTTATATGAATCCACGCCACCTTTTTGCACACCTGAAGCTCGGTCTCAACACTTTACCTTCCATACAGAACGATATATTTCATCCGTCCATATTAGTTATTATAATGTTTATCTGGTTGGTTTGTTTATTTCTTTTACTTTCATTACTATAGTCACTCTTGCAAATTTAAGTAACATCGATTCATTTCATTCATACCGACTCCCTTTTTTGCAATACGTAAAAAAGGCTTTATCTTCTAGGATTAAAGCTGCACTAGTCAATATTTTAAAAATTTGATTAAATGGTTGAAGCCGTTTTTTTTTTTTTTGGCTTACTGTTCTGCTTTTTCAGCGGCCAGCTTTTAATGACTTTCACATCGCTATCTGACGGATCTTTCCATCGAGATTTTAGAGTCGAAAATAAATAAATAAATTTAAAAAGTTGGGTATATCAAACACAAAATTCCTCTTGTGTCCAGGCAATAAGGCTCGGAATGAGTGGTTATGGTGCATTGTGTCTGCTGGAGGTGTAACGTTCACCAGTGCATTCGCAGTTTCGAGTTTATGAGGCGGACATAGTGTTTAGAGCTCGTTCTCCTGCCCTCTAGTGGCCAAAAATGAGATAATGCAGCTTTAAGTATGCAAGTTGGGATGTTTTCCATTTCCATTAATAATGAAACTCATATCCTGCTTCAGCTGATACAGTTATTTGCCTTAAAAGGCAGGAGTATAAAAACAATGATGTCACTGTTGATGTGATGTTTATTGTTCATTCCCTTGTTGCAAGTTTCACAAGGGATTTTATGTACAGTGTGTACAAATCCCACAAAAAAACGGCTTGAACTCAAGCGACCCGATGTCCGTCTGGTTAAAGAGCAGACACATAGGTTGCAGTGACATTAACAGGAAAGTCTCTGGTTCAACGACCGGACAGACATTTACTTCATGTCATGTTCCCACTATCTGTCTCTCTCACTCTCTGTGCGCTGTCAACATCCCACTTTTTTGCCAAGTAGAAAACACATGCATGACCACAAAAAGGAGCTGATCAATTATAATAAAACCAAAGCCGCTGTAACGTTACATGAAAAGAGCCACATATTGCAGCTTTAATGATCCAGACTTCCCCTCTTCACATATATATATATGTGTGTGTGTGTTTCAGGCTGCATGCGTGCCAGTGATGCTGAGTAACGGGTGGGAGCTGCCTTTCTCCGAGATCATCGACTGGAACACGGCCGCAGTCATCGGCGACGAGAGGCTCCTGCTGCAGGTAACGGCCCGTAGACCGGCGCTCACTCAGAAACCACACGCTCTCTATATCACTTGACAGTCACGCCACATCGAGAAAACAGCAGCAGCCGTTCCCTTGGAGCGAGATGGCTCCGTGCTAAACAAAACCTCAAGCGGGCCCGCGACCGGTCGCAAAGTGTCACTCAAGGGTCCCCATTGTTATACGAGGGAGGTCAAATAAATGGAAGGAGCAAATGGATTTGGTTGGAAGTGCCTGAACTTCACGGGGGGAAAAAAGTAATTATATGCCCATTAAATCTTAATTTGAATGAAGTGTGTAATAATATTGTTTGACATTGAGTTTTTATAACGTGGGAGCTCGCCGCCGAGCTGTGCAGCACCGAGCGTTCTGGATCACTCTCCGGATTTATGTATTCTGCCGCAGTACAGTGGGCCAAGGTGCAGATAGGTACACTATTAAATGTTGTATTAGAAGTATTTTGGAGAACACTACACGTATAGATGTTTACTTCTACAACAGACAGTGCTCGCAGTTAGAAGAACATGGCGGGGCATTTACAAAAGAGTGGATGAAACGTGTTTATTTGCCATTTATCCACGCTTTAATGTGACAAACACTTGCAAAAGGAACTACACAACTCTTTAAAAGTGTAAAGGCTTCCACCAAAAGCTTTTATTCTTAAATACTGGCTGTGACTGATAGAGGTGGCTGCTTTTATTTTTTTGTAAACTCCTTCTGTGGTCTTCATTCCTTTGATTTTTTACATATTTTTTTTTGTCTTTATGTAAATCCTACAAATAACTATTCCCTTTTTCCAAACATAATCTCGTGCTAAGGACTTTGCTCAACACAGCTGCTGCTGCTGCAGACCGTGCTCGGGGTCTTTAAGGAAAAGTCCTTTTTAAATACACGTGTTTGAGTTAGACGAGGAGCTCAACACGGCATCGAATGTGCAGATATGAAAGCGCGTTTGATCCTCTCATTCAACTCGTGGCCGAATAGCAAATTTCTGAAACTGTCAATCTTCTTTAAGTTACAGAGACAAGGATTTGACTCTTGACTCGAACCTGACTCACTTGAGGCGTGAGAATTAAAAGCCTGACGTTTTGATTAAAAAGGTGCTTTATTGATCCCGGAAACAGAAACTCGACTAAAACCTCTAGACGCGCAAAACGTCCTTCATGCTTTGTTTCCAGCTTTCAGTCTTGCTTCTTTGCTTTCCTTGAGGACAGATCTGGTGCAGTCGTTACCACTTGACCGACAGTAACTGTGGTATTTTGGTAGCACGGTAACAGGCAGTCAAATATAGAGGTGAGATGACAACTGAGACAAAGGCTGAGAAACAAACTTGGAGCTCGTGGTGAGATTTTTCCATCTCGACTTGGATTTTTCACAAAAAAAATGGCAACAGTAGAAAGCAAGAGCTTCCAAAAGTTATGTTTTACGTCATTAACAGATTTTCATGTGAGATGCCCCCACCAGACACTTAGATGATCGTGAAATGTCTACGAGAAGATGCAGATGTCTTTGTTTTAGCTCTTTTTTGGACACTTGCAACGTACAACGCAGTTATTTAATGATTTATTTATTTTTTGCTTGCACTTGCATGTTCTCAAAGGCTTTGCTTAATCAGTTAAATATCTTTGGCTGGGACTGCTGCTCCAAAAACTTGCTCCACTCTGCACAGCATCGTGTGTTTTATCTGTGATGGGAATTTCCTGAGTGTATCCCTGGGACCGATATTTAATCTTCCTGTCGGCACATGTCAGGTCCCAGATCAGTCTTTAGGAGCTATCTTTAGTGCCGAGCTGACTGACTCACTGACTGACTGACTGTTTTGTCTTTTGCAGATTCCGACCACGGTGCGCTCCATCCACCGAGATAAGATCCTGTCCCTCAGACAGCAGACTCAGTTCCTCTGGGAAGCCTACTTCTCCTCGGTGGAAAAGATAGTGCTGACCACGCTGGAGGTGAGGAGTCCAGACACGCTTGCTATACGCTCACACACGAGAAACCACCCGTCCCTTCGGCCTCTCTCCGATTCCTTCCTCCATCATCAATCTTTCCCTCTCAGAGGGCCTCCGCACACCCTCTGCAATATCCACTTCATTCTCAGCCCTCTCAGGTTTTAGCAAAATAAAGGTTTGCTCTGCAGTTTACAGAAGGAATCTAGAGAACTCCTGGATTGCTTCTCAAAAGCAATATGTAAGCAGCATTTTACACAGCTAGAAAAATGTTATCGGCAGTAATCGTAGCAATACTAATACTTCTAGTGGTACTACTGGTATTAGTCGAGGCAGTAGACTTTGCAGGGGTGGTAATTTGCCCATGGGCCCCTCAGAGGAAGTGTGTGAACTGTGGCCAGCTATCTTAGAGTATCCCGGCGAGTAACCCTAAAGCAAAATTCAGTTTTTATGAGTCTCAGTCAGCCGAGCAGATCTGAATCTACTTTTTTTAGAAACACTTTTAGTTCAGTCCTTTGCAGAGAACAGAGGCACTGGAGCTGTTTGAAAAGTCCGTCAGCGGATTCTAAAAGTTTTCACAAAGCTTCTTAAAGCTTAAACATGTGAGTGGAAATGTCTCAAACGGCCCGAGAGCTGAATGTTTCACATCGCCGTAGTCCATACCTGAGCTTTGAGCGTTCCTAACCGTCACTTTTAGGTCCATGGTTAATGGTTGAAGGGGTCAGGGTTTGCCTCCAACAAGTTGGTTCATGCAACATGTCAACCAACTCGGAAGGCAAGTAAAAAGCCTGGAGGTTTAAAGAGAAGAGATACGAGTTGAAAAGGAAATAACAATCGTTGGAAGACACAAATAGTGGCGAAAATATTTGGGAACAATCCTTTTTTTTTTTTTTTTTTTTTCACTTGCTCAGTTCGCCTCCGCCTCCAGTTTTACTATCAGAAAGGTTTGTCCACACCTTTTTCACCAGTCCAATAAGCATTTTGTTCAAAGCCTTAAACGAAGGATTTGGAGTCTCTATGCTCATGTAAACCCTTGTCAGGCTGCTCTACAGTGATTCTGACCGAAGAAAGAGCAGGAGTTAAACAAGGCCTAAACCAGATTGACTGTACCATGCATGAGGATTAAGAACATGTCAACCAACTCGGAAGGCAAGTAAAAAGCCTGCGGGTATAAAGAGAAGAGATACGAATGGAAAAGGAAATAACAACATCGTTGGAAGACACAAATAGTGGCGAAAATATTTGGGAACAATTAAAAGGAGATCTTTTTTTTATTTATCGCTTGCTCAGTTTGCCTCCGCCTCCAGTTTTGCTATCAGAAAGGTTTGTCCACACCTTTTTCACCAGTCCAATAAGCATTTGGATTTGGAGTCTCTGTGCTCATGTAAACCCTTGTCAGGCTGCTCTACAGTGATTCTGACCGAAGAAAGAGCAGGAGTTAAACACGGCCTAAACCAGATTGACTGTACCATGCATGAGGATTAAGAACATGTCAACCAACTCGGAAGGCAAGTAAAAAGCCTGCAGGTATAAAGAGACGAGATACGAATGGAAAAGGAAATAACAACATCGTTGGAAGACACAAATAGTGGGGAAAATATTTGGGAACAATTAAAAGGAGATCTTTTTTCTTTTTTTTATCGCTTGCTCAGTTCGCCTCCGCCTCCAGTTTTGCTATCAGAAAGGTTCGTCCACACCTTTTTCACCAGTCCAATAAGCATTTTTGTTCAAAGCCTTAAACGAAGGATTTGGAGTCTCTGTGCTCATGTAAACCCTTGTCAGGCTGCACTACAGTGATTCTGACCGAAGAAAGAGCCGGAGTTAAACACGGCCTAAACCAGATTGACTGTACCATGCATGGGGATTAAGAATGAAGTTGTAGAGTTAGTCACATTCTAGTAAAGAATTAACGTTTTTACAAGTTTTAAAAGCGGGATCAATATTAGAAATCCATGTCAACATCAGCTTTGTTGACAGTAGCCAAGCGTATGGAATTTGTGACGGCGAGGTATCCGTCCAATCCCTATCCGTCATCGTTCAGTTTAAACAAGTTGTTTTTTATCATTATGCAGGGATAACACCTGGGCTTACCGCTAGCCGTGTGTTACAAATGTCTCCTCCTTTCCGCCTCCTCTCTCATTCAACTACCCCGTCACGCTTTTAATTTCCTTTCTTACCGCAGCGCTAAAGCCCCCGGAGGCAAGATTCCTCTTAATGCCACAGTCTCACTGACGGTACAACCTCCCGAATCTTACATCTGAATTCGAGTCTGAGTTTTACACACACGCGCGCGCACACACACACTCAAAAACACAGCGCACATAATCTGTCGGGGCTTCAGAATCTAGAGTCTGTCTGATTTCAGCTAGCTCTACATCTGTGGTCTGTTTGTTATCTAGCCCCGGCTCACTGTGAGCTATCACGCACACACACAGTCAGAAACACACTCTCACACACACACACAGAGAGTCAGAAACACATCTCCATATGTCAAGATGCGTCATACCAGATAACCAAGGCACCACCCAGGCATAACCTTGCTGACATGTTGTCACGCCGCACTAAAGTGGAAGGTGACACTGCGGAGGTCCGTGACTCTGTGTGTGTGTTTGGGTGTGTTTGTGTGTGCGTGTGTTGCTATTGAATACAGCTAGGACTAAATGCTTAATCCTGACTGACTGTCCCGCTAAAGGTGCGAGCGGAGAGGGTGAGTAGTGGGGGAGAGGGTGAAGAGGAGGAGCAGGGGGTGACGTATGTAAATGCCGTTGCCGCGGCAGCCCACGAGATAACAAGCGACATGGTTTATCCATCCTGCTGGCTCTGCGGACACACACACACACACACACACATATATATAGATATATATATATACCTGCACTGCAGATCTGTAATGATACACACTCTGATATCATGACAGATTGAATCTCACACGCACACACTCACTTTATTTTTTATTGACTTTCTCATTCGCTCCAAACTGCGTCTCCATCCATCCGTCCGTGTGTGTGTGTGCGTGTGTGTGTGAACTGCGAGCTACCAGGAAACACCAGTTCAAGCTATCATGCTGTGTTTCCTGTCAGGAAGCGGGCCACGTTTCGACCAATCACGGGGTCAATATCGGCGGGTCCGCGCCCTGCCGGTGCAACCCATTAAAGCCGAGGAGTTCACAGTTGCGCTCCGACGGAAGCAGGATTTATCTATCATGCTCTAATTGGTTGATTGTGGCTGTTCTGAGGTGAGATTGAGTCGTCCATCATGTCCCGACTGAGGGTTCGCCGGCGGGGGAAGGAGCCGCAGCCAAGCGAGCAAAATTGCCCCTCATAAGGTGTAAAGGGCTTGGGGCAGGGTTTTTTTTTTTTCCCCCCTAAGGTGGCGGGCAATGTTTTTATAGAGAAGTTAACGGATTCTGAGTTAATCTGTTTTTTCTTTTCTGTTTTTTGAGGCAAATGGTTATCGACTGCCCTCGGGGACAAAGCTCGGAAAAGTAAAAGAAACTCACACAGTGCTGATTTCTTTTTTTTTCCTTCTCCCTTTCTTCACGTCCCCGCCTCCCAATGATGAATTCTTATGTTGCTTTGTCAATATTATTCCAGTAGCCCCCCCTCCGGCTGTGTTATTAGCTTTTTTACAATTTGAACAGCTATCAGCTGCTCAGCCGTCGCCCACCTGACTCTCTTTCTATGCTTTATGTCTGCGCTTTGAGTTACCAAGCCAGCGGCCCGTCGCTCCTCCCTCCCCTCCCCGATTCAATAGCGGCCATAAAACACGGCCGCAAACCTGTGTCTGTTTTACTGAAGCAATTTAGCATGGCTCAAGGGCGCAGCAGCAATATCTCTCTCCCCCCCCCCGTCCGCCTGCCTGTATCAGCAGAGGCCCACTGCGAGATGCAGCTCGGGGGAAAATAGCGGCCATTCTCACGTCTGACCGTTTGACTGACTGCTCTATTTGGGCGCAGGAAGGATTGGGGCTGGGTCTGAATGACTGCTGCTTACATACAGCTCATGTCTTTCTGCCCCCGTGGCTTCTGCCGTGTGTGTCGCTGACCGACACAGGTTCCCTTAACTTCCTGATCTGTCTCAGTTTGGTCCATCCGCAGAGGAAATATTGCACAATATCATAGATTTCCTTCACAGCGATTCCCTCTCGGCACAATCGATGGCTGCCATTGAGGGGTTACAAAGCAGAGGATTTGGAAAAGCTCAGCTAGCTCATTGCTTTCATCTGCAGACTCACTCTTATAACCTGCTTCAATTCGCCGCCTGGCTCTTGAATAATGCTTCCGAACTGAAAGGAGGTTATTGTAAGTTGGAACATTAGCCCGTGTTGATATTCATTCACATTTACGACTTTCTGCCTCTGTGCATTTTTTATTTTTTTTATTTTTTTTTTGTGCGCGTGTGTGAAAACTCATTTCTCAGCGTGAAATGTTTTATAGGTGCGATTACAAGGCTCATTGATCAAATCCTTATTATTTCATCCTCCATAATCTGAGCGGTTGATCCCCCAGCCGCGCAAATATTGATGAGTTCTTGCGAGTCGTCTGCGATCGGAGCGGAGCGTTGTTTAAATGTGGTTTCGTGCCGGTTTTAAGTTTCGAGAGTCTGAGCTTCCCGAGAAGGAAGGGGGGCGCTGCAGGAGACCCCGCTCTAATTAAAGTGACAGTTTGATCCTGGCAGCAGACTGTGTAGCCATTAATTGCTCTGTCGCTGTGAAAGCAGCACAGGTCTTTGTGAATTCATTGAAAAAACAGAGTTCTTCTGTTTTTTTTAAACTGTAATCTGATGAATTTATAGTCTAGACGTCCTTGTGCGTTTTATTTGCATTGCTTCTATTCAGCTTATATGTACTTGGTATTTGAAACCCTTATAGGCCGTCTAGACTTCTGCATCAATTTGACGCCGTAGCTACAGCGACAGCCCTGACCCTGCTCAGACCCAAACACCATAGCCTGACATGCACCTCCCTGGAAATGTAACTACACATCACGGGACTGCAAGAGCTGGTCCGCTTGGTAGCAGCGTATTACCGCTTTAGTATTTCAGGCTGCTTCTCCAGCTCCACAATTTTCAAATTGATTGTTTTGGATCAATAAAGATGGAACACGTCGAGGAAAGGTTAACTGAGGAGGTTTGGAGATTCAGATTCAGACAAAAATGAACCCAAATGGCAAAAAAGAAGGCGTTTTAACAGAGCAAGCCAGACTGATGAGCGCACAAGTATAAATGGCTCACGCCGGCGTTGGCTACATGCGTAGGTTACGGCGTCTGTGTCCTGCTATACCCTAAAACAGCCTTTAAATTACGGAAACAAATTATTTGGAAATGAAACTCATGCAGGGAAAAGGAATTAAAAAACAAATATACCGTGAAAGTTTTAGTTTGTGGACCGTGGTGTGATCCTGCACCTGGTGAAAGGTCTGAGTTTGCAGTGTAGTAGTTGCTGTTTTGAAGTCTAATTTAATTACAGCACATCTCCCAGAGTTTTAAAAGTACATGCAAACCTTTATTAGAAGTATCTGAGGCCTGATCAAACCTGCTGTTAACTGGAGTGGATCGCCACCTACTGCTGCCGCCAGACGTGGGGACACGATACAAATTGTGGAACAAAATCAACTCTCAATTTACTATTTATTAATTTATCAGTGCCCTGTGATTAGTTCTGATCTGTTTGCAGCAGTGACAGTAATAAAGGTAAATAAAGCCGCCTGTGATTACTGAGGAAATACATAATTTAACTCCACATGGCTACTTTACATATAGCGCTCATGGCTAATTAACCACATGCCAATATGTTTTTGCGAGGGAATCACACAGAGCCCGCTCATATTCAGCCATTTAATTTGTTATTTCTTGCTTAGATTTATTTATTATCTGATTAACTGACACCTGCAAGGACAGAAGATGTTAAAAGGTCACCAACAGCGCAATTATTCGAAATAGAAGTTAAAATAGACGGCGTGTTTTGAGCGGCCACTTGTGAGCTGATCATTCAGGACGCAGGTTAACACAAGGCGTCAGTTCAGATGACGGAAATTAAAAACAGAAAATTAAAAATGAATTGTAGTTTTGTTAGGTTTACTCAAACATCCTTGGCTTTGACCTTCAGTCTGAGTCAACAACTTACTATGACAAGAAAGAAAATCTAACATTATTTGTTGTTCCTCTCTAATCTGCTCGCCTCTCGTCCCGTTCACAGATCATCCAGGACCGTGTGCTGGAGCACGGCTCCAGGAGCAGCCTGATGTGGAACAGTCACCCTGGGGGACTGTTCGCTCTGCCGCAGTACTCTGGATACCTGGGAGACTTCCCCTTCTTCTACGCCACGCTAGGTCAGTAACACATGAACAGACACACATCGCGAGCCGTACGAAGGGCTGCTGACGCCGGCAGTGAACCGAGCCGGAGAGGTTTCTCTATCTCTTCATCCGTCTCTCTGCGTTTGTCACAGTCTTCGTGCAAGATTTCTCTCAAGCTGTGGTTTTGGACCTTGTCCGGACAGTAGAAATATGTCCTCACCCCTGATCTAGTGGCCTCCTCCAACGGACGCGTCTAGCAGCAAGTGGAGTGGACGAATGGGCCTTTGACGGATGTTTGTGTTAGCCCTGCTGACACATCACCCCGTCCATCATTGTTTTTTTTGGAGTCAGCATTGCTACTGCTGCTACCAATTCCTCCCGCTATGGTCCAGCGCCGTTTAGTTCGTCCCCCGCCACATATCTGCGACCCGGGAGCCGCTCCGTTCCTCCGCTCGGCTCACTCCATCTTCATCCAGAGCTGACAAAACCGCCGCGAACACACACACACACACACGCACACAGGCACGGGCGGCGACGGTACGAAACTCGGTTGACGGAGCACCCGGGGTGGAGAGCAGATATTAGAATGGATGGGCGCAGTGACGGCAGGCGCGGATTACAACGCCGGCGAGTTTATTTGTTTGTCAAAGAGGAAGCAATTAAGCGCGGATGGATTTTTTAGGAGGCGAGGTGGCTTGTCGCTCATGGTTAAATGAGCAAAATCAAAGAGGGATAGTTTGTTTCTAAGTGACACTCCTTATTATTTTAAGAGCCATTAACGAGACACACACACATTCTGTCATTGGCTCACACAGCGGGAGCAGGGTTTGCTTTTATATGCTTGAACAAAATGGACTTTTGATTAAAAAGACAAAAGATACTGGATTTTTTTCATTTGATAATAGATAAAATATCAAGGAGATACTCAATGAGTGGCCACTTTATTGGGTACACCTGCAAAATCCGAACTAATATCAACATTTTTTAATATAATACGCGCTTTCATGGCGTCATTATTAATATTGTAGTTACATTTCTTCAGTTTTAGTGCCTTCCTTAAACTCATCTTCCGGTTGTCCGCTCTGATTTTACTAATTCACCCATTAAACTGTAAATGCATCCCTAATAAACCGTGTCATTAAAGATGACAGTTACAGCAAACACAACACATTACTTCAAATAACAGCTATAAAACAGAGCGTAAAACAAAACTGCATAAAACACGGAATTGAGGGGAAACATGTCGATGTTAATAAAACCTTTATCGCCGCAGTTAACGGCTCTGAAGTGTCTCGGTGCTAAAACACCTAAACAGATACACAGCGTAAACTCGTATGAATGTTTAATTCTGAATCTGAGCTCCCGTTAAAAGGCTTCAAACAACTTTTTCCCGCTTTCCTCGAGGTTTTGGAACGTGGCTGCAGGGATTAGCGTTAGAAATGTCGGCCAGAGGTTTTGGTTTTGATGATCGCTGGGTTGGACCCTCAGGTGCTGGGTGGGGTTCAGGTCAGGGCTCTGTGCAGACGCCAAACTAAACTTCTTTTTTTTTTTTTTTTTTTAATAGACCTGACTCGACGTGTCGGCTGTCACGTTAAAACAGAAAAGGGCCTTCCCCAAATTAAAGTAGTATCTTGGGAAACCCCCAGTAGGATAGAAGGGAAAAGAGAAGAGAGAAAGTGGTTCTTATTTTAGAATCTTAATCTAAACTTTCCTGTCTACGGTCTTGTAAAATAAGTGTTTTGCATTTTTTGTTTAACCTGGAATGGAAATCACTCTTCGCTTTTAATGGGGTTAAGATCGCACCATAATCTGAAACTGCGATGAAAAAATGTGCGTCCTGCTCTGTATCTATGGCTTGTCAGTCATTTTCATGTAAATCTAGTAAATGCAACCAGCGACTGGACTGGACTCTAGTGCACTGATTCACCGACAAATAACCTACCAATAGATTAAATCTCATGACTCGAAACGCTCACAACTGTGTGGTCAAATCTGGTCAAAAGTGGGAGAAGCTCTTTGAAAACAGTGCAGATATCAGCCCTATAAAATCCTAAGATTCAAGGTTTCGGAACTTTCTTCCCAAACATATGCACCGTACTTTTCAGATTGCTGTTTACAAGGTTTCAGACCTGGAAAAATAAAAATAAAAAAGAAGAAAAGGAAAAAAGGAAACTAATGCACCGGGTGAACAGTGACATATTTGAAACTCTGAAAGTGTGCCGGAGAGAAAAACACTGTAAACTGTGAAGAAGAAAAAAAGAAGAAATAATATGAGAGATTTAAAATTATTTTCCACACTTCCAAAACATTATGCAAGCTTTAAAAACTTCGCTCCAGACTTGCTAAACTTTTTTTATTGGATTCCAAACTTTTATTGGATTCAAAACTTTATCTATTTATGTATTTTGTTTGCAGTTTCAGATTATGGCGTGATCTTAATCCTATAGGGTTTAATTTTATAGAATATATAGCAAGTGCATCGTTCTTGTTAATTGTCACAAGTAAGACCGGAGCATTAAATCCAGCATTAAAACATCCTTAATTTGACCACAAGCACATAGAAGCATGCACATGTTGTGTCCACGATATGTAGGTAGGTATTACAAATGGCTGAATCGGAACTGCTCCTCAAAAGTGAAGCCAAAGCAAGTAGAGCTCCCCCTGGTGTCTGGCCGCAGTATAGGTCATAAGCTCCGCCTCCTCCATGTTAGTGGACGTCAAATAATGTTTTTTTCCAGGATGGTTTCTGTCATTTAAAGTAGTTAATATAATGTTGATGCAAGTTCAAATGTACATTTTTTGGATAAGCTTTGTTTTACTTAGTTATTAGACGCTATTGAAACACGATGTGACATAATGGCGACTACCGGTTGCCATGCCAACCGCTCCACAAAGCGGCCATCAATAACGCAGCTCCACGTGGCTCCACTCTCGGACCGTACTGCGCAGACTCTGGCTCCAAACTCGCAAGATGGCGGCGCCCGTATCCCCAGGAAAACAGCGCCAATGCAGTGAAGTGGGGCCGTGTAGTTCATATTTATTTACAGTCTATGGTTGGTACGGGATGAGATGGGATCCACTGAGGATCGTGTGCTAAAGGCAGAAAACAGAACGCACATCTAAAATTTAGAACATGCCGCGTGACTCTTATTCTCCTCCAGGTTTTGTTCAATGTTTCATGAACGTCTGTTTATGAGCTTGTTACAAAATTCACATCAGCAGGTGTTTCAACGAAAAAAACAAAAACTTCTTTCTCATGACAAATCACAAGGAGAGTTTACCAACTTTTAATATCCCTCTTTATAAAAAGTTGCTCAGTTGCGCCTCCTCCTTCCGCCGCCATGCTTTGCTGGGTTAGATTGGATTTAAATGAGGAAAAAGTTGGCCGTCCTCTGTGATCCGTCTTGCTCAGTATCTTATTTCCTCCTCATTTTCAGCCTCAATTACTCTAGTCCAACATCAAGTCAGGCTGAATTTAAAGTCACATCAGCAGTTAGTCGTCTGTTTATTGGGTTGCGGATACAGCTGAGGAGTTTCCGAAATGAAATATTCAGCGATGGAGAGATTTGGCATTTTCAAAACACATTAACATTGTTGAATATTTTAAGAGTGGTTTTGAAAAACGTACATCGCTGACAATTAAGTCGTCCGTATTTCTGAACTGCTGACGGGCCCGTTTCAAGTTGCATCTCTCAGAAAACAGATATGAAGTGTTTGTGAAAATGAACGTCTTCGGCTTTGTTCTCTTCAAAGGCGCTGAAGTTACATTCATGGCTGACAGTTGGCTCGGCCGCGTTCTATCCTGTGTTGTTTGCTGAATTTGTTAAAATGCATTATTAATGAGTGTTTTCTCTCTCCGTTGTGTTTCAGGCATTAAACCGTACCCCAAGTTCACAGCGGTCATCCACGCCGTCTCTCCTCTGGTGTCCCAGTCGCAGCCCATACTCAAGCTCCTGGTAGCTGTGGCCAAGTCCCAGTACTGTGCACAGGTAAAGGATTTGTGTGTGTTTTTACTCTCAAGAATCCTCCGCTGATCTCCGCCCCAAATTGCGCCGCATTACGTGGCTCACGCGGCTCAAACGTTTTGCAATCGCATTTTCCAACCGGGGCAACGTCGGCGCTCAGCCTCCATCCCCGTGTGTTTGTGTGTTAACTCCGGTGGATTGAATTAGAGCGTCAGTTCGTAGCGGCGCCGCATCTGTCTCCATGGCAGCCAAACCCCCTTCAGCACAGCTGGAGATGGCATGTATTGATTCCCCTGCTTGCTCCTTACCAAAGCGGGAAATGAAATGGAATTTGCTCCCCGATGGCTGGTTTTATGTGTGTGTGTGTGTGTGTGTGCGAGAAAGTGTGTTTGTGGGTGTGTGTCTTGGTTTGTTTGTGTGGTATGAGCAAGCAAGTTTGTGTCTTGTGTAGGAGGGATGCATTTTCCATGTACGTGCAATGCCTGAATATGTGTTGATAAAGAGGCTTGTTCATGGACCATTTTTGTCCGATGAGCCGCAACATTAAAACCGCTGACAGGAGAAGTAAATGACATTGACCATCTTGTGACAATACAATGTTCTGCTGGGAAAAGTTTGGACCTGGCATTCGTGTGGATGTTACTTAGACATGTAGCACAAACCTAGACCAGACCAAGTAGCTGTGGGATGGTCCACGGAGGCCCCTCCACTCAATCCATAGGACCCAAAGTCTAACAACACCCTCGTACCAGACACCTCAGGACACCTTCAGAAGGCCCATGTCCGTTCTCTGATGAGTCACAATCGTGGTGGTCATAATGTAATGCCTGATCAGTGTATAGCTCGGCCTTTTAATGCAGTAGTACGTGCTGCAGTATCCAGACTTGTTTTCTCATAAATCCTTCTTAAAGTATCATTACCGTTGCTCTTTGATGTAAACATTATGAGTCTATAAATGTGATCCGCTGCTGTCAATCACATTAATCACTTCCTGCCCCTACGGACTACAATCCTGTCTCTAATGTAACATTTAGTAGTTCATTAAAAACAGACTCGAGCGAAACATCAATTACTGGGAAAAAGAGACAGAACCTCACCTTGCGTCAGTCTAATTTACGCACCAACTCCGAAAGTTTGGTTCGTTATTGAAGTTTTTGGAAACTCGTTGGATTTTTCTGCCGTACAAGCAAATGTCATCGTCCGCAATGGCGTCTGGTCAGCTGCGTCCATACTGCAGGCCTCTGTTTAGCATCAGTTGGATTGTAGACATCGGTGAACTTCTTTTTACTCCAGTATTGCTGGGAACTTTCCTTTTAAAAGACTGAGCAACTGATCCGGAAATAAACCTGGAAGTTATCAGGATATTTCACTTCTCATTCATCAAGCGAAACTCTTCTTGCTCACAACGTCATCTCAGGACTTTCTTCCGCTATTAAAAGCGGAACAGATGCTTTTCATTTCGTCTTCAGGCCAATTTCAACGACCTCTAAGGCCAGCCAATGTAATGAATGAATCTTTGACACGGCGACTACTAATGCCAGTTCTCAGCCTCTGCTTGTCAAGTCATTTCATGAAGTGCATCCAAACGTTGGACGTTTTTTGAGGCATAATAATGACTTTGTGTGTCATGTGGTCCGTTCTGAATTTTACATGCTCACGATCCTGAGGCTAGTTATTCCCAGACTGGGCGACATCTAATTGTAATATAAAGGAAGTGTCCCTTTAAACGTTGACCCAACATAAGCAGCACTACCAGAACTTAAGCAGACCTTGAGTGGAGATTTGTAACCATAGACTGTATATAAATATGTACGATGCGTCCCCACTTCCTTGCACTGGCCAAATTGGTGCTATTTTCCCGGGATACAGGCGGCGCCATCTTGCGACTTTGGAGCCGGAGTCTGCACAGTACGCTCCCGACAGTGGAGCCACGCGAAGTTGCGTTATGGATGACCCGCCCACACTTCCTACAAACTCACTCACGCTTAATTAATACTGCGCTCTGCTCTACCTCCACCAGGGGGAGCTCTACTTGCTTTGGCTTCTCTTATGAGGAGCAGTTCCGCCGTCCGTCTTCATACTGTCAATGTTTGTAACCATCAGCCGTCATCACGGACGACTACAACTCAGTGACATCTCAGCAAATTTAGCGTCTCCACTCTCTATTCAAGACTATTATTATTAAAAATACAGATGCGAGGAGGATCAATTGCTGTCAACAGACGTTTGACAGCTACAAACACTTTTCAGTGCGAAAACATCTTCAGGTTTCATCCTTTCCTCTGTGTGTGCTAAAAGCCGACCGCAGATTCTCGCATTACGGCAAGCTGAATGAGTAGACTCTACCTCCTTATTATTCTCATGGAGGTGCTTTTGTGTTTGCCTTCCTCTGGCTGTGCATGCAGAGTGGAGAGCCAGGTACGCAGCCGGGTTGTTTTCTTCCACTCTCCGGCGCACGGAGGAGAGCGAGCGAGGGAGAGCGGCGGGAGCTGCTGAGCTACGAGTGGATGAGCAGGAGGGATATAAATAAATGAATGGGAAGGAGAGAATAAGAGAACACAGAGGGTGGAGGAGGCTAAATTGGACGCGAGAAAGCTTTTGAAGCGCATTCTGACACGACGGACCTCCTGCTGCGAGTGGGCTCGTGTGTGCGAGGAGGAAGCGTTTCTTCCTCTCGCGCTGCAGATACACAACCGCTCCTTCACTGCTCTCCTCCAGTCGCACACATGCGTACACAATGCCACCAACAGCACCCTGAGAGGGCGGCTGACGGGGACGCCATCTGTCTTTGTAATCAAACAGGAATGGAGTGGATTAACACTTTCCTCAGCTACGTGCACAACGTATACCTGTTGTTATCTTGCAATGACAGACGATTTCTTGTTCAGATTTGGCTCCGTGAATGATTTAGTTTTATCTGTATTCGCTGATAATGGTGAGATAATTCTGCAATTCATCAAAGCCCTGCACTGTAGTCGACGCAGACGTCCTGGTAGCTCCCAGCGCATTATTTTTGCAGGTCCAGTCAGGGTGCAGCGTCCCCGAGGGGGGAACTGCTGCGTGTGACGTAGTTAATGTCAGAATAATGTGAAACTTTATTGATCCCTGCAGGGAAATTCTTGCGGTTCGGCTCCATCAGTGACGCCACGGCCCCGGCCCTGCACAGTGGAGCCGGGGTGGATTCATTTACTGACTCGTTCAAGGACATTTCGGCAGGGCAGATGTTAGCTGACACACAGCAACTGAACACCGCAGGGCTGGATGTTGATGATGTGTCCCTATCAGTTTACTTTTCACTCTGCTGGCTATCAATCCCTAACACGTTCACACAAACGTGGCTTCCAGGCTACCTTTTAATGTTTTTGTTTTCCTCATTTTAACGGCGGGGTCTCATAAAAGGCTATAAAAAGCAAGCCAGCAACTGATGATACGAGCGAATAAAGAAAGCTACGGAGAGGTCCGTGCATGAAAATAGACAAAAACGTAAGGGGACATCTTCAATGAAACTTCAGCAAATGTGCTAATTAGCTTGGTGTTGCCAGACTCAACTGTCTGTTTAGTCTCAATTAGGATTTCATTATGGGCATACTTCAACTGAAAATACTTCTGCTTCCAATTGGATGGTCCTACAACCAATCAGAGATATTTGGAGCTAAACAAATTCAACTCCAAGGCCTTCAAAATAAGTGGCTACGACGCTGTTATGCTACGTTCACACTAACAGTGAGAGCGCGAGAGAAGCTACGGTACTTTTTCAATGGAAGCCGGCGACGTCGGACACTTTTTTTGGCGCTCCTCTGGCACGTCCACCAATCATATGTTTCACCTGCTGACCCTCGACAAGAAGGTTCGCTCTCATAAAGCCAACCCAAATGATCTGATTGGCTTCTGGGATCTTTGTGGAGCGTCACCATTTCCCAACAGACCAACGTTCTGCCACAAGATTTGTGGGCGGGGAGGTTGGAACTCTGGTTTCCAGGATAAAAACTAATAGAAAGGACAAACTGTTTAGCTTCCTGGAGTGTAAACTTCCCCAAATCTAATCAAAAATCCACCATGAAGCAGCTAGTAGCGTTCCGTTCAATTGCATTTGGAGACATAGGTGGAGGGAGGGGCATGAAAGAGTTTCATTGGACGCATAATTAGTACACGCCGCCTAGTGCAAGATGAGTCATCAATAGTTTTAAAACGTTTTTTTGTCTAATAGTATAGGTCTCTCTACAGTTGGGACTCATCAGAGAAGGGACATGGGTCTTCTGAGGGTGTCCTGTGGTGTCTGGCAACAGGACATTGTCAGTGGGGGCCTTTGGGTCCTATGGGTTGAGGGGAGGGGCCTCTGTGGATCATCCCACAGATACTTGATCAGTTTAGGATCTAGTGAATTTGGAGGCCAGGTCAACACCTTGTGCTGTTTTTCATTTTGTTGGGGTGGGGGTGCCTGGTCTGGTCTAGGTGGGTGCTACATGTCTAAGTAACATCCACATGAATGTATCGGTGTATTTGTAAGTATAAACAAATGAATTATATACTTCTTAGTGTTGGTCAGTAAAGCTATGCGGTACTTAATCTATCCTCTGTTGTGTTTTTGATTTTTAAAAGGCTTATAAATCCTTCTACGCTCTTTACATTCATATCAATGTCGCCCCTTTGCCTCACCCTAGCCTTGAGTGCGCCACGTCAACACGAGATCCAAAGCTCATCAGATCCGCCGTGTCTAGTTAGTGAGGTTTAGTGATCTGTGTCGCCACATCATATCTAAAATTTATGAGACGGATGGGCTGAGACGTAAGATTGTAACGCCGTGTAAGGCCAGACAAGACGGTGTCGTGTGTGTGTGTGTTTCTCATCAAATATTAATGCCGTCCGCTGTTGTACAGCAGCAAATCGGCTGACCTGCAGGTCGGCGAACAGCGGTTCAAGGCGCATGAAACATGACAGAACTGTGGCTGGGAACATGACTTCTTAATGTAGAACATGATCTGATTGGAGGTGGAGCAACGCAGGAATCATATGAGCTGCAAATAGTCGTAGTAGGACATGAAACCTGATAATGTAAAGAGATTGGTTCTGGACTGAAATATAGAAAACCACTGTGGAACCATAATTGGAAATATTTTATCATTTCAGTTGCCCTTCTGGCTCTTTATTACTCAGCCAGCTTGTAATAAGGTGACATTTGCTGGCTGCGGGGTGCGTAAATGCCACATGTTTAGTGGGAAGCTGTTTAGGTTAGAGGAGAAAATAATAGGAATTAAATTAGATTCGAAGCACTAAAGGCTAAAAATAAAATAACAACACATTTGTTTATTCTATCTTTCAGATCATCGTCCTGTGGAACTGTGACAAACCTCTACCTGCAAAGCACCGCTGGCCCGCCACCTCAGTGCCCGTCATCGTGATCGAAGGAGAGAATAAGGTCAGAAAAAAACGCTCGGTTACCTCGCTGTCATTTCTAATTACGTGGCTCATCTTACGTTACTGTACGTTTGAGTTTCTGGGAGTTAACGAGTTTCGATTTGTGCCGCGCTGATTCCATTAGAGAACAATTTGTGTGGTTTTAATTAAAGCTCAGTAATGAGAATAATATACACTGAAAGGCACAGAGGAAAGATATCGTGGCAGTAATGGATATTTGGATATATTATATATAAGTATTTATTTCATTTTTTATTTTTTTTTACTTTAATCATAATCAAATATTTAATTAGAAGCTGCACAGTTGTGCCGTAATATCCTGAGTAAATGTGCACCATAAATTTACTGTTCAGACCTGGTATTAACATATTAACGTTCTGGGGCAGTATTAGTCACATAGCATTCAAATTCACACTAGAATATCGTTCATAGAGCTCCAGTCTTTAATGGATCTTTACTTAATGCTGTTTCAGAACCACAAACAGCACCGTTTGTTGTGTGGGCACCATGAAATTATTTGTTATTTTACACAAAGCTCAGATTAGAACTAAAACCCTGGTAGCATCCACACGTACAACAATGTTACTGCAGTGAAAGAATATCGTAAAGGTAAATAAACCCAACAGTCTTGTGGTGGGATTACTCGCTGTCTACTCAGATTCAGCTGTTTCATTTGTCAAATCTGAACTTCTTTCAGTTAATTTGTTATTTTTGTTAGTGGACAGTTTCAAATGTCTCTTGTAACTTACCAATGAAAATTCATTCGTTGACTTACAAGCCAACCCAAACGGTCTGATTGGCTTATGGGATCCTTGTGGAGCATTTCCCAACGGAGCGACTCCAGACCAACTTTCTGCGGCAAGATTTGTGGCTGGGGAACTTGGAACTCTGGCCTCCAGGATAAAAAATAGTAAAAAATAGTAAGGAAAACCATAGGAACATAACTCCTGTTTAGCTTCTTAGAGTGTAAACTTCCACCATGAAGCAGCTAGTAGCGTTCTGTTCAATTGCATTTGGAGACATAGGTGGAGGGAGGGGCATGAACGTTCAAGAAAGAGTTTCATTGGCCACAAAATTGGTACGCGCCCCCTAGTGCAAGATGAATCATCAATAGTTTTATTCACTTTCTGTATTAGCCACTTGTCCTCTGGAGGGTCGCAAGGGGGCCGGAGCCTATCCCAGCTGTCATTGGGCGAGAGGCGGGGTACACCCTGGACAGGTCGCCAGTCTTATCGCAGGGCAAAGACAGACAACCATTCACACTCACACCTACGGCAAAACTCAGAGGGCCTCATTTGAGTAGGGAGTGCACCAATGTGCCGGGGACACATCATGTGTTCACACTGCTCAAAGAACGTGGTCACGAGTGATCCAGATCACCTCAAAATGCATCCTCAGTGCATCCACACCAGTAATTAAAGCTGTCCACTTGTGATTGGATCATTTCTTTACATCTTCACATTAGTCCTGAACCCAAAGACATTTATTTCACAGACAGTGAAAGAGAAAAGAAGCCGGAAAATAGAGATTTCTGTGATTTAACGAACAATAAACGTCCTATAAAAACAGTTTATATTGAATTAGAGACTAGACTAAAGCTGCTTCCTTTAATTCTAAATCTCACTCTAAAGTATTTTCATGCAAAAACTATAAAGGCAGCAAAGATTTAAATATGACTCAGAGCTTTAAAACGAAAAAGGGAAAAAAAAAAATAAAACGTGCATGAGAGTTGGTACGAGTGGCTGTGAATGGTTACGAGTGGGTGTTAATTTCCTCAGCGTGTCGGTTCAGAGACTTTTTTTTTTCCCTTCCTGTTTTTATGACTGTCATAAGAGCGAGGCACATTTTTTTGGCTTTTCTGAAGTTAAGCCTCCAGCGAGACATAACCCAGAGCGTGCCTCTGTGACATTTATTATGACAGCCTTATTAGTCTTTCGCGCTAACGGCGTCGCTGTGTTTCTCTTAACCTCCCTGTGACCTACGCTTGTAGAGGTCAAAGGTCAAACCCGGGCACATTTGCATGTAAACACTAAGCTCATTTCTAAGCTCATGTTTTAGGCTTCATTTGAGGAAAACGTGACGCGTCGCTCATCTGTTTGTATGAACGCCGCCATCGGACTCATCCACCGGCGTCCTCCCCCCCCCCCCGAGGACTTAACTTCACCTGCCAGTCAGGAGAAGTGGTTTTCACATCAGTGTCAGTCACCCGGCGGTAGACTGGGTTTATGGTTTACCTCTCCCCGTGGCTCTGAGTGGTTTCTCCCAAGCTGTCAATCACAGCGGGAGGCCTCTGTGTGTAGCTGTGTGTCCGTGAAACGCGAGCAGAACAGGCTTAGCGCGCTGTGTGTGTGTCCGTGCCAGGCAGCCTGTGGTTTGTTGTGGTTGTGGTGTTTTCTGTGTTTACCGTGGCGAGCCAAGCTGTGTTCCTCCACCCCACAGAGAGGGAGAGAACAGTTTTCATCCCTCTCGCCTTTTTCCTGCCTATGTCTTTCTTTCTTGCTTATCCCCTTCTCTTTCATCCTCTCCCTCGCTCACGGACCCTCTCCATTTTACCCTCTTTCTGCTTCTTCCTACCACTACATGTCCTTCTTTTCTTGCTTTGACTCTTGTCAAGGCCATTGCCAGGAAATATTGAGGTCACGATTCTGGTTCCACGTTTAGTTTCTCTAGTTTCTGCGTCTTTTCACCAATGTCTTTGGACAGCTCTCTCAGTTCAAGCGGTCATGTTGTCATCTTACTGCAGAAAACATCAGTTAGTGGAGGCAAAATTCAGTATAGGACGACTAACCTGATAAATATTTAAGAGAAATTAATTGTATTTTTGGCGCAACTTCACCTGCTTCCAAGGCGCGTGGAGGACACTGCAGACAATAGTTTTAAATAAGACATGTAGCATCCACCTTGATCAGACCAGGCTCCCCCACCCCATAGCAATGACACTCCTTTATGGCAGTAGCCATCACCAGCAGGATGCAGCCTGACACAGATACGCACACACAAACGCTTTAGGAACAACTAAGAAAAACATGAAGAACAGCACAAGGTGTTGACCTGGCCTCTAAATTTACTAGATCCCAAACTGATTAAGTATCTATAGGATGAGTAACTATAGATATTTGACCAGAACGTAGCTTCCACAGGGCTTCACCCATCTCCGTTTGGTTAAAAATCTTGTTAAAAAGACCAAAACCACCAACAAGGAGTTGATGGCATGAGAGTAGCCCGGGTAGCTACAGACCTCCATTGTTGTTTAAAATAATTCAGATCACACAAATGTGAATTAATACGGCCCCGAAAATAGCTTTAGACAGATGGATTGTTCATTATTTTTATGCCCATCAGTTTTACAGGTTTTTAAAAGTAAAACCACATATTTGGGACTGTTTTCCAGTCGAAGTTTTGGACTGAGAGATACAAGTGTGTTGAGAATAACACCAGTCTGCATGCCCTCTGTCCTTCCCTCCCTGTCTCTGTGGCTCGTTGGCCAAAAAGCCGGTTTATGACTGTTGGGTTAAGCCGTGTGAGAATCCCAGCCGTGCTTAATGTGGTCTACACATGCACTGGTGGTCCTCCCTTCTCCCCTACTCTCCTCTCCTCTCCTCTGCTGCTGTCCTTTAGAGAGGAGGTGAAGTGCTGGAGGCGGATTCCTGCCGTAAGAGCTCACATTCCTGGAGAGCACCAGGAAGCCCCAGGCTAATATGTCTCACTTCTAACGTTACAAACCATCTGGGGGCTGGAAACATCAGCCTCTCTTCCTCTCTTTGTCTCTGTTTCTTTTTTTCCTCTTTTGCCCTGTTTGTCCCGCTGTCACTTTCTCCCCCTCCGTCTGCTCCCCCTCTTCTTCCTGACCGGTGTTTTCGCTGTCACTTCGCGCCGGAGAATGAGTGGAAAACTCGAGAGCAGAGAGACGGGAATGTTTTGTTTCCCTCCTCGCCGCCCGCAGGACACCACCGCAGTAATGATGACGATGAAACTAGAGGGAGGGCACCGCTTCTCCTCTCTCCTCTCGTTTTCTGTCTGTAAACACCGCTGTCACTCACGCTCCTCTGCTCTTTGGAGCGTGAACGGCGGCTGAAACTTTCAGCGGAAAAGATGAGGAGGAGGCGGCACTTGACCGGACGGGCCTCTTAAGTTAGAGGCCCGTCAGGCGCCACCTCGGCTCCGCTGCGCCATGAAGAGGGAGCAATAAATCAGAGATGTAGCTGTGAAGCTCTCCAAAAAAAATAATCAATGTTCTTTACTTTAACTTTGCATATAGAGTACTAATTTACATTTTTCCAATTTGAGCTATTCTACTATTACTGTAAGTATTGGCAGGCTGCCTCTGTTGAGTATTTGTAGCGAGAGTTGTGGCTTTAAAGAGGGTAATGACACTCGACCCATCGTTTTGGTGGAAACAAGACGTTTCACTACTTCCATCAGGTTTTTCCACAGAGGCTGACGTTTGTGTTTTGGGTGAAATTCCGTAATATTCGAAGGCCAATTTTATTCTATTTGTAGTCTTGAATATTTTTAATTTATTCTTTATTAGTAAATTACACATTACATGAAAACCAGCAACCAAGGAACTAGCCATATTTGTACGATATTAAAAAATAATAATAATAATATCACAGGTTATAGACATTCATCTGTGTCTGAAAATGTTCTAAGAGCATTTACACATCAAAGATCCAGTTTCCTTCATTGTGCAGCCAGTTAAAGGGGATTCTTTTTTTTTTGTTGTTGTTGTGTCACAACCTGAACCTTATTTCTGCCATAAAATATGATTGTTTACTCACCCATATAACTTTGGTATCATTTGAAGTCATTCGGACATTTAGATCCGCGTATATCCATATAGTGGGAGTGAATGGGGCACCGAAACGCAGCCTCTAAATAACGCATTATCTGCTGCGAAACTCATTCATTTCACCAATATTTTGTTCTGATATGCTAGTGCTATTCCCCATTGAATCCGGAGTTTAAAAAAAAAAAAAAAAAAAAAAACGGTAATTCCCCTTTAAATGTTAAAAGTTATTAAAACAACCACTACATATCCCCTTTACTGCTTTTAAACTGGACTGAAAGTAATCGGCTTTAACCCTTCGTAGGGTGCTCATTAAAATACTTGGAAATGCCAAGATTCAACCCTAGAGTGTTATTGTTGGGCATAAGAAGAAGTTTTTAGTTTTCATTGAGAAAATCAAGATTAATGAAGTTACCATATATGGTCCCTTGACCCTAAGGGGTAAACAAATGTAAACATGTATTTTAGACCATTAGAACATAAGTGCTAATTCAGGCACTTATCAACATACACATTATCACATTAAACAACATTAGGACACTTATTCTTCGTGGTACCTAATAAAGAATTTACGCTTAGTGTTCATGCAGAGGTGGACCTTGCAGACCACATTTGTCACTGATTTGACCTGGGGATCTTCTCTGATTGGCTGGACACAATTGTGTGCTGAAGTTACCCTATATGGTTCCTCACCCCGTAAAGGGTTAACTTTTGGGATTTTAACTTGGAGTCATGATTCTGTTGAAAATAATAATCTGCAAACTCTTTTTCAGTATATTTCTTGATGAATCACGCAGCAAAACTCACCAAAATTAGATGCTTTCAGCTTCTCAGATGTGTTTTTCTCTCGTTTAGATCACTGTAAAGTTTAAAATTAAGCGTCATTGTGTTCACCTTGCAGGCAGGCCCCAAGAAATCCAAAAAAACACGGCACTGGGATTTCATTATGGCTTGTGTTGTCAGCCGAAAAAAGCACGGGCTAGTCCTAAAACCAATCAGAGTTGTTGTTATTTGTTGTGAATAATATAAACTCCACGGCGCTTACATGACATGTGTGATTATGTCGCTGTTACTCTTCAGATGATTACCGCATCAAGCCCCGTAAACTATCACAAAGGCCCGGCTGATCTTTTCCAAAGCATAATCAGTTTCCTCCACGCAAACTTTTTGTGGGCATTGGAAGTTCGGGATGGATCAATTAGTGACATTAGTAATTATCTCTTTTTTAATATGTTGTTGCAGCCTCGTGAATTTGATGCCCGTTGAAGGTGCTTGGCCATAATTTGCATACAGAGACGCCAACTTGACCGTTTTCATTATTTTCTTCTAGTTCTGTAGACCACTAATAAAAGTAATGATGAGTTGCAGCGCTACCGTGGGTAACGAGCTTCAACGTGGCCGGCTTTTACCCGGTGTTTGTCTGGAGCTGCCCTCGGCCGTAGGAGTGATGAAGACTTGTTGAGAGTGAGGTCACTGCCAGAGCGCAGCAGGCGGACGACGGCAGGTGTTTACAGAGAAAAGAGGTCAACGCCGACTTAAATGTAAATGCAGTGGCTTTTCAGTGCAGGTGGTGTTTTGAACGAACATCTTCCCGAGGCCTGACCCTCGAGGCTGTGCTGAATAACTAAATAACGTGCATGCGCTGGACCGCGCATCTACGTCTGTTAACGTGTTTGTGTGGGAGGCTGTTTGAGTTGGAGCACACACAGTTTAATAATTTGCGCCATCATCTTCAACGAGAAGCTGCTGTTTTCTCGTCCAAGCGGCTTTCATCACGGCAAAGACTTCCCAAGTAAATATCCTCAAGATGCTGATCTTTCCATCCACCCACCAGGCCCCAGCCACCACCACCACCCCCACCTCTCCCTCCCTCTCTCTCTGCTTCCAGTAAATATTCAAGGACCATCATGTATTACACAGTTTGGTTTCATCCACCGTTAAATATAAATATTCTGTTTTCTACGGTGGAAGAGAAGAAAAGTAAATTTGTGCCACATGTAAGACACATGACTCACGCCAAGAGTCTGGCTGCGTTTATGTGTTTTTATTGATTCAAAAGAGAAAGATGACCCCGCAGCCGTAATGGAAACTTGTATCAGCACTCTATCACGGTAGAAAACGACAGGGCGCAGCCTGCAGTAAAGCGTAGGACATTGGTTTTTCTCTTCTTCTTCTTCTCCGTGTGCTGTCGTTTGTCGATGCCGCGGCTTGTTGTTGTTGTTTCCCCTGAATCCCATGAGTTTGTGAGCGATCATTAAAAATTCATGCGGTGGATATTGGAGGCAAGGAAGAGTTTTTATTCGAAAATTTATTTCAAAGGGAAAGTCTCCGTTTAACGGCGGATCTGCTCTCTTATCTTTTGAGCTTCGGGTAGTGACTCAAATGGAGGGATGTCTGTGCAATCTCGTCTTTAAAGCAGCTATAATCAGTGTTTGTTTGATTGACGGGGTTAGGGTGACGACTTGTGTGTGTGAGGTTAAATCCTTCCATGATGTCACCCATCGGTTTTCCATCATGGTTTCATAACAAATCAGAAATATTTTTGCACGTTTCAGTTTTTCCTATTGCTCCTGAAAGCATCTCTAGCTCCCCCCAGACCCTCCAAACACACCGGTGGCTCACGTGCTCTGTACTGAATTTAACCTGACGGAGAAAACGGTACCCGCGTAGCATGTGAAGCTATTTGCATTGTTCACTAATAACATTTTACGTTGCTCTTGATTTTTTACACCATGGAGATTTACTTTTTTTTTTTTTAAAGAGAGTTGATCAAAAAGCACAGGAAACAACTCCAGACGTGAACTAGCTTAAGTTTATTATAAACTTAAGCTATTATAAACTAGCTTAAGTTTATAATAGTTTTCATGCACATTAATGGCACAGCTGCTGCTATTTGTCGCTAAATACTATATCCACGTTATTACGGTAATTTAAAGACGGACTGATACAAAACTCTTATTTGATGTGTCACATACTGTATAAATAGTTTTTAACAGTTGTAGGGGCTTTTATTAAGTCAGTAGAACCCCTTAATACATGTTTATTTCTACTGTAAAGTCGACCATTTGAATGTGAAACATTGGGATCAACTCACTTTTGCAGCCACCCTCTAGTGGTCATTTGGGGAATCGCAGTTTGGGGCTTTTCTGGCTTTGTTTTTTCAGACTCAAAGTTTGCTGCTTGATTTTCCTCTTAACTATTTTTTTTGGTCTCCTCTTTGCTGGTCTCATAACATCATTTTGTAGCTTGAAAGAAACTCTAGACACCAACCCTGTGCTACCTGCTCAGCACCAAAAGTCAGGCAAAGTTAGCAGCTAGCTAGCTCAAGAATAAGCAAAGCATATAGCAGGCAAAGAGAGACATAACGCTGCCAGGAGTTGATCTATGAAACACCTTAAGGGAAAAGGAATGGTGCATCGATGAAGTGAACAGAAAATGTAAAGAAGTATCTGTTATGTCAAAGTTTATGTTTCTGCTTTCCCCGAGTGGCCAAAGAAATCCTTTACTATTAAATACGGTGCAGCGGTGGTTTGGGTTTTTCACCTTGAGACCCTGAGGCAAACACGCTTGAGGGACTGCCTTGCCTAGAAAAAAGTACAGAGATCTCCCAAGAACATCTGGCTAGGGAGAAAAAACACCTTGGCTTCTTGGCTCAGTCTGCTGCTGCTACTTGAATCAAAGAAGTAAAAGAAAGTGGATGGATGGATGGATGGATGGACTGGAGTTTAAATCAAACGGTTGTGCGTGTCAGTCAACACCTCCACGCTGTTCGATTAAAGAAAATATACAGAGAAAGAGGCACACAGCAAGGGTTCTTATATATTCTATATATTCTTACAGATATTTTCTATCGACCTTTATTTGGTCTTTCAACCATTTGAGTGTTGTCCAAAGGGTCATAATTAATGCTGTTAGAAGACGAGGATCCAACTGTTCTCAGTCCAGTTATGTGGTTTTAACCTTTCTGCTCTGTTTGCCTCCCCTCTGCAGGTGATGAGCAGCCGCTTCTTGCCCTATGAGACGATAGTGACCGACGCTGTCCTCAGCCTGGATGAAGACACAGTGCTGTCCACCACAGAGGTATCTTGTAATATAATGAAACTGTAAAAAACTACTCTTCTGGTTCTCTTGAGACACCAAATGCAACTCGATTATTTCATCTTCCTTTCTGTTTGTCCCCGGTGTTTTCAAATGATCCGCTTAAAATCTCTTAAACTACGATAACTTCCACTGCCAGGGCCTTAATTTCCTGTTTCCTTCTTTTATTCTTTCCATCGTGTACCTCATGTTTTTGGTTCTTGTAATCACCATGTACCTCGGTAATCCCCCGATCAAGAGCAGTGCTGTTTTGGGCATTTATTTTGTTCCACGTGCCGTCGGGACTGTTCCTTTTTTTTTTTTTTTTTTTTTTCTTTTTCCAGGGGACACGTTTTGGCACAGCACCATGGGAAGCCAGATGCCGCTTTGAACAGTGTAGAATTAGATCTCATAAAGGCTGTTTGTGCAGAGGATCTAGATGGTGAGGCAGACGGGAAAATCCATCCCCCCAGAAACTGAATCAACCTGTGTTGCTTTCATGACGACGGTTGCAATCACAAGCACAAACAATTCCCAAAGTTTTAAATCCCAGGCAACGTGAATGCCAGCACAATTAAGAAAAAAAAAGAAGTGTAAAAAAGCACATCCACCCACCTTTCCTTTCATACAAACCCTTCAAGTGGCTGTTTTGGCCTCACACCAATGACTAAACCTTGTTTTGTCCTTCTGTTTTCCTGCTCTCCTCCTCCTTTTTCAACAGTCCTTCCTTTGAATATGACTCACACCGACATCCTGGTTCGGTTCAAAAGTAGTTACAACTATGGAAGTCATTAGAAGATGCTGTTCTTCTTTTTTTTTTTTTCCTCTGGGACTTCTTCTTATGCACAAACTCTGTCAGGAAGAGCAGATAAAAACGACATGTGCAGCGTTTTATACGGTGGATGCTTCTCTTTTTAATTCAGTAACGTAAGCACATTCCCAGTGTTGTGTAGCGCGTTAATGTGCGGTGTAATGCGGAGAGGCTTGTTTGAGGAGCCGCTGAGTCCTTTTTGATGTTTTTGTCTAATTATTTGATTGAACGCTTTGATCGTCGCCACAGAAGTTGGCTGCCGGCAGCTGCTTAGGAAAGGCAGCTTTGTGTTTGATGAGGTTTTGCCTCTGTTGTATTTTTCACTTAAGTGTGTTTGAGTGCACCTTTCCTTTGTTAGTGTTCCCTGTAGCCTCTTTCATTCAGCCTTTGAGGGTTTTTTTTCTAACATAATATATATATAAAGTTTTTGGTTCTCGCTAAGCCAATGAGCGCCAGGTAAATCTCTCTGTACGTCGCAGCGTAGCAGACTTTTAAACCAGTTTTCTTTCTGCCCTGGGGGTGCGGCAGTAACGTTGTGGTTTGCTTTCACCAGCGGAGATTGTTTGTCACAGCTGGAGAGGTGAGCAACTTTAGCGATTTAGACAGAGTAGCCTACAGCAACTTTGAGTGAGGCAGAGAAACCAGAGTTACAAATGTAACCCGGGTTCTGCAAATTCAGAACAAAACATAGGGAGCGTCCAAAGAAAGTTTATATGCTCCAAATTAAAAAGAGACTCTACGTTCAAAGGAAGGATTACAGTCTTAAAAAAGAAAGCAGTCAACGACAAGGACAAACAGATTAATGTTGCCCTGGCTTTTCTTCACTGCAGACTGTAGACATAAATTATGTCATACTAATGTGTCAACAGTGTTTGTGTAATTACTCTCAACGCCAAAGGGGAGTTTTAACTGATCTATAAGTCAGTTATTACTCATAAATGAGGCCAGCAGTTCCAAAATGATGGCTTATTAGAGGTCTGTCCTCACGGTGCACATAATAAGCGTTATGAATGTGCGTCTGTGTGTGCAGGTGGACTTTGCCTTCACGGTGTGGCAGAGTTTTCCAGAGCGAATCGTAGGTTACCCCGCCCGCAGCCACTTCTGGGACAGCAACAAGGAGCGCTGGGGCTACACATCCAAATGGACCAACGATTATTCCATGGTTCTGACCGGAGCTGCCATCTATCACAGGTACGACACCATACACACTTTACATCGTCTTCTCCCTGATCCCTAAAACTTGACTCCGGCACTCTGAACCTGTTTATCTCCATGTGAAGCAGCTCTCTCTATTTTTCTTTCCTGCTTCTTACGTCTGTTCTCCTTCTGTTATACCGGGATCAGAGTTTTGTTCTGCTCTGCTCTCCGGTGTTCAGTTGTCTTTCTTTTGATACAACACTTTGATGCGGTGATCTGTGGATTATGAAAGTAGGTGTGATGTTCAGCGTGGCACAGCCTCGGGAAACCAGTGTTTTGACACCGAGTATGTTTTATCCCAAAAAAAAAATATGTCAAATTGTCTGCTACACAGCCCTCCGTAGTTCCTGCGTTTAGTTCGACTACAGAACCTGTCAGCTTCAATATGGCCTCGCTCAGCTGCGATGGGAGCAGTCCATTAAGCTGAAGTCAGCCAATCACCGCAGCCGAACGCTTAATCACTTTCAATAAGTCAGTCGTTCAATCCATCCGAGAACTTGAGCGGTCAGTGATGTGAGCAACGGTGTGGACTTCAACCGTTTCTAATAACGTGGTACAGCAGAAAGTCTGTGGCCACCTTTTAAATGTCCAACACTGTTCACTTGGAAATTTTCAGGCAGTCAGTGGAGTTGAATGTTTGTTGGCAAATCAAAATAGCTTAATGTGTGCTTTAAGTGTCAAAGAAATGAAGACATGTGCACTAGAATACATCACATCCTCCTGCAGTCTGCTTCATTTTCCATTCGAGTGGTTTCACCTTTTGAGTTTTTACTTCACTTTCAATGAATGAGTTTAGAACTGCTGCCAGACCGAGCAGCATTAGTTTACACATACATGCATCTACACTGATCTTTTAGACCTGGGATTCATGTGGATGTTACTTAGACATGTAGCACCCACCTAGACCAGACCAGGGACCCCTACCCCATAGCAATGACACTCCTTACAGCCAGGATGCAGCCTGACACAGACAGAAACGGTTTAGGAACAACTAAATCCCAAACTGATCAAGTATCCAAAGACCCATGTCCATTCTCTGATGAGTCCCAACTGTTTTGGAGGCACAAGGGACACAATATCAGGAAGGTGGTCATAATCTTATGCCTGATCGGTGTAGATACAGCTGGAACTAAGAGATGGGAGCATCTTATTGTATCTCTACATAAACCATCTTGCCTGACGGTGAGGACACAAAGACTCCTGGCTCTAAAGTCCCGTCACTTTGTAGCTGACACTTGGTTCCTAGTGGATATTTCAGGCTCTGGTTGCCAAGGTAACCCTCTTGTGCAGTGTATTTCCCACCCCCAAATGTATACGAGTGGAAAAAAAGAAATACTTGAAAAAGAAATACCATACCATTGCTATCAGCATGGTGAAGTTGGTGGTGGGAACCAAAATCTTGGATGGTGTTTCCTTGTATTAAATATTTGGGGAACTCTGTGTTTGCATCATATGTTAATCAACTGTATTAGTTGCTTTTATTGGTACCTAACGTGGTACCCTGTCCCTCGTCTTCCCAGGTATTATCACTACCTGTACACCAACTACTTGCCCACTAGTCTGAAGAGCATGGTGGACCAGTTGGCCAACTGCGAGGACATCCTGATGAACTTCCTGGTCTCTGCTGTCACCAAGCTGCCGCCCATCAAGGTCACACAGAAGAAACAGTACAAGGAGACCATGATGGGACAGGTAAGGGGTTCCAACTCCTGCTCTCCACATCTGGAACTATTGGTTGAAACCCTTTCAATGCTTGGATCAAGTCAAAAAGAACTGGTTTGCATCAAAAAAAAAAAATAAAAAGACCTGGTAACAATTTTACAACACTGAATCTGAAACGGTTATATAAGCCTCTTTGAATTCATTCTCCTGTTTTTTATGAAGCATGATTCATGCTGAAACCAGCAGCGTTGTTTTTTCCCCTTCCATCATGTCTGTGTCATAGCCTTTCAGCTGGAGCAAACTCTCGCTGCTCCATGAGCAGCATGAATTATTCTCTTAAAAGTCTTCTGGTACGGCTCATGGGTAAACAGGACAAGTCACAAACAGAGCTTGAGACAAAAGCACAGAAAGTAGTCATGCCAGTGCCTTACGTCAGGGTTATTATTGTCGGGTTCCAGCCTCCCAAATATAGACTGTGATGCAGCTGATGATTTATTGAGGGGACGTTAATGTCAGTAATGCTTTTCTCTTGTCAGCGTGGCTGACGTTGGACCACGACTGAATCAGAGAATGCAGATGATTGCCATTGACGGTCTCTTTTGTGTCTCTTTCCCACCAATGATCTAAGACAGTGGCTCCATTCTTTGTCTCGAGTAAAAGCCCAAATCATCTCAATTAAACTAGATTTGAAGCTGTAGAAGTAAATAAATCATTTTTTCGTACAGTTTTTACTCAGACCTGTAGAAGCTGGATGTTTCTACGTCTTTCAAAGTTAAAAACATTCAACTGTTTGCGTTCATTTTAGCTAATTTAGGTTTTAACTAAGGTTAATTCCTTGTAGCTAATTATTTATTTATTAATTATATTCAGCTTTTTTTTTTAATCATCTATCCTTCAGATCTTCAATACTAGTATGAAATCCTATCTGGATATGTTTTTTCCTCAAAAATGAGGACACATGAAACTGTAATAATAATAATAGTAGTTTTTTTTTTTTTAAGCTAATGCATAAATCTTTCCGTTCCCCTCCAAGCATCTGCCTCCCCTGTGGTACCCCTTGTTGAGAATCACTGATCTAAAGCAATAATTATTCATAACGCTGACAACATGACTCTAAAATTGTCCTTTTGTCTCCCGCCTCCTTCCTCCTCATTCCCGCCAGTCTTCGAGGGCGTCTCGCTGGGCCGACCCGGACCACTTCGCCCAGCGGCAGACCTGCATGAACAAGTTCGCCAGCTGGTTTGGCGCCATGCCGCTGGTCCATTCCCAGATGAGGCTGGACCCCGTCCTGTTCAAGGATCAGGTCTCCATCCTCCGCAAGAAATACAGGGACATCGAGAGGCTCTGACAGGACCGGCGCCCCCTCGGGGGAGACCCCACGCAGGGGGAGACGCGAGAGAGAGACTCGGTGGAGAGTAGAAGGAGTAGTCGGACTACGGCAGGATGGACGGGGAGAGACACAGCTCTGTCTTCCACTCAGCACATTGCCAATGACCACAGCGCCGCCGCTGCCAGGACTTGACGCGGGAGGGGACGGACGGAAAACAAGCAGATGGCGTTTGGATATGAAAAACGCAAACAAAAAAATGCAAACACAGACAGACAAAGAGGAGTACACAAACTGGTGGACATGCCAAACAGTACTGTATGTTTCGCAAACGTGCAAACACGCAGCACACACTACTGACGACAAGAACTCCTGGATAGAATATTTTTTTGTACAACACGAACAAGGACGTAACCTGCTCTCTCGGCACATGTGCAGGACGGTAGAAGAGGGAAGGCGTCCGCGAACGCAAACCTGGCAACCCAGCCTACAACAAATCCTACTGTTCGCCCCTAGCAACCCTCCCTCGCCTGCATCAGGACATAATACTGGAGTCACTATCAAAAACCTCCTGCTTTATAGTCCGGGACACCCTGATCTTTAGTTTGATTTTATTTCTGTACAAGCCTCTCTCCTCTAGGGCAGGTTTGAAATCAGTGTTTTAATTATTTTTGTTAAACACCAGTGACCAGTCTGCCATCACAGCAGCCTGAGAAGGTTTCAAAGAGCAACGCAGACGTTACTTCCTCAACTACTGGCACATATCCTTGGGCCCGGAGTCTAAAAACATCTCGTCCGTCCTTGGCTCAGTCTTTCATGTGTTGATACGGCTTTTATAATGGCCTATCTGCTTCAGTGTTATCACTGAGATAAGTTGGGAAAACATCTCATTTCATGTCCCATTTTCCTCTCACACACGCCACAGCAGTTGTACTTTTCTCATCTTTTTGTTCCACTTACTTTCATCTTCTTTTTTTTTTTTTTTTTATTTCCCTCTTCAAACTCTCTGTGCTTCTCCGTGAGTGTGTGTTTGTGTGTGTGTGTGTGTGTGTACAGGGCCTTGAAAAGTTGGCTCATCCAACCATAAGCTCAAGCGGAGTACATTTTCCTTCCGTTGGAATGAGCGAAATGAACATTTCTGGATGAAATGGAGCAGAACGCTGCATTCTAACCCAAACTCGTTTCGCCCATTTTTTCTTTTTTTTTTTCCCCCTTTTCTTTTCTTTTCTTCCCGCACAGTCTTGGAGCACTATCTTTAACAGGGAGAAATGGAATAAAATTTCCCGACCATAGCAGGTCTTTAGCGACCAGCGTCATTTCAGAGAGATTTTTTTTTTAACGCTGGCCGCGTCGGTGCCATTCTGACGTCAGGGTCTGCCTTTAAGAGTTGTTTATTGCACATCACGTTGCCTACATCGGTTTGAGACGCCTAGATGCTCTTGTGTTGAAATATTCTTGTCGTTGGTTCGGTGCGGCTCTCTTGCCGCCGTGATTTGTTCTTATTTTTTTTTTCCCCCCCTTCCTCCCCTCTGACATATCAGAGGACCTTGTGGCCATTAAGTTGACAAAAGGTTTTCTCCTCCATTTGTCCAGCAGAGATACATTCAGGCTTCAATTAGGTAAACCTATTTCATTTGGACTGCCGTGTTATTCCCAGTGGACACGCTGTTGATGAAACACTGAACATTATAGGCCGTTGTGTTGTGACCCCTCAAACGTGACCTTCTGGTTAATGCTAGCCTTGGGAGGAGAATGCTTCTTCTTCCCCCCACCTCCTTTTATCACCATCCTCGCTTCACCGTGAAGGCGGCCACGCTTGTTCCTTATTTATAACAACTTTTTTGTTTGAGGCTCCATCGCGTTCAGATGTTTTGCACCTTAAATCATCTCACTGGCGTCGGACGACTAGATCAAAATGCTAAAATAAGCAGCTATCTCGGCCTTCAATTGATTTCGACACGGATAAGCTGTCTGAGAAAATGGCCCGAGTCGTCGTGGCTGAGCTGCTACGTGCATCCACTCCCACATTTAGTTCGCAGACACTTGAATGAAAGCTTTTAGTGGCCTTTCTGTCAGGCAGGCATTCGGCATAATGTCTCCAGCCAAAGCTGTTAATCAGTTAGCCGTCACTGGCGTTGTCCATATCACACATTCAGAGACAGCGGTTTTTATTTCCTTCTACAAAGAGTCAAATGTATTATATAAAGCCTCCTCAGCGCCGACGAAGGCGTCCAGATGCTACTCCGTTTCAGGAAATCGGATCAAACCCCGGCGGGACTAACATGTTTTTCCCCTCGTGTCATTGTTTTGAATATCCTCTCCGTATTTACATTCTGAGACTTGTTGTGCTCTGCCAGGAGAAATTGTTTTATCGTCTGTTTAATGTGGAGTCACAGCAGAAAGCGTTCGATCATCAGCCGTACGTGATTCTGGGAAAGAAACATCGTCCTCACTCGGTCAGCATCTGTTCCCCATTCCATCTTCAAAGTAGCACATTGTTTGAATCCATATCAAGGCTTTTTACGTCTCATTGTTTGAATTACTGTTGTTGATCATCTCGAGAGAACCACATCCCCCCCTCCCCCTTCCCCCTGGCTTTGCGGATAATTCACAGAATAAAACAAAACCACATATTTCAAATCCCCGCTCTCTCAGCACTGTACATAGATATATATTTATTAAGAAAAAGAAAAAAAACTGTGTACGAGACGATGCGGCGAGAACATTAAGGCCGATCCTGCTTCGCTGAGGGGAGTTAGTGGTATTTATTCAGTTTATTTTCTACACGCTGTGCGCATTAATCCACAAAGATGCCGATACGCAGCTCGTTTTTATCTTTCTCCGCGTCGGTTTTTCCGGGGGAAACATCCATCACACTTTGGTGTCTTTCTAACACAGGACTCCCCCGAGAGAGACGTAACATTTTCAGAGTTTTAACTCCTGAAAAGATTGCATACGCCAGTGATCTAGAATTGGATTGGACCACACCATCTTGGCTCTCCGCGGGAGTCAAATTGCAAAGTCCCAATAAAGACTACGCCAACTGACACATGGAAAATAATAAGCAGCTGGGTCCCCTGCACCAGATGGAAACATTTTCTGATTCTGCTGCAACATCTTCCCCTCATGCATTACAATAATGGGTCTGAGGCTGTGACACAGTTGTGTTTAAATTGCCTCTTTCACAGCTTGGTTTCAGGTCGGATAACTTTGGAGGAAAAAAAAAAAAAAGCTGGTGCCTCTACAGTATATATATTGAGTCCAGAGCTGAGTCTGAGTGTGATGGATGCGAGTCGTGCCCCCAGGAAAACCTTCGCTTCCGCTAAAACGCCTCTGTCATTTGATCAGGGAAACATTATGCAAGTTGTCATCTTGAGCTTCAACACAGATGGAAGAAGGTTTACCCACAACGTGCCAGGCGGCTGGTGTTTATAGTTGGCGGTGGCATGTGTGCTGGAAACTAGTCTGTTCTTGATTTGTGCCTTTTATCAACATGTGAGTTCTTGACATGCCGAGCGCTGTCTGTCCCAGACTTCTTCTTCTACTTATTATTATTATTATTATTATTTCCAGTAGGCGGGCAGCAATAGCACTATCTGCAGGGACCGAACCTCCCTGCCTTCATACACTGGATGAGTCACAGCTTCCATACTCTTACTAAGACGCCCCATTTTTCGTCTTTTGTGTTCGGACACTGTTGCCAAGGCGACAACGCATGACCACTTCCTGTTTCTGCTTATTTATCGGTGATTGGCTGTATTACAAAAACCAATCAGCAGTAAAAAAAAAATAAATAAAGAAATAAATAAGTAAAAATCTGTTGATCTGTGAGGACTCGGTCAAGCCCAGCTGTCCTGATGCCTTCTCCTCCCTCCTACCATGTAATTAAGAGAAGACTTTTATAGAGGTCACAAATGAAATAGATAAATGCCAATTTTGTAAGAATGATTTATAAAAAAAAATAAACTCATATTTGATGATAACTGCATCTCTCTGTGTGCACTTTGTTGGCTGGCTGATTTAAACCTGTGTTTCTTTGTAAATAAAGATGCCAAAGATTTACCTAAGCAACACTTTTCACAACACTACCTCTTTCTACACACTCCACATGGATACTGAGAAGAAAAGGTATGCATTTCAGGCAAATTACAAATCTGGACCATAGACTGTATATAAATATGGACTATGTGTCTCCACTTCCTTGCATTGGCCAAACAGATGCTATTTTCCCGGGGATACGGGAAGCACCATCTTGCAACTTTGGAGCCAGAGTCTGGTACAAGAGAGAAGACCTGACCACACTTCCAACAGACTAACTCAAGTATTCGCTCAATACTACGCTCTACTGAAAGTGGAACTACCGTTCTTTACAACCTGGACCTTATTTCTAGCATAAAATACGGTCGTTAACTCACCCATATAACTTTTATATCATTTGCACTCGTTTAGGTGCGACGGTCGGCTTGTTTACCTGTAATTTGCTACTGCTAAGGTTCGTTCACAACCTCGGAATCGGAAAAATATTCAGCCATGTTGCAAAAAACTAGCAGTAGAAAATTAAAGGTAAACAAGCCGACCGTCGCGGGTTTAGGTCAATCTACAGACCCTGGATGATGACAACAGGTAACTCCGGACTCAACGGGAAATAGCACTAGCATATCATAACAAAATATTGGTGAAATGAACGAGTTTCACGGCAGATAATGCGTTATTTAGAGGCTGCGTCTCGGTGCCCTGTCACTCCCGCTATATGGATATACGTCGATCTAATTATTTCCTAAATGAGCGCAAATGACACAAAAGTTATTTGGGTAAGTAAACGGCCGTATTTTATGCTACAAATAAGGTCCAGGTTGTAAAAAACAGTAGTTCCCGTTTAAATGATTAATTAAAACAAAAGTTATCCAAAGAATTGACACTTGAACATGCATCAACATTATATTAACTACTTGAAATGACAGAAACCATCCTTGAAAACTAGAGTTTTAGTTTGGCCCTAGTCCCATCCACTAACATAGAGGAGGTGGAGCTTATGAGCTATACTGCAGCCAGCCACCAGGGGGAGCTCTACTTGCTTTGGCTAAACTTTTGAGGAGCTGTTCCACCATCCATATTTATATACAGTCAATGGTCTGGACATTGAAACAGTGAGTAGGTGTCGTTAAATTAAGGAGATTAGGATACCAGGCCCCATCCATTCCCTATGAAAGCTGCTCACCTGCCTGACATGCTGAAGAGCATTCAGGTTTCTGACAACTTCTTGCACATTTTCCATAAACCATATGTGTTCTCAGTCAATCTGAAACTGACTGAGAACTCAATCTAATAATAACAGGTAGTATCCTAAACATTGATTGACTATGTATCTGCCACACTGAGATTCTTCCCTCGCAAGCAATCTTTGGCTAACCCAGACTCACAGAAAGCACTTTAACCAGCAAACAAGTCTGATTATGGCCTGTCTTCATGTTACTTGCAGAATTATCGTTAATTGCACGCTACTGATACGACCTGCCGCCGCCAATGAGTCATTTCAACTGATAAGAGCGTCAGGCTGTGAGGACTAAGCAGAGAAGCTGTTAACGCTAAACCAGCATGAATATTTTGAACTCTACTCTTTGCTAATGACAATTAGCACTGTAGCTCATTGAGTCTGAACTCAACAACACTCTAAAACATTCACCCACATGAAGGGGAATGCTGTTGCAAAGGAGAGCAACCTCACACGCTTGCTAGATACGTTAATCAGCCAAAACATTATGACAGGAGAAGTAAATAACATTGAACATCTTGTGACAATTCAATGTTCTGCTGGGAAACGTTTGGACCTGGCATTGTGCAGATGTTACTTAGACATGTAGCACCCACCTAGACCAGACCAGACCAGGCACCCCCACCCTATAGCAATGACTCCTTGATGGCAGCAGCCATCCCCAGCACGATGCAGGCTGATTATTCATCAGAGAGGGTTCACAACACATCTCGATAGGACTCAAAACCACACATTCTTCTCTGATTTGAGGGTTTTGTCTGGATAAACAAAAAGCGTAAACTCATCTTAAGCGAAAGCACCTGCGCCAACGTCAGAATCAACGACCAGGTCTGCTCAAACTCTCAATTTAAATGATCCCCAGTGACGCTAACCTCTCAGGAAGCAATGCATTCTAAAGACATGACGCGGAGTCCTGCTGAACCACAGTGTCGTCGTCAAGATTACAGCCAAAACGATTTAATATCCATTAGAGTCCGCACGTAACAGCGTCTGGAGGATTTATTTTTTTGCCTGCCCACTGCGGAGACATGATGAGGGGGTATGCTGACACAAGGACTGATGGTTTGTGTGCGCTCGCTTTCATGCACACATTGCCAACCACATCAGAGAGCAGGCCCGCACATTTTTCATTCATTTCATCATTTGCGACGGAGTGTGCATGGACAAGTACTCAGCCCCTGACCTCTGCCTCAGCTGAATGAGAACACACTCCATTTGTACAGTAATAATAGTCCCTCAATGCTGCGTTGCCCTCTGAGATATAATAACCACCCCTGTATTAGACCACTGAGGAGGGGTTTATTAGTCACTACTCAGAACATTGATTTTTTTTTTTTTTCTGCTCTGCTGAAAGCCTTCTCACCGCTCCAGTGCTGCATCTGTCCTTCTGTGTCTCCCCGAGGACAATAGCCTCATAACACATCTCAGATATGACCCCAGCTTTGTTCTGAATTATTAAACGCACCCATATCAGACACTGATATTCCCGTGCATATCTGTGACCTGACAGCGCCGTGTGTATTTGTGCGCACGTAAAACGCGCGCTCGGCTCTTAGCTCGCGTTTCATGTTTGTGTAGAATGAGGTCCTCTGTGAATTCTTCCTCCCTCTCTTTCTCACACTCCCTCCTTCCTTTCCTTTCTAGTCAAAAATGAGACTCATTCAAAACGAGGCCGAAAACACAAAACACCAGGCGAGACCAAAAGCTCCACCTAGTTGAGCTGGTTTTCTCTGGAAAAAAGGGGAAGTCACTGCGTATTTATCGAGAACTCTCTCAAGGGACGCGTCTTCGGATATGACTCCCATCTTTTCTAATATTTACAAACTCCAGACATGTTGTAACCTGTTAGGAGTTGCTAGCAGATGGCTCAGGCTGCGACACACACACACACAAAGGAGAAATACTCATTAATGACTATAAGCTTATGGAAATTAAGAATTCTTTTGATGGAACTTGTGCAGGATTCAGATGAAGAGGTTGGATGGATGAACTAAAACTCCTCACCAGCTTCACAGCAGCAGATAAAGCTGTAGATACGTTTACATGGACATATTCCTTCAACCTGAGTGAAATCTCTCTGATTAGAGATGCAAACTAAACTGTGTACATGAATATTTAATAAACTAAAAGGAATGATCTGATAAGATATACGTGTTGTGACAAATCCCCAGAGTGGCTCTGCTGTGGAGTGTGAAATCTGACAGAAATAACAAATGTGCTTCTTCTTTTTACCCACATTTTTTTTTTTATATTGCTGCTGCCCACTATTATTTATTTTTTGCTCTTTTAAAAAACACTTGTTGGATCATTTTATTGTTTCGCTACCTCCGTGTTTCCGTCCCTCCTGGAAACTAGAAAACATCCAGAGAGAGATGATCAAATCAAGTGTATCTACGCTTGGTGCTAATTTTCTTCTTTTGAATGGATTTAAATCACCTCCCTCACTCCGATAACTATAATTATCTCTGATCAGACCAGTCTACTCCAGTTGAGGTGGTCACGTGAGGCATTTTTGTTTTGACTATTGGACAATTATTCTAATTATTAGTGAAATACCGTGTGTCCATGTAAACGTAGCAGGTGATAATTTTGCTCTCAATTTTCGCTGATTCCTGATGCAGATAATTTCCAAACTATTACCACAGTGAATCATGGGAAAACAAAAGCAGTGTGACAGTTTAAAATCTCTACAACTGTGCTGCATTTAAGACATTTTGTAGATCTACTGTTAATTGGCCGTTTCTGTATTTATTTAACGTTTACTTTTCCTTGTTTTGTGCACTGTCCTTAACAACATGCTGCTATAACACTGCACATGTCCCCACTGTAGGATAAATTAAAAGATTATCTTATGTTATAATAATTTACAATAACTGACCTCAGCTCTAATTATACATACAACCAGACTGGTTGACCAGACTGGAGTTTCAAATCCACAGGCCCATTTACAGCTGACTATGACACGTCACTCATTTTAAACTATATATAGATACAGATATTGTTTGGGACTTGTGAGTCGCTTGACTGTAATTACGTAAAGCCAGTCGCAAATGGCTCATTTGTAAATATTAGAAAATTAAACTTATTATTAAAGAACCTTTAGAGTATGTAACGCAATTGGCCGTTTATCTCTACACATAAATAACTGGTGCCTTTTTCTGACTTTTAGATGTCTAATATTTGATAATTCCTACTTTGCAACTCATAAAACAGCAAAGTCACACTCTCCTCGAGCGTTAGGTCTCATCCAACCTGAAAATGAGCTTCACACATCCCCCTCTCAGGTGTTTTTAGTCCTATATTAATTATCAGAGTTGATTCCACTGTGTGATTCTCAGGTGCAAACACACACGACACACACACACACACACATGGACGAAGCAAACACACAACAGCACTGGCTTCTTTTAAAAATCACAGCAAGGTTTTATAGTTCAGCAGAATCCTTGACAGTTGTGTTGTAATGACACGTCAAGTCTGATCCGATCAGACTATGGATGAGTTTACATGGATTTTTTTGTTTCTTTTGAAAAGCAGATCAATGTAAAAAGATGATTTTGCCACAGTGTACGTCCTTCTTGTTTCAGTCCATATAAAAACTCTTTTAAAATTACAACTTCAGACACTTCTAACACTATGAAATAGGCATTTAATGTATGTGCAGCAGAGTATAAGGGTTAAATAGACTATATGGACTCTCTATTGAGCTAGTACCGACAAATAGATAAAACATATCAACTCTTCAGATTAATTAGGAGTCATAATGATTGAAATATGAAGAATATCGAGGTAGACAGAAGAGTGTCTGCCGTCGCCCACACTTTGTGTCATCGCCCTCCCTCCCTGTCTCCTTGTCTCCTGCGGGGTGTCTCCTCACCTCCGCATCGTCTTCATTCGTCTCCGTTTTCCTTCCATTGTTTCACGTCTTATTCTTCTTCTTCTGGAAGCAGGTTGATATTGCCCCTAAGCCCCCCCCCATTTCTTCTGTAAAGTGCAGCCTCAGCCAGTCTATTTGTACCCTGTTGCGCGTCCAGTTAACAGCCCTATCTTTCTGTACTGAATGTGTGCTTGTGGGGTATTTTATTTTTTTTTTTATATATGGATGTGTGTTTGTGTTTGTGTGTGGCTCAGCTCCTGACAGCCAGCATGGAGTTGATCTCCCAGATGAGGTTGCGGAGTTGGTCCATGATCTGCTTCAGCTGCTGGTTCTTCTGCTTCAGCTTCTGCAGGAGAAAAAAATAAAAATATATATATATACATATTGTAGATGCATTTAAATATATATTAAAAAAATATGAACAGAGACAGATTTTGTCTTCATAAAAACCCATTACGTACGCTGAGGCTATTAAACTAAAGATCAAAAGATTTAGAGAAATTATCTTTTTAGCAGAACACAAATAATTCAAGGTTTGCAGCTTCAACACACCACCGAGGAGATTTAGAAGCAAATTCTGACGTCAAGCTATGAACAAAGCATAACATTAACACTCACTGTAAGTTCTTGTAAAATATAATTGAGTGTGACTGGGAAAACAGATTTCAGACGTCATGTTGTTCTTTCTTGCTGCTGCCAGTTGCTCTTTTTTTTTTTTTTAAATGGGACCTTTTTTATCGTGTCACTGTTGTGAATCTTTTGCTAGTGATTGAAAACTGATTGCTCATTCCTGCCAAACCTGGGCATGGTTTAGAAACATCTAAAAGCCTGGTGATTATGCTGCTAATTCCTCTGTGCTGCAAAATGACTGAAAACACATAAGTGAGTCACTCAGTGCAACTGAGCAGCATGTTCCCTTATTAAGAGTAAAATGGGTGCTGCAGCTCCCCTCTTACATTTCGGCCACTAAATGTATTTTAGTGGTGCCTTGGATCCATCAGTGCATTGTTTGTTCTCTGTGCAAACAATGTTTTTCCAGCACCACTTGCTCCCTTAATATTACACGGTGTTATATTGCAAAATGTGTCCGACTTTATAACGTTTTTATTAAATTTTCAACTAAATGAAATTATTTAGGCGTGTTTGGTTTCTCAAAACTTGTAGCCCAAGGCTGCAGGTAAACAAAGGCACCACTTTGAGCTGGAGGGTTAATTTGATTTAATCACACATGCACCATCCTGCTGTCGTAAAGGCTCAATATGAAAACAAATGTGCAGCTTAAAATAGTCCCCAACAAATAACAAATGCACCATTTATTAGCGTTTGTCGCCGTGCCCTAGTGGCATTTTTTGAGTGAGAGTCTACAGCCAAGCTATGCAAGGTTATGTGGAACTGTACTTGGACACAGTGGCAATGCTAACATGCTTAGCCGGTATAATTTTTAGCAGGTTCAGTATCACATTTAGTGCGTCAGCATGCTAACATCTGCTAATTTGTATTAATTTCGAACGTAGACTGTATTCACAAAAGTGAAGCCAAAGCAAGTAGAGCTCCCCCTGGTGGCTGGCTGCAGTATAGGTCATAAGCTCCACCCCCTCCATGTTAGCGGATGGGACTTGGGCCAAACTAAAACACTAAAATACACGTCAAATAATTTTTTTTCAAGGATGGTTTCTGTCATTTTAGGTAGTTAATATAATGTGGATGCATATTCAAGTGTCAAGTGTTCCAAGTTTTTTGGATAGGTATCGTTTTAGTTTGTTATTTGACGCTATAGAAACCGTGCCAACCATTACGTAAAGCGGCTCCGTGGGACCATCGTGAGAGTTGTAAAAAAATAAATAAGTACAGTATCTAATCCAACGTTTACTTGTAACTGGTGGAGGTACAGCAGAGCGTAGTATTAATTAAACAAAAACATGAGTGAGTCTGGAGGAAGTGTGGTCGGGTCACCGATATCGCGGCTATCCGTGGCTCCACTCTCGGACCGTACTGCACAGACTCTGGCTCCAAAGTCGCAAGATAGCGCTGCCCATATCCCCAGAAAAATGGTGTCAGTTTGGCCGATGCAAGGAAGTGGGGACACGTTGTCCATATTTATATACAGTCTATGGTTTCAAAGTGTAGCTGAGGCTGAAGGAAATGTCTATGTGTCTAAATGACTAATATAATACAATACAGGTTTCCTGAAAAGTGGCTTTGAACACCTGGCTAACGCTAATGTGTTGTTGTTAGCAGGAAATTAGCGCTTTCTTTTTTTTGTTCCAGGCTGTAAATATGTTTATTTCTACGGTAAAGTTGGACGTTTTAACACGGACGTCTATGGTGACTGACTCGCTTTTGGAACCAGCTGCAGTGTTTGGCACTTCTCCAACTGCTTTGTCTCAAACCAAAGTACCGCAAAAGGTAAACGTTAAAATCATTGTTGGGGATAATCAAAGTTTCCACAGACACGCTACATATATCATAAAGTACTGAGCGGTGGGCAAATTCATTACAGATTTTTGTTGTTTCACAGGATTTATTGTCAAAAGGAACTACACAGAGTAGCACCTGCCTTATCCTTTAACAGTTTACTCAGAGCTGTATGTGAAGAGGATTAATAAAAAGTTCTGGTATTTCTCCCGCAGACAATGAACAAAGTTTTCCCACAGCCCTGTTAACGTCTCCCATAGATACCGACTACTTCAGCTGACTTCATCAATCCTCGCCTCCGCTAATCGCTAAACTAACACACACATCTGGCATGCTCCAGGGGTGTTCAGGTACATCACAGAGGAGCAAACAACCGGATCGCACAGTTAGTCACACAGGGCTTTGTCCGCTGATTGCCTCTGAATGCAGCACCAAGATCTCTAAGTCAACAGCTGGCGTGGACTGAAATACACCATTGCGCAAAGTTTATACATCAACAAATAATGACTCCTAGGCAGCTGCTGCCGGAGAGCGGGAAGACTGGAAGAAGCTGCCTCAAACTAAACGTCTACATTTGGAGGTTCAAGCAAATTTAGCATTAGAGGCAGATCGCAGAAACTTGCTCAGCTGCTTTTATTCGGATAGACAGTCGGAGAATGAGAGAGGAGAGCTCCTTCACTCAGGAGCTACTGTATCTGCAGTGCAGTGAAATCTATTAAGATTAAATCCATCTCACTCTCTCGCTAACACTCCTTTAGCCATGACTAATTACCAGCCATTTTTGCAGCGCAGATAACACCTTGAGCAATCGATTTCACACAGCTCTCTTAATATCAACTGTTTAGCTGATTGTCCTTGAAGATATTTCCAGAGTGGAACATTTGGAAAGCCTCCAGTCCCCCTTTCTCTCTCTCTCCCTCTCTGGGGGTCTAAGTGCTCCTCAAGCTCTCTCACCCTTTTCTCTTACCTTCTTTCCATCTCTCCCACTTTAATCGTGCGACTGTAAGATTGTGTGTGTGTGCGCGCGAATGGCAGCGAGGGTGTATCGCATGGGATGTGCCTCATTACTCTGACGAGCGAGTCTTGAAATAACTCGCTCATTTACTGCGTATTAATGAGATGATACCCTAAGTCTTTGTAATTTCAGTCAAACGTTTCATAAACGAACTATACTCCTTGTGTTTGTGCTACATGAAGCTTTAAAAACAGAGCAGCAACCACAGATTTGACCAAAAAAAAAAAGCTTCAAAGATAGCATTTTTTTTTTTTTACTTTGATTCCAGATCCTTCCACAACAACACATCCTATGCTTTCTTTGAAGCCACACATGAAAATGCAGATTTCTCACAGTGGAAATAAGACGACGGTGGCTAGCAAAGGCTTCATTATAAAAAGGCACACTGGCGTATCTTGATATATGAATAACAAGGCGGCTATTATCACAGAAATGATTCCGCAACCTCAGGGAGACATACTTCCATTCACAACCTCGTAATTAGCGTAACTCTAATCCTTCACACCTATAATACGATATTTAGAAAAAGGGCGAAGAAAGCAGAAGAAAGAAAGAATCCCCCTTTAGTCTGAATCGAGAGGCTTTTACTTTTGCTCACAAACGCACCCCGACACAAAAACACCTCATAGGAAATCTAGCAAATAACACTCCGAGGTAACATAATAACGTCTGGATGCGTTTTGAATCCGTATTAGGCTTCTCCTGACATGCACTGGCGCCGCATCGGACGCAGCAGGGTGGCCAGTCAACAACTCATGAAAGTAAACAAGGAACCGCTGCCTGAGCTCCTGTCTCTGAAGGCCTCCTGCAGACTGGCAGACTGCCTGCCTGCCTCACACAACCTGGAAATGCCGGCAGGTGTCTGGAGTTTGGCGGAGGAGAAAGTGGAAAAGAGCAGTGACCCGAGATGGAACGGAAATAGAAGCGATAGAAATGCACCGATCAGCCACAACATTAAAACCATCTTGTGACAGTCTGCTGGGAAACGTCTGGACCTGGCATTCCTGTGGATGTTACTTAGACATGTAGCACCCACCTGGACCAGACCAGGTACCCCCACTAGATCCCAAACTGATCAAGTATCTGTGGGATGATCCATAGAGGCCCCTCCCCTCAACCCACAGGACCCAATGCCCCCCACTAACAACACCGTCAGAAGGTCCATGTCCATTTTCTGATGAGTCACAACTGCTATGGAGACACAAGGGAGCCCTACACAATATTAAGAAGGTGGTCATAATGTTATGCCTGACTGGTGTATGTGTGTGTTTTTGTGCTAGTGTGCATGTCGGTGTGTTAAACTGTGAGTGTGGGGATGAAGGGAGTATCAGTTACTGATCCACCAGTCTTGGTTTTGATCTGAACTAACATTACAGAAGATTCAGAAACAGGAAATCTTCCACATGGGAACGGAAGAGGTCTGCTGATTTTAAATTTGATGGTATCGGATTACCTGCTCAGTCCGGGATAAAAATAGGATTTTTATAGAGGATTAAGTTTAATCAATGCATTTCTAGTCTGTGTGTTCAGCTGAGAAAGCTGAGCGTGAGTAATATGTGCAGGTGTGCACAATCTGAGGGAAGTAAGGGAACAGCGTCCAAGCACGGGACGTTCAGAACATCTGGTCCGAAGACAGTCCAGTCTGCAAACAGACAGAGCCTTGTAAACAAGTCATAAGGACTCTCGAGTAGTTTATTTGAAGCTGTCATCTGAAGAGATTTAACATTCTGGCAGCAGCGGGAGTCAAAAAGAAATCCGATTCCGATCCCTGCAACTTCAGCTAAGCATGACGGACACGACGGAGTACCTGTCTTTGCTGCAATTCACCCCCAGCCGATAGACAGTAACAACAGATTTAAAACAAAATGCACATCCGTAACTAGAGTCGTGCTGCAAGTCTGATCTGAATTTATTTTGTTTTTGATTGGAAAATTAGGTTAATCTGGTTCAAGCTTCTGAAACAATTTGCTGATTTTCCGAGTATAAAGTAATTTTAAAATAAATGTTTTCCAGATGTCAGTTTCACACAATACTTGGTTTGTTTTGATATTTAATAAACTAAACAATTAATCATTTATGCTCATTTTTATTGCAAACCTGCACAGAAATCTGAAATTGGCAAAGAAGCTACAGTACGTCTCACTCCTAACTTTATAGTCTGCTGCACTGTAAAGAGAAATCTCCTCCATATCCTCTGAGTCACAGGCTGACATGAATCTGTAGCTTTTATCCTGACAGCATCTGATGCCTCATTCTCCGTCAACCTTGAAACAGCCCCATCAGTGTGGAGCTCAATGATAAAATAAGCATATATTACACAGAACTGGCTTGTGTATGTGTGAGTAATGATTAGACGTACAAGTAGTGGACCATCAGTTGAAGCCTTTAAAAAAAAAAAAAAAAAGACTAGGAGATGGACACAGAGCTGTCGGCTACCAGGACAGATAACAGTTTGTTTAAATGACACAGATGAAGTCTCTTCCATCCTTCTCTGCTTCCCCGTGTCTGCTTTTCTCAGATTTCATTCATCATTCTCCCCCACTCGCCCAAAATCAGATCAAAGAGGCTGTCCTCAGTGGAAGGGTGAAAGACAGAAGTAGAAGAAGAAGAAAAGAAAACTGAATTTTTCATCGAACATCACTGCATTAAAATTCCGCTCCAGCGAAAGTTCGCCACGAGAGAAGCTCTAACTACTGTGTCTCTTTGTGTCGCGTCGAGACAGCTCGTGGCTCAGGCCACCAAAAAGACGTCCGCTGACCTGAAATCCATTAGTCACGAATACATTCGCACATCTTTGCCGGCCCATTGGAGACTGCTTTCAATTAAAAAGCCAACAGTCACACGCTACAACCCATCACAACATGGAAATCTGTAAACACTTGGGATCAAACAACAGGGCGTCTCCAGGCTTATCCCGCTTCATAATTGCCATCTCTATATTCATTAAATGTGTGGCATTATCTCCACATTAAAGCTGATTGGGGAGGGTTTTTTCTATCCATTAGACACTATAGAAAATGAAGCTAATCTTGTAATTATATTATTATATTGAATAAGATGAAGTGTTCATCTGCTTTTCAGACATTTAACCCGTTTCATCTACGATTAAGAACGCGACCAGCACATTAAGAACCCCAGCGACGTTTTTTCTGATGAGGGGCTTGGAGATAATGGAAACAGAAACGACTTAGATCTAAATATATAAATATATAAATATATATACACACAAAGACATGCAGGAAGAGAGACAGAGGGGGAACATAGCAAGTAGAGCGAAAACGTGCCTTCACTCAGGATTCCTCTGCTAATCCGCCCTGTCGCTGGCGACTCAAATCGCAGCTTTGACTACGACGGATCTGGCTGGGAATTACAAGTGTAAGTGTCTGTGAGTGAGGAGAAGGGATTAGGGAGAGGAGAGGAGAGGAGAGGAGAGGACTAAGAAGGGGGTTAGAATAGAGGTAGAGAGGAGGAAGAGAAGAAGAGGAGGGGAAGAAGAAACTGAGAAAAGGAGGAAAAAGAGGCGACAATGGAAACAAATACAAGAGGATAATAGAGGAAAGAAAAAATCAAGGAGTAAGAGAGGAGAGGAAAGGAGAGAAAATGGAGAAGGGAAGAAGAAGCTAAGGAGACGAAAGGGAGATGACTAAGAAAGGGCTCAGAGAAAGAGAAGATGATGGAAAGAGAAATACAAGAGGAGAATAAGGAGGAAAGAACGGTTCAAGGAGAGGAGAGGAGAGGAGACCTTTCACCTTTCACTTAATGGTCCAATTTTTCCATTCATAATAAAAGCATATAAGGAAACTAAATACACTGGCTACTTAGTGGTCTAAAACTAAGAAGAGGAGAGGAGAGGAGAGAAAATGGAGAAGGGAAGAAGAAACTGTGGAGAGGAGAGGAAGGGGAGAAAACAAAGAAAATGATCAGAGGAAGAGAAGAAGGTGGAAAGAGAAACACAAGAGGAGAAGAAGGAGAAAAATAATGGATCAAGGAGCAGCAGAGGAAAGGAGAGGCCTGGAAAAGAAAAGAAAAGAAAAGAATAAGAAGAGAGGAAAGGAGAGGGAGTTGAGGCATTGGAGGAGGAGATGAGGGGAAGGAGAGTTTGAGGAGAAGAGAAGAGACAGTGGTAAAGAACCAGGAGGAAGACTAGACGCAGAAGAGGAAATGAGACAGGAAACCTTGCATACAGTCACATGTTGATGCTGCGTCTTTCATCAATATTCACACATCGACCTCGTCTTTAAACAAGCCTCTCATTAAAACGAACAAAACCTGTTTCTGAGTTCTTCACATGAAGGCTAAAGCCAGACCGCTGGCTGTCCTCCCACAGAACCAGTGTTTATGCACAAAGTGAAAATCTAATTAAATTCTAAAGCTTATAGGGGAAAAAAAAAAAAAAAAAAACGGGGTGACAAAAACTTGGAAAGCAGCCTAGGCTATGAGGAAAGGTGCTTTTCCAGAAACCAGCAAATTATGCAGGGATGACAAAATGTCCTGAAGTAAATGTAATTCCCTACCGGGAAGAAGAATTAGGACAAACTAAACTCAGGAGGCGGTACGAGCTGGTAGGATCTGTTCCCAATAAAGTAGTGTAATATCTGTCCATGCAGTCATCACAGTGATGAGGATAACATCTAGCTCGGACCTTCTAATGTTCATTTATCATACTCACTTTCTCATATTTGTTATATAAGAAGTGTAAACAATTATTTGGGTTATATCTGAGTTAAACACCATCAAATGAGGTTGAGCTGCAAAGATTCAACGTCAGCTGTGGCTTCAGGATCTTTAGTGATGTGGTACAGCAGCATGTAGTATAATTAAAAATGGTATAACTGGTATAATTAATAAACATGTAAGAGTACACCATTTTAAAATACATAGATCAGGCATAACATTATGACCACCTTCCTAATATTGTGTAGGTTTCCCTTGTGCCGCCAAAACAGTTCTGACTCATCTGAGAATGGACATGGACCTTCTGAGGGTGTCCTGGGTCCGATGGGTTGACGGGAGGGGCCTCTGTGGATCATCCCACAGATACTTGATCAGTTTGGGATCTAGTGAATTTGGAGGCCAGGTCAACGCCTTGTGCTGTTCTTCATGTTTTTATGAGTTGTTCCTAAACTGTTTTTGTGTGTGTTCCTGTGTCAGGCTGCATCCTGCTGGGGATGGTTGCTGCCATCAAGGAGTGTCATTGCTATGGGGTGGGGGTGTCTGGTCTGGTCTAGTCTAGGTGGGTGGGTGGTACATGTCTAAGTAACATCCACATGAATGAATGCCAGGTCCAAACGTTTCCCAGCAGAACACTGAACAGTCAGAAGATGGTCAATGGTATTTACTTCTCCTGTCAGTGGTTTTAATGTTGTGGCTGATCGGTGTATGTTCACTATTTGTGTGCCGATTCTATTTTTACATACATAAAAATACGTTTAAAAAAAAAGTGCACTGGGGAAATCTTTAATTAACTATGCCCAATATGTTTAATACAGACAGAAACTGACGTGGATTATTCCAGAACAACATGAAAAATGAGCACAAGCCTTTATGGAGTTTGTTTAATTTCAATCAGTGTAATATTTCTGTGCCTCGTACACTGAATACACTGATGAGTATTCATGATGCAGCCCCAACAACAGGATCGACAAACAATCCACAGAGGTGTGTCTTTGCTTAAACACTACAGCTACAACTTTATCTCAGAGAACCATTATTTTACACATAATTGATAAAAGTTAGTTATGGAAATGTTTGTCTCCTAACAAATATGCAAATCTAAATTTGTACCTGTATACTCTGTCTACTTGTATCACTAGATTAGATTTATTTTATGTCATCACAACTCCATTTTCATGCCAGTTCAGGCTGATTTTAAACGTCTTAATGTACGTACTGTACATTTAAACGAGCAATTTAGCCATGCATGGTCCCAGATCGCACTTGTTGATGTGAGTGCATGCATAGGAAACTGTTTCCGCAAAGTGAAATGTCACTTGAAGGAAAAAAAATAAATAAATAAATAAACAAATTGCCACTCAGAGGAAACTTGTAAAAAGCACAAGTGTGTTGGGGGGGAAGTAAGCCGCTTACTGCTCTCTGCCCTGTCTGGGGAACCCTGTGACGCTAAATGGGCCCTGGTTTACCATCTGACAGTATCCCACAGGGAGCCAGGCCAAGCAGCTTTAATTTGCTTGACATCAGTTAAAAAAGCCTTAATTGACTTTATAAACTTTACAGCCTTTTCTCAACGGGAAGGTTTAAGTGCCCGTGTGTTCTGTGTTTGGCACGGGCTGTCCCGGGGGGGAACGAAACCCTTTAAAAGGGATTTTGAAGGCAGATAAAAGTCTTCCCTTCCAGCAGTGGCAGAAATACAATAGCCATGTTGTCATCCTTGCATACACCTACCAACAGGGTTTTTTTGTTTTTTTTTCTCCCAATACATCCTCAGCATTGAGGTGGAAAGCCAGCAGTGTCAGGCAGCTGCTGCAGAATGGCTGCAATCGATTTAGTATCTGAGGCTAGTCGCCCCCTCGCTCTCTCCTAAGCACTTGAGTCTCTGCCAGGTAGCCCCATCGATTGGGCTTTCCTCTGTGATTTGGCTCCCAGTGATAATGAATAAGGGGCAAGAAGGTCACAGCGCTGTTGCTTTAAAACCAGTGATGGGCAGCCATGCAGGCAACTTCACCACCGGCTAAAATCCAAGGTAAGCAGATGTGTTTACTGAGTAGAGGACCTAGTGACACGTTAAACCAGGAAGATATCTATTTCACTGAAGAAGCCACAAGTTAATTACTTTTTTTTTTCTTTTTTTCTCAGACATAATCGTGTATAATACGCTCCTGTGCCCGAGTACAAGTTCATACTTAGTTCATGTGAGTTAATTTGTAAACAGAAGCAGATTAGCTACAGCAGCTTGCGAACTGATAAGGAAATTGAAATTGAAATTACAACCTCCTGAGCCGCCTGTGAAGATTCTCAGTTACCCAGGTCATGGTATATCTATTTATCCAAATTAATGTATTAATCTATCTGCTAGCTTCGGCTGCTCTCAGCTCTTCCTCACCTCGCCATTTATTTATTTTTTTTGCCTCTCCACCAGGCTGGCCTCAGTGGGACCCTCCATATGAGCTGGGTTCTGCTCAAGGCTTTTTTCCTGTTCAATAGGAGTTTATTTTTCTTGTCACTGTTGTCTTAGTCGTTCCTTTTGAGAGAAATTTAATTTTTATTAACGTTATATAAGTAAAACTGTATTTAATAGTCTACTTGAGCTTCAAGAGATCATGCCTATGCAGTCAAGCTATGAAGAAACCAAGAAGGTAAAACAAAAGGTTAAAACAAAAGACAAGCCATTCATCCAACATTTCTGCAGATGAGTATTACATTGGGATCCTAGTCATGTGAAATTTAGGTGCCTTAGTGCTCACTCAGGGGATTTCAGGCTCTAGCCCTGTTAATGATGCTGCATTAATAAAATTGAATTGTTAACTTGAACTTGAAGTGGTCATGCTTAAGTAGTCAGTGCATCTTACAACTCAGAAGGTTATGTAAAAACAAAGCACAAACAACCGGACTTGAAGGAGTTTTCTAGAAGAGGTTTTACCACTCATCCATGTAGCTTCCTCCGTTCTGAATGGCTGGTAGGGCGCTAGGAACATCTATGAGTGGTGTCAACCTAATACTCACACGACCAGAGTGTTAACGACCAAATACTCAAATTAAAAGATGTTGTTCAGGGCGGAACAGTGGCGTGGCGCTGATGCCTCACAGCAAGAAGGTTCCGGGTTCAAATCCATCGGCCGACTGGTTCCTTTCTGTGCGGAGTTTGCATGTTCTCCCTGTGTCTGCGTGGGTTCTCTCCAGGTACTCCAGCTTCCTCCCACCGTCCAAAGACATGCTCATTAGGTTAAATGGTGATTCTAAACTGGCCTTAGTTGTGCGTGTGAATGTGAATGGTTGTCTGTCTCTTTGTGTTAGCCCTGCGATAGACTGGAGACTGGTCTAAGGTGTATCCCGCCTCTCGTCCGACGACAGCTGGGATAGACTAGAGCCCCCCCGCAACCCTTCACAGGACGAGCGGTTACAGTACGGTAAAGATGAATGAATGAATGTTCAGATTAACCTCAGTAGGTAACATATTTTCCCAATTAATGGTTTTCTAACAGCTCATTGAGGGCCTGTTCAGACCTTGCATTAAGATCCGATCTGGGCTATCCGATCGAAAGTGACCAGTTTTAGGTACGTGTGTTCATCAAACCTGGAATTTACTTTTGTCTCCAGATCTGATCTCAGTTTCACGCTCTATAGCAAATAAACCCCGGCATCGTCTGGGGCGCGGTAGAACATTTCAACAGCTGATAATGGATCTCTACCGCTGCTCCACAACCAACAACAGTTCTGTTTTATGTGTTTCCGTCATGACTTTGGCTTCACACGTTAAGTTATTATTTACTGATCATCGCCCTGACGGTAGTTGGGTGTGCACAAAACTCGGATAATAACTCCAACCCTGGAAGTTTCCATACGCACCGCAATCTCCGGTAATAAAGGTAAATAAAGACAACGTAACTTAACCACGCACTGGTTAACCACACATTTCATTTATATCACGTTAATAGAGAAACTTGTCTCTAGATACTTTTCAGAGTCTGAAGAGGAAACACTAAGGCAACGATGACAACAAGAAAAACTCCCTTTTAACAGGAAGAAACCTTGAGCACAACCCAGCTCATTGAGGCTGGCTGAATAGACACAAAAAAAAAAAGGAAAAAAGGTAGAACAGAAAAAAGCAAGGAGAGGAGAAGACCCAAGCAGATAAATTCATGCATCCATCTGGGTAAAGGATACAGACAGCATATAAACATTATACAAACAAGAGGACATGACGGCAAGTGACGCATGATACATGAGTGATTGATGAAGGATAATATGAATAGCCTGAGCCAGCATTAGAAATATTATTTATAGTACTGTTCAGAGGGAACACAGTGTGATAATAAAGCTACTGTGATAAGAATAAACAGGAGCACAGAGGAAGAAGACTACGTCAGTGATGATACAGGTAAGAAAGATGATGTAATGTATATTTATGTATAAGAAGAACCATAAGCAGTTTAGAGATTTATGCATAGGAGTAAAGATGGGTTGATCAATTACAGCATGGATACAAACGATCAGCCACAACATTATGACCACTTTCCTAATATTGTGTAGTTCTCCCTTGAGCCTCCAAAACAGTTGTGTTAGTGGGGGGTCTTTGAGGGGAGGGGCCTCTGTAGATCGTCCCACAGATACTTGATCAGTTTGGGATCTAGTGAATTTGGAGGGCAGGTCAACACCTTGTGCTTTTTTGAGTTGTTCCTAAAGCGTTTTTGTGCGTCTGCCTGTGTCAGGCTGCATCCTGCTGGGGACGGCTGCTGCCATGGGGTGGGGGTGCCTGTTCTGGTCTGGGTGGGCGGTACATATCTAAGTTAAAAACATTGCACTATCACAAAATGGTCAGTTTTATTGGCAGAGTTCATAATGTACAGCTGGTCGGTGTATGTACCAAATATACCACTGTTCTTTTAGTTAACTGAAAATATATAAAAGGCAGCAAAATAACTCTGATACTGTGAGACTGATCAATAATATCAAGCTGCAGATAGATCACTCTGGCTCTACCTGCAGGCTCAGGTTTCATCAGTCCGCATTAAACCGTGTCAAACTGCTTAAACTTCCTGCTCCCTCTGTTTAATTAGAGGTCTTTCCTTTTTGACATCTGTGTCGCGCTAACTAGACAGCTCATGGCAGAAGGGGAGAGTAAAGAGGAAAGTAGAGGCTCAGCGGTGAAGTCGCTGCAGAGAGTGGCTGACACTTGAAAGCTCGCTCGGACGGCTGATTTGCAGAGCAGATGATGTGCGAGCGTTATGTTTATTTATGTGTTTGTGTTTACTGTAGGTGCATGTAAATCGAGCGTGTTCTGCGCTCGTGCGAGTTGCACACACGCATGCAAACTCGGAGAGCTCGCAGCCAGCGTTTGCAGAGCGATATCCCACCGTCTCAATCTCAAAGCAGACAGGACGCGTTTCTTTCATCTCTCTCTCAGATGTCTGTCAGGAGCTTATATCATCTGAGGCCAAGCTGAACACCTCCTCTCACACACCGAGTAAACATGATACTTCAAGGGTTTTTAATGGTTAGTGGAGGGCTCCTATGAGGCTGAGAAAACCTTTGATACAAATGTTCTTCAGGTGCAGACAACAGTTCTCAAGCTTCTTTTGACTCAGTTAAATAGGTACAATCACTCACATACGCTTAAAATCAGCTCTCCTCCAGCGAAGGAATATTGGTTTTAATTACCTCTATCGTTTTAAGAGAGAAGACAGCAGAGGGGAGGGACTAGAAAAAGAGACAGGCAGATTTTTGGAAAGATAAAAGAGGCATATTTCCAATTTAAAGCCTCCAATCCACTGGCAGGAGATGTTGTTTATTGAGTGCAAAGAAGAGCTGAGGCTGAGAGGAGATAAAGCCTCTTACTTGTGCTTCGCCGTCGTCAAAACTCTAACACACTGCTCACATACACACAAAGCAGTTTCTCGAGTTCAAATGTAAACATTTCTGCCAGCACCTGAGCAAGCAGCTTTCCCTTTACTAAATAAAAAACTAGAATGGAAAGTGATGACAGAGTTTGAAGCAAAACAAAACAGAGCAGGCTTTCAGGTGATGTAACATGCCCTTTGGCAGTCACAGCGCAGATGCTCAATCAGCTCCTGACAACAAACTCTGACTACGGCTAAATCTGGAAACAAATGCGCCTTATCAGACCATTCACACCCCTTACACAGCACACCAGAGAGGCCGCTGCTGTTGGTCGTCCACTCCTTGTTTTCGCCTCGCTCATATTAGCTGCAATATTTTTGCTGAAAGCTGAATTGTAATCCCGCGTGGTGTGAGCTGAGAACCTGAACTACACACATACCAGACCACGGCTTTCACCGCCCGAGTCCAGCTAATCCTGTGGCACACTTCTAGAAAAGATCGAGTCCAAAGAAAATCAACAAGCACGTTATTTGTTCCAAACACAAACCATTAAGCTTAATTATGCATGTATGGTAGAACCGGTACAGTTTTGCATATTAGCGGCGCTTAGAGAAAAGCTAAAGTTTTTGTGGCCGCCTTTGTGAAGATAATTTCTCGAGTCCAAAAGGCTTCTTTATATAACTTCTCAGACGGACTGTCATAGTTTAAATTAGATCTCAGAAAGGGAAAAGAGGGCAGCACAGTGTTGTGGTGGTTAGCACTGATGCCTCATAGCAAGAAGGTTCTGGGTTCTCCCTGTGTCTGCGTGGGTTCTCTCCGGGTACTCCGGCTTCCTCTCACCGTCCAAAGACATGCTCGTTAGGTTAATTGGTTGTCTGTCTCTCTGGACACAGGAGAGGTTTAGCCCTGCTGGCGAGTGGCGACCTGTCCAGGTTGTACCCCGCCTCTCGCCCAATGACAGCTGGGATACAGAAAATAGGCATAATGCTTATTTCTAATACTGAATATGAACATTTTGCCCGTTATGCATATATTTAGAATCTTAATTTATGACTAACTAAACTAAAAAGCTATTAATATGAATTTCGATATTTGCGTCTTTTCAGAAATGTTAAATTTTAGACGGATAGTGTTTATAATAGTAAAAAAAAAGAGAAAACTAGAACTATATAGACCGTGTCTTTTTCTCACACGAGTAAAAAACCTTCTCTTGCCGTTTATGGCTCCAGTGGATGTCTGATGACCCGAAAGCGCCCCAGGCCCAGACTCCTTTAAAACTAAATTAAAAACATATCTCTTTACGGGCACCTTTGGTCTTTCACATGAACTAACCCCCGTTTGATGTCTGCATCCTACATTTTCCTGTCCATTTTAAAGCAGCCTCAAAAGCACCAGAGAGATTTAAAAGCTAGCCTTACTCGCCTCTCTATATATATGTTGTACAAGTGACCTACGTTTACCACAACAGACAAATTACGTGCACAATGCAACCTGAACAAAAAGCCTCTCCAGGGCTTTCGTCTAAATAAACAATAGCTCTGAATGCTGCAGTACATGTCAGCAGTTCAGAAAAAAACTCTACCTCTAATTGCTTACATAGACCTTAAACGCTGTAACACAAAGCAGAAATAATTGGGGTTGCACTTGACACTAAATGCAACAAAATGTTAGGAAAACACGTATTCTCCAAAAATAAAACAGCTCTGGCGCTTCCCCCGCAAGAGCTTTGCGGCTACGCTGGCCCTCTGACCCCAGCAAAACAATTAAAAAGCTCTCGGCGTACAAAGAGCTTCTAATGGGCCACATATGAGGCTGCTAATAAGACAGAGGTTCGGGCACCTGCTGTGCACAGCCTACTAATTCTGCACCCCGAACAATGTGGCGGAGTATGGGAATGGAGCGACAGAGGGGAAAGAAAAGGGTTAGGAAGAAGGTGCAGGAGAGGAGAGAGATAGAAAGGGAGAGGGAGTAGAGCACAGCAGGGGAGGATGTCTGCAGGAGAAACAAAACGATGGAGACAGGAATCAGAGAGCAAAGCGAAAGAAATGTAAAAAGACAGAGGGAACATGTGCCAACCAAGTAGCATCCTTCTCTCTCCTGGTCTTATTACAGTTAGGAGGCGGCGTTTGTTTATCACCAGGCCTCTTCGGACTCAACTCGCCTGCTCTTCAGATAAAACTAAACGCCACTGGAATTTATTATAGACGCCGAGCCGGCAGCTAGCTCACTGAGGTCTGGAGAGGGGAGAAGAGCAAAGCCAGACAGTGGATGGCTCTCCTGTTTGAAATTGCAAACATCCCCTTGCTTTTAATTTCTCCTTTTCTCATTTGAATAAAGAGGACAGACACTGTAATTAACGGGGTATTAAAAAAGCATGGCAGTGTGCAATGAAGGAGGGGGGGTAGAGGAGGATAAGGAGGGTGAGGGGGCATGGGAGACAGAAACAGCAGCGGCAGCAGCAGCAGCAGCAGAGACGGCGAGAGATAGTAACTAAAAGAGGGGAGAGAAAGAGAGGAGCTGTGGAGAATTAATAACAGGCCAGATCTCTCCAAGGCCTCCTTAATGGGCTGTGACAGGAATTTATTCACACTTAGGCTGGTATTAAATCAAACGCAAGGCGAGTGGCAGTGGCAGGCTGCAGCAGAGGGGTGGCGGGGTGGAGTGGGGTGCGGTCGGGGAGGCAGGTGGAGCACAGAAAGCTACGTGGATCCGCCACGTCGCACGAGTCCGCAATTACAAACACCCCCAACTGGTCGGAAGGTCATCTCCAAGGGCCTTGGGACGGATAGATGGAAAGGATGGAGAGACGGCGGGGGGGCGAGGGAAAGTGTACAAAGTGAACAAACAATGAGTGATGTGCCAATGACAAGACAGCCGGTCCCGCGCCCTGGATGGAATGATTATCAAGTAGCCCAGAGAGCCACTATGAATCATCCTTCTTCCATTCTGCAAAATGCACCGTCACTCAGCCAGACAGACAGCCAGCCAGCCAGCCAGTCAATCAGTCAGGCAGGCAGAAAGGAGGCCGATTCCCGCCGACTTGGACAGCGCTCGCTACAGACAGCTGGCAAAAATGGAAGCTACTCAAAACACAAAGCTCCCTCCAAATTAGCACTCAGTGAGAAACTCCGCGCTGGCTAATTCATTTGTCGTATTCTTAGTTTTCCTTCATTAATTGGCGTGTGACCAGTAATGCGGGGCTGTAATTTGTGGTCACTTGGGTGCCGCAGAACTCGGTCTTTTATTATTGGAACAGAAACATGTGGCTGACTGGGGACCCTGAATTGATATGCACAATCACATTCGACGGCACCAGAGGTCTGTGGCGCAGAGATTGAGCAATCGCAACCCATTAGGCACAAATGAATTATGGCTAATGCATCTTAAACATTTATGCAAACACTGTTGACTTTCACACACGCCCGAGTAATCTCCATACACACACACACACACACACTCATATTTACAACCCACTACATAGCACATGCAAAAAGGGAGCATAAAAAGACATAGGGTGCATGACGACCGTATGAGGAACACCGTCACATCTACGCACATGTACTCCGAACAATTTACACATTCAAAAACACTTAAATTAAAATACACATTGTCACACAGCGTGATTCCGCGATGAGAGCGATGCCTCCCCCACTCCTCCCTCTCCAACTCTGGGCAGATTGCATCACCATCCGTCAGCCAGACTCCGACAAACAGCAATTACCCCAATCGACAGATAACGAGAGCAAGGCTATCACTCACAGCCAGGATGCCCCATAAAGCAGCCAGACATTACCATGGAGGAGTCATTTATCTGCCTCTCCTATAGCCGCACCCCCGCCCCCCCCATTCTAACACCACTCCAACCTACTCTGATCTTTACGTCTGCCACCTGTTCACAACACCAGATTGCAGCATTAGGCTTCAACTGACAAGAGGTAGGATACAGGCCCGGGGGTTATTAAGGAGTGACAGCTACCATAAGGGTCAGGGTTACTACCTTTCTGGCAGCTCCTTCAAAGGCTGCAAGATGATGAAAGATTTACAATACCATGTCGACAGGTGTTTTCATCCACCCGTGTTTTTTTTTTTTTTTTTAATACATTTGTACCATGAAAGTACAAACGACTGGAACAAAGAACAATTTTCACATTCAAATCAATCTTAAATCGAAAGATGTGTAATATTATTTTAAATACAAACTATTTCCTGCATCCTCTCGGTTTGAAATCCCGCTGCAACAAGATTAGTCCATTTGCGGGAGATCAAAAACGACAGAAGCTACAACCCCGAGTGCTCCCGTTAAGACCTGAAAGCTGATTGGATTTAAAAAGTATGACGACAGAAGAGACTCACAAAAGCAAAGCCGCGTCCAAGATGTGAAACTAGGGGTAAAATATTGTGGAAATAGCGCAGATTTATGCCAACCACTGCGAGTGAATTAAATCGGGAGCCTGTGAACTGGAACTCAGCGGCGATACCCAGCCCTAGTTGCAATATTGCAAAAAGTTTCTATAGTTAAGTCAGATAATAACGAATCTATGACACAAACCATCTCTACCTGCAGCCTTAACGATAACAGCAGGCTCACAATTACTTTTTAGTGATCAAGAGAGTTTTTAGAGCCTCAGTGGCTATTTTCTGTCTCCATTGTGTTTTCATTGTTCAATTAAGGAAGTATAAAGGAGATAAGAAAGACTTCCTCGTCACGTCTGCGTTAACTGATGTCCCGGTTAATGTCTTTGGGGTTTCCACTGCAGTTGTCACTTGTTCTACCAAGCAACACAGAGTAAAAATAGAGGGCGGCGAGAATTAAACCCAGCGTGAGGCTTCACCACATCCCTTGGGCAATGCCGCGTCAATATTTTTCCGCAGTCTAAAGCAGAAGCTGGACTTCCAGCACGGAGCTGTAGACGAGGATTTGGTGGGGATTGGACGGCATCAAGGGTCGGGCATAAATTCCCGCTTTACATTATTCTCCCTTTGCGAGAACAGAACACACACTTGAATGGCTCTCTACAGATCCCTCTTCTGTGAGTGGTAACGAGGGTTGTGTCTGCTCCAAGGTTATTTCACTCAGAGCCTAGCGTACAAAAAGCCCCACGCGCGGATGCAGAATCCTATTACGCCGGCACCCTATCACTCTGCCTATCGGCCCTTCCCATGAAGATGCATTATATCACTGTTCATTATTTACAGCAGTGAGTGAATTTAAATTTTGATAGAAGTCATCTTTTTCAAAAAGTCGACTTTCAGCATTTATAAGGGGAAATACGAAGCCAAAGCAGTGTGACACATCAGCTGGGGAGTTTGCTGCACGCTTGGACTTATCTTTTCACTTATGCATCAATCTTGTCTCTCCGTCAGCGTCCCGTTACACGAGGCATCCTATTTTCAATGCTGCAGCCGAATTTCATCAGTTTTCTGTTATTCTTTTTGAAGACGCTATCTGAATGGGAACGGCTTAACTCTGACAATCCTCATCTGTCGACGCATATATCAATCCGCTCTTTCATCAATCTTTTACCTGTCTCTTCTGTCCTGTACATCAAGAACCCCTTGATTCTCTGCAGCTGCTGCTGCTATATATGTGACATTCATTTCAAATGCAACACACAAACGTTGTTTTTTTATTTATTTTGCTACATGTTTGTTTTGTCGTTGTTTTTTTCCCCCATCTCTGTGTTTTCTTCGTCCTTTACCCTCCACTTCACACATCTACCCACTCTGACAACACAGCTATCTGTCTGGTCACCCATCCATCTTCAAACACCTTTCCCACCTGAACAGTCCACTTCTCTCTCCATTTCTCTCCATCCTCCTCCTTTTCCTGTAACATTCCTGCAGCCTTTTAATCGTAACATCTCTCTGCCCTACCCTTTTCTCCTCTTTCTTTTTTTTTTTTTTTTTAATCTCTCTCTCCCTGTTTGTCGCCACCTCGCCCCCTCCCTCCCCTCTCATCCAGCGCTTTCCTATCTGGCTGGAGTGACTGCGGCAGATGTAGCCAGGCCACAAACATCTGCTTCCCCTGTCCCGCTGCATCTCTACTCTGCTGATCACACTAACCGCTTTAACTCCCCAAAGCTTGCTGTCCTTACTGCTGCCTTAATGTGCAGCTGGGCAGCCCGGGCAAAATCACAGCTAAATATGCTGCAAACACATGAGGCATGCGCTGGAAACCCGAGAGCCAGATTGGAAATGTGCGTTTGTAATAAGTTCAAGCTTTGGCCTCTGGGTAAACAACACTGATCATGTTTGGGAACTCCATCAATAACAGAACTGTGTCTCAATACTGTTGATAAGTGCCTGTAGAGACTAAAAAGCACTAGATTTTTACAAAAAGACGCTGTAATTAGCTAATAAAAACACGTTATTCAATAATATTTTGATTTGAATAGCATGCTTTTAAGAGTTAAGAGAGTATTGTGCAATACGCCAGCATCCGGCCCAAAAGCTGTTTTGCAGAAAATCTTAATTTCCAAACTCCCCTTTCCAGGAAAATTATTTAAAAATGTTGACGATTTATCTTGCACTTAAGAGTATATACAAATTCAGCATCCAAAGAAAAAACATCTTTACTTTTCCAGTACACACAGAACTTACAAGCAGCTAGCTAACAGATCCTTGGTAATACAGAGAACTGATGCTCAGACATGTGGATCAGATTGAGCTTTTTGGGAGGGGAGCAGACTCACCGACATCCTGATTTATAGGAAACATGCGAACGTAGGGCTTCGCTAGCCGTTTAAATCTTAAATTAAAAGGGTTGGTTTACAAACCCAAATGATTATAGGACGTCAACAACAACCCCTGTTGTGCAACAAAGTGAATGTAACTGCCAACATAAAATGCGAAAATGAAATATGCTGTTTATAGTTGAATCTTCCAGCAAAGATTAGATATTACCATAATTCAGTAAGGACATCTTTAGTCAAAGTAACTTCTCCGACTACTGCATTTGCAGCAAATTATTTTTGGTGATATATCTGTGGTCTGGGACCTCCCTGTCCTTCAACAAGCCTACATGTAAAGCCTAAGGAAAGCAGCAGAGAACAAAAAAGAAACAGAGCACAGAAATGACATAGATTAGGACCGGAAGGATAACAGGAGGAGCTGGGGTGGAGGCGGGTTGCAAAGCAGCTTGCAGAGGAAGGCAGGGAGGCTAAACCAGCTTAAATAATGCACCCTGAGTGAGGCTTGCCAATGGATGACGCGCTCAATTTCCATCACCAGCCTAGAGAACAGAGCACTCAGTCTTTGCTGTATTATTTTTGTTTTTAAATAAAGCCTCGTATAAGCTCATATAACTCTTGGGTGTTTTGCAGTTTTCACGGTAGGAAACTTTGAGCATAAAGGTGCAGTTTCTAACCTCTAGAAGAACTATATATGAGTAGAGAAAAGCTTTTATTCTCATTGTATGCGGCGGTGCTTTTAAGAGGAATAAAACACAAACATACAAACAAACGCACATATTCTACTACATGCACTCACAGACAATATCATTCACAGACAGACTAAGACCATAATAAATATTAAACATATTGCACAAGAATGTATTATTCAGCTCATGCACCAGTGGTGGTAATGCTCCTAAGAATATGGCCCAGCACCAATAAAAGACAGGGAAGGGGAAGACCACAAGTCGTTAAGCATGCATGTTAAAAAGTCTTGCAAATGTTTGAGTGCAGAGCCGACGCACTCGTGTCTGTTACGCCTCAAGGTGAGTCACAGTGGGAAATACTTGTTGTAAACAAAACTTTTGTGCATAAGAAAGGAAGGAAACTCTGCGAGGCACCTTTAACAGAACAATGAATAGTAAGTACATCAACTCGTCCTTTATGTGTTATGCATTCAGTGTATGACACGTTTCACCTTAAAACAAGGGAAATCTGCCCATCTACTGTACGTATAGTGCAGCATAATGAGTTGTTTTTATTTATTTTGCATAATAAGATCGTTCAAGACTGCAGAACGTGAGAAGAGCTTGCCCTGAGCGTATCATGGTAGTCCATCTCCTCACTCACTATATGCTTGGATCATTTGACAGGAATCAATTTGCATGCTAATGCTTTGCAAAGGGAGGAAGGTCACATCACAAACAAGGTTATTTATCACTTCAATACAAAGGTCTCTAATAGGAAAAAATTAGACTCCCTTTCAACTGAAACACAAAGAAAAGATGCAATACTTTTATTTTATTTTTTTCCAGCATTGTTTTTCCGTCCGGGCTTTTTATCAGCCCTCGCATCGTCAGGCTTTTACTGTTCTCGTCGCGGGTGTGGCGGCTTTGTGTGAAAAGAGATGCAGTTTGTTTTGGATGCGGCTGAGTGCGGCTGAGTGCAGGGTTCACTGCAATGTTTCACTGTACTGTTAACATTTAAAAGCAGCCAGGGGAGCTGTGCCGAGCTCTTAAAAATAACCAATTCTCATCTCTGCTGCTGACACTTATGACCTTGGACCATTATCATTGCAGCACACACAGACGGCTTGGCATGCACAATCTGTACGGAGCCAGAGCAATGCACATAACAAAGGGAAGAAAGAGAGCGGCGCTTCAGCCAGCACGCGCTCGCACTGGAAGCTTGTGAGAAGCAAACACAATCTTGTCTCTCTGAAGAAAGAACAAAAGCTCTTTCTCTCACTCAAAATATACACACACACACACACACACACACCGTATACAAATAATCCATGAGAGATGAGGAACAACTAAAAGAATCTTTCTAAATAATGCATGTCATGTTTTACCTGAGTTCCTGCTCTATTGTTCTCAGGTGAGCTATAGGAACCGCTGCGGTGTATTATTGTGTTTGACTTCTGGCTGTTTAAGCTAGATCTAGGTCTCATCGACCCAAAGCTGATATTTGCACACAGCGTTTTAATGTCATCTTGATGGGCCTGTTTCCCAGAGAGAGATTAAACCTAATCCAGACTCAGAAATAATCTATGATGACAAATGCCAAAACATCAAGGGTCAGAGTTTGTCAGTGTTAAGAGAGCTTGTGTCATGTCCCCGTGGTTAGTTCAGCAACGCTGCAAAAATAAAAAAAAGTTCATTCCTGCATTTTTCTTTTCATTAAAATCAACATTTATCCTCCTAATAATCATAATAGTTCTGTGGTGATTTGTCTTGCACTGCCTCGCCTCTACTCTTTGGAACAAACTAAAATAAACACAACAGAAAGCTTTTTTTAAAACATACTTGGGCTCTATTCTTGTGGAGGCGCAACAGCCAGTACAAACAGTGCTTCAACAGCTAGGTAATTTCCTGACCTTGAACTTCACGCATCTGTGAAGCATTCTGGTAAAGAGCACAGAACGCACGGTGCAGGTTTGGAGAAAAGGTGCAAAGAGGTGGGAGGTTGGTTGAAATGAGGCAGAGCAAAGCACATTAATGGTATTTAATCCTGGGAATAGACTCAAAATCACATCTTTTTCCTGGAGTAACTTCACTCAGCTGCCATTTAGGCAGTTTTATAAATAAGAAACTGCAGAACAATGATGGTAAGTGAGATGTTTAAAATATAAATAAAACATTTTAATTAATCACAAATGTGTTTAAACCGGCAGATTTACTGAGGCTTGTTGGGTCTGAAGCAGGAGCGTCTGTAAATCAATCTGCATTGATCAAATGATATAAACTAGAATAAGTGATTCTTACAGAATGTGTCGTCGTCCACGGCTGCTTTAAAAGCTTCTCCTTCAGTTTATCAAATCCCTGAAGCCATGTGAAGGGAACAGGACGGATGTGGTGTTGAATATGCAGCCTCCAATTTGAGAAAACAAGAGCGTAGTGCCATTATGTTCTACTGTCCGCTGTGTTTACCTTTATTAAATCATGTGAAAATGATAGCCCTACCACGACTACACAGATCAGACTGGTTGGTTATGATTCTGCTATTTAAGTTGCATTACAGCATCTTCTTTTATTTCCGTTTCTAGTACAAGCAGCATTTTGTGTTTTATTCTACAATGCATTCAACTGCTTGTGTCACATTTCATGGTATGATGTCACATGACGTGATTTACAGTAGAAATTAAACCATCTCAGATCGATGCAGTCACACAAGCAGAACCACCAACGTTTTTATAATCGTTATCGTACAAGTTGGATAAAAAGCCACACCATCTGTCTCCGGCTACAGATCTGAGTTGTTTCGCGTTTAGATTGGGCTGCTAGGAGCCTGTTTCCAGTTGTCGAGCTCTTGCTGTCACCGCGATTAGTGCAGATGTTTTCAGAGCAGTGGAACCAGTGATGTGCACGGCTAAGAGGGAACGCATTAAACACCATACCCTCCGGTTTATTTAGGATTCAGCAATCCTTCTGCATCTACATGAACTGAAATATCAGGTTTACCACGCAATCTGATCTGCACTACACTTGTTGTGTTTGTGCAATTAAAATGAAACCCCATTTTTTAGACCATTTTATGCAATAGCAACTCTAATGCTAAATACTGAAGCTTACATAATAAATGGAGGGGTGGGTCATGTCCACACTGGATTCATATTGCCTACATATGTATGAGGAATTCACAGAAAAATATGCATTACTGTAAATGATTAAATATTACTGATAATACAGCTCAAATACAATACAAGTACACACTTCCAACTATGCTTTCATGTGATTATCTTGTTCAAGTGTCAAAGTTCACTATGACTTTGACTGCTCATCAATAAATGTGTCTACAGTTTGACACCGCGGTAACTATGGTTGTCACCACTGACTGTGAAGATGGATGAACCGTCAGTGGCGTCGCCTGAAGAGCAGTTTTGAGACTCAGTGTGGCGGCTTTAGAAGTCGCCGTGTTGGCAGTGCCTGACTCTGAACGACCGACTCCTGGCTAATTCAAATATGGTGGAGTCAGAGACAGCGAGCAACCTGAGACGGCAACAGCCTGTGACTCAAAGCACTGATCAGCCACAACATTAAAACCATTGACAGGAGAAGTAAATATCGTTGACCATCTTGTGACAATACAATGTTCTGCTGGGAAAGTTTTGGACCTGGCATTCGTGTTGATGTCCACCCACCTAGACCAGAACAGGCACCCCCACCCCATAGCAATGACACCCCCACCCCAGAGCAATGGCACTCCCACCCCATAGCAATGGCACTCCTTGATGGCAGCAGCCATCCACAAGCAGGATGCAGCCTGACACAGGTACACACACAAAAACACTTTAGGAACAACTCAAAACAAAAACATGAAGAACAGCACAAGGTGTTGACCTGGCCTCCAAATTCACTAGATCCCAAACTGATCAAGTATCTGTGGGATGATCCACAGAGGCCCCTCCCCTCAATACATAGGACCCAAAGCCCCCCCACTAACAACATTATATTGCCAGACACCACAGGACACCCTCAGAAGGCCCATGTCCATTCTCTGATGAGTCTCAACTGCTTTGGAGGCACAAGGGAGACCTACACAATATTAGGAAGGTGGTCTTAATGTTATGTCTGATCAGTGTATATGCATAACTTTAAGCCTTGATATAATTAAAACAAGTAACATAAAATTTCAATACAGTTATTTGTACCAGGCTTATTTCTTTTTTCCTGTAAAGCTGCACGTTTTAACATGGAGGTCTTTGGGAATTGACTCATTTCTGGAGGCAGCCTCAAGTGGCCATTAATATAACTGCACGTCGAAGTTAGCAATTTTCAGCCCTGTACAGTGCTACTTGGTTATCACTAAATCATCAAATCTTTAGAGATTAGGACCAATTTATGTTCTATTGTTGGATTATTTTAATTAATGCCACAGAAGGCCGTCTCTCCGTTCATCTCCATTCTCATTTTTCCTTTCTTCAGCAACATTTCAGTCTTGATGGACACGGCCTGTCAGTCTGAAGAAAAGCTCTCTGCTTTGCACTTCTGAGCCTTACAACACAACTACTCTTTCACAGCTGAGCAAAAGCATATCTGACAGTGAATAAATTTGGAAGAGCTCTTCAGTGTGTTTGATGTCTGACACTTGAAATCACTCCAACAGTGAATACCTTACTCACAAGATGGGGTGAACAAAATAATCAAGCCAGCTTTTCATTCGTCCTGTCAATATTTAAAACCATTGGCAGATGCTAGGTTTCTCAACTCTTTGCAGTCGATGATCAGCTCGTGTTTGTTTTTTAAGTTTGAAATACACTCTTGCCAGTTCATTAGGTACACTAGTGAAAATGAATGCATTTTAATATGACAGCCCTAAATCTTAGCTCAGTATATCTTGATTGCTGTACAACCCTACTTTTTTTCCAGTGGGCTGGGCTAAATACCAGAAATACTTTAGAGTTTAATTCAATCCAGTTTAACAGCACCACAAACTACATCCTTCAAAATTATCATACAGTTGAATTATCACTGTTTCAACCTAAATTGAAAATTATAACAATCATTAATGAGGACTGTTATATTAGAATCTATTAGTTTTCACTGGTGTATCTAATGTTTTGGCAAATGAGTGTCCATTTTAAAATACAGATGTAGCTTATTAGCTCATTTAGACCTAGTATTCAAGTTTTTTCATGCAACAGAAGAACACAATGTTTATTCCAAAGACTGTATAAATATGGATAACGTGTCGCCACTTCCTTGCATCGGCCAAGCTGACGATATTTTCCCGGGGATTCGGGCGGCGCCATCTTGCGACGTTGGAGCCAGAGTCTGCGCAGTACGGTCCGAGAGTGGCGCCACGCGGAGCCGCAATATTGATGACCCGACCACACTTCCGGCAGACTCACTCTCGTTTTCATTTAATTAACATTACCCCACCAGTCACAAGGAAATTAACTTGTTTTTTTTGTTTTGTTTTGTTTTTTTTAAAGACTCCCACGTCCCGCTTTACGGAGCGGTTGACATGGCAACTGGTAGTCGCCATTATGTCACTTCCTGTTTCCATCCACTAACATGGCGGGGGCGGAGCTTGTGACTTATACTGCAGCCAGACACCAGGGGGAGCTCTACTTGCTTTGGCTTCACTTGTGAGGAGCAGTTCCTCTGTCTATCTTTATACTGTCTTTGTTTTTTTTCCCCACAACTTTTAAAATCATTGAACAGAAAAAGATAACTGCGTCTTTCTGGCGAACATGTACAAAAAGATTGCATTTATAACACCAGAGAGAAACAATCAGATCAAGCATTTACATGATTATTAGGGACTAATATCTTCCAGATTAGCAAAGGCTGACTGCAACACTCGCGATCCGATTGATGTGAAACTAGTCGTTTTTGTGGGGAATGGGCGATTATTCTGATTATTAGTGAAATACTAGCGTCCGTGTGAATGTAGCCACTTCACTCTGCTGTAAAACAACTGCCCTGCAGATCACGGTCCACTGAAGCCAACAGAACAACATCGTCAGCAAAAAATCAGGGATGCACTCCTGAGGACGTATTCCTCCAATCCTTTGTTCCACAGAAGCAGCAGCCTCACTGACGGCAAAGGCAACAAGTGTAACCGATTATTAATATCACACACAGATTTTTAATCATATAAGGTCACTGCATCAGCACTCCAGTAGTCCTGCAACACCTCCTATAATTATTCCAGTTTCTCAGCAAGACTGAGCAGTGAGATAACCCTGATAAGCTCTGATAGAAGAAGCACACACACACACTCCAGTCGTCTTCTTTAAAGTAGTAACCCCACCACACCGCTCACAGCCAGTCCAGGTGCTCAGACTCCATACATCGCCTCTATAATGCTCTTTTAAGATTTTGTACTTCAAGTAATCTCTGAACGTCTTGCGAACACACTGCTCCTTGTGTAACACACACCAAGGACATGAAGCTAAACTACATCCCTAACCTCAGACTGTGATTGATGTTATGCTACATAATAATATCTGCAGAGCTACTGCACCGATTTACACAAGCATACACAGTCTAAATAGACAAATAATGTGATTACTTGCAGATGCACATTGCGAGTGATTAACTGTAACAGACAATGACAAAGATATAGTTTCATTTGGTCCAGTCACCACATGATAATCTGATCTGTTTAATCCGCTCGGTGTCGACACTGATTGGTCCACCGTTACTTTCTGCCTCCAGCTGAGTTGTAAAAACATCCTCAGGTTCAAATGTTTGTAAGGGAGCTCCCTCTAAGACAGCAATGAAGTTAAACGATAGCTGAAATCATCCGTCTAAACGCAAAATGTTGTGAATTGCATTAGTGGCAAACTGCATTTCCCAGCAGCGTGCTTCCCTCCTTTAAACACACAAACTGCCTCAGCAAACAATAAAGTTTATCAAGTGTAACCTCTTAATTCTGTTTTCTACAAACCTTCTTTACAACCTGAATGTATACTATCGAGATAATAGGAAGTCACAGATTAAAACGGACGGTTAATGATGATGAGTAAAATCAATTGTCTTGAATTAATTCCATGCCTAATTATCTTTTTTTGTTTTGTTTCCCATGAGCCCCTCTACCTCCTATTGTTTACCACTGCCTGGGACTCAAACCTTCAAACCTGAGAGTGTTAAGCTGCTGAGATGCAGAAGACAATACCTTGTTGACCTCCAGGATTTCTCTCCTCTCCTCGCTGGCAGGGCGGCTCTGCCCGCCTGAGCGGTCCTCGTGTTTGCAGCCGTCATCCTCCACAAAGGGTATCAGTTGCTGGAAGGGACGGCAAACACAAATCTGGTTATATTACTTACTGCGAGCAAGACAAATGTAAGAGGATCACTTCCAAACACGCTGATTTATACAAAAGAAGTGGATTGCATAATCACTTACAGCAGAACAGTGAAATATACAGTGTAAACTAATATCATATAGTTTATGTTTGTGGCAAATAAATATGCTTTTTGAAAAGTTACCAACCAAGACTCATCTGGTATAAATCTTATTTGGTCAACATTTATATGAATAAGGAACATAAGAGCCGATCAGGCATAACATTATGACCACCTTCCTAATATTGTGTAGGTCTCCCTTGTGCCTCCAAGTGACTCATCAGAGAATGGACATGGGTCTTCTGAGGGTGTCCTGTGGTGTCTGGTAACAGGATGTTGTTAGTGGGGGTCCTTTGAGGGGAGGGGCCTCTGTGGATTCATCCCACAGATACTTGATCAGTTTGGGATCTAGTGAATTTGGAGGCCAGGTCAACACCTTGTGCTGTTGCTGTGCTGCTTCATGCTTTTTTGAGTTGTTCCTAAACCGTTTTTGTATGTGTGTCTGTGTCAGGCTGCATCCTGCTGGGGATGGCTGCTGCTATCAAGGAGTGTCATTGCTATGGGGTGGGGGTGTCTGGTCTGGTCTAGGTGTCTAAGTAACATCCACATGAATGCCAGGTCCAAAAGTTTCCCAGCAGAACAGTGTATTGTCACAAGATGGTCCATGTTATTTACTTCTCCTGTCAGGGGTTTCAATGGTTTGGCTGATCCGTGTATCTCTGTGCAGTCTGATACTCTTGTTCCATGAAGTAATGAAAATGGGGATTCTGTGCGAGTGTTCAAACAAGGCCTGAAGAGAGACGGGCCAGAGTGAAAGAATGAGAGAGAAAGCAAGTGGGAGATTAATTCATTTTTAAACGCTCTGTGTGCTTGACCTTGTCTGCTTGACACTACAGTGAGGCTGATGTGCAATAGCCTTCAGGCGAGGTAGCGTTCCTGAGAATCGACAGGGTCACTGGCTGCTGCTCTGCATTACACTGCCCCCTAGTGGTCACCTCAGGTAGGAGGAGAAGCGCATGTGACTTGCTGCAGTCGTACATAAAGTCATCTATGACTGTCTTGAGAACATATTGTTCTTTATATAACAACACCATATATATAAATATAAAGGACCTATACTGAGAGTGTGATTGATGTTATGCAACATAATCCCTGCGGAGCTGCTGCACAGATTTGAATACAACGCAGAAAAAACACACACACACTATAAATATAGACAAATATAGTTTCATATTCTCAAATTAAAACATTAAACTCTGCAGAGTGTTTGTGATACTAGAACCAAAATTATTCCTGTTGGAACTAACTATTTCCTTTTGGAAACAAAAAGTTCCAGACAAGATCATAAACACAGATTAGGTCATTCTCCAAACAATTTAGACGGCAATAAAAATAATGCAAATTGGTGGGAAAAGCACACCTTGCTCTGATAACGACTTGGCACGATAAAAATTGTTCTTTAAAATATTATGAGTGACCACAGAGTCTGGCCTGAGGTTGTGCAGCTGGAGCAGAGATCCTGCCGACGATGTTTTAAATAACCTGGAAGCCATGGTCCAAAGTCAAGACTAACACGAAGTAAGAAAAATAAATAAATAAAGTTAGACGTGCAGCAGTGAATACAGACAAAGGGAGAGGAAGAAGATGTGCAAAGACAGAGGGGGAAAAAAAACACTGAAGGGTTGAAGAGGGCAGGAGACATGAGGGAAAACAGCGAGGGAGACAGAGGTGAAAAACAAAAACAGAAAAAGGTTAGGAGAGAATTCAAGAGCGGTGGGTGGGTTGACAGACAAATGTAGAAATCTGGAAAACTCTCATTGCTCCAGTCAGTTTCCAGGCTGACCTCCATATGCCAAGCTGCAAACTCCCGACTCTTGGAGGGAGAAAAGACGGGCGAGGACACGTGAAGGATATCATAACAGACAAACTACGAGGTCGCCTTTAACTCGGGGAAAACTTTAAGTGGGAAAAGATGAAAGTTTTTTCATTAGATAATGTCAGGCCGAAGCCAATGACATATCGAATTTTAAAGGTAGTGGGCTGATTTTGGCAGCATGTGGGGGGAAAATGAAATGTGCTGAGTAGGGTGGGAAAGATGGATGGAGAGTGTGTGCAAGTGTGTGCAGCGAGTGTGTGCATTTGTGGCTGTGCAGCATATGTGTGTGTGTGTGTGTGTGTGCGTGAGTCATAACCCCTGCCTCGTCCACAGAAAGATGGATGTGGTTGCCCGCCTGACAGAGAAGAATGGGGTAATGAAGTTCTCCAGGTTGCCTCACTGAGACAAAAGGAAAAGCATGGAAAAGGGCAAACCAGAAAAAAAAAAAAACGAAATAATAAGAAACTAGCAGGGTAAGGGGAGAGGGAAATGAAATGACGCGGACGTTCACTGCAGGAAATGACAAGAGGGGAAGAAGTCGTGGACAACAAAGAAGGAGGAACAGAGGTAAAGTAGAAGCTGGAGATTGGAAAAAGCAGATGTGAGCAAATAGAGGGAGCGAGAGAACGAAAGAAATGGAGAGGGAGCCAATATTGAGCAGCTGTGAGAGAAGAATTGGAGGAAAGGAGGAAAAACATAGGGGTTGGAGAAAGAGAAAAGGGATACGTAAAGAGGGAGAAAGTGTGTCAGAGGAAAAAAAAAAACAACAGCAGCTGGAAAGAAAAAGAGGAAAGCGCTGACGTGTGGGTTTTGTCCAGCTGTTCATTAAACGGGTCTGTTGCTAATTAGGCTGCGATGAGGTCACACTGTCCGAGTCATTGATTCCACTTCCTGTTTCGGGGCAGCCAATAGTGAGCGGCTGTCAAGCAGGGGCACCTGAATTCCCCTGGATGATAAATGGCATGTGTGCTGGGGCCAAAATCAACAACCCTCAGCCTCAGACAAACACTGCGAGCTGAGCTATTGGCTGGTCAGCAGTAGGCCGGGTCTCAGGCTCTCAATGGGAAATGACTAAACATTTAAATAAGGTGCAAGGAGAGGGGGGCAAAAGGAAAATGTCAAAGAAAGGGCGTCGTAGATTTTGATTTAGGGCCAAAACTGCAGACGAGAGTCATTGTGTACAACCAGAATATGGATCATTTGAAACGCTTCTGGGCGGCTGTGTTATTCAACGCAGAAAATGTACACAGTGGCAGCCATCACAAATTTGTTCCAATTTAAGACTGGTCTCCTCCCACAGTCTCCTTTATGCTCAGTAGGAGTCTGGTGAAGGAGATTAGCGCCGAGCCAATCTGTAGAAATTGGGAAGGGACTGCCGCAGTCATAAATCCAATCAAACAGTGGTGGATAGCCTCGGCGTGGCCCTGCATGGGACCTCGCACTCTGCAAACCCAGTGAGCCAGTATGTGTGTGTGTATACAGTGTGTGTAAATTCACACGTGTTGAAAACATGCTGCACTGCACCTCTTCCTTGTCTGCAGTGTTTATGTGCGTGCACGCAATTGTACACAATCTATGTAACCCGTGAAGACAGGCAGAGACGGAGCAAGGCTGAACTCAAGTGTTCCTGAGGGTGGCTGGTGACGGTAACCAGCGGTAAAGAGACTCTGGAGACTCACCTGAAGCCGACAATGAATCTGCTCCGAGCAGAGAAACGACAGACCTAGAGGGAGTAGGTGAGATAAGAGTCCCCGGGGGTAAAAGTTAACGGTGTGCCGTTTGTGTGTGCAGCTTTGCGAGCTTGTGTGTGTGTGTGTGTGTGTGCAGTGTGGCATTAACAATGGCCTACTTCTTTTAGACTAACAGCTTCCTAATTTAGAAGACAGTTTATGTGAAAAGCTGGGTTATATGAGGTAGAGACTCAAAGCACACAAATAAAAAAAAACCTGACAAGCACAGAAAGTATGTGCTGACGTCTGCATCTAGAACAATCAATCAGTCGTGTCAAATTAAAACTGGAATTACAGCAGTTACAACCACATCCTGTAAAATCTAATTGTAGTTGTAGGTTTGGTTAAGAGGAAATGCATGAGTTGATTCAAGGTAAGATGAGAGGTTAGCCTCTCAGCAGCAGCTGACAATATAACAATGTACACCCATCAGCCAGAACATTAAAACCACTGACAGGAGAAGTGAATAACATCGACCATCTTGTGAAAATACAACGTTCTGCTGGAAAACCTTTGGACTTGACATTCATGTTGATGTTACTCAGACATGTAGCACCCACCTAGACCAGACCAGGCACCCCCACCCCATAGCAATGACAGCCTCAACAGGAACAACTCAACAAAACATGAAGAACAGCACAAGGTGTTGACCTGGCCTCCAAATTCACTAGATTCCAAACTGAGCAAGTATCTGTGGGATGATCCACAGAGGCCCCTCCCCTCAACCCATAGGTCCCAGGACACCCTCAGAAGGCCCATGTCCTTTCTCTGATGAGTCACAACTGTTTTGGACGCACAAGGGAGACCTGCACAATATTAGGAAGGTGGTTATAATGTTATGCCTGATCAGTGTAATCTCAGAACACTTAAAACGTGTAATTTCTCAGATCTGTAGACTCAGTGATGTTACACAGACATCATTGCACCACAACTTGAAACAACTTAATAACATTTGTACAAAAACGAATCTGCATTTAGCAGCTACTGTACTGTCAGTGTGCACTAATGGATATAATAATAATATGTTATATAACTAAAAAAAAAAAAGGCACATGTGTATGCCTATATGTACTACTGAAGGCAGCGCGGCTACAGAACATGTTGTAAAACCACAAGGAGGAGTGTTCATCCTTTGTAAATGCCACAAGTTCTTACAAATTTAACACAATGTAGAGACAAAGGACAGTATGTAAATGTAATATTTAAGCAGTTAATCTTTTAATTGCATCTTTGTTGAGCCATTATGACTCATTTTCAGTTGATGTGTAAATAAAGGCCTTGAGTAAACTATGTTCACACCTTAAGGTTAAGGACATCAGTCCTGAGAAGCAGGATTCTAAGTTAAAGGTGAACTACTGTTTTTTACAACCTGGATCTTATTTCTGGCATAAAATACGATCATTTACTCACCAATATAACTTTTGTGTAATTTGTATTCCTTCAGGAGATAATTAGATCTACGTATATCCATGTAATGGGAGTGACTGCCTCTAAATAACGCATTATCTGCCGAGAAACTCGTTCATTTCACCAATATTTTGTTATCGTACGCTAGTGCTATTCCCCGTTGAGTCCAGAGGTAGCTGTTATCATCATCCAGGGTCTGCTATGGCTCGTCCACAACCTCAGAATCGGAAAAATATTCAGCCTTGTTGTAAAAAACTAGCAGTAGCAAATTACAGGTAAACAAGCTCAGAGACGACATCATCCAGGTCAGAAGACATCATCCGGGGTCTGTAGGTCAATCTACAGACCCCGGATGATGATAACAGGTAACTCCGGACTCAACGGGGAATAGCACTAGCGTACGATAACAAAATATTGGTGAAATTAATGAGTTTCTCTGCAGATAATGCGTTATTTAGAATCTGCGTTTCGGTGCCCCAGTCACTCCCACTATATGGATGTACGCTGATCTAATTATCTCCTGAAGGAATACGAATCACACAAAAGTTATATGGGTGAGTAAACGATCGTATTTTATGCTAGAAATAAGGTCCAGGTTGTAAAAAAACAGTAGTTCCCCATTAAACAATCATTGGCTGCAGAGTTTAATGAATTCTATAAACTTGATGAAGTAAATCAGATTCTATCCCCACATCTGTCAAACTAGCGTACACAAACGCATCAATCAGTTACCTCAATAACATAAAGAAAATTCTGGTCTTCGTGTTTGTCTCCGTGTCTCACCTCCGGCGGTATGGGGTCCAGCCCGGCGCAGTTCTCGTTGCATTTGTCGTAGACAAGGCGCAGCTTACGGAAGAGCACGGAAAGCATTCGTAGGTGCTCCTGGAGTTTCCCCAGCCTGTCCTGGTGGGTGTTGGGGTGGTAAGTGACTCCGTTCGGCAGCTGAGAAGAACCGCAGAGGAATCTTTGTGTTAAGCACAGAGCAAACCTCAAGATTGTGTTAGTTCCAATAAAGAGCAACAGGCATTGATCGCCACTGACTGCCAAAAGACAGAAACGCCTCTGTTGCTCCCTAACTGGTAATAGACCATTAGAAGACTTCCACTAATGCACAGTGAATGTACTTTTATTTACGCTGATAAAAAGTGTTTCTACTTAAAAAAATGAGAGCAATCCAACTACATATACAATGTAAAATATGTTTATCATTGAAACGGGTCCTGGTAGTGTGATAAACTGTCAATTTAAACATTTTATTTTTAATCAAAAGCTAAACAGCTCCGACTGATGCACTTTGAATGTTTTTCTCTCACGCCCATACAGAGGCGGCATAACTGGCTTTTAACAACAATGGGTGTTAAAGAGTAACAAGGCGCTTTTTTACTGAGAGGATCCACAAGCCTCTAGGGTAGCACTGTCTGATTATGAACATCCTACAGAGAATGAAAAAAGTCTGCCTTCAGGGCAAGCACAGAGACGAGACAGACAGAAAGAGAAAGAAAGAGGGAGGGAAGAGGAGATGTACGAAGAATTTTTATGACTATAAAGACAGTCTTTACAGACAGTGATCTAAAAAAAAAACAAGTCACAACAGTGCTGTTTGTGCATTCTGTGGCTGAGGCATGCTGTTTTGGCTCATCTCTGGCTGGGATTTTAACAAGGTGCAGGAGGAGCGTCTCAGAGGAGCAGACATACGTGATAAACTCAGGCTGACCTCGTCTTCAGGACAAAGCAGAGCTCTGCATGCAACCTGCAGAACTAGCTAATGCACAAGCAATCTCTTAAAAAATCTTGAAGGAAAAACACTTGCTTAGCTGGTGGTGATTAATCATACACATTTTGACAGCCGCACTAACTCCATTTTTGTTTCTAATAGTAGGCACAAACCAACCTGACAGGAAGTCAGGGAAGCTAGAAGAGCTCATAACCGTCGTACACAGCTGGCCGCTCCTGAATCATGCTGATCAGTCGGTCTACAGTTTATTCGTCATAGATTAAAAGGTCAGATGAGATAAGAAGAGCCTTCTGAGTGCCTTTTACGGTTTTGTTGACTTTAGTCACTTCCCTTTCTCTTCTCATGCATCGATTCTCTAACCTTATCGGCCTAGTTAGAGTGATCTCTCCGACCTACTTCTTCCAACCCCGAATCAAAATCCTGAATCGCTTGAAAAGCTGGCGACATGAGGTCCGACTACTGTTAATGGTAATGTCCACTTCTGTTCGACTTGCTTTTGTATCTTACTGTAGCTTATGTATGGCTGTCTTTATATCATGCATTATTAGACAGATACATAGATACTTTATTTATCCAGAGAGATAAATACCTTGGGATATCAAAATGTAATGTAATCTGTATGTACCTCTCTCCCTCTCCCTTTCCCTTCCTGGGTTCTGCTCGAAGTTTCTTCCTGTTAAAAGGGAGTTTTTCTTTGCCACCGTCGCCTTCGTGCTTGCTCTAGGGGTTTCAGGCCAGATTGAGACTATTTGTATTGTTACTGACTCTATATAACCAAAACTGAATTGAACTGAACTGAAAAAGGGCACATTTGGAGCCAGGCTGCTGACTTAAACTTTGAACTTTGTTCCTATATCGCCAACTATTTTTGTATTTTCTGCCAATTTCTTTTGGAATTTCATTTCAATAGAAATTCAGACAAGACTCTAAATTCCTACACGCTAGCAAAAGTGAACTTTAAACTCTCTTCTGATATGTACTGGTTGAGGTCGGAAAAAAGAGTTGATAGAGTTTTTCACCGGCTGCTCTCAGCCTCCTATATATGTCGTCGGCTGGAATTATCCTATAATATTAACAGACTCTGTCATTTGCTACCGTTTGTTCCAATTTTTATATTTTGTTTTTCATTTTGTGTTCAATGACACCATGCCCTTACTGCACTTTTTATTCATTTGTGTCCTTATTCACACATGGTAACGTGTCTCGTGAACGCATTATTGTTACGGGGAACACATGGATTATAAAAGAATAAGCAAAGGTGCCGTGCAAGCACACTCGACATGCACCGTGGGCGGAGAGACATTGCAAGGCACACCTGCATGTTCCTGAGGAGCTGGAAGATCTCCATGGTCCTGAGGACAATGTCTTGGACCGTCTCCTGGCCGATGCGACACAGCGAGGCCGTGTTGACATCTCGTGCTGCCTGAGCCTGTTGCTGCTGCTGTTGCTGCTGCTGCTGCGAGGGCGGCTGTCCGCAAAAGGGCGGAACCAGAGGAGGGGTCGTCATGGAGACAGCTGGTTGACGATGTCGGAGGTGGAGGAGGAGGAGGAGGAGGAGGTCCGGGTGGGGTTACCTGACAGGTTATTCTACGCCAGCACACCTTTACATGCCTTAAGGTGTTTTTTGTACAGGAGTAGGAGAGGAAAATTAATGTTTTCATTTGTCACAGGTGTAATGTACAGGTACGGCAGCAGTAACATGAAACTACAACAACTCCCAACAAATAAGACAAATAAAAATAAAACTAAGAGTGGTGTAGACAACATAAATAAACAAAATGTCTGACTGTAATGTTCAAAGTTATTACGAAATAAGGAGGAAGAAACTTGTAAACACTGCAGTGTGAGGAAGACATTAGCTTAGCATTTAGCTCAGCCACAGTAGCATGGTACAGTACACATGTTGCACAGCACACATTTTGACTTTGTCAACAGTACAGGTGTATTTATCATGGCTCAGCTGTATAAAAAGTCCCAGAAAGACATGACAGTGAACCTAAATGCACAAAAACATGACCTGCTTTAAAATGAATGCAGCTATAATTAATACACCTGTGCTTTCCCGACTCTTGACAAGTCAAAAATGCTAAAACTGCTAACATAAAGCATCTAAAACAGAGCACTCACTAGCTTAAAAGTCTCTGTGCTAACGTCGCAGCCCGTTAAATAAGTTGTACACCGGGGGTTTTAGATGCAGTTAAACGTTTATTTACACCGTTACACGTCTCTTAGTCTCCACTCGGGACTTTAAATATCACACAGAGACGCCTTCAGACCAATAACGGGTTAATTAGCTCACATGTAAAAAAGTGTCACCAAAAAGCTAAGTGGACAGTCCAACACTCACACACACACACGACACTTTCCCATCCTTCATTTGTGTGTGTTGTTTGTCTGTTACGGCCACAGCTCTAAGGCGAAACGACGGAGTGACGGTTGATGTTTGTTTAGCGGCACATTAGACAGCGTGCGGTGTTACCTGTGTGGCGATAATTCATCGCTTTTGTTGACATGTCAAGTCTCCTGCTCTGCTCCCAGGATCTCAGCTGCCGCAAACATCGCGAGAATCGACACTGTGACAAGTTAGCCGTAAGGGATATGGTAGAAGCGCAATGACATTTATTTGAGCAATTTTGAGTGATTTTTAATTCGAAGAAGATATTTTAATCATTACGAACTTTTTAAATACTAAATACGACTATATTCGCCTTTTAAATACGCTAATATCTCCCAGTGTATCAAACTTAATCAGAACCTTACGGTAAAGAAAGGCGCAAACTAATCTTTTCGGGAAGGTAAGAAATATCGCGAGAACTTACAACGTGACAAGCGGTTGTAGTTGTTGAAGTAGAAGCGCAAATAGATTTGTTTTTTATACATATTTAAGTTAATTCTCACAAGAAGATGATATTTAAATTGTTACAAACTGCAATATTATTCATTTTAACATTAAATATGACTATATATACGTTGTTTAAATTCACCATTGCCTAAAAATAGATAGTAATTAATGATTTAATTTGACTGAATCTTACGGTAAAGAAAGGCGCAAAGCAAAACTGTTAAGGTAGTGTAAGGTAACAGCGCCGTGTTCTGGTTTATTTTTACATAACAGCATCATCATCATCATCCTCATCATCATCATTAGATATCTGACTTCATTAGCCCCCAGGCCAGTCTAGGCCACATGATTTCTTCTCACGGGTCATTCTTTTTATTTTTATTTTTGTTTTTTTGCCTACTCCATTTTAAAATAAATCCCTCAGCGCATCCTGCCATGCATTATTTATGCTGCTCGGATTATTTTTGAGAGCCATCAGAATTTAAATTAATTTGAAATGCAAGAGGTGTCACAAATAGACAGCAGGCTGTACAAGGCTGCTTCCTCAGCATGTGCTCTGCCACGCAGCAGAATTTCTGTTCTGACTTACAGGCGTCCAAAATAAGAGCTTTATTGGAAAAAAAGAAAAAGAAAAGAAAAGAAAAGCTTTGCCTTCAGGCTTGAGTGGGGCTGAAAAAGTAGATTAGGATGCTATTACTTAATTTACAACATTCATTCAAATGCTGGGTTACTGGCTAGGATTTCAATTTGCCTTTATCTGCGTTTTGTGTAATAATAACCTGAAGTCATTATTTCTTTTCACTTATTCTCTTTCTGGCTGTAACCTGTAGCACTGATATGACAAAAAAAAAAAAAAAAAAAACAGTGTCAAGTTCACTTGACTGCCCACAACTTCCTCTTAATTGCAGAAGGAGAGCTGGTTCGCATTGCCAGGATGAATGAGCGTTACTCTTACAATCCCCATCTGCTGCAGCACCAGACCAACTCAGGCATGCCATTTGGAAATGAGTTTCTCCATAGTCATCCAGCTTGTCTTCTTGGCGTGTTAATTGGGAGGAGAGAGCAGTGATGGTGAGTGGGTGGAGGCAAGCGAGTGAGATGAATATGCTTCCCCTTGCTCTGTTGCTGAATTATATCATCTGACATTATAAGAAGGAATTTAAAAGAGATTGCTGTTCACACATCATAGCCCTGCAAAAAAAAAAAAAAAAAAAAAAAAAAGGTTGGGGGTTGTAAATGGAATCTGAGTGTGTCTCAAGGTTGAGAGGATAGCCGTCAACAGGGCCCGGCCTCATCTATCATCACTGATCAGTGAGTAAATAGAGATACAACACAGTGTATTGATCCCATCAAAGCAGGCTGATGGAAAATGTTTTTTTTGTGTCGATGTAATCAAGCCTCATCGAGGCAAAATAAATATCAAAGACCTTCATTTATCACGGTGCTCTCAGAAATCTTTATGTGCTTCAACAGCAGCAGCAGCAGCGGGAAGGAAAGACAAATAAAACACTGTACACCATGTGCTCTTACACGTTACATGACAACGGATCAGAGAGGGAGGGAGGACAGGGAGCAAAAGGTGGCCAAAAAAAACCTAAAAGGGATACAGACAGAACGCCTCTTGTGAGGAAACACAAACCGTGTAATAATTATTAGCTGAGGGGGTATCTGAGCTAAAACGGATTATCTAGCCACCTAGTGCATTACTCAAGCTTTAATTAAATACGCCACTGATCTGGTCCCTTCAGGGCTGAGTTCAGATGGGGAGAGAGATGCGTACAATGGTTCGCTCTGAAGGCAGCAGCATGTAAAGTCCATTCAGCCGCTCTCAGCAAATATACACTCTGGAAGAATGAGACTAGTACAGCTGAAGGTATGGGGGAAGGAAGGAGTGGCCTATAAGGGCATGGGGTCGAACCCCAGAAGGAAATATGCAAGGCACCTAACACCCTGGGCTTCCTTGGTGCTGCACGTGGCTGCGCACTTCTCTGAGCATGCTCACTAGCTTATACACCGATCAGGCATAACATTATGACCTAATATCGTGTAGGTCTCCCCTGTGCCTCCAAAACAGTGCTGTTAGTTGGGGCCTTTGGGGTCCTATGGGTTGAGGGGAGGCGCCTCTGTGGATCATCCCACAGATACTTGATCAGTTTGGGATCTAGTGAATTTGGAGGCCAGGTCAACACCTTGTGCTGTTCTTCATGTTTTTATGAGTTGATCCTAAAGCGTTTTTGTGTGTGCGCCTGTGTCAGGCTGCATCCTGCTGGGGATGGCTGCTGCCATCAAGGAGTGTCATTGCTATGGGGTGGGGGTGCCTGCTCTGGTCTGGTCAAGGTGGGTGCTCCATGTCTAAGTAACATCCACACTAATGAATGCCAGGTAGAAAAGTTTCCCAGCAGAACATTGCATTGTCACAAGATGGACAATGTTATTCCTGTCCCCTGTCAGTGGTTTTAATGTTATGGCTGATCAGTGAATACGTGTGTGTGTGTGTGTGTGTGTACAAAGTAGTAGGGTTAAATGCAGAGAACAAATTTCCATGTTGGTACATACCACTGGACAAAAAGTATCTTCTTAGTCTGGTCTTATCTAATATTTTAACTTCATGACCAGTAGCCCACATGGAGTCCTACTATATAGTTGTGGATCTAAATGATAAGGTACGTCTAAAGCTTTGAGCGCAGACTAAGGTGCTTTAAAACTACTTTAAAGCTCGTCAAGGAGACACAAAGGAGATACAGTGTTTAAATATGAAGATCACTTTGGAAATTTGCAGTAATTGTTTACGGTGATCTTGTGGCGTTTGTAGAAGTCTGTGTAGTGTGATTAAAAAGGAGTCAATTAATCGCAAATGTAGATATGTGCAAAATAAATGACTTGGTCGGCAGCAGCCAGCTTTGTGTCAGTCGTTATTAATGATGCCCTTGACCGCGCCACTGAAGCTCTGGACACCCGTAGCTCTCACTGCGGGATAAAGGCGGGGTAGAAGAAGGTCAAACCCAAACGAGCTGTAAACAACTCTGTGTCGGCGACATGTCAGAGGCCCCCGGCACCGCAAAAAAGGCTAGCATGAAAAGATTTGTCAAAAATGGCCCATGGTAAACAAGGTGGAGATAAAGGGTCAGGTTTTTGCAGCAGGGCAGTGCTAGCAGGGTGACTTTTCAGACTGAAAAAGTTTTATTTTATTGAATAATTCATTGTGCTTGTAACTTATAACTGTGCAAACTAAGAGGAAAAGTGTTAATATCCTGTATAAATAAATTAAATCTGTATGTAAATGTAACAAACGTTGCAAATGGCGGTCTGTATCCCAAGTCTGAGGTCGATACAGGAAGTTAATGCTCAAAACCAAACAGTACTCTGGCAGAAACCTGACGTACAGTCTCAACAGGTCACAAACAGAAGTTAGCACACATCAACTAATATACATGTGCCGGTTCCAAGAACACCGATAATTACGGCATACAGTATACTTTGCAATTTCAGTTTCATAAATACATTTAAAAAGCACAAACAGAGGACTGAACTTCACACGAGAACACGGGGAAATTACCTTTTCCCCTAAAATCATTTTCACCTCAAGTTAATTCTTTGGGAAGCACTTAAGGCACAGTCAGGCGAGTTTGTCGTTAATGTCACAGTAAAACGTATTTATCGTCACAGGCTCCCTAATTCTTGGGGTCCTCGCACAGCTTGCATCCGGGCTTCAGGTCGGCCTGCCGCTCCATCTGGATCGTAACGGAGTGGAAGTTGTAGTAGGAGAAGCAAGCCTGCGTCATTTCTCTCAGGACCGTCTGAGCATCCGCTGATTCGTCTGAGGAGAAGCAAGGATGACATGGTAAAAAACAAATACTCAGAACAAATGTTTAGTTTCTTTTGCGTGTAAAAACTGTACATACTGTATGTGCTTTAAAATGTGCGGCTGCGCTCCAACTTTTGGTGCCGTGAGGTGTTAAAACAGTGGAACAGAATGAACTGGAGAACCTCTCTTTGAGTTAATGACAGTTTAATTTATCCTCAGCCCTGACATTAGTTATTCCAGATTGTAACTCGAACCCCGGAAGCTTGATAGCAGTTGTGTCTTTTTCTGAATGAGCAAGGTGTAACTCTGCGTGTCAGTTGAGTAGGAGCTTCTTAATGTGGCCAGTTTACGCTACCTAAGGAATGTGGTCGGACCAGGCCGCCTCCAGCTGTGGTCCGAGTGATCACCTCTCAAAAAGTCCACATGAGCACTATCCTCTTGTTATATTCATGACCACTAAACCTAAACATTTAGACTTTAGAAATGGTGGAAGTTCCTTTTTCGGTGGAAGGTAAGTAAATTTTTTTTTTTGTCTGTGAAATACAGTTCAGCAGCTCCCTGGTTCAGCAGCAATACAACTAAAAGCTACAGCTTCCCCTCCCCCTCCCCCGCCCCCACACATGCCGCTTGTTAGCTCTTGGTGAATTGCTAACCTTGGGGATTTGGGATATTGACAGTTGCCCAACAAATGTGTTCTCATGACTTAAAAGTTGGTTTGTACTCCCGCAATCAGTCTACACTCAGCCTACGCCACTGGGTTTGACTGGTGTTGAGTTTTACTCTGCGCTTAACACAACGGCGTCTGGAGTTTGAGCCAATAAATGCGAGCACAAATAAAATGCAGCACAACAGAGCACAGAGAGGACATCTAAGAAGTTAACAAGGATGTTGTCTGCATCCCCATGGAGCGTAGTTACACTTCTGGAAAGGTGCACATCAGGTTGCGGCGCAGGGTCCAGAGAATGTCGTATCTATACCGTACAAGCGTAATGCAACTAGCAATCCAGCTTTAGCCCTCGTGCTACCTTTGGGGTCTCCGGGACCCCAAGCGAATGGACAGACAGAGAGAGATTATGCAAGAGGGTAGCACGAGGGTTAGGCAGATGTTACTGGTTTAATGGCGAGCATTTCATTGACCAGCCACGCCTCGCACTGGATGCCAGTTCCCCACTGTTCGTTCCTTGGACCACTTTCGACACAAGGCAAGAGCTGCAGTTTTGGAGATGCTCCCATCCAGTCGTCTAGCCATCACAAATTGGCCCTTGTCGAACTCACATAAATACCTTCTGCTTTTTCCTGCTTCTAACATCTTTAAGGACAAAATGTTCACTTACTGCCCATTATATCCCGCACACTGACAGGTGCCATCATGGAGAGATAATCAGTGTTGTTCACCTCACCTGTCAGCAGTCTTAATGTTATGCCCGATCCGTGTGGAATCTTTCAAATTAAGTGGTGGTTCCACACAATCCTCGAAGAAAGTTTACAAGTGGCGCCAATTCAAGAGGCGATGTACCAAAAGAATGTGCTTCATCATATTCACATATGCATAAGTCTTCTCACCTATGGCTACATGTGCAGACAGCACAGCCTGGTTCACGGTGAGGGCCCAGATGTGGAGGTTGTGGACTGCTTTGACCCCCTTCACCACGTAGAGGCGTTCTTGCACCTCGCCGTACTTCACCCCTGACGGAGTACCTGAGACGGAGACGAAGAGCACGGTGAGGGGACATAATCGCGGCTTCGGACGTCTCCTCCTATTTTAAACGGCCTCACCTTCCATCAGGACGAGCAGGATGTCTCTCAGGATGGTGAAGGTGGTGCACAAGACCAGGATGGAGAACAGGAAGGTGCAGATGGGGTCAGCAATCTTATATTCAGGCTGAAACAAAAACACAGTTTGTCATCTCTGTAATTAAATTATTTGATTAATTTCGGCTTTCAAAAACAGCATTATCTTAAGAAAAGGTTTTGGTGAGCAGAGCTCAGTATCTTCACAGAAGAATCTGTGCTGGTTACTGAGAATAAAGGGACAAACTGCACCTCATTAAGGAACACAGGACAGTGGCAATTAATTATGTCTTATACAAAAGAAGCTCATAATTCGGCAGTAATGACTGCCCGGGGAAAAGATCTGCAACGCCGCGCTGGAATCACTCAACACTCTGCAGATAGACACCGAGCAACAGAACAGCATCTGGATGGAGAATAAGGCAACGTCCTCCCCGATGAAAGCAACCTCGCTGCTTCAAGGGGGGAGAGAATATCGAGCGTTGGAAGCTAAAGACAAATGCAAGAGCTACTCTATGCTGCACTATCCTCACAGAGTAGCAGCTGGATTTATAGTCAAGTTGAAAGAAACTAAAGGTCATATTGGTAGATCAGGCATAACATTATGACCACTGACAGGGGAAGTGAATAACATTGACCATCTTGTGATATTTCGATGTTCTGTTGGGAAACTTTTGGACCTGATATACATGTGGATGTTACTCAGACATGTACCACCCACCCAGACCAGGCACCCCCACCCCATAGCAATGACAGCACAAGGTGTTGACCTGGCCTTTAAATTCACTAGATCCCAAACTGATCAAGTATCTGATCCACAGAGGGACCTCAACCCTTAATGTAACACTTAACGTATTGCTTTACAGCATCCTGATTTGATCCTATCTACTTCCCCCAAAGATCAGTTTCCTCCAACCAAAACAGCTTTTAAAAAAAGGCAACTGTTCTTGTAGAGTTGCTTGAGAAGACGTTTCACCACTCACCCAAGTAGCATCGAGGACGACCTGACCTGGAGCACCTACACCAGAGCCATAGTAAAAAAGGCACAGCAGAGACACTATTTTCTGAGGACACTAAAGAACAACCACCTCTCCCAGAGACTGCTAGTGTCCTTTTACTGATGCTCCATAGAGAGCATCCTGACTTACTGTATCTGGGTGTGGTTTTCCAGCTGCACTGCAGCAGACAGGAAGGCGCTCCAGAGGGTCGTCACCACAGCCCAGAGGATCATCGGCTGACCCATCCCCTCTCTACAGGATCTATACCACTCCCGCTGCCTGAGGAAGGCGCAGGCGATAATAAAGGACACAACCCACCCTGGACACTCAGTCTTCCATCTGGTAGCAACTCTGAAGGCCAGTACTAACAGACTGAGGAACGGCTTCTATGTGAGAGCCATAATCGCACTAAACAACTCAAGCAATAAAGAAATAAAGTAAATAATTCCCATAGTAATGTGCAATATATGTGTGCAATAATTTCATATGTGCACCATATGTATTGCGAGTAGTACGATAACTGGGCCGCTGAGCAAATAGCTCCACAGGATGCAAACAGTGTTTTATTCCCGAGACATTTACCCAAGCACCTGTAGTCAGAGGATTTGTTTGACCATGTGGTCATATGTTTCCCCATTGTGGGACAAATAAAGGTTTTCTTATTATTATTATTATTATTATGAAAGTAACTTCATATGTGTAATGTGCAATAAGTTCTCTCAAACAAGTGCAATAACTTCATGTTGCAATAACAGTTATGTCATGTCAGTGTCCAAAGTCTTTTAGTTTTGTACATATTCTTTTTTATTCTAGTTTCCCTTACATTCCTTACCTTATTTATTATTTTTATTTTTACTGCACCTAAAAGGGGACCTCAGGCCACTTTAATTTCGTTGTACCACAATGACAAATAAAGACATTCTATTCTATTCTTCAATTCTGGGGGACTGGTGGGAAGTTCGAGGTTTAAATAACGCAACTTCTACTGGAACTTGTTTACACAACAAGCAAGTTTCAGTAGAAGTTGCCTATTTTAACCTCAACTCTCAACCAGTCTTTAAGAACTGAAGAATCTACTTGAATAAAACGTCTTCAGGAAACCCTACAAGTGCAGTTGCCCTCGTTTCAGCCCGTTTCTTTGGAGATACCGTGATCTGGGTGACTGAGAAACTTCACAGACAATATCAGTCACACGTGAGCTGATAAAGAGAGATTTACATTTCATGTTATTTTAAGATACAGTCAAATTCAATGAGCTAGGAACGTGATTAGTTAGTTGCTGAACATACCCATTGCACCTTGTGTAAACATTTCATTATGTGACATGGGAATTCAAGTAAATTCCCCGTCCATACATTTATTCAGTCAAAGTGAGTGAGGTTGGTGACTTTAGGCATCAAGCTAATCCCATTCACTGACACTAGAAAATTTACGCCCATGTCTGCCGAGACTGATAAGACGTAAGTAGAAGAGTTTTCCCGTTTCCCTGAAGCGATCGCCGTTCTCACATCACACTGCAGTAGGTGTACTCTACAATTTTCAACAGAAAGCAGCGTCCGCCTTCAAGTTCCTTCATCCATTATCAAAATGCCTTCATGCATTTCCCCATCATGGGAGTTAGATTATATGTTAGAGTCATGCTTCTGCGACACATCTATGCTGTAGGTGCACTGTAGTGTAAGTGTAAATACATGTCACGGCGAAGCGACAACTGTGATCAGTCCAGTGGCTTTCACGTAGGATCTGCATAGATCTGATGCCGAAACGTAACCCTGGCTTTGTGCGAACACAGAGACGCGTCAGTCACCTTGAAGAAGATAATGATGGCGCTGACGAGCACGCTGACGCTCTGCAGAAGATCTCCCACCACGTGCACAAAAGCTGCTCGCACGCTAGCGTTGGCCTGCTGACTCCTCCGTTCTGATGTGGGAAAATTTACAAAAATAAATACACTGCATTCTAATTATTAGAATTCATTACATTTATTCTATTTTATTGTAAAATATCATTAGAATGGCATTACGAAGATGTGTATATTGTAATAGTTTCATGGCAATCTGTGCCCATGTTTTAGAAAGTAACTCAGGTTGCGGCGCAGGGTCCAGAGAGTAACTCACGATGATCAGCCTCATTTTGCTCGACGTCTTCAAAGTCGTCAGAGCCGTCAGAGTCATCACTCTTGTGGCTGTGTCCGTGTCCGTGTCCGTGTCCATGTCCATGTCCATGTCCGTGGCTGTGTCCATGTTCGTGTGAGTTTGGCTCGTCGTGACTGTGGCTGTGCGAGCTGAGGCCTCCGTGACTGTGGCCGTGGCCTGACTGGTGTAGAGTGACTGCCATGCTGTCGAGAGAAGAAACATTCTTGAGGTGGGCTCTAGACAAGACATACCAAAGAACAAATAATAACAAAGTTCTTCCAACAACAGTCCACGAAACCTTCCTCCTTACTTCCCTCCTCTCTGCGATGGCTTTAATATAAACCATAAATATTCAAAAGGCGCCCTGTGCTCTAATGGAAGCTGAATCAATGAGAAATGAGTGTGTACTTTACTCACATAATATTGGCCACCACAGCACAACCAGAAGTAATGAGCATGATATTGCCCTCAATGGTGTAGTCATCGCTGATGACGCGCTCCACAGCCAGGTAAACCAACACTCCTGTTACCAGCCAGATGGTAAAAACTGACAGCAGCGCACCCAAGATCTCTGTGTGGACAGACAGAGGGAGAAATAAATTAGGAGCTGACTGGACTATACTGATGGATGGATGGATGGATGGATGGATGGATGGATGGATGGACCTATGTAGTGATTGATGGACGGATGAATGAATCTATGTACTGGTGGATGGATGGATGGATGGATGTATTGATGTACTGATGTACTGATGGACTGATGGACGGATCTATGTCCTGATGGACAGGTGGATGGATGGATGGATGAATCTATGTATTGATGGATGGATGGATGATAAATGTATGTACTGATGGATGGATGGATGGATGGATGGAAGATAAATCGATGTACTGATGGATGGATGGATGATAAATCCATTTACTGATGGATGGATGGATGATAAATCTATGTACTGATGGATGGATGGATGGATGGATGGATAATAAATCCATGTACTGATGGATGGATGGATGGATGGATGGATGGATGATAAATCCATGTACTGATGGATGGATGGATGGATGGATGGATAATAAATCCATGTACTGATGGATGGATGGATGGATGGATGGATGGATAATAAATCCATGTACTGATGGATGGATGGATGGATGGATGATAAATCTATGCACTGATGGATGGATGGATGGATGGATGGATAATAAATCCATGTACTGATGGATGGATGGATGGATGGATGGATAATAAATCCATGTACTGATGGATGGATGGATGGATGGATAATAAATCCATGTACTGATGGATGGATAATAAATCCATGTACTGATGGATGGATGGATGGATGGATGGATGATAAATCTATGCACTGATGGATGGATGGATGGATGGATGGATGGATGGATGGATGGATAATAAATCCATGTACTGATGGATGGATGGATGGATGATAAATCTATGTACTGATGGATGGATGGATGGATGGATGATAAATCTATGCACTGATGGATGGATGGATGATAAATCTATGTACTGATGGATGGATGATAAATCTGTACTGATGGATGGATGGATGATAAATCTATGTACTGATGGATGGATGGATGGATGGATGGATGATAAATCTATGCACTGATGGATGGATGGATGGATGGATGGATGGATGATAAATCTATGCACTGATGGATGGATGGATGGATGATAAACCTATGTACTGATGGATGGATGATGGATGGATGGATGGATGGATGATAAATCTATGTATGGATGGATGGATGATAAATCTGTACTGATGGATGGATGGATGGATGGATGGATGATAAATCTATGTACTGATGGATGGATGGATGGATGGATGATAAATCTATGCACTGATGGATGGATGGATGGATGGATGATAAATCTATGCACTGATGGATGGATGGATGGATGGATGGATAATAAATCCATGTACTGATGGATGGATGGATGGATGATAAATCTATGTACTGATGGATGGATGGATGGATGGATGATAAATCTATGCACTGATGGATGGATGGATGATAAATCTATGTACTGATGGATGGATGATAAATCTGTACTGATGGATGGATGGATGGATGGATGATAAATCTATGTACTGATGGATGGATGGATGGATGATAAACCTATGTACTGATGGATGGATGGATGGATGGATGGATGGATGATAAATCTATGTACTGATGGATGGATGGATGGATGGATGGATAGATGATAATCTATGTTCTGATGGATGGATGGATGGATGATAAATCTATGTACTGATGGATGGATGGATGGATGGATGATAAATCTATGCACTGATGGATGGATGGATGGATGGATGGATAGATGATAATCTATGTACTGATGGATGGATGGATGGATGATAAATCTATGTACTGATGGATGGATGGATGGATGGATGATAAATCTATGCACTGATGGATGGATGGATGGATGATAAACCTATGTACTGATGGATGGATGGATGGATGATAAATCTATGCACTGATGGATGGATGGATGGATGGATGATAAATCTATGCACTGATGGATGGATGGATGGATGATAAACCTATGTACTGATGGATGGATGGATGATAAATCTATGCACTGATGGATGGATGGATGGATGATAAATCTATGTACTGATGGATGGATGGATGGATGGATGATAAATCTATGCACTGATGGATGGATGGATGGATGGATGATAAATCTATGCACTGATGGATGGATGGATGGATGATAAACCTATGTACTGATGGATGGATGATAAACCTATGTACTGATGGATGGATGATAAACCTATGTACTGATGGATGGATGGATGGATGATAAATCTATGCACTGATGGATGGATGGATGGATGATAAACCTATGTACTGATGGATGGATGGATGGATGATAAATCTATGTACTGATGGATGGATGGATGGATGGATGGATGGATAGATGATAATCTATGTTCTGATGGATGGATGGATGGATGGATGGATGAAGATGTGTCTACCAGACATCAGTAGTAGATTAATGGTATCATACAACACCTGCACGGTGCCAGCCATAGCTGAGCTTGTGTGTGGCTGGTCTGGAGGACAGCCAAAGGGACAAGAGGCTGATGATGAAGCTGGTGAAGTCCACCATCAGGTGGGCAGCATCTGTCATCACTGCAAGGCTGCCTGCAAAATAACCACCTACAGAAAAGACAGAGTCAGAAAAGTTATCACATTTAAAGATTTAAATAAACGCTTATCAATGCATTTCTGAAATTAGAGAGAAAACGAAAAGAGAGAAAAACGAAAAGAGAGAAAAACTCACCGAGGATCTCGCCGATCATGAAGATCAGGCAGATGACGGAAACGGCGTACAACCTCTTCCTGGCCACTTTCTTCTCCGTCTCTCTGTCCTCCTGTGCACGGCTGTTGTCGTGGCAATGCTTGATGCCACCCAAGAAAGCATCTTTCAGTAGTGGCTCATGGCTGGAACAAACATTAAAAATGTGATTTTGTGCCACGTAGCTACAGATTACAGGGCACGGCAAATTATTTATTATTTATTAGTAGTAGCAGTAGATTTTAAAGCTTAAATTTCAAGCACCATAGCAGTGAATTGACCTTGTCTCATTTAGAAACCAAGTAGGGAACTGTTTTTTGTTTATTGACAGACTTCAGGATATTTAAAGAGACTCCTAAGGACAGTCCACCCACATAATGACATGCAGAAAGTCAACTAAAACCAGAAACTGCAATAAACAGTACGATAACAGGGCCGCTGAGCAAATAGCTCCACAGGATGCAAACAGTGTTTTATTCCCGAGACATTTACGCAAGCACCTATAGTTAGAGGATTTGTTTGGCCTACACACACACACAAGTGGGAGTGTCTCCACAAAAGCCGCAGATTAATCCGGTTTCGCTCACTTGCAACTTGGAGACACTTGGTCAATTTGCATAAACAACGAAGAAGGAAGGAGAGTTCTGTCGTGTTTTCAGGTGGCAGGTTTTTTGACATTAATGAGTCAGTCACTGAGCGGAAAACGCATAAATAAATCAAAATACTCATTCCGTGAAGAAGTTGCGGTGTGATTGTTGTTGTTTCAACATTCAAGATTTCCATTTTTGCTTTGGCGCCACCCAGCAGGGGAAATTCACTTACATTAAGGGTCAATCAGTGGCCTTGAAATCTAAATTCGGATGAAATAACGTTTTACATTTACGTGTAACGGCTTTAGTTGTGCTATATTTAGAAAAACACACATGAACTGGACTGTGTTGAGGAGCTGGTTGATGTTTGTAAGTGCTAAACAAACTGCTCCGGGTTGGTCTTCATGCCAAGTCCGAGGAAGTTTGGAGGGAACATGGACGATAGGGGCGTTTAGGGAGATATTAAAACTAACTTATATGAATCTGGGAGTTGTAGTGATTTATACGACAATGCTGGAGCCTGCGCAGGTGAGCCGAACTTAGTTTCAAACGGCTGAACGGATCAATGATGAAGCATCCACAGCACAGGAAACAAGTGGCAGCAAGTTGTGCAGGATCTGTGCCAGTTTCTCGTCACTGTTTGGTTTATTTAGATTTCATTTAATACATTTTAATCATACCGCTCAGTAGGAGGAGCGCCAAATAAAAACAATTAAGCAAAAATAGAAATACCACACAGGATGGAAGTAAAAACATGTACGATTCAACTTAAGTACAGAAGTGTTATCATATGAGTATATTTAAAAGCCACAGGTAAAATGAGCTTATGGTGCAGAATGGTGCTTGTTGTCGGGTGAATTTTGCCTGGGGACCAGTGACCTTTACGACCCCGCATCATTTGATTAATGTGTTTTGTATTATTCATCTGAATCTGCAATGCAAATATGTTAAATGTGTAAGAAAAAAAAGCGTTTAAAGTAAGAGCAGAACATTAATAATAATCACAAAAAGAAGGCAGCATGCAAATAAACAATGCCTTTTTTTTTTTTTTTTTTTTTAAATCTCCTCTGCACACCTCCCTGTGTTTATACAGTCAATGGTTTTCCCAACCACCACGAGAAACAGCAGAATCACACGCAGCCCAATGAGCTGAATGAAGTGAAGTGCAGACCTGAGGCCAAGGCCCGTGTGGAAAAGCAGTGGGTCACAGAGGAACGTGAGCACAAACGCTGCCCACAGCACTAAACACCACAACTCGACAACAACTTATTTTCCACAAAGAATTTAGTTTTTTTAGTGTGTTTTGGGGTTTTTCCCACCACATAATATCAGTGTCACTGAATAATGTAGCATCTTAAGTTTATCACATTTATCCACATAAATAAATAAATAAATAAATAAAAGTTTACCTTCCCATGCTGTAGCTGTACCTCGCCTCTTTCACCAGGTGACTTTTCTCCGGATTCTTGCTCTTAAACATGACTTGTTCAGCTAAATTATCCCGGAACAAAAATAAATGTTAAAACTAAAACAATTTTTTTTTAAAAAAATATATCAAACTAATATAATTTTTTTGTTTTCTTGTTTTTTTTAAAAAAAGCAATTCGCAGAAAAGTTGCCGTCAAGTCCTTTGTAATCAGACTTAAAAACCCTGTTTCCTGTTTCTTTACGGCTTCTCAGCTCCTCTCTTCAAAGTGTCCCAACATCCTCTCAAAAAACCAGTACGCAAGTGAAATACTTGATGCAGCCTTGTGACTAACTCCGTCTCTGCACCGTGTGCAAATGACCAGCCGCCCCGAGGGGGGTCCTCGGACACCCCCATGTCAAACAGACAACCACGAGCCTGAATGCAAACACGCGCACTCATCTTTCCCTTAAACAAACGCCTATAAATTTGGGTTTTTTTCTCAAGGCAAAGTCACCGGTGACTAATTGTTCCCCAGAGCTACAGCTGATCTCCTCGGGACCCGCCCACCTCGTTTCACCAGCCGGCACCTCGCGGTTACACAATCAAACTGGAAGGGCCGTGCGACCAGAGCATCGTGAATTTTCATAAGGGCGTTTGTTTCGAAATAGTTTCTGAATAAATATGAACTTATTGGACTCTTAATTAGAAAATGTATTGCTATTACTATTGCTGCAATAATTATTATTTTATATTATATTATATTACCAGAATTTAACTCCTCCAGCCTAAAAACAACAAAAAATTGCTTCACATCAACAGCCTCAGCCTCAGACTAAATGAACGACCTGTTGTTCTTTAAGATTTGGGTGTAAAACGCATCACAAGGTGGCGACAGTGAGCCTAGGCAACATGTGTGTCCAGTCCCATTTAACATCGTGTGCAAGAGTGCAAGAGTTCACCCTTTTTCATCAGTTTATGAATCTGTTTATTCTTTTTGCACTACAAATAAAGAATAAACAGCAACACTTGCAAAGTACAGACAGCGTCTACAGCATTATGTGCAGGCTCTTCTTCACGTGACACACAGCATGTGGCACACAGAGGTGTTAACTGAGGGAAAAGTGGTTGCAAGTTGTGCACGCTTCCCATCGTTTCTTGATTTGTTTAGATTTCAATGTGATTTCTGTTGCAGATGGCTAAGATTCAACTGCTCCCTACAGAAACACACAGTTTGAGATTTTATTCATTACATTCAGTAACAGTGACAGTCAGTGGAAGAAGTATTTTGCTCAAGTAAAAGCTCAATATATACTCACTTTTAGGTAGTCTAGTGAAAAGGCTTAGACTTGGCATTGTTAAAATAAGCTTCTGCAATGTCACCAGATTTATTTCCATCCAGTGTTGCTTTAATTTTTCACCAAGATCTTGTATTGATGATGGGAGAGTCTGACCACTGAGCAAAGCCTTCTCCAGCACATCCCAAAGATTCTCAATGGGGTTAAGGTCTGGACTCTGTGGTGGCCAATCCATGTGTGAAAATGATGTCTCATGCTCCCTGAACCACTCTTTCACAATTTGTCATGAATCCTGGCATTGTCATCTTGGAATATGCCCGTGAACATCAGGGAAGAAAAAATCCATTGATGGAATAACCTGGTCATTCAGTATATTCAGGTAGTCAGCTGACCTCATTCTTTGGGCACATAATGTTGCTGAACCTAGACCTGAGCAACTGCAGCAACCCCAGATCATAGCACTGCCCCCACAGGCTTGTACAGTAGACACTAAGTTATGATGGGTGCGTCACTTCATCTGCCTCTCTTCTTACCCTGATGCGCCCATCACTCTGGAACAGGGTAAATCTGGCCATAATCAGACCACATGACCTTCTTCCGTTGCTCCAGAGTCCAATCTTTATGCTCCCTGGTAAATTGAAGTCCTTTCTTCCAGTTAGCTTCACTGATTAGTGGTTTTCTTAAGGCTACACAGCTGTTCAGTCTCAATCCATTGAGTTCCCTTCACATTGTACATGTGGAAATGCTCTTACTTTCACTATTAAACATAGCCCTGAGTTCTGCTATTGGTTTTCTTCCATTTGATTTCACCAAACATTTAAGTGATCGCCGATCACAATCAGGATTTTTTTCTAACCACATTTCTTCCTCAAAGATGATGGTTCTCCACTATCCTTCCAGTTTTTAATAATGCGTTGAAGAGTTCTTAACCCAGTTTTAGTAGTTTCTTCAGTCTACTTAAATGTTTTCTCTGCTTGATGCATGTCAATGATCTGACCCTTCTCAAACAGACTAACATCTTTTCCACGACCACAGGATGTGTCTTTCGACGTGGTTGTTTAAGAAATGAGAAGCTACTCATTGCATCAGTTGGGGTTGTTGCCAGCTGAAAGATAATGTTGTTTTGGTGGCGACCACACTCATTTTGAAAGCAGCGTTGAGAACATGAGACAAGAACATGAGACAATGAGTCTTCATTGAGGCTGCTTTCTTTTATTCCTTCTGAGCGCAATGACGCTTGTTCTCCTGAATAGATCTAAACTTGGAGTGTGTCCGACTCTAAAAATAGTGCGTGGAGGGCTATTTTTGTTCCGTGGAAAGCTGGGTTGTGTGGGGTTTGCCAGCGGTGTGAGTGAATAGATGAGCAGCGGGTTGCTAGGGGCTGCGGAGTGAGGCTAAAATGGCACGAGGAGGGTTAGTTACACATGGCCGTTCACACTGTTCCCCGGCTCCTGATCCTGAATCGGGCCACTCAACAAGTCCATGAGAGCTCTGCTTACACTATAGCGCTGCCTGTTTGTGTGTACGTATGCATGCACACGCTCTGTCCTCCCCGCATTTTCTTTTTAAAGGCAAAACAACGGAGGAGAGCTCACTAAAGCCCAAGTGTTTTCAAAGATACACAAGTGTCGCGGCCATGGCAACCACAGGCCTCCTCCCCTCCTCCTCATCCTCATGATCACTGTGTGTGAGTGTCTGATAATAAAAAAAAAAGCCCCCAAAAGTGGTAAACAACTCCAGGTCAGGCATCTGGACAATGCACTGACGTCATACCAGCTCCATCACATTCACCAGTCCGGTGACTGCAGCTAACTTTGCCAAGGAGTTGGGGGGTAATGTTTGAGAGACTTGCAGCGAGAAAAGGGAGAAAACAAAGTGGGGAGGAGGGGGGGGGGAGATAAGAGTGTGTGTGTGTGTGTGTGTGAAAGAAGAGAAGTCCTCAGACGGGGATCTGATAACAGGAGAGACAGAGGGATCAGACGAGGCTGCACCAACAGCCGAGAGCAGCACAGCACAGAGCGTAGAAGAAACCGAGCTAGGATGATGGAAGTGGTTCTAACCAGACTGCGGGACTTCTCCTGCAAGGCCTCCACCTTCGACGACTTCAAAGCAGCGGAACAGAGCGCATGCGGGGGCACCCGGGGCAGCACGGACATGGACGACCTCAGGGACGGACGCACGGCCGGAGAGCAAGGCAGCAAACTGGACATAGAGAGCGCACTGGCCTGGCTGCGAAAGGAGCTGGTAAGACTGCACCCTGAACTGTGAGCCGCTGAGTGAAAATCTGAGATTACAGCAATTAACTTTATGCTACTTTGTGCTCCTATAGGCGATTGTACATTTTATCTAGCATCTGTAGCTGCTGTTTTCAGTTTTCTACATCCAAAACATGCAACTTCATGTTGTTTTGAAGTCGAATAAACCTTCATTTTCTTAGACTTGTGCAAAACTATGTGATTTTCCCATAAACTAATATGTACGATAAGTCTGCAGCTTGAACAAAACTAACAAGAGAGCCATTGTAACTATCATTTGCATTCAAATCATCCTCCTGTGCACATCAAATAATAATAATAATAACAATAAAACACTTTGGATAATCCTCTCCACAAGTTAACTCTGTTGAAGTGGCCATTTTGCATAATTCACTTGTGGTTTTTAATCCTGCGCGACTACTATCTTGTGGTGGCTAATTTGAGTGAGTCTCTCCCTTGGATGCAGGGTTATTTATCAATGTAAAAGCGTTTCCTTTTGCTGCTTTAATAAAGGATCTGGATGCTTCCACAGCTGAGAGTAGACTTGCAAGTTTAAAATTCACATCCCAGTTGAGCAATTGCCCAAACAATAACACTTGGGCTTGATCTGTAGATTCGTCTGTGCGGCCCTCCCACAGTTGTCGTGCGTTCCACTGAGAATAAAAGTATTTTATCGTCTGCTGTGCTAAAGGTCGAGTCATTTGCAGCACCAACAACAGAACGACCTCCCGGGTCACTCTGAATGTTTCTGTGTGGAAGTTATTGCCCTTTTGTTCCTAAGGTGTAAGTCATGTTGTTTCAGTGCTCCCCCCATTTAAAACCATTGTCAGTAAGCAAAGAGGCTGTGTGTGTGTTTTTACTGTGTTTTTCTTGTGTCCAACCATGTATATGTGTCTGTTGGGCTCATTGTCACGGCCTAATATATCACTTGGCATTTAGTGCATTCACCCAGACAGCTCGTCATGGTAACCGAGTGTCCCGAGGACAGAGGAGAGGAAGAAGAAAGCGGCGTGTCTGAGCAGAACAGCCAGTTAAAACAGAGGTCTCTTGGTTTGATTCTTCCTTTTTGTACGAGCTGTTCCTCCGAGGCAGGCGTCCAGACCGATCATTAGCAGACGAAGGTCCTTTCAGTGGCTGTTTGAAACATATCACATGATCTGCAGAGTCAGTTTTTGTGCACTTTGGTTTCCACATCCATGTGGGCTTAGAAACTCATGATTAAAGGTCTATTTTTTTATGCATATTAATGTTATTTGATTGCAATCATATAGACAGACATGTTGATCCATGGTTGTTGTGGTTATGTACCTGAAGTATGTCTATATAACTTAACTTATGGTTGATAGAGAGGCTGTATGTACAGTATGTATACTGAGTTTGCCCTGTATTAATATTATATTATTATATTTTATAAGTTTTCTGAGCACCAAACTGAAGATAAATCTATTTTATTACTCTATTATTTAATTTAGTTATTTTATTTAGTTTATAATTTTAACATTTATTCCAGATAAATTATTTTTATTTATTTTTTATTTTTTTATTTATTATAAGTTTATATGTTCTACCAATTATTTCAAATAATAAAATAAAATAAAGTAAAATAAAATGTGTTAACATATTCCCTTAGTTGCAATAATTATATTTTTTTATTTAGACAGGGAGAAAATTTGATAAAAAATATGGGGGGTTTTTGGACATTTGGGGCCTTCTTTTTTATGTGAAACATATTTTTTTTATATTTTCTGTACTTATCAAAGAATAAAGTCTTGGGTAAAATTTAATCTCAACCTTCATATATCAGAAAAAAGTTAAGAATCAGACTCAACACAAGTTATTTCAGCCTGTTGTGGTTTTATATCACTTGTAAACATTTCAACACACTCGCTGGAGGAACTAGAAGTGGACGTTCACAAACCTACACACACACACACACATTCACGGTGTCCAGCACTTTATTTGAAAAACAGAATATATGAAAAAGAGGTTCTAGTGGCGTAATGAGCTGGAGGCTCCTGCTCCAAAGCAGAAGTTCATGCGTCGTCTCTCAATCCTCCAAGTGTTGACAAAGGCAATAAAACCGGCATCTTTCAGGCTAAGCCCCCGAGCCCGGCCTGCTGCTGTAATTAACAGAGAAAAGAAATTCAGATCGGCCCGGAAGGTTTTTTTGTCTGAGACATTCCTCAGTCCTTAGGACAGACTTGGACTCTGAAGTTGGTGGAATTCTGAATATCTTATTCCACAATGCTGGCAATTAAGACAGCCGCTCATAAAAAGAGAAAAGAAAAGAACGAGAGCAGCAGAAAGATGCATTTGCATTTGAAAGAAGGCAACGCTCAAATTAAAACGGCTTTCGGTTTCACGCTGAGCGACGCCTGCTCAACTCGGTCAGGATGGAGCCCTTCTTGGTGGAAAGGGGAAGACAGTCCAGTTTCTTGTTTCTTTCCTTCAGTATGCCTTGAACTAAAGAGATGTGTTCTGTGTGTGCAGATGGAGATGCGCTCCCAGGACCAGGCCTTGATCCGACAGCTGATGGAGCTTCACTCTGGCATCCAGGAGCTCAAGCAGGAGCTGTCAGAGGAGGAGCAGGAAGACACGGATGAGGAGGAAGAGGAGGGCAGCTACTGGGACTCTGAGAGCGAACAGGGAAGCGGCAGCGCCTACTCCAGCTCAGGGGAAGTGGGTTGGTCCATTTCCTGCCCGAAGACGCCTCGACCCCGATACACGAGGGGTTTACCGAGGAGGGTCTTCTACAGGAGAAGCTCGGTGCCCTGATGATGAATAAATGTTCAACAGAAACTCTCTTTAAAATAAAAATATGACATAGAAAACAAAAACACCGGCAATTAGAGAAAATGCTATGAATTTAAAAAGTAATAGCTTGACATTTTCAGCCTTGTTTGCTAGCTTGTTAGCAATAGCCAGCTAACTTCGCTTAGCATCTGGAAACGGAGGGAACAGCTAGCATGACACGACCACTGGTTAAGATTTTCAGAAATGTCAAACTATTCCTTTAAGCCTGTGTGTATAAATGTGTGTGTGACAGAGGATTGGATAAGTCCCGCAATAAACTTTGACTTAAATCAGTGTCGTGGTTCGTGGTTTCGACGAGCAGACAAATATTAATGTGTGAATGTGTTGTGATTACAGACCTGAATTAATGCGCTGAAGGCCTGCTGACCTTCTACAACTCCATAGAGAATAATTATCAGTGCAGCAGCAGCAGGACAGGCTGGAGTTACAGACATTTCCTTGCTAGCTTGTTAGCAATAGCCAGCTAACTTCGCTTAGCATCTGGAAACAGAGGGAACAGCTATGCATGTGTTTTATATTCATCTTCAGATTAAAACAAAACTAAATAAAAGTCAAAGTGGAAGATTTAGAAGTGTTTTTTTGGGGTGTTTTGCTGCAGCCATCTGTTTTTGATCTTATGCTAAACTAAGCTAATTCATCTCAGGCTGTAGCATCGTTTTTAAACTGTAAAATGGTTAAGATTTTCAGAAATGTCAAACAATTCCTTTAAGCCTGTGTGTATAAATTTGTGTAACAGAGGACTGGATAAGTCCCGCAATAAACTTAGACCTAAATCAGTGTCGTGATTCAGTACTGATGAGCAAATGTTAATGTGTGCTGTACAAATGTTGATGTGTTGTAATTACAGACCTGAATTAATGCTCTGAAGGCCCGCTGACCCCTGGAAACTCTATATATTTAGTAAAAATGGTTGTTAGAGTACAATATGTTCACTGAGTACTAACTGTGGTGATAATGCTTGTATACAAAGAATGTGTGAACTGAATAAGCGAGTATGCCTGAACTGAAATTTAAAAACAGGTGCTGTACTGCAAGTGGTACGGCATGCTACCTCAATAAAGGAACGGAAACATTGAAGTTGCACATTTTATTTTATCTTTACATTCACATAGTCTTGTTTCCTGATCCATCAAAGAAACAAACTTTCATTAGCCTAAAGCACGGCTCTGTGTAAGTGCAAAATATCTTTAAAAAAATGTTTAAAAAATACACCAGCATCACAAACAAACCAACACATTCTGGCCTTCACATGCAACAGGTGCCTGTTTTAATTACACATCTGGACCGTTATCATAAGCGAATGTGTCCAGTCTTATCGGTTGTCTTTGTCCACCATGGATTCCAGTGAAAGCATACTTCCATGTTTTACTCCACAAGTTGCAGAGGTGGTCCGCCGGGGTGGGCGCGGTTAGTGCTGATCGTCCCCCTCCACTTCCACAGCTCCAAAACTCTCCCTCCTCAGTCTTTGGATCTCTGAGTTGAGCCCCAGTAGCGTCTGAGCCAGCTGGAGGTCCTGGGAGCGCATTTCCAGCTGCATGACAACAATGAGAGAAAAGAAGTAGCATGATTGAGCTTTAATAAACTGGACGGATGCACGAGCGTGGGTCCATTCCTCTAAATTTTCCACTTAACTCACATCAACTACAGTCAAATAAGTGATATTTCTGGATATGACAGCTATTGAGAGGGAGTCTCAGCTTACCAGTTCAGACCTAAGCCAGGTTATCGCTCCATCTATCTGCGCCCGCCGCAGCTCTTCGTTTGCTTGGTAACTCCGGCCGATGCTGACCGGTCTGACGGTGGATCCCGAGTGCTGGGGGTCCTCCCTGGACTCTCCTGTCGCCCTGAAGGCGTGAATCAGTTTGTTCTTGATGTTCTCCAGAACCATAGTCGACAAAGTGTCCTCGGTGTGACTGTCTCGGTCCATGCTGGGAGGGAGGGAAGAGGGTCAGATGTGCAGGCGGGTCTGAGTGTGTGCCTCCCAGCACAGTTTGTCATAAAAGTTTGGAAATCCTGTCCGTATCCGTACCCGTCTTCGAAACTCCACAGATCCTTCAGTGAACTGGTCTTCCTCTCATGTGAACAGGACTTGTGTGCTTCTCCTCTGCCGCTCCGATCACTCTTTTGGCCGCCTGGAGTTGAACTGGCTTGTTTTGTCATTGTTACTATGGAGAAACACCCTCCGCCTGCATGCCCACCTCCCTACTCCTCCTCCTCCTCCTTTCCGTAACCCTAATAAGAATGGTCTAAGATCTCGGACAAAGACTATTGTTGCCTCCAAAAAGAACTGAAAAGACTCCTCCAACCACCGCCACCGCCACCACCACCACCACCACCCCCCACCCTTTTCTCTTTATCTCAGCAAATCCTTCCCCCCCATACAACTCCAGTGTGAGAAATGTGTTGTGAGTGAGCTCTCATTTGGACCATGTGTTAACTTGTGTGTGTGCGTCTGCATGCACACACAAAAATCCATCACCCCACCACCACCACAACCACCCTACTCTTTCCAGTGGACTTTTTCAGCGCTTCTCCCTAAATAAGACCTGCTTGTCAGCTTAGGAGACGGACAGGTTGGACGACTAGCAGACACAGCCTCAGTGTTAGCCGATTCAGACGCACAAAGGCCATCCTACGGTGAAATATAACCAGGCCCTTTGTGCCAAATTCCCTGTGGGGTTTGTGGGATGCTTTTTGGCAACGTCGTTCCTCCTGACTTGTGTGAAGAGATGAGACAGGGGTCCAGTGTGTTTTCCTGCCTAACTTACGAGCCTGTCTGCTGCGAAGTGAGACGGAACATTTGGAGGAGACATCACATTCAGTCACCGTGCTTTTTTTCCTGAGGTAATTCTTTACTTTGAGGGAACTTTATGCTCTTTTTTATTTGTGTTTGTGTGAATGCAAGTGTCACGGTTTGGAGGCGGTGAGGCAGGCTTTAATGAAAAGGCGCTGCAGAGATGTCAGGAAAATCCGAACGGAGCAAAACCAAGGATAACAGGGGAAAGATTGCAGGACACACAACACAGTTACACACAACACAGGTGGAATATTAGGAAACCAAGGAAGGGCTTCACAAAAAAGAACAGGTTCACAGGAAATCTTTAACACGGAACCGTGACACCAAGACCTTGCCGTGTCCAACACCGTATTAAAAAAACTCTCCGCCAAGTTCTCCCCCTGCACGCTGACCGTTAAGTAGACGGCTTTGATTTGCAAGTCAGTCATACAGTAATCTGCGGAGACGGATGGATGAGCGCACCGGAGCAGTTTCACTTGTCAGGGCTCATAAGACGTGAGCTATGACTCCATTTGTGCGGAGGTCTGTGGAGCGTGAGAAGGGGCTGGAGGGATTGGGCCGTCAGTCTTGAAGGTCGAGGAAGCAGGGCGATGCGTGACAACGGTGACGGGGGGGGAAAAACAAGCGGCCCAACGCTCAGGCCGAGCCTCGGGCGGTGACGGAGCAGAGCAGAAGTTGCATAACGTAAAAAACTTCTTTGATTAAAGGACACAGGTTTTCACTTTTCTTGCTTCAATCATTGTTTCTGTCTGTATCGGCCATTAAAGGAAGTATTTCTAACACAGCATCAATGGAATTGATTGTAGTCAGAAGTTTATCTGAAGGTAAGGGAAGTTATTCTTCCACAGTTGTAGTCCTTTTAGTGTAAAATCCCCTTTTTTTCCCCAATGAAATGGAAGCACAGCAACACAAAGAGGGAGTGTTGTGCTGAAAAATGTCAAAATGAATCAAAGAGTCTCTTCTGTGGGAATTTAGAACGTATATTTGTCAATGAAAGGAGAGACATTTGGACCAACAGATTTAAAAGAGGGAGAACTGAGTCATGTTGTATTACTAAATTGGGTACTTTGACATTTATTGAGTTTATCTGGTGAGTATACGAGGATGTTTATGAAGTCAGGCATTAGTTTAAAGGTAAATGTTGTCAGTAAATCAATTCTGTCCTCATACCCAAGTTATGGTAAACCAGAAACTATTAAATCACTACATCTGCCCTTGAGCTTTCCCTTTGTATTGTTGTATCATGTTTTCTTTTGAATTCAGCGTGGAGAATAACACAACGTTTCTTTATTTCCCATTTAAGAAGCAGAAAGTTCAATTTTAAGGATGTTTGCTGAAAAATAAATCGCGGCAAAGGCTCCAGCCCACGCTGATTAAATTAACTCATGGTAATTTCACAGATAGAAGATGAGCTTAGCAACAGTGGTAATTAAACACAGTGGAATCCCTCTTTTCTTTAATAGACATCCCTCCATGAAATTAAAAATGTGATTCAGCATTAATCTGACTTGAGGCGATTAAATGTGTAAAAAATCTACCTTATTGTTATGGTTATTATTATTTTTAAGTCTTTTTTGGTGAACTTTAATTGCTGAAGTCTGAGGTAACTCTGACCTTTTGCTGCCCTCTGGTGGTACCTTCAGCTTTTTGCAAAAAGAAGAGCCCAAAATGTTAACCATGATGTGTTTGTTCATTCACATCCAGACATTCAGAAATAGTCACCCTCACACTGGAACAAAATGTCACTTAAACAAGTTCATAAACTGTTTTTGACTCGGTTTAAAGGCATAGAAACCTGTGGCTGACTTATTTTTCCTCCTTTGATGATGTGTGAAAGCGAGTGCAGCAGCCTCAGGGACTGCAGAGCTCACTCTGCTCAGCTGATAAAGTGTCACATGAACAAAGATGCTGCTCCTCCTGACTGCCTGACCTAGTACAATATACACTGGCTGGCCAAAAAACAAGTCGCCGTTTGAGAAGGGTCAAATCATTGACATGCATCAAGCAGAGAAAACATCTAAGGAGACTGAAGAAACTAACGCATTATTACAAACTGGAAGGATAGTGGGGAACCATCGTCTTCGAGGAAGAAATGTGGTCGGAAAAAAATCCTGATCGTGATCGCCGATCACTTAAACGTTTGGTGAAATCAAATTGAAGAAAAACAACAGCAGAACTATGTTTAATAGTAAAAGTAAGAGCATTTGCACACGTACAATGTGAAGGGAACTCAAGGGATTGGGACTGAACAGCTGTGTAGCCTTAAGAAAACCACTAATCAGTGAAGCTAACCGGGGAAAAAAGGCTTAAATTTGCTAGGGAGCATAAAGATTGGACTCTGGAGCAATGGAAGAAGGTCATGTGGTCTGATGAGTCCAGACTTACCCTGTTCCAGAGTGATGGGGGCATCAGGGTAAGAAGAGAGGACGATGAAGTGATGCACCCATCATGCCTAGTGTCTACTGTACAAGCCTGTGGGGGCAGTGCTGTGATCTGGGGTTGCTGCAGTTGCTCAGGTCTAGGTTCAGCAACATTATGTTGCCCAAAGAATGAGGTCAGCTGACTACCTGAATATACTGAATGACCAGGTTATTCCATCAATGGATTGGCCACCACAGAGCCCAGACCTTAACCCAATTAAGAATCTTTGGGACGTGCTGGAGAAGGCTTTGTGCAGTGGTATAACATTTTTTTTAAAGATTGTCAGAACTGTACGATCAAAGACAAGGCCACATGCTTTCTAGTATAACAGTCCAGCATTAAATCTTATCGTCATGATGGTTATGGTGTTCAGCTTTTGTTTCAGATAACAGGCAAAGCTGTTATAACTATTGGACTGTATTGTGTTTTACTGACTGTTGTTTTGAAACCCCAGTTTTAGTCTAAAGGGCTAGGTAGCACAAAATTCGTCCTTCACAATGATCATACACTTGAATTACGACTATTCTGACGCTGTTTCAACATAAACTGCACATTAAAACAGTCGGGAAGGAGGATTTAGCGCAGTCATTGTTATATTAGACTTTAAGTATTTTCACTGGTGCACATAATAAACCGGCAAATGAAAGTAGTTTCTAATTTATAGTTTTCATTAAATAAAATGTTGTCATTTTGCGATGATTGTATTTCAAAACTCTCCCAATTGTATTTTATCCGCAGATCCCTGAGCGGTGTGCGGCTGTGAAGCAGCTACTGACTGAATTTGGGTGTTTTATAGGCAGAAATGTAATCTGATATAACATAACATGATAGTTTAGACTTAATAGACTTTGAGTCACAAGGGAAATTGCTTTGTTCAGTAGCTCAGTTGAAAATGCACTCCTGAAAAACACAAGTAATAAGAAATATAGGTGTAAGATAGTAGTAATAATAGAATAAATATAATACAATATTTGCATATGTACAAATGCATGTTATTTTAAGTATATTTACCTGTTAATACTGCTACTTTAATTAGATTTTAATTAGGCCACAGGTTGATGTAGATGAAATGCACAGCCTCCCTCCCTCACTACTTTTCTCCCACATCAGCACCAGAAGCAAAGAAGACGCCATCTTGTTTGTTTTAGAGGGAGAGCAGCAGCAGCAGCAAGAGGAGAAGGAGGAGGAGGAGGAGGAGGAAGAGGAGGGGTGCCCGAAAATACCGAGCACCAGCGACAGTACGACACCGGGAAGACGGCTAACCGGTGAGTCATTTATGTCACGCACGCAAGGCGAGACTATTTGAATTCGGCGTGTGTGAAAAGGTGTCGCTGTCAATAAACAATAAACAATAAAAAAAAAAAACGCGTTAGCTTCGCGGTGTTTTGAATGACGGATGCTAACGTTAGCTTCTCTGCATCATCACCTGTTGGGAGCATCAACGGTTACTAACGGTCGTGTCATTTAGCCTAATTAACGGCAACAAAACCCCGTATTTATCCACTCTTTTTTTTTTAACCTACAGAGTAATTATGCGTTTCAGTGATAACAGTGATAATATCTGCGTTTTTTATTTTATTTTATTTTTTATTTTATTTTTTTTATGAGTTAGCTCATATTGCAGTGTTTCGTGGTATGTTAGTTTTATGCTGTTTCCACATCACGTACTTCCCTACAGGCGGCGCAGTAAGGTGTGAATTAATTAACACCACAATGCATATATTAGCATAAATAAACTGTTTTTTTATTTTTTATTATAAACTATTGCATGTTTACTTAAATATTATGTAAAATAATTTTTATGCTGACAAATGTCCAATTTTAAATTTTAAATAAATCTCTCTTTTTTTTTTTTACAAGTTCACAATTTCAGAAAAACTAATTTATAAAGCCTTATTAGAAGTAAATATAGATATCTGTGGAATAATTTAATGAGTTTGATAAGTAATTTAATAAGTAAATGTTGATTAATAATTGGACACGTTGATTTGTGCACGTTTTGTGAGTTTATCTGTGCACTTTCTAAAAACATTTATGCTAGGATAATGAGTTTTTTAAAGGGAGTACTAATTAATCACCAGATTATAATGACATAATTGGAAATCTTAAATTATTGGGTAGATAATATAATAAGGAACACTGTAAAATACACTTGCCAGTTTTCAAACTTGCTTATTCTGTCTAATCTTTTATGGGAAAGTTGATCTTGACAGTTTTTACTTTTGCGAGAACAATCAAGCTCGTATTACTTTCATAATTAGTATTGTTTTAAAGGCCAAATACTGATAAATAAATACTGACTACCATCCATGTAGCTGCTTTAAAGTGCGGTGCAGGAGTCCTTCATTTACAGAGGGGGGGGGAGTGCTGAGGTGATCTGTATCTGCAGTTTGCATCTGAATAGGGTTGTTTCTAAGCAGGAAATGATTTATAGAAATCTCACTTAATCATTTTGCACCCTGCTGTGAACTCCTGTCACTGCTGCTACCAGCTAGACTGCCGTGTCTGCATCTTCAAAGACTCTGCTAACAAAAGCAGTGAATGTGTCCTCTTAACTATAACAGTCATGTGTTGTTGAATCAAATCTATTGAAAGCTGTGATTTCAGTCATATGCAGTGCGTTATTTCTCCCTTGTTTCCTCTTTCCAGGCCTGACGCCTCCCCCCTTCCCCCTTTCCCTGGTGGAGAAAAGGCGCCGGGACAATGTTTTATGCGCACTTTGTCCTCAGCAAACGTGGGCCGCTGGCCAAAATCTGGCTGGCGGCCCACTGGGACAAGAAGCTGACCAAGGCACATGTGTTTGAGTGCAACCTGGAGAGCAGCGTAGAGAGCATTATCTCACCCAAGGTAATTCCTAAGACTCCCTCCCAGTGACTTTGAAAGGACATTACTGTATACTGTGGTCTTTTTTGTCCTCAGACTTTACTTGCGAAGACAGCTGTTGTGTCAAATATGTTAAATGTTGTTTTCAGCTGTGTTTTCACTTTTTTTTTTACAGGTGAAAATGGCTTTACGGACATCAGGCCATCTGCTGCTGGGGGTGGTGAGGATCTACCACAGGAAAGCCAAGTATCTGCTGGCAGATTGCAACGAGGCCTTCATCAAGATCAAGATGGCGTTTAGGCCAGGTTGGGAACAGCGTATAAATCAAGTTTAGGTTTCCTAAAAGCAATTCAGTTGAGTTAGGAGATTAAATTAACATCCCCTGTAATAGCAGAGCTTTTGTTTCCTCCCAGAGATTGATGTGAAGAGTATTCATCTTTGATAAAAATACATTTACGGCTATAAAGATGGCAAAGAGAGCTACCCAACAAGAGAACATATGCCTTAATGGTTTAATATATGTTGCAGTACAACTGTGATAGCATTTACAACTTTAGAGCTACATGCCAACTTTATGTCACATCCTAATAAAACAAATTTTATTGTCTTGTTTCAGGTGTGGTAGATCTTCCAGAGGAGAACAGAGAAGCAGCATACAACGCTATCACTCTACCCGAGGAGTTCCACGATTTTGACCAGCCCCTACCAGACCTAGAGTGAGTCCTCAGTGTTTCTACCTATTCCTTATATGTTTTAAAAGAGACAAGACAAGTCAATTGAAAAGCATTAAATCACAAATAGCTGAAAGGCTAATTTAATAATATAGATAATATAGAGAATAGTTAATATTTTCAGAAAAGCAATGCAAATTTAAAAAAAAAAAAAGACATTAATTTCAGGATTGTGGTGTGTTTTGTGCAGTGACATTGATGTGGCTCAGCAGTTCAACCTGAACCAGAGCAGAGTGGAAGAGATCACCATGAGAGAGGAAGTGGGAAATCTCAACCTGCTGCAGGACAATGACTTTGGTAGGAATCTTACATACATTTTCTTAAAGGAACCGTATGTAAGAAATGTATTTCAATTAATCATAAAATGGCCCTGATATGTCACTAGACATGAAGAAATCATGTTCATTTCAAATACTTATATCACTGACAACAGTGGTCCGGCCAGGATATTGTCATTTAAAAGTGAAAGTTGCAGCCCTCAACTGATGTTGATGTTGTCATGTTGTGTTTTGGCCTGAGGCGCCACCCTCAAGCTATCTACTAATCACGAAGTCAGTAGAGTTTCTTCTTCCGGGTTGCCAGCTCTGCTCTAGTTACCGCAGCTGCAGCTACGAACGTGTCGGATAAAACATGTATAACGTTACTAAACCTAAAAGACCTCGTTATGAATCCGAAATACGTCGTGACAAAGTCCGGAATGGCATGGAATTGACCCTCGACTTTTGGATGCTATATTCTACCATGTTTGTTGGTATAGGCTAAAAGCCCCGTGCTTCCGTACATATAGACAGTGGATTTTCCGTGGTCGCCCGTGCTAAATGCGTTCATAAAAAGCTTTATATCGCACCGCTAGCAGGGTATGAAAACAATCTATGTTCCGACTGAAATGTGGTATTACAGTACATCTTTACGAAATATTTGGCTAATCGCCATCGGTAAATTTTTGCGATACATAATTCCTTCGCAAAACATCTCTCATGAAGCATAAACTTTATTAACAGAAAAAAAAACTTACTGTGTAGGACTCGTCACTTGCCATCGGAAGCTCCTTGTAGCAGCCTACGTTCCTGCTGGATCCTGCAGCTTAGCTGGCAACCTCGAGTCAGGGGGGAGGCTGAGGGGATACACCGTTCTGCAGTATTTTGAAAGTGATTGCAGTACCAGTTTTGGCCAGTTTTGGCCACAATCCTACATACGGTTCCTTTAATAATGATAAAAATAATAATAAGGGAGGATAGTGCCAAATCTTTATTTTGCCCATCTCAAATTACACACTGCATACTCCTAAAGACTGTTTTGTTGCACAGATGACTTCGGGATGGACGACCGGGAGATGATGCGAGAGGAGAGTGCATTTGAGGTCGACATCATGGGAGCATCAGCTTCAAATCTGCTGCTGGAGGCTGAGGGTGCAGCTAACCCGATGGCTGACAAGTCGAACCATCTCGAGTATGACGACCAATACAAGGATGACTTCGGAGACAACCCCATGGAGAGCAGTGAGGGGGGAATGCTGGGTAAGAGGATATTTATGAGGAAAACATAGGCAGATTTTAGTTTCCTGACATCTGGAGGTGAAACTGTTTTCTTCAACCTTAAACATCAACATTTATTATGATGATCTTGTGTTTCTTTGTAGTGGACAAGCTGCTGAGTAACGAGGATGGAGGCGGCATCTTTGACGACCCTCCTGCCATCGCAGAGAGCGTCATGATGCCTCAAGACCACGGAGACGATGACGATGACTTTGATGCTCTCTCGGGTCAGTTCCACGCCCTCCTAAGTACCAAACCCACAACAAATCTCATATACTTTAGTCTAAGCACCTGAAATTACATTGCATCAACTATTTCTGTGTGTGTAGCTGGAGCCCCAGATAGTCCAGACTCAGGCCCAACAGAGCCCCTACCAGCAATGGCCGACCAGGCAGAACAAACAACTCTCGTTCACAACGAGGAAGAAACCTTTGCTCTGGAGCCCATTGACATCACAGGTAACGTAGCTGGCTTGTGTTCTTGATTTATTTCCTGTCTGACTTTTAGGTGATACAGCCATTTCTGTATTCCTCTGCAGTGAAGGAGACCAAAGCAAAGCGCAAGAGGAAGTTGATTGTTGACAGCGTGAAGGAGTTGGATAGCAAAACCATCCGCGCGCAACTTTCCGACTACTCCGACATTGTCACCACCCTGGACCTGGCTCCGCCCACCAAGAAACTGATGATGTGGAAGGAGACCGGAGGAGTCGAGAAGCTTTTCTCCCTCCCGGCTCAGCCTCTCTGGAACATCAGGCTGCTCAAGGTAAGGGAGCCTCAGAGATGCACAGCTGTTCAGTAATATTTGGGAACATACTGTATATAGCACCTCTGCTTGTTTTCATTTATTACCTAGATGTTTACAAGATGCTTGACACCTCTGGTGCCGGATGAGCTGAGGAAGAGAAGGAAAGGTGGAGAGGCAGACAGTCTGGATGAGTTTCTTAAGGATCTGGAGAACCCAGAGGTGCCAAGAGAGGAAACCACCAGCCACCAGCAGAGGGACATCTTGGGTAAGAAACATTTATTCTTTAGTCATTTATGTAACGTCGCAACAGAAAGGTTTGGATATTTTAACCTTTAATACTAGTTTTTTGGTGTGAAATATGGCAGTCAGCTTGTAGAGATCAGTTTTAGATCAGTTTGCATAAAGTAGCTGCTTCTGACTGCATATAGATTATACACAAATAATGAGTTATGCATGTCTGTTTTTCTTCCAGACCAGACCATCATGGAAGAGGCCAGTGTACTGCAGACGTCAGCTGTGGAGGGAAGCAGGACGACGCTGGACGAGTCGGTCATGCCGCCTCCGTCTTCTCAGCGCGGCCTGAAACGCAAAGCCCAGGACACAGAGCCAGCCCTGCCAGTGAGTGCAGCTGCTGAGTTTCCACTTTTTGTCACTTTGCTCTCTCTTTCTGTTGGCATTACTAACTTTGTCCTTGTTACTCTAGATGGGAGCCCTGGACCAACAAAAGCAGCAGCAGCAGCAGCAGCAGAGCTCCACGGTGTCTGATGTGCCCCAACAGCTGGAGCCGTCCGGTGTGGATGTGCCCCCAGAGGAAACCACCACCACTAACATCAGCCAGCTGATAGAGTTGGACCTGCTCGCCGACAAGGACAAGAAGAAGAACGAAGACGACTCTGACGAAGAGGTGAGCGAGGAAATCTAGCAAAACATTTCTTCGTTTCTTTCACAGTCCCTTATTTAGTTATTTGAGGCAATGGCCACACGTATTTTATCCAGGACTATACGGTGCATGAATGTTTGTAACTTTATTTTTTATGTGTGTCAGGAGGAGGAGGTGCAAGGAGACCAGGACCAGGAGGAGAGGAGGTGGAACAAACGGACCCAGCAGATGCTTCATGGCCTCCAGGTTTGTATGTGTTCACAGGTGTTTTTATTAGAAGAAGAAGAAGAGCATGAATATGTCTTGTTGCTGCAGTTTAGAGCAGTTATAATAAGGTATATACAAAAATGTGTTACACAACGTTCATATTTCCATCTTATCATCTTCTGCTTACAAGTATACAGTACAAAGGCCTCCGTTTTCTGTCAGTAGATGTCCCAACGACTTCAAAAATCCATATTAAAATGAAAATAGTCTCACTTTCTAGAGGTTTCCTGACTCTTTCTCTCACCTTGCCACAGAGGGTCATGGCCAAGACAGGTGCCCAGTCGGTGAGCCTGCTGGATCTGTGTAGGAACAACAACAGGAAGCAGGCAGCTGCCAAGTTCTACAGCTTCCTGGTTCTGAAGAAGCAGCAGGCGGTGGAGCTCGTCCAGGAGGAGCCCTACAGCGACATCGTAGCTACACCCGGTCCTCGCTTCCACATCATCTGAAAGACGCTCACAGTACGGTCTGAAAAGAAAGAAACTCTTAATTTAACAGGAGTCTTATTTATTTGTGTAGGTAAGTTTACTGACTTAGTTTTATTTATGTGATGTGAAATTTTATTTATTTATTTTTTTGTCCTGGATGATTTTATTGTTCAAGCAGTGATGGGAGGAAACAGATCTGAATGTTGTGGTTGGATTATTAAGAGATTTCACAGTGATGAGTGATGTATTTTATTATTTACTCACTTTTGTAAGCTGTGCACTTAAAAAAAAAAAGAAAAAGTTTCTGCACCTTACTGTTTGGAGCCGCTCTCTCTCACTGTTGTGTTGCACTGGCGTTTCTGCCGCAGGGAAAGGTTAACATCTGAAGGCTCTCGGGTTCGCTCTCATTAGCCAGAAGGAGCATGCACTATATCCAGAGTACGTTTAAACAGTTACTACAGTAGTGATTTGCAGACTCAACCAGCAGTTAATAATTATACAACTGTAGTGTAGCACTTTAATCAAATACAAACTCCCAAAATGTTGTTTATTTGCAAATGTTTTGCTTGCATCATGACCTGTTTATGCTCCGTTAATTACAGTTGTGTCCCAAATTGATGTTACATACTAATTCAAAGCAGAATTTTAAAAGTATATAATACATGAAGAACTGTGTGCGCATACTAATGTACATTTGCTAGTTAAACAGCTCTGGGAAATCTAAAAACAATATAAGAATAAATGTATTGTTAGTCTAAAATGTTTAAATATGGAGTTTTAAACTCTTTTAAAGAGCACAAACTGCATGTGATTACTATGTATAGTGGAATTGGGACACAACTTATACAGCATAACCTCAGTCTATAGAAAAACATGAGTGGTCTGCCACACTAGCTGCTGCATGCTGTCCAGAAACAATCATTTCTATTGTTAAAACTCTCTTACTCTTAAAATCTGAGATTCAGATTTACTTTGTGTGTGGATAATCATTTAGACACAACTGGATGACATTCATTGATGTAATGTCTTTGTAATTAAGACTATTTGTGCTCCAGCAGTGACACTACTGACAGTATTCATTTATTGTTGTGATGTACTGCATTATTTCAAGCAGATTTTTTATTGTTAATCTAAAGAATAACTCGGTAACAGGATCAAGTGAAGCCTGGATGGACGTTTTGTTTTTCATCATATGAGAAAAAATACTACAGGCTGAATTTAACCTGTGTTATAAATCACTACTCTTCTTCCTTGTGCTTCTACAAAGACATAGTTTTTCGACTTCCATAAAAAACTATGCTGTCTTATAATGTTATTGTTATTATATTTTAAACCATGTGCCTGTAAACCTGCATCTTTTTTATTTTCTATGAATGCAAAGACAAATCCTCCCAAAAATGTTGCTACGTCTCAGAGCGGTTTCAGTTCTCTGCCATGTAAGTCCAAGATTTTTTCAAAATAAAACAAAAACCATATCATCATGTTTTAAAGTGGCAATTTTGTGTAGTAAACAATGATTTATTCTTATTAACAAAATAGAGCAACAGTAGTTATTTTAAATTGGGATTATATTATCCGGGAACACTTTCAAGTATTTATGTTAGAAATAAAAGGGTAAAGTCTCTGTCTTCCCATCACACTATGAATTCGTAACTGCAGGAGCGGCCGCGTTGTCTCCTCCCTCCGTCTTCCGTTTCTTGGGGCGGGTTCTTTTCCTCTTCTCCCCCTGCTCCGTCTTCTTCAGCGGCGGCGTCGGCCCTCCTTTCTTCTTCTTCTTCAGGCAGCTCAGAGGGTTAGGATTGCTCTGCTTCCTCTTCCTCTTCTTACCCCGCCGCTCTCCGTCCTTCTGGCCGATGCCCTGCTCCTCCTTCAGGCTGCGGATGCTCTTCTGCTGGGCCGGGCTCACCAGCTCTCCCAGCTGAACCGCCTGGACGTGGTCGAGGGACGCCTGGCCGGGCTTGTCCAGCACGATGGTGTTGAGGATGATGTAGAGCAGGGGAACTCCGGGGATCTTCTTCAGGCCTGCTGTTACTGTACGATCCTGGAGGAGACACGGGGACCAAAGTGATCTTTAAAAGACGGTGCCTAGGTTTGTAGTTCATATCAAGCACCAGAATCATTATTAATATTTAAGGATTTCTATCTCTTGTACCTACCTGTGTGGCAACAAAGTAGTGGTGCGGGTTAGTCTCCTCCAGCATGGACAGCAGGCACTCTGAGGCAGGGACTGGGTTCTTGAAATGTGGACACCTTCTAACCTGATACCTCTGCAGGATGATTTTGGCTCCATACAGCTCCTTTCCAAGAGTGTCGAGTTCTTTCAGAGCACAGCTGATGACAAAACACAGCCATACACTGGTAAATAATGGGTTATTAGATGAGTACGGACTGTAATATTTAAAGTGAACTTACTTGGTGGTGCACAGCTGCACCTCCCCCATCAGATATTTGGGCATCTGCTCTTTGATCTGAATCTTGTTCTTTAACGCCGCCTGACAGAAAGTCCCATCGATGAGGATCTGAAAAGGCTCCCTGAAGCTGAAGTTGTATTTGTAGAAGCTGATCATTTTCTTGGCTTGTTTCTGTCGCTTGATCTTCATGGTGGCTGGTGTGTGAAGTAAAAGAGCAAAAAATAAATATGTATATGAACAATCACCCGTTAGAAATGCGCGTTAGATTATAAAAAGACTTCCGGTGGCTCCGGTTCGTTCCTTCTGGGGACGTCTCTCATGAAAATTTCAAAATTAACACAGCGAAATTCAGCATGGACGCTGGTAGTGTACACACAACACGCTTGCTGTGCGCATTTCCCACGACTCCGGGTGGAAACAAAATCTACACTGAAAGTAAGTTCCGGGTGTTCGTGTTCTTGTCAAATATAAATATATACTGTTCGTATCAATTTATGTCCTTAAAACTCATTTGCAAATGCTAACATACTCATACAGTAAAAGTGAGAGAAATACATATATTTTCCAATTGTGACATGTATATTTAAGATCAGCACACACAATTAGATAATTGGGATATTTTACGCTATTCAACCCATCATCAGTTAACGTAATAACATTTGAATATATAGAAAATATATTTTTTTTTTACAGTAGATAGATAGATAGATAGATAGATAGATAGATAGATAGATAGATAGACAGATAGATAGATAGACTTAATATTAGAATTTATTTCTTTATTTATGAAGGACTTTGCATGCAGAGCGAAGACTTTTACACCTGTGATATTATCTGATATATTTAATCAATAATAATTTAATATAATGTGCTATCAGAACAACAAAACCAACAACAACAACAATAATAATAATAATAATAATAATAATAATTCATTGTTTTTTTGTCTTTGTGTTTTGTATTAAAAAAATAAAAATAATATTATAATAGTGTTAGTAGTTGTAGTATAATTATCAATAATAATAATAAATAATGTAATGTTACGGTTTTATTATAATTATTATTATTATTATTATTAATGTGGGTGGTGTTTATATTTGCCCCGCCCCCAGGCCGTTATTTTTACCGGAAGCGGAAGTCCTCCTTCAGGTAGAGAGGCATCATCAGCAGTAGCCTCGGCTCTGTCGGTGGCAGCAGCCGTTACCTCTGACTCAAGGCTAGCGTTAGCTCGGGTCGGGCCCGTGTGGGTTGGGTTGGCGTTTCCTCCCTTCACTTGAACAGTAAACATTATGGCGGCCGCGGATCCCCGGTCCTCGAGTGACGGCGGGCCGGCCAGCAGAGGAGGATTCCCGTCCGGGGAGAGCAGCAGCAGCAGCAGCAGCGACCGCGACGGACCGGGCGGCAGCGGCAGCGGCAGCAGCAGCGGGGAGGGCGAACGGGAGCGGGACCGGGCCACCTTCGAGTGCAACATATGTTTGGACACTGCCAGGGACGCTGTCATCAGTATGTGCGGCCACTTGTTCTGGTACGAGGAGGGGGGGGAAACGGGAGGAGGGGGGTTGTTTATATGTGCGGAGGCTTTTGTCTTCTGGGTAGCCGACCGGACCCGGGTGTAGTGTAGCCGTCTGTGCGGCCTCCTTCTACCGTTTGTTTGAGTTGCCTTCACGCCCCTCGACTCCCCGCATATCCGTCGTTTTGTTGGTGATGGCTGTCTAGTTTCTCCACAAGGAGGGTGTTGGTTTGATGATAAATGTGCCAGAACTAAAGCCTCATTTTTTATTTATTTACAGTGTATAAAGTGGTTCCGATCACCTCATGTGATCAGCTCAGGATTCAAATCATATGATTGGATGAAGGTCAGAGGTCACGGTGGGATCATACACCCTGGCCTCCATCTGTGACACATTAACTTCTGTTTAAACTTCCTGGGGATCATTGGCAGCTTTCAGATCAGTCATGTTTATGAAGCTGGTAGCGTTGTCCAAACTATTTTTCCTACTTCAGTTTCTCAAATGTGAGGATTTCCTGCTTTTCTTTCAGTTTTAGTTTTACTTCAAGCTGTTTTTGAGGCTACAAGTTTGTATATATCATCCATTACGTCAAACTTTAGCGCCAACAAGGAATAAAAACAGCTGTTGAGCTCATGTTTCAGCTGTAAAACGTCCCTCATTTTTACCGATAGCGACTCTGCCGGCTGTGATTCTAGTCCTTTCTCCTATCTCGGTTCAATCGAGGCTTGCGCAAGGCTCAACCTTCAAACCGCTCTGTGTTGAATGTGTACACGCTCCTCGGTGACGTGTACGTCGCCTCATTCATGAGTTTGTGACTGATGGCTCGCGCTCCACTCCGGGGCTGAGGCTAATGCGAGATTAGGGCCAAGAGGATGGGATTGGGGTCAGAACCTTAAGGCGCGCGTGGTAGTAGGAGTCGTACGCTCAGGAGGGAGTTTGAGTTCACTTGGGATGTTGTTGGCATCTGTTTTGTAGTTTTAGGTTGTGTGTGTGTGTGTGTGTGTGTGTGTGTGTTTTGGGCTTAAACAGAGAGGTGTTATCTTGGTTTGACTGCTCAGGTCTGGCCCCCAACTCAATGTCATAAGGAGCTTGGTGTGTTTAGACTTCACTTACATCCAGGCTCTAAAATAACTTCTTGTTTCGTCTTTTATTTTAAAAATGGATTTAGGTTAACTATGCTTAAAACTCCAGCTAACTCTGTCTGGTTTACAACACCCGTCACCTAAACGTCTCTTTCTAAAGTTTGATCTGGAGCAAAAAAATAATCAGTAAATATTTGAAACAGTTCGGTGACTTATCCACAAGAAAAATGCAGACACTGCTTACTGTCTGCACGAAATACAAGCAATTAATAACTCCAGAGCTGCAGCAACTACTTGATTAACCACATCTATATTAATTTTTTCCCTCTTGTTAAAAGTTCAGCATCTGAGGACTAAAAAAAACGTATTATTTGCTCAGGATGCCTCTCAGTAGAAACAACCTCACAGTTACTAAACCAGCTACATACATTAAAGCTCCTGTGTTTTGTGCGCTGATGTAACGTCGTTCCCATGTCGCCCGTGTCCTCCCCGCTCTCTGAAGTCCCCTGCAATGATGAAACTATCGGCAAGGAAGAGAGATGCTGGCGTCAGCTCACCTGCTGCAACTTTAAATTAAAATTGCAACGAGGCGGTGTTAATTAGGAGATAAAACTCGAGCTTAAATCCTTTTTAATCTCCTGTCCTGCGACTTGTGGAATTGAGCTCGTAACCTTTTACCTCTCAGGGCTGCGCATAAAACACAAATGAAGGTTTAACTTTTGTTGGTTTGAGCTACAGCATTTGTTCATTCGTTCCAGCACAAATAAAAAGACTGAAGTCAGTTTGACAGAAAGCAGAAGCTTAAACCCGCATCTCAGCCCACGCCTTATCGATTGTGTTAAAACATGATTATCCGCGAAGCTTGGAGCAGATTCTTTAAGAGCAGATTTTAACTTGAAAAATACTGTAAACTGAAGAAGCAGCCCCGCTAGCACACAGTGCAGAGTCCACAGGGATGAGTAATGTGGAGGAGACATTAATGTCACAGTAATACTTTGAGGTTAATGAGCATGTGGCATATTTACAGCCCCCCAGAGTCCGTTTGAGTAGACTTGGGTCCTCCGGGACTGAATGAGAGCTCATCAAGTTGGAGATAAATCAGCATGCAGTTTTTATTCTGCAAGTTTCTGACTTGGAGATTTGGGAAATAAAGTTTCTTGCAACCCATTGTCACATGTTGCCTAATGTACAGTAAAATAATCAGATAGTCTGCAAGAAAAGTCAAAAAATAAACAACTTTTGTGTTATTTCTCTTTCTTAACTTGCTCTTGATTATCTCGCGACCCCTCATATGCATCTTGTGACTCCTCTGAGGGGGGCCTGAACCACAGCTATCCTCGGGAATGCCGGTTAAGTAACTGTTTTAACATCCAGGTCAGATGTCTTTATCAGATAAGAGTTCAGAGCTTGAACATGATGAAGTTCGTGATGATCTTGAACAGCTTCTACAGCAGCTAGCCGCCCAAATCTCCCTTTAAGTGGCGGCTTATTTTATCATATATACTTCTTAATGTTTGCAGGCTGCTTCGCGTACTCTTAGGCTGCAGCAGTAATAAAAGCCGTTATATCATCCTCTCTCTCTTTCTCTCTCTCTGTGAGGCTATATTTGAACGCCAGTCTGTGGAGATAGACCCCCGTGGCTGTAGACAGACGAGAGCTGCTTCACTTCCTCGGCAAATAAGATGCGCTGCGTCTGCTCCACCTGTCACGTTCCAGATACGATGCTTTTTAAAGGGATTTCATGTTATTTCCACTTATAATTAAAGTAGACAATGCTGCGATGTTTTTTCCATTACAGAATTAATAACCTGACCTACTGCTGGGTGGTCAAACTGCTGGTCCTCGGTGCCATGTTTAGGCCCCAAGACAATGTCAAAAGGCCTTTTTAATTTGCCTTAAAGTTGCCTATTCACACCTAAAGGCACCATTACAGCGACTGGCTGGTATGCTGTGCTGTTGATTCGACTTCTCAGACTCAGCAGTTTTGATCCTTTTGAAATCACACGATGAACTCCACATTTATACCGAGGAGTCGAGGAGAGAAGTTTAAAAACTCTTTCGTGCTGCTAAAAGACAGAAAGCACTTGCTCGCTTGTGCAGATGGCAGATTTAAACACCAGATTTAATGTCAGAGAGGACAAACAAGACAGCAATCTAGTCTTGGCGTGCGTTCTTATTTTAACAGGATGTCATGATACGAATCAGCCTGCATTTAATGTCTTTGGTGGCAGTTCATGTAATGGAGCCCAGCGGTTTCCCTGCCACTTATCAGAGAGCGAGCGGCTCGGCTTTACGTGCGCTCACATGTTTAATCGGTTGCTATGTTAACCTGGGCCTTGCTCTTTGTTCAGCTGTCTGTGTCCACAGGAATGCCATTCAGCGATCTAGCCAGTGACAACACTAACACTGTTCACGCCGAATGAACCCTGAACTGTGTTTGTAACAGACTGACACACGGTCTAGTTTCTGCTTCACGGTCGGCGCGTCTAAGGAGGTTTGCTTTGTTCACATTAAGGCGTTCGGTTAGGCTCACCTGAGGCAGCGAGGGTTTGGGTGTTTGATTGTTATGCAAGTGCTGAAAACAAGCCCTGCCTGTTCCTCGGCATGACCCGAGTTACTTACTGTTACTTTATCTGGCGAGGAATCTCTGACGTACGTGGAAAGGGGCGAACGTCGCAAAACAAAAGCGTTTTTTAACCCTCGCAGCACACGTGACTACCTATTCAACTTTTGTCTGGAGACAGGAGCGTCATCGATGTGCTCTAGTTAACCGTCGTCTGAGAGCCAGAAAGAAACATAGAACAACAGTTTCCACGTTTAACTGATCAAACGCCGAAGGCTGCAGTGCAGGATTAAGATGAAGGGAGCCTTCGTGCTGTTAAATCAAAGGGAAAACTCTTATTTTGTCATTTTCTGTAGGTGTTGCTGAACTCATGAAAGGTTTATGCGGATCAAAATAAAGTGCAAATCATTAGGAACATCAGCAAAGCAGTCATCTTGTGCCAAATTATGTTTTTTCATTTAAAAACACATTTTCCACAACCACCACCGATTCAGTCTTCGCCCACGAAGCGGTCTTAAAGTCCAGGACGCCACCCTGGGTTTCTATTTTGGTGAAAAACAAATAATTTTTCAATCTATTAATTTAAAAGATAACGCTGTATGTTAGTTTGTCGTATGACGTATAGAGCGTCGTCTGCGTATAGAGTGATTTGCTCGTCGCCCGTCTCTTTGTGGACAGCTGCGAGCGAGTGGACTGTATGAGCTCTGGTTGCCTAGGTAACCCTCTTGTGTATTCCCCATCCGTCAGGGCTAATCTTCTCTATAATCACATATTGACAACATCAGATCATAAAGCTGACCTTAGGACTAAAGGACAAATAAGTTGAGACTGTTTTTCAAGCAAAAGTGACTCGATGAATTTAATATTTTTGTCACAAAGTGAGATTTAATAGTTAAATAATAAATATGGACTAATATGGGATTACTGATCCTCTCTGGTTAAGATATATTTCTGTGTTTAGCATCTGCGGAGACAGAAAGGAAATGAGTCGGTGGATTACAGAGGCTGATAACGGCAGACGACAGAGGATGTGGCGGATCAGAGTAACATCTTTTCATTCTGCAGGCACGGACTAATGTAATTTGTAGAAATATTCTCCACCACCGCCCGTCCCTCGAAATAGACTCTTGAGTTTCCTCCAACTGATGGGGCGTCTCCCCCGACCTCGCGTCCTGAACTCCCACGATGCGAGCAGCAGGGTCGAACCTGGCCGAGCGGGCCGCTCCGCTAAGGCCTCTGCTAACTGGTGGCGACAGATGGAGCCAATTAATGCTAGCGACGGGGAGCAAAGACTCAGAGAAAGATCTGACCAGAGCCGCCATCTATTCTCTGCAGTTTAATAAACGGCCTCCGGGAATGTTTGTGTTATTAAAGCGAGTCGGCTGACATTTTGAGAGAAAGGAGCCTATTGTGAGAATGTAAATTAATCTTTTTCTTTCTGTTTCTTTGCAGCTGGCCCTGTCTTCATCAAGTGAGTATTTCCTTTTGTCATCCGCTTTGTTAAGACGTTTTGAAGCCCCCCCCCCCCCCTTGCACGACCCCGCACAGGACCTATCAGTGGTGTGATTGATGAGACCTCAGCTCAATCGCCGGCTGCTCCTCTTTGCTAATTGAGGTCTATGAACGATTAGCGGGGATATGAAACGGAGCTGGAGCTATTCTGATGAATGATAACGGGATTTTAAGGCGTTCTGTCTCAATTCAGCAACACAGATTGTCACAAGACCAAGCGGTAATGGTGGCAAGGGTGCAACAGGGGCGAAGAAAAGATAGCATCTGCTGAAGGTAAAGACAGAAAAGGAGGAGGAAGAGATTATAGAAGGAACAAGATACAAACAAGAGTGCAAGATAAAGCTGATGCATGCAACAGGTGCATAAAACTGTCAGTGACACAAGTAGTTCTGTTACAGGTGAGTCAGCTCGTATAATGAGTGAATATAAAAGTAAGCAGCTGGGAATAGATAACCACAAGCCATAAACACTAGGCTGGTCATTTATGATGTTGTCCTCTTAGGTATCTTTGACTTTTGGACAGTTTGACAAGCTACAAAGATGTTAAGGACATCAAAACGAAAGTCCTTATATTTTCTATTACTATTAATGATTAGTTTTAATCGTAAAGTAGATAAATGCGACCGTTTTAAGGCTTGAAAAATTGTAAGCGAGTGAGTTGTATACAAATGAATGAAGTGAATGAGGAAATCATGCTTTTTTTTCCTGATTGACTGAGCGATTGACTCACTTTCGGAGGAATCCTCTAGTGGTCATTCATGGAACTGCAATTTTTTAGCGCTTCGCGTAACGTGGTCGCACATGGAATCTGTTTTGTTGCGTGGAGCTTGAGACTAAATGAATTACAATTTACTTGTGTCCAGCCTGAGGTTGAGGACCTTTCAGATTAGCCCCATGATAAAACGGAAGGGTGAAAAAAATATATTATATTAAGAAAAAATATGTGTTTTTATTCCTAAACAATAAAAAGGAGGAAAAAAGTTTGATTAGGAGTCATTAAATTAGTTGGATAGCATTTGTCCAACAGGGTCTGTATACGTCCACACTGTCCCGAGAGTAGGAGTCTTAATAAATAAGTTGAAATCGCCCGTGTGTTAATTTAAGCTCCCGTCTTAGTGCAGCTTAAAGATGCTAATACACTTAATGCCTCCGTTTACTGCAGCTTTTTCCGCTACTCGCCACTTAACCGTGTGCAGCTTGGTTCAGTATGTGGAGCAAGTTAAACAAGAAAGTAAAAGTTTGTGATTATTTCTAACATTTTGACGTCCTTTTTTTTTTTTTTGTTTAAACTTTCAGTGGCTGGAGACGCGGCCCAGCAGGCAGCAGTGTCCCGTGTGCAAGGCGGGCATCAGCAGAGAGAAGGTCATCCCGCTGTACGGCAGAGGGAGCTCCAGCCAGGAGGATCCCAGGTACTCGGATTGTCGTCGACGTGTCTCGTCTGCGTTCGCGTCACGACTGCTTCATCGTGACCGACTTCCTTTTCTTTTTCCTTTCAGGTTGAAAACTCCGCCCCGGCCTCAGGGACAGAGGACGGAGCCAGAGAGTAGAGGCGGGGTGAGTCGGTTCATATCCACAGAGCACGCTCTGAAACCTTATTATTACCTTTATTTATTTTATTTTACTGTACGCCTCATTGTTTCCCTTGTCTCAGATGTTCCAGGGTTTCGGGGACACTGGCTTCCACATGTCTTTTGGCATCGGCGCGTTCCCCTTCGGCTTCTTCACCACAGTCTTCAACACTAACGACCCTTTTCAGAGAGCAGGTAAACGCACAGATGACCACACGCTGGTTGTGATCGTAGCAGCTTTCTGATTTACAATCCTCCTCCTCCTCCTCCTCCTCATTTTTGTCTTCCTCCTTCCACTCCTCCGTCCTCTACTTCTTCTCCTCCTACTTCATCTTCTTCTTCTTCTTATCTTTTTTCGCCTCCTCCTTCTACTCTTCCTTGTTCTCCCCCCCCTTCTTCTTCTTCCCTATTTCTGATTTTCAAACCACCTCCTCCTCTTGCACCTGCTTCATCTTTTTCTTCTCCTCCACCTTCTTCTCCCATTCCTCAGTCTCCCTCTTCTCCTCCTCCTCTCCCTTCTTCTTCTACCTTCTTTCTCCTTTTTGTCTTCCTCCTTCTCCTTCTCCTTCTCGTCTACCTTTCCTCCACTATCTTCTTTTTCCCCTTCAAATCTTCTCCTGTTCCTCATTCTATCCCTTCTCCTCTTCCCATTCCCCTTTTCTCTCTTCCTCCTTCTTCCTTATTCTTCCTTCTTTCTGATTTTCAATCCTCCTCCTCCTTTTCGTCTTCCTCCGTCCTCTACTTCTCCTCCCACTTCATCTTCTTCTTCTCTTTCTTCTTCCTCTCCTCGTCCTCCTCCTCCTCTTCTTATTTCTGATTTTCAATCCTCCTCCTCCTTTTCGTCTTCCTCCATATCCTCTTTTCTGCACCTGCTTCATCTTTTTCTTCTCCTCCACCTTCTTCTCCTGTTCCTCAGTCTCCCCCTTCTCCACCTCCTCCCTCACCTCCTCCCTCTTCTTCTTCCTTCTTTCTCCTTTTTGTCTTCCTCCTTCCCCATCTTCTTCTCCTCCACCTTATTCTACTGTTCCTCATTCTACCCTTTCTCCTCTTCCTCCTCCCCTTCTTCTTCTTCTTCTTCTTCTTCCTTCTTTCGTCTTCCTCTTTCTTCTTTTTCTCCTCCTTCCCCATCTACCTCTCCTCCACCATCTTCTTCTCCCGTTCCTCAGTCTCCCCCTTCTCCTCCTCCCTCTTCTTCCTTCCTTCCTTCCTTCTCCTTTACGTCTTCCTCCATCTCCTTCTTCTCCTCCTCCACCTTTTGCTCCTGTTCCTCATTCTACCCCTTCTCCTCTTCCTTCTTTCTCCTTTTTGACGTCCTCCTTTTCCTTCTTCCCCATGTCCTTCTCCTCATCCTCTTTTCTCTCTTCCTCCTTCTTCTTCTCCTCCTTTGCAAATTCATCCCGCATCTTAACATCCTGTATCTTATCTTGCACATAAAAGTTAAACAAGATCATCACGTGAGAGACCACGTTAACTTCTTCTTCTTCTTCTCTGCCTTCAGACCAGTATGCAGGTGATCACCAAGGCAACGGTAACCTCAACAACGGCAATAACAACTGGCAAGACTCCCTCTTCCTGTTCGTGGCCATCTTCTTCTTCTTCTGGCTGCTGAGCGTGTGATGGAGACTCAACGGATTGGATGATGGATGGATGGATGGATGGATGATGGATGGATGGACGACTGGGAGCGCAAAAAAAAAAAAAGAATAATAACGACAACAACAAACAAAAGGAAACAACTCACACACTTAACTCGAGCCGCAGACACACACTTACCTAACCTGGGAGAGGGCAGAGCTTTGTGTTCAAACCAAGGAAATTTGCTTTTCTTCTTCTTCTTCTTCTTGTAAGATTTGAGGACGCAGAGTCTGCTCTGTTCGAACACTGAAAGCAGAGCAGAGCGAATCCTAAAACTACTACTACTACGTCGCGTTAGCTCTCTTTCTCTGCACACACATGTAGATATATGCACACGGAGGGCCTCGCTGTTCAGAGACAGTATTATGCGCTTAGGGTGAGCTATGGAGGCGATTTCTTCTTCTTCTTTTCTCTTTTTTGTTGAACGTCCGTTGGAGGCACATTCGAGGAGTTGATTCATTCTGTTTTGGACAAGTCTCTGGCGCAGAGCGATAACTTTTAACGGCTGCTGCGGCCGCCGCGAAGGCCAAAGATGAGTAGCGGGACGGTCGTTGTAGGACGTCGGGCGGGTGAAGACAAAAAAAAAATAAAAAATGGAATTAACATTTTGTTCCTGTTTACAGTTTCCTCGTGAGATGCGCTCCTAGAATTCAGACAGGAACAGAACGGCCCAGCCGGACGCGTTTTTATATACATTTGTCTTAACGAAGAAAAAAAAAAAAAACTGCCATTGCACTGTGAAGTCATTTGTAGACGAGGCTGTCCCCCAAACATCGGAGCGCGTGCTGGTGTCGAACCGCTTCTATCCTCTGCGTCACAGAGCCGGACGCCATTAAAAGGCCCCGGTCGGCTGTAGATTAGAGGAGCAGCTGTACTAACATTAGCTGGATAAGAAGCTGGACGATAGATTATTTTGGCGTAACTAACATGAAGGTGAAAACACACAAACTGACCCGACCCTACTCACATGTAAAACACTTCTGTCACTCTTGACTCGTTGTTTTGTTTTCTGGCTGTGCATGTGTGTGTGTGTGTGTGAGCGACTGTGTGTGTGTGTATACATTATATATTTGTACATATGAATATTGTAAATGCTGTTTTTACGTGTTTCTGACCGGTCGACCAGCCACGGAGAGCGAAAGAGGAAAGAGGACGAGCCTCGAGATGCTTTTGTAAAGCGAGAAACGAATCCTGGTTTGCAGAACTCCTTTGTTTAAAATAAATACTTGATGCGCATAACGTTTAATTAATTAATTAATTAATTAATTCCTTCCCTGCTAATGTGATGTGAGGATTAATTAACACACTTCCATCTAAATTCAGCCTTTAATTTTTGGGCTCCAGATCCCAGAATCTGATGCCTACATTACCCACAATGCAACCTGACAGAAGTTTGGTAACATATGCCTCCAGAGTATAATCGTTCATGAACCACATGTGAGGAGGAGAGTTGACTCCAGGGTTCAGAGGTGAAACTGGCGGCTGCCGGGGCTCGTCGTTTCCTGCGTGCTTTGTCTGTTTGACGCTGCTCTTTGTATTAACGGGCCTTTATGTGACACTAAAACTGAAGCGATGCGAGTCACTGTTGACCGACTAAACATGGAGACGTTGTGCAAAACCAAACGGTCTAGGAGATTAAAAGTCGATTAAAGCACTGAGTGGCTTGCTGTCGTCATTGTGTGTGTACGTGTTGGTGTTGTCAAAAGGAACAGATTTTTGTTACGAAAGTAAATTCAAACTTTAACTTTTGTCCAAACCTTTAAGTAATTTATAAAAGGTTGCTCTTAGTTATTCCAGCAGAGGATCTAAATCAGTGGGTCTATGCAACCGTTTCAGAACATAAGGAACACGAAGGATCTATATATGTGGAAATATTTGCTGAGTTTCCAGTTAGACCAGTGCAGACCAGCTTAAACTGTGAAAGACTGAAGAGCTAGGTGGTCTGCTGCTGTTCTTCTGTAGTTCCTGTGCCTCAATCATTCTGCCAAGATGATTCAAAGCTTATAAAAATAATCTGGATAAACCTCAGCAGATATTTTCTCTCAATAGATTTATAATAATCAAAGTAATTTACTAACACCTACCCTGTGTTGGTAAATGAAGGTCCTGGGTCCATACCTGCTCCAGCTTCTTCCATGAGTCCACGCTTGTTAGCTTGATGGGTGATTCCTAATTGGCTGCAGGTGAGCCTAGAGTACATGCCCCACTTCCTGTCCAATATCCGGCTGGGTCCAACCCCCTGCAACTCTCTAAAGCACGGGTGTCCAACTCATTTTAGTTCAAGGGTCATAACATGTTATAAACAACATGAAAGTGTAACTTCGGTGCATCGCTGCCACCTGCTGGTTATTTCTGGCTATACAGCACCAGCCCTTGGTGGACAAATTAGGAATAGGTGACAGTTTTATTGATAAAGTGTAGTCTTCTATGTAATTTTCAGTTTGCAAATTCATCCTGCGGGAAACATTAGACCCTAATTTCGTCCAGCATTCATCTTTCCATCCACTTTCATCTGCTTATCTGATGTTGGTTCACAGTAACCATGGTGTTCCAGACATCTCTCTCTCTCTCTACAAACACCCGCTTGTTCCCTAATGAAGCATCCCAAGGTGTAGCCAGGCCAGTTGAGATATGTGATCATAAATAACTCTGGTTCTATCCCGGGACCTGCTCTCAGCTCTCCCTTAAATCGCCAAAGAGGAGTCGCCCAGGAGGAATCCTCACCAGATGCACAAACCACGTCAGCTGGATTCTTTTTAATGCAAAGGAGCATCAGAGCATCAGAGGTGATTTAGTCCACTATGGAAGAGATGAATATGAAAATCTAAAATGAAAATATATCAGTGGTTGTTTATTAAAGAAAAACAAGAGAGGGGGAGGGGTTTGACATTATCAATCATATTTACAACTTTATTTTGGTTCATAAAAATCTATAAAACAAGCTTTTTACAAATAATATTTAAAAAATATATACTGGTAAGAACCTTTCTTTTCTTTACATTTGTTTTTGTCCCGTCTGAACAAAAAAAAATAAAAAAAATCACATTTTTCTAAAAGCTAAATGTTTCCGCAATTCAAGGTTGTTTAACATGATTAACTGAAGTGTCAGTGGTAAAATGTTCACAGCAGAACTCTTATTTAAAATATCAGAAATGATGGAGGATGCGCTACAAGATAAAATCCTTTAAAAACCACACATTCAGCCCTTTGTTGTCAACACGAGCACATACATAAAATAATCATCATTAAAAAGTGCAAAATTTGCAAATTAGTTTTTTCGGTAAACAAATCTGTTACGTGTGTTATGGATTATAAAAGATTTAAATAAAGTCTGTTGTGTGGCGTTAAAGCGAGAAGGAAGATCTTCAGTCCTTTCATTTAGCATTTTTTGGTGCCTTGTTGGATTTGTTGAGGATCTTCATCAAGTTTTTGGACATGAAGTACGGCTTCTGCAGAGATCCATCGTTACGCTCCAAGTCCTCCACTGTGACAGGGACGAAAAACAGACAGTGAGTGTTGTTTAAGTTCAGTTAAATTTGACCGAGTTTACTAAGTGTACTCACAGAAGCAGAGGAAGAGCGTGTCGACACACATGTTGTAAACGCTGAAGAACCCGTGGGCTATGAGGTAGCTGCCGAACACCACCGTCTACACAGATGTGGAGAAAAGTCAGACTAAAGTATTTTGTTTTTAAAAACAGACGTAAAGGGTGTGGTTTGTGACTTACAATAATCGGCATCCAGTAGTAGTTGAGGGTTTCAGAGCGGAAGGTGTCGCCTGGGAGACGAATTCGTCCAGAGAAGAAAAAGAAAGACAAGACACCTGGAGAAAGAAAATAAGATTTCAGATGTATTCATTTCATTCATTCATTTTATGAACTTTATTACAACTTTAACTGATAAAACATGAAACAACTTCTGGGTAAACTGATTGATTTAATTAATGAAAGTACAGATTTTGAAAAACAGATCACTACATGTGACGCTCTACCTTCTAGCTGATGGTTTAGTGTGATCTAAAGGATCATTTACTGCGGGACTAGACGGTGTGAGCCACTTATACTTGTGTGCTCGTCAGTCTGGCTCACTCTGCTAGAACGCCACACAAACACTAGTCAGCGCCGTGTCTTTTTTTTGCCAGTCGGGTTCATTTTTGTTTCTACTTCCTGCTTCTTTTTCAACAATGGCAACTGAAACTTTCGGCAAAGTCGAGTCACACTTTGTATCTCCGAACCTCCTCAGTTAACTTTTCCTCCATCTGTTCCATCTTTATTGATCCAAAACAATCAATTGGAAAATTGCAGAGATGGAGAAGCAGCTGGAAATACTAAAGAGGAAACACACAACCACCAAGCGGACCAATCACAGCTCTCGCGGTCTGTGTCGTGGCGAAACGTAGTGACATTTCTAGGGAGGTGCACGTCAGTTACTGCGCTAGGGTCCTAATGTTTAACACACTTGAAAATTTGACTACTTGGATTGGATCCAACTATTTGTACACACACACAAAGAAGTGTTAATCTAGAATGTAAAAAATAATAAAATCAGAGAAAAATCACTGAATGCTAAACTTGGACAGGTTATGCAAATGTAGTTAAATCATCCTGAAGCGTCTGCTGTGACAGATTTGCCAAAATGCACCAATGTCGTCGTCGTCCTCACCTACTCCTCCGACCACCAGCAGCTTCCCGAAGAACAGCAGCAGGTCCGTCACTTTGTCGAGCACCACGACCCTGAGAGGAGACGCAGCACAGGTTGGAGAAACATGACACTACTCGCCGAGTCTCTCAAACAAACACATGCAAATATATGTATGTTCTGGAAAGACAGCTCGTACTCCGCAGCATCAGCGACACACAACACGACACGACAACTTTAGTGTAGGAAGTTTAGCACAAACCTTAATACGTTTCTCATGAGCAGCTTGAAAGCGTTTTTGGCTGAGACGCAGAAGTTTTTCCCATAAACGGCAATCTGACAAGAAAACAACTCATTTTAGTAAAAAAAAAAAAATATTATATCATATTGTATGAAAATCAGACACAGTTTAATGATGGACCAGAGGTAAATTCTAATTATTACAGCTACAACAAAAGTAATAACCCTGCACCGTATGATGCTGGGCTCACCATGATGTAGGCGTTCCTGTTGAGGAACTTGATAAACTTCTCCAGACACCACAGGCAGCACTTCATGCAGCACAATACGAAACGTGCACATGGATTCTGAGCAGCTGCAGAGGACAACAAAAAAAAAAAACATATGAGTTTCTTTCATGTCGACGAGTTTATCCCGTTTTAAATGTGATGAAGGAGAAAAGAGCTGCTTCAGCACTTACCTCTGGTTTTGTGGTCAATGTACTCCAGAATCATCCTCGCTATCTGCACCAGCGTCAGGATCAAAGCACCAAATGCCAAAGAGCCCACATGGTACCTAAAATAAAATTAAATAAATAAATAAACATCTTACGGGTTATATGAGAGCAGTTTGATATGCTATCACAATAGATAATTATTAATAAACAATTAATTTACACAGCAAATGAAGAGTTTGTATTGAACCTGTCATGTGCAGGTCTATTGCACCCTCTAGAGGACAGAGGAGGAACTGAAGGTGCAGGTGACATACCTGAGTGTGCGCATAAAGCTGCCAGCCAGGGGGAACGTGGGGATATCTCCCGGTTTGTTGAAGGCCCAGTAGTAGGAGGCGAAGGCGCCCGCCAGCGTACACTGTCCCAGGGCGATGACGAAGTTGACGCACCAGAGAAAAGCGACCGCGTTGTAGATCTGCAGGTTGAAGAGGTTCCTCTGGAGGAGACCCTCGTCGTTGTATTTGATGAAGATGCAGCTGGCCGAGGGGCAGTTTGGGTAAAGCGAGGAGTCGAATTTCTGAGAGGAGGAGATCGAAATGAGGAGAGAGAGCCAGAAAGTTAAAAGGTGAGGGTAGATGGGAAAACGTGAAGAGTATGTCTTTCATCACTCTTGTCATATGAGACATTTGTGGAGCGACTGGACATCGACGTTTGTGCATACCCACAAATGTATGGACGGAGATAGCTCTTGTTGCCATCAGTGCACTCTAATTGAAAATAAAACACTCATCATCTGCTCAAACTTTAGATTAGATCAACGTGGTCTCATGTAGCCTGGCTCCGCCTGCCTACGTACTTCCGCTCATTTGCATTCCCTACAGTACTCCGTCTGGAATAGCTTGATCCGCTAACGTTTACTCCGGCCAACTGGTTGGCGGACCAATCAGCGAACAGAGGGCGGGTCTGAGAGCGATTACGTTTCAGTTGCGCGCCGAGTTTGAAATGTTTACATGAACGGAGACGGATATACTCGAAGCCATTCGCTCCGTTGTGGATATGCTTACTGGCATTACAGCACTTTTATTCCAATTTCGCGTCCTTAATTGCAATGGGGGATGGTAGAGTAGCGATTTGTTTACTTGTTGCGTTCTTGAAAGCGGAAGTACGAGGCAGCATAGCCTGAAGGCTCCGGCGCATAACATACGTCATTACCAAACGTTAGTGATTGGTTAAAGGAACTCCGATGATTTTAAACCTCAAACCGTGCCCTCCCACCAGGAAATAAACGTTTGCCAATGGAGCTAGGCCAGACTCTCTGCGAAGTCAGAGAGTCTGGTATCCAGGCTAGGTCTCATGGTCTCTTGTTGCAACATCGCTCCCAGTCTCCTCTAGTGTGTATGCCCCCATCGTACCCACTCACCTGAGGGTCACAGGCCGCGGTGCCATTGACACCAGCACAGGCGTCGGAGTTGGAGGAGTTGAGAGCGACCACTCTGTAGATTGGGTTTCCTGACGTGGCCAAATATCTGCATGCATTAGTTTAGTAGAAGAACTGACACATCTGGAGTGTAGATGTTATCGAGTAGTGACGATATATCAGACGACACGTGAACAAATGAACACTTGGAACGGATCAAATTAAAAGGATACAAAGCAGTGGCGCCCCAGTAAGCCACACACACCACCAGGAGAACAAAGGTGACCACAGGGTACAGCATAGTAGACATCATGTGACCGACCGCTCTGTAGAACGTGAACACACACACATCAAGTTATGTACAAGATCATGTGTAAGATACACATAGATGGTGACACATAGAGTGAATCAACAGCGCGTGAGTCCCGTGGATTGTGTTTTGTCGTGCGGCGTAACTCACTTGCTGGACTCCTGGATGAGAGCGATGGCTATGAGGATTCTTTTCCGCAGGAAGATGACGGTCAGAAGAATGATCGCCTCCGCCACAGATATGATTATCACTGAGGAGCAGAGCCAGAAAAGTGTGAGAAGAAAGAAGAAGATCTTTTCTCTATTTAATCTGTTTTTTATTTTTGTATTTCCTCTCTATCCTCTCCGATAGCGACTCGTAGTTAACGTAACGTCTAGTGTAAAACACATATCTAACGGGAAGTGGGTCATAACTCTTTAATCAAGGTCATCTGTAACCAGTGGCGTTTTACAATGTCATTAATAAAACATTGTGGTTGCATAATAATGACGCTTTTATTGCATGTATGTTTTTAGAGCACACGTGATTTGGCAATGATGTAATGACGGTTTGTTTCATCTGTATTGGTATTTGACCTAGTAAAATAATCTAACCTAATTAGATTACTGACGTGCACACAGATAATGCTCCAAACTCCTCTGTGAGAAATGTTTGGTGATGGCTAAAAACAAAAAGCTCAAAAGCATTTCAGGAACTTACAGAAGGCCAGCCAGGTCTCTTGGACTTGCAGGTAAGTCTCAAAGTTGGTGGTGAAACCGATATCAGAGATGGTAGCAGCACTGCTTTTCAAGTTGTCGTACTCCCAGTAACAGTGCCATATGCCTGCAAATGGTGGAAAAGGAGAAATTGATCAGAGGATACCCAAACAACTCAGTCTTGTTCTAACCGACTATAGGCTAAGAACACCTGAAGTCAACCTGCAGCACTCAAACACAGGACTACGAACGCTTTGTCGATTAAGACACAAAAGACCTGAACCTGCTTTATAATTGCACGCCATTCTGACGGTGGTTCAAATTATCTGTATGTATGTAGAGAAGGCTTAGTTTTCAAAAGTTTTGATAGCTGTGAAAGTTACAAGATTGATGCTGCCTTCAAATAAAACTTGAGAACTTGGGAAGTCGTGACGGGAAGCACTGACGGTAAGTAGAGAGGCCACAGCAGCTGGGCAAATGTTGGGAGTCTTGAACCAACGGCCTGGTAATTCGACATAGGAAATTAAATAGTTCTGGGAATACAAACATTTTTCTCTTCAGTCTCTTGAGTTATTTCCCATATAAAATTAAATTCGATCATCTCGAATTTCATGTGACACCTCGGACCTCAAAGTAAATTCCGGACTATAAGCCGCTACTTTTGTCACTTGCTTTGGACCCTGCGGCTTATACAACGAATTATGGATTCTTACAGCTAACGGTCACCAGGGGCGCACTATCATGTCATAGACGATGACACGAGGATTAAGAACTGACTTTTCTGGTATAGTAGGCTTGTTATTTTGATACAGTAAACGGTCGTGTTACTGCACCTTTACTGCTGTGTTGGCTGTTTTCGAAAAAGATGCTGGTTATTTTGTTGAGCAGCCGGGTTACTGCACTTTTCCTGCCGTGTTACAGGCAAGCACTTTTAAAAACGAATTAAATTTAGCCATTTAACGTTATTGCCTCGTCAAGCCTTTGTTTTTTGTTATACTGCACTACTACGGTACTATGACTGCAGGAAGTGTATTATTTGTGCGCTGCACGAATGCTGTTTGTAATGTCAAAGATGTGAAAGTTTGATCGATTGATTTTTTGTTTGATTGATCGAAAAATTTATGTTTGTCAAATGTAAATAAATGGGACTCTTTGCGTTTCCAAACAGTCATTTCTGTCCTGACAATCCCCTCCGTGGTAGAAGAAACCCTTACGGTAATTAAACATTAAAACACCAGCGGTTTATAGTCGGGTGCGGCTTATATATGGAACAATCTGTATTTTCCCCAAAATTTAGCTGGTGCGGCTTATATTCAGGTGCGCCTTATAGTCCGGAAAATACGGTATATATCACAAGAGGGGGGCCGTTCTTAAGGACTTTTCTCGTGTACGCGTGAAACACAATCTCGTTTGTAGGCAGCATAATAAATAAACGCGGGCTGCCCAGCGACATAAATTCTGTCTCGGTGAGTGTTTACCATATGCCCCGGCGCCCAGGAGTCCTATGATGAGCACCCACACCATGACCGGAGCCGTGAACCTCAACAGCAGCAGGAAGAGCATACTGACCACCATGGCTATCAACAGACCACTGAGACAGGAGAGGTGGACACAAGAAGGAGGGGCGAGTTAGAAGAGATTAAAGAGTAAATTATTAAATTGTAAGACATAGGAGATAAGTCATAGATGATACGGTCACTGAGCACTTGTCTGAGCTCAATTAAGTTTCTCTGTAAACCATGACCCCCCACAAGGTGAAACAACCTCCTTGCTCTCACAATGTTTATTACTGTGAAGGGTGTATTAAATGCAACCAAATCCACAGACCTCTAATACACCTAAACTAACCATGATTCAGTTTTCCTCTCAGTATAATCTCATCTAATTTATATCTGGATGTCAGCAGGTGGCAGTGTGCAGTGAGAACTCAGAGAGGCGACTCACATGAGGATCCACGGCCATGACGATGCAAAATCCTCAAAGATCCGGATGCCGACGTCCCTGGCGTTGAAGCCTTTCACAAGGTCCCTATTCAAGACAAGAGCAAGGAAAGGACAAGCTGCGTTGGTGGCGGTTCTCCTTACTTAATAGTTAAAGTGAAAAGCAAACGGCTAGATTGAATACATGTATGTATATATATAAATACACATACATACAGTAAAGAAAAAACAGAAACACAGCAGCTACTACTTCTCTTTAAAACATCTTTAATATATAATAAAGCAAAGCAAGCTAGGAAAAGAGCGACGACCCCGGAGAGAAAGCATAGATACTACAAAGAAAACTACACGACTAAAAAAAACTAGAAACTTCAAACCCGCCGCTACACTACGGCCCAACACAAAAACTCACGACGTCACTGACCCTGTTCTGCGGTGACACGGGGGAAGAGGAGAGCGTGTGCGTTATTTCACATGCGAAGTTATTCGTCTAAAACTAAGAGTCATTTTACTTTTACAAACGGTTTCTTACCCAGTGCCATTCCTGATGATATCGAAGGTGTCGTTGACTGAGGGGGGCAAACCTGGGACATTGGAAAAGTATGAAGGGATCTTCCCCAGGGCTGTGACATCAGGCAAACATCTCCCCAGCACTAAAAGCAGAGAGAAGCAAATCAAAACACACACAGTTATTATTAGATTAACAGGATGTTTTTTCCCTTGAACATACGAGGAAACAAACTTTCAGTAGCAATAAATCATCAGAGTCTACTTGTTCACTCACCAGGTGTTGAGGGGACATAAAAGAAAGGACACAGCTCTTGGCTCACAATGTCCTGAACTGACTGGAAAAAAAAATAAAATAAAAAAAGTTCAATTATTGAGTAATTTTTCAGTGACTACCATCTGCATGTTTTTTCTATTTTTTCAAAAGAAATTAAAACAACTGTATCTTACCAACTTAGTTTGGCCGAGGTCTATAGATGAAACGCACAGGTCTTGATTGAAAACTTCTGTTAGGGGTTTATCAGTTAGATAATCCAGAACCTGCACACCACCGAACTTATCGGGACATGCTTTCACACACACCTATGGGGTCATGAAAAAAAACAATTATTTCTGTGACACTAGGAGGGAAGAGGGAAACAGTAAGGCATGATTAAAATCAACAAAATGCTTCTATACCTGCTTGGTTGGACACTGGAAACCATTCAGAGCAGTTGCCATAACATTAACTGATGTGGCACATTTGAGAAGGTCAAAGTAGAACAAGTTGGGCCGGTCTCTGAGAGAGAGAGAGAGAGAAAGGAGATAAAAGTTATTTTACTTCGTGTAGACATTTTATAGGTTAAAATAACAAAGGAAATACCAGAGCGAATATTAAATTACTTATTTAGTCCAACGCCGCAGAAGGATCCATTTGAATCTCTGGGATAGAGCACGTGTCTGGGATCTCCATAGAGCCAAGCTGATAAAAGACAAACACACGATGAAGTGAATAAAAGAGAATAACAATGTAAAAGATAAGGAAGGTTAGTCACACTCCATTATGTTCACTTGGGTTTGGCACTGAGAGATAGTAGCTACCAGAGAACGTCTAATAAGGGGAGAAGTGCCACTCTCAGTGAACTTCCGGCTTCTGAACTGGTTGCAGTTCCACTCTGGTTCCATATGAGGGCGCTCTCAGGACGAGTGCAGAATGAATGGCGGTCTATGGAGCAGTACCCCTCAAAATCCACTTTTCTCAGGATATAATTTTTTGTGCAGTAATTTGAATATTGTTTTTGAAAGGAGATGCAAAGAAATTACACATTGCTGGGTGTTAGATTTTTTAGAGTCACTTATTTGCTTTAAAAAGTATTTTAAAATGTCAATGACGTCATACACATCGTACGACCAGATACTGCTTTACGACAATCCTTCAGTCACTGCTTTGGTGCTTTCGCGCTCTGCACTTTCTTTTCTCTCAAGCGGGATCTGGTCGTAATCAGTCCTTCACTGAACAATCAGCGTTCATTAGCACAATGCTAGCGTGTTATGGGCAACAACAACTCAACCTGTAAGAAAACGAAAGGACACAAGTTCTCGTTCATTCAACTTTTGACCTATAACCCATGTTGAACTTGCAAAACCTACAATCAAATCTGAGATTTCTCAACGACAGTCGGGTGAAAGAGACACATTTAGCCGTTTAGCTCCATAGACTCCCATTCATGTCGCACTCATGGCGATCGCCCCCAGTGGAAATCTGGTGGAACTGCAACCAAAATTTGTTACAATGGGACTTAATAGAGAGTGGGAAGGCTCTCCGTAGACGGGCTCTGTTACTACTGTATGAGGGAGTATTTTGAGGGAGAGCGTTTGCCTGACTGTATTCTTGTGTTACAACAAACTCTGTAAAACGTCAGGTTTTGTTAACCAATTAGAAAGTACTAGTCAAAAGAATCGTATAAAATATGTGAGATGCAGCAATTTAAATAAAATTTCTAGTCAGGTAACTTTGGGGTAGCATCAGCATTTAATACTTTAATACCACAGGAGGGCACACCATGGTGTCTTGAGGACATCTCTCTTGTCCAGTGGATTGAATCATTGGTCGTCGTTTGTAAATATGCATTTTCTTCTGTACTTGCTGACCAAGTACGGTCCAAATGTCTGGGTGTGTTCTTGCCCAGCCCATTTCATCAAGGAACTCGTGTGACCAGCGATCCCAGAATGACTTTTTTCAGGGCGTCGACTGGCCATACTGCGTCCACCTGTCTGTTCTTCAAAGTGGAACTCCAAACTAAAGCCGATGAACTTTATTTATTGTAAATGACAGCGAATAAAAGCATTTTAAAATTAGTAATGCAAAGTAATATTAAAGTGTAATTTTAAACCACGATCTGATTTTTTATTTTTATTTTTTTTTAACCGCTACCTTTGCATTTAATATATTTAGCAATAAAACACTTCATTAATGGAAATAAATTCCAGCCTGTCAGCAGATTTCTCCCCTTAAACACTACAGATCTATATTAGCCAACCAGTGGCTTTGAATTGCCTTATTTTGGAAATAAGTGCGTAACCTATCGTGCCGGGTTTTGTTGACTCTAGATAAGAGAGAGAGGGCTCCGAGTGCTGGAATTAGTTTTACGACAGGGCAATAAAGAGCGGCTGAGTGGGGAAAATCAACTGGTCATAGTTATAACGCAGCCATAGAAGCTGAAGTCACCTACATTCTGCTTTAGGAGTGTGGAGAAAAAAAAGAGAAAACTGGAACACGGTGGAAGATAATCCCTGATTTCTCTCACCTACGATTCCGACTGCTATGTAGCCGAGGATGACGGCCATGAACAGAATACAGCAGATTATATCGGTGCATCCTCTGTTTAAAAGAAAGAAAGAAAGAAAGAAAGAGAGACAGCAACAGGTTTAAATGAACAGTCTTGACTCAGGTTTGCCTCGGTGGTGATATACGTGACACAGAAACACAAAGATCTTACACATGAGTAAATCAGAAAACAGCTCAACAGAGGATTTGCGTATTAAGGTGGACTATTTAGTGGTAGAGTGATTCACCTTTTCCTTATGGGCCCATTGAAGGTCGGGTCAAACTGAGCAGGTTCCCCTGCAAGAAAAGAGAAAAAACAAATACATGTGTCACTTTGATCAGAGACTTCCTGGTTGGGATTATAAAGCGGGTTAACCTGCAGCGCCACCACACAAGGAAATACGCTGCTGATTTTAATCGGTGTGTGTGTGTGTGTGTGCGCTGTATTTGTGTACTTGGCCTCTGAGTAATTAAGGTTGACGTGTCAGATAATTCTTCTAAGCAATAAGGCGTGTGCTTCCTACTTCTTCTTCTTCTTGAAAGTTAATGAATTACACCTCAAGTGAACGAGAGCGATTCTTCAGAGACAAGAAGAAGGTTTTATTCATATTTTATGGTTTGGTTGCTCATAAGTGCTTTAGTATATAATCACTATAAAAGAGTAAGTAAATTAAAAGGATAAAAGATCTCATTGTCACTTCCTGGAATAGAGAGACCCGCTGCCAAGAAGAGCAAATAATGAATCCTGGGAGAGTATTTGAGTTCACGTAAGGCTTCACATGTGCACTCAAGGTGCCGACGCTAGTAGACCTTAGACTTATTTGAGTAGAATTTGAATTTAATGTTTTCAGTTGAGGGAGAGTCTAATTATTTTATAAGAGGGGAACAAAGGAAATCTTGGAACTTGTTTGGGAACTCGCCCAGAAAACATTCCTCTGGGGGAACGACACGCTGGGCAGGAATAACCTGACAATCACGCTATTGATCGCCTTGTAATCTTAAAACGTACTTATTTTAGTCTTTAGTTTCAGCCTGAGTAGAGACGGGAGAAATGTTTTTATTGATTACCGTCCGACACATGCAAATGCTGACATGCTGTGGTAGTGGGAACAGCTCCAAGTGGACGGGGCATTGTGTCAGGCAGCTCACCAATCACTTTTCTAAAACAAAAAATTATAGCCACTGGGTGTAATTTGAATAAGGCCGAATGGAGAGTGTGTCAACAACAGCGCAGAGAGTCATGACAGGTTTTCAGAAGAGGATGCAAATATTCAACCAGGATACAGCATGAAGTTAGTGGCTGCTCGTTTGGGTCTGAGACGAGCCCAGATTCAGTGCGGTGAGTTAATGTAATCCCAAACAAACTAGGTACACACACACATATTCAGGGCTGTGGCGCAGTAAACCCCCCCCCCCAAAAAAAAAAGAAGTCATGTGTGGAATATATGAAATATTCTCAACAAAGGCACCTTTTCAGGACGTTGCAGTGTCACAAGTGTCAGATTACAGCTCTGCTAGGATACTGTGTTTAGTGTAAATGACAACACGGACACTGTGACTCTGTCTGACAGCAGCTATAAAAGAGCTTTCGGTTTTTATGTGTTCATAAAAATATAGGGGAGGAATGCTTTAAACCTTTAAACCTTTAAACCCGGCAGCAGGATGCTTTTTTTTTATTTATTTTTTATTGCCTGGACTAGTTATAGGTGGAAAGGTCATAAACTGACCTTGGGAGGAGAGGGAGCATGACTTATCTCACATTTCTCTGACAAGTTGAGTAATGTCATCGGCCAAAACGATGATTAGAAGATACAGCAGTGGAGATGTTTACTGAGGAACAAGTCGTTGCACATACTGTGTGTGGTTTATAGAGAAGACTCATCCTTCTCTCTATCGGCCTGATAACCTGCAGTATACAGAGGAGTATCACTGTAGCGTGAAGAATCAATTAAAAAAATGTGGTTTTAAATATTAAAGACGGAGACAATTTTACTCAACAGATATTCAAAGAGATTATTTTCATTATTAATCACTAAAAATACTTTATAATTTAGCTAATTAAAGACAAAAAATGCCTGTTTTAATTTTCCCGGAAGTCAATATGACATTTTCATTTTTGTCTAACATTTCTAAATCCTGGGCGGCACAGTGGCGAGGTGGTTAGCACTGATGCCTCACAGCGAGAAGGTCACCGGTTCGAATCCATGGGCCGGCTGGCCTTTCTGTGTGGAGTTTGCATGTTCTCCTTGTGTCTGCGTGGGTTCTCTCCGGGTACTCCGGCTTCCTCCCACCTTCCAAAGACATGCTGGTTAGGTTAACTGGTGATTCTAAATTGGCCGTAGGTGTGAGTGTGAATGGTTGTCTGTCTATCTGTTGGCCCTGAGATGGACTGGAGACCTGTCCAGCAGACCCCCGTGACCCTTAACAGGACTAATCGGGTATAGAAGATGAATGAATGAATGAATTTCTAATCCTAAACTTATTCAGTCTACCAGAACATATGAAGTGACAAACTGCAGCTAATAGTTAACGGACATATAGTTAATCAGACACCAAAAGCTGATTAACTTTAATTGTATTTACTGTACAAGAACTTAGTTTTAACCAGGTAACAGGTGTCATTTATTACATAAACTACATAAACTACCACATTAATATGTCCATAAGTAAAAGTAAATCTACTTTGCAGCAGACAGCTGATCTAGGATATATACTGCTCTCTAAAAATAGGCTTTTTTTTAAACTTAAACTTCATCTGTGGTTTTACTGCTTTGCACATTAGCACTGTTAACTTAGTCGTGTTTTAAAATCTGTTCCTCTGTTGCCTCAGGGCCACTTCAGGACGTTTTCTGGTCAATGATTTGCAGCAAGTCACTAATTTTCCGACGCCGTCTACACTTTAACAATCAAAAAAAAAAAAAAACATGATGTATGAGACATTGGACAATAAAAAGAACATGTCCCAATGTTTATTGGGTAACAAAAAGCTGTCTGATGAGGTGCCAGGAAGTTAAAATCAAAACTAAAGAAAACTAAAGAATTCCTACTTCCTTATGTAAGTTACAGCGGCCTTGAGCAAGAAGGAAGCTGAAACACAATCAGTCGACATTACATGTGGATGCACTCAGGAAAAGTTAGTTTACATACAATGGTGTTTTTTTTTTAATGGGTCAGTTGTTACAGTATGTTTATTTAAGTGTGTCAGCTCCAACACTTCGGTCACCACCCTGTCGTTTGGTGTTTTCACAAGGTATCTGAGAAGACACGAAACCCAGTTGGGTATTTATCTCCAGGGAGGGTTTGTTTACTGTTGCCTTTGCTAAAGCCGCACGGACTTGTGACTGCATCCACGACCCAAATATCGCAGAGTAAACAGGAATGAACGAAGAAGTCAACCTGTGTCAGCAACCATTGTCACGCTATATCTCTTTTTAAAAATCTTACCTGTGTCAGCAACCATCGTTTACAGAACAACCGTATAAATTCAACCTGGTGCTGTTCTCTTTCAGTTCAGCTACAAGCAGAAGTATCAGAGCTGATTGCTGTAATTTAAGCTGTAATTTTACCTTTTTGTGAAAGTAAGGTAACTATGTTTGAACTATATACAACAGTTCTGCATTAAATCCCCCTTCGTGACCATTATACTTGTTTAATTGATGTTAAAACAGCGTAAGCGGAGCGGTAATTCAACTGTATGATCATTTTGGAGGACGTGGTGATATTAAACTGTATAAATGACTAAAACTTATTTAGCCTAGCCCCCTGACTACAATGATATTTCAAACAAACAACAAACAAACCTGTCTCATCTTCCGTTTCTTAAACGTCCAGTGTGATGTTATTTTACAGGCGCTAAATGAGTTAGATTTAGACTTTTTAGCAATTTCAGAATAGCAAATAATATTTCCAGCTTGGATTTGAAATGCCGAAAGAGATTACACGTTGCTTTTTAGATCTAATTTAAGCTCATGGCTGAAGTTTGGAAGCTATTTTTAGCAAAAAGTTCCTCGTTTATAGCGATGGGAGACAAATAAACTAGAGAAATGTGAGTATTTTGTCCTTGATTTGCGTTGCTGTTTCACATGTGGATTTTCCTGCTCTTATCTGGAGGATTTTTTTAATTCAAGAAGGGAACATATACTGCATATTTTGCAGGAAAGAAAGGGCAACTTCCTTATGTCTCTCTAACCCCGTGGTGAGGAGGTCAGGAGTCTCGTGTGTTTTGACACACTTATAACACAACTGGGACACTATTTTGATAACAAGGCTGATATTAAATCAATAAACCAATAAATTTATTGTTGATGGCAGACGCACTCAAAACAGTAGTGGACGCGCCAACATTTACATAACATTTATAAAGTAGTTTTCACGTGCACTACAGTAAACTTTCTGATTTAAATGTAAAATAATAATAATAATAATAATAAAATAATAATAACCAATGTGTTGCATCGATTTAAACAGCTTGACCTTAAGGGAATATATGAATATGCTAACACATGAGCTAATGCCAATCTAAAAAAAGAATCTGTTAATAGTTAAAAAAGACATTAGAGAAAAAGTAAACTTTTGCATATCCTAAAATTTTTGCTATTTGTTAAAATAAATAAGTTGAATTAAGTTGTTAACTCTAAACCAGCTAACTTTTTGTAAGGTTGAGTATTATGATGTTAACGGCAGAGAGTGTCTCTCCCGTGAGGAGGCTAACGGGGCGATGTCAGCTCACCAAACTCGGAGTCCGAATTGTCCTCTTGTCGTTTTCTACACATGTTCCGCCTTCACCTCCACCTGTTCGTCCTTAACTCCCAAAACGTCTTTTGTTAAATAAAATTAAAAAAAAAACTCTTAAAATTGTACAAAAACGTAGCTTAAAAACCGAGTTTAAGTCGAGCTCGTGCTCCTCTCAGAGCGCATAGTAACCGATTGAGGAAATCTTTTTCTTCCTTGTAACTAGGCAGTGGCGACACGAGCGCAATTGGAGAGGGATGCGCACCTGCGCGGTCGACCGAAGATTGTTTATTGAAGGAAGAGGACTCACTCCCCAGACCTGTTGATGATGATGATCTGATTTGACCTAATTGTGAACATTTGCCATACAAACACAAAGCCAAAGCGACTTTTGAGGTAGTTTATTTGTTGAATTTGTCATTTATTTCAATTGCTTTTAATGTTTAGCTCAGTCTATTGTGTTTTTAGTGCTCTATTTCACATTATTTTTACTGATTTGATGTTCTTTTTATGTAAAGTGTCTTTGAGTACCTTGAAAAGCGCTTTTAAATAAAATGTATTATTATTATTTATTCAGCAGGTAAGCTGACCTCACAGTGTAGATGTATGTGTCTGTAGGAAGAATGCAAAAAACTTAATGAGTAATCATATGAGTGTTTCAGCAGTTCTGGTTCTTATGTAGTGCGAACCTTAAGTTCTGATTATGATTTATGACTGACATAAAACTGTTCAGCATCTTGGAAATATGACTATTGTTTTCTATCAGCGAGGACTTTGCAAGATGGTTAGAATTTTTAGATTTTATTGGCTCGGTGAGCGCAGTTTGTGCCGATTTAGATATATGCAAAAGAACACATTAATACACTTTCTCAATCTATGTAATTATTTTCTCCAGGGTAAAATTTGTCAACTATAAAACAAATCAACTGCCAAATCATATTTATGCCAGTAAGCCCGTCGATTTAAAGATCTGTAGACTGCCAAACAATAACTGACAGAGTGAGACATCTTCCTTTTAATTTCCCGTCTGACTGCAGCCTTTCCCCATCTCTGCTCCTGATTTGCATTGTTGCCTAAATGGCCCCCTGCTGATAACACAATAACAGGTGCCGCCTTGAAACCACAAAATGACCAATGATCCAAGTAATCCCGGAGTCAAAAGATCAACTCATGAGTTATTTTATTACACTACATATGACAGAGAAAACAACATGTATAAAAAAATAAAGCTAACATCCAAAAACAATGGCGTCCCTCAGGTCCTTGTTGAGCCCAGCATGGATGATACCATTACTGCCCTTTGTCGAAAATGCACTTTGTTTGTTGGCACAACAGAAAATATATATAAAAATGCATATATGTATGACTGGCGTATGATGGAAGTGATGGTAGACTCGAAGTTCATGTGTATGTGTCAAGGCATAAGTTGATTGTGAGATACAGTACAATTACTGTATGTACAGAATCCCAAGAACTAATGTTTTTACCCCTAATACCTAGACTTTAAACAAAGGTTAAGGCCCATGTCCTCTAACCGAGTGGAAAGTGAATGTTTTGGGAAAAGAGATGACATTTCAAGTAGAAAACAAAACAGCACCGTACACGACAAACTGCATGATAACAAGATAAGCCTCCCATGGTGTATTTCTAGTGTGTAAAACTGATCCAAAGGCTCTCTGAGTGTTTTTTTAAGAGCTTCCCAACATAGTTATCCCACAGTCAGCTCCCGAATCTGGGAAGACCTCCAGTCGGGCCAGCCTGCTCTGCTCCAAGGCGATGGCTTCGGCCGAGTGCTTGCATTTCTCTGATCCGCACTGACAGGTGAAGTACTTGCTCTTAATGTCCCAGAAGCGGTCGCCATAGTCGAATCTAAAGACAGAAACAAGTAAGAATAATCAATTATTCTTAATTAAATGATTATTAGAGGGTTAGGACAGTTACAAAAGGGAAAAAAGAGGACGAGTAAAGAAAGGAAATAGGCGGCCTACCCGAGCTCTTGTCCGCTGAGGATGTCTCTGGAGCTGAAGAAGGCGATGCGGGGGAACCTCAGGTCCTGATGCTGCATGAACACGCGGACCGGGATGAGGTTGGGGTCGCACAGGTGGTTGATGAAGCGGCTGATGTTGCCGTAATACCGGGCGTCGATGCAATACACCTCCCCATCCTGCACAGGAAACACAACAGACCAATGAGATATAATAAATAAATAAACTGGTTTTCAAATGCCTGTAGGAACCACATTCATCGGTCCAAACAATGCAGCACATCATGACACAAATCAGTCCCAGATACTGAAGGAATTAAAACTGTTTACCCGTAATGACTATCGTTATGTTTGGAGGAAATAAACGGAGGCTTGTAAGCTGAAGAACACCGTCCCAACCATGAAGCACGGGGGTAGAAGCATCATGTTGTGGTTGCGCTTTGTTACAGTAAACTTCAGAAAATAGATGGCATCAAGATAAGGAAGATTATGTCAATATACTGACAGGAAGTTAAAGCTTGGTCTCAAATATGTCTTCCAAATGGACAATGAGCCTAGCAGAATGGCTTGAGGACAACAAAGCCAAAGGTCTTAGAGTGGCCATAAGTCTTTCATAACTAAACTTGATTCCGCGGCACAGAATTTAAATCCTATTGTAGAATCCAGAAAACACTTTCATCTCAAATTAGGCTGACTGATTTATAAATATGAGCATTTTTATGTGTAGCCTAAGGAAGTAAAAGTAAAACGTCATCTGAATGAGTGTTAAAACATTACCTTAAGGTTCACTGTAAGCTAAAACACAGGCAGGTTGTTTTCTAGCTCAGCAGTTCTGGACTAATGTCTTAGCAATTATTTACTTTGGCAGTTATTTATTACTGGTTGCAGAGGTAGTCTACCGTACACTCTCTCTCTCTCTATCTTATAATATAAAAGAAGCTTCACCTTGTTGTCCAGGTCAAACAGGTACGAGTCGTCTTCTCTGACGTCTGCTTCTGCATCAGAGATCAGCTCGCCAACGTATCTGAGGGTGAACAGTACCGAAGATTCATTTTTAACTTCCTACATTTCACCCAAAAAAATGAATGAATAAATAAAAGGAGCCTTATGTGTGGCAGGTTTCTCTCACTCGCAGATGAAGCTTCCCTGAGGGATGTCCTGCAGAGCTCGGACCCCCCAGCCCATCTTCTCCGTCCTGTAAAGCTGCAGACGGACTCTGGCGGGAAAGATTTTAAATACGAGAGCTAAGAGCCAAAGCCACTGCAGATCAATGATTCACAAGATGTAGAAATATTTGTATTTATATCAAGAGAAGATTTTTTTCCACCCAGAAACAATTCCCGCCCATCATGGATATCTCTTCAAGTGCCACGACTTACTTGATGCCTGCCTGCACCACCCTGTTCTTGCACGATCTATAGCAGGAACACGCCATGTTGCATTCAAATATAAGCGGAGGCTCAATTTTGTTGAACTCCTGAAGCAGCCGCTGGTCCTAGGTAACAGAAAAAAAAAAAAAGAGCACAACAAGGTGAGACTAGAGGAGTGACGGGAGAGGAAAAACTCTGGCTGCGCATGTTAGGCTGTTTTTATATCTCGTCTTCAATAACATCTTTATTCTTTGAGGTTCATTCAGGGAGAGCTGGTTTTAAATTACAATATTTCATTTCACATGGCTAACACGAGAGACACAAACAACCATTCAGCTGTTTATGCTTCTGCGTCAATTTGCATTTTCCCAGAAATGTAACTACGCGCAACAGCGACGCAGACCGCAAGAGCTGTGATTGGTTCTGCTTTGGTATTTCCGCCTGCTTCTCCAGGAAAGCTCTTCTGCGAAATTTCAGCGAAACCTTCAGTCACCATTGTTGAAAGTGAAGCAGGAAGTAGAAACAAAAATTAACCCGACAGGTACGGTGAGACACAGCGCCGACTAGTGTTTGGGCGGCGTTGTTACACAGCCTGGCTGACTGGCTCACACCAGCGCAGGTTGTGCCGATCATGTCCCGCAGAGGTGTAAACTGTGCTTCACATGCATACCTACAGTCAATTTAGAGTCACAGATTAACCTAATGTGCACGTCTTTGTTTGTAGGAGGAAGCTGGAGCGCCAGGAGAAAAGCCATGCAGGAACAGGGACAACATGCAAACTCTGGACAGTAATCAGCCGGCCAGCTTGTTTGAATCCAGAAACTTCTTGATGTGAGGTGTGTTAGGGCTGGCTCCAATACTGCCTGTTTTAAAATCTCGCCTCAAAACCCTTAATTTTTCCTTGATGTTTAGTTCAGTATGACTGCAAAATTTTTGTTTTAAGTCTTCTTGGTTTTTGTGTTTACTGTATGGCATCACAGCTTTCAGTTTCACCTCACTTTAACCAAATTCTGGTCTTGCTTGTAAGCTGATCTACACCAGACATGAAGCTCATCAGCTTATGTTAAGTCATTTTCTCTACATTTCCCTCTCCCTCTGCTGTCTGGGAATAATGATCTTCAGTCTAAGTTTGTGATTTTATATTTTGATGATGTGGCTTTTTTAAACGTGTTTACCTTGTCATACCAGCAGCGGATGCTGAGCTGTCCACAGAGGCAGTTACTAGACGAGCAGTCGTCAGTGCAGCCGCAGTGCTACAGGGAAAAAGACAAAGTTGAGATGCAAAGTTTTCAAAATAAGAGCACGTGAAATCTGACTGCAAAATGAAATCACCTGTAAGTGTGTGATATTGCGGTCTATGTTCATCGCTGACGTCTCGCAGTTTTCCGAAACGTATTTGTAGTCTGAAGGGCAGCCCTCGTCATCCACCGCGTTCACACAGGGGATCGGTACGTTCTCGTAGCCCTGCGCGATGTCACTGGAACACAAAACACGGAGGTAAATCAGAAAGGAGGAACGAAAAAACAGAAAACACAAGCTGTTATTATAACACAAAACCTACCTGCAGATGATTCTTTCTGTGCGGAGCATGCGATTGGTTATTCCTCTTCTTAACTTCCTGTTGATCTGGAGTGACACCCACACAGGTGTGTCGACCCGTGCCAGGGTCAGAGGAGTGTCGCCCTCCCTGTTCATGATATCAATGTCTGCTCCTCTGGACAGGAACAAGCTGCAGAAAGAAAACAGGAACCTTATTTTTTTATTCAAAATCCAAACAGCCACATGTTCATGACTTCCTTTAATAATTATCTTCTACTCACGTGACACAGTCCAAGTATCCCTCTCTGGCAGCGATGTGAAGCGGTGTGTCTCCGTGCATGTTGACGGAGGCCAGGGAACAGCCCGAGTTCAACACCAGCTCCGCTATGTCCACGTTGCCGGCATACGCAGCCCAGTGGAGACACACGTTCAGCTCCTGATGGGGAAGACGGGACTGCTTAAAGTAATAACCTGAAATATTTTCATGCTGCTGCGTCCACTTTGCTGTTTTGAGCTTTACAGTTTTATAATACTTTAAACACGTTCTCATTATCTGAAATCCAGACGTCGATGGTGCAATTAAACGCAGTAATATTAGACTTGCTTGAGAAAAACAGATGAAACCATTACCTCACATGCAGAAAGATAATCAGAATATATTTTAAAGATTTGATTTGATCTATTTTACAAAGATTCCAGCCTCTGAGACTTTATAAAATATGTTTTTAACTGATGATCGGACATAACAAGGCATTTTAAGATAGGATGTTTTTACACTGGAGCACTGCTAAATATTGAACTTGCAATATAGAAGCAACATTTTCCTCTCTCTCCTCCCCTTCCTCACTCATCACACTTGTTAATCTTGACACAATTTAATCTGAGGACGAGCTGTGACTTCTTCTGATCAGTCACATTTGGTCCACGCATACAGGGCTCTATCTGATAGGGCAAACGGTTGCATCCTGAGTGTGATATTTCAAGCAGTCTTGCAATATTCATATCGCCATGATAATGAAAATACAACTCATCAGTCAGCACTTGTTAGAGCAGGACGTTAAAAGACACTCTACAGTTGCAGACCTCTGGACGGCAAAGGAAACCGGGATTCAAAGTGAAACATCAATTCAGACGTCTCTCATCGTCCGGTGGTGCAGTGCAGCGTTATAAGATATTTACCTTATCATTGATGGTGACATCAGCTCCTCGGTTCAGCAGCGCTTTGATCACCTTGACGTGTTTGTGCTCTGCAGCCCAGATGATCGGCGTCCAACCACCGCTGTCCTGTGTCCAACCAACAGAGAGACTCAAAGTCAGACCGCACGCTCCATTTATCCTTCTAATCGTGATTCTGGATCTCTCTCCACACACGTTTCCTTCCGTTACCTGCGCGTTCACGTCCACCTGCCCCGTCTCCAGCAGCATGTTGACGATTTCCAGGTTTCCCAGCTTGGCTGCGTGGTGCAGGCCAGTATATCCGTCCTCCTCCTTGACGAATAATGACATGAGCAAAAACTAAAGCCATATCCATTAAAACCATAAAGGTTCACTTTATATTTCTGGTGTTAAGAGACGCTCACCACGTGATAGACGCAGGCACCGTTCTGGATCAGGTATCGAGCCACCTCAATGTGATTATTGATGATGGCCTCCAGCAGGGGAGTCCTCATGTCCTTGTCCTGGGCATCCACTTGAGCACCAGCCTGTCAGTGCGTTATTAAAAATATACTTTAAACGAAGGGGAGAGACTCCAACAACATCTGTTAAGGCTCAATCTTTATTCAAAATGTAGAGCTGTGAGAATGACTCCACTCAGTCCACAAGGATTTACTGGTTTCTTCTGAAAAATGTGATAAATCATGTGTTGTATTTGTCTTTTTGCAGCCATTTAACAAGTTACGACTACATTAAGTTATATAACAGTGTCTTCAGTGTCTCACCTGCACCAGCATGTAGCAGACTTCCAGGAGACCCCTCTGAGCGGCGGCGTGAAGAGCAGAGCGCCTGTTCTGGGAGTCAGGCTGGTATGTTGGGTCTATGCCCTCCACTGGGACGCAAACATTAACAAACACAGACTTTACAGGCAAATCCCACTCATAGCGATCCATCTGCAAGGTCTGCGTAAATGCTCATCTGACAATGACCACACCCAGGCTTCTGTTGTGCTTATTTAGATGCTAGTATTTAAGGAAAAAACAGAACAGACTGGTCTCAGATTGAGTGACATATTAGCCCTAAAAATCTTGATCTGATAGTTTCTCTTTAAAAATGAAACTTTCCATGTATTATTTCCCCACGTGAGGTAAAAATTATGTGACTTGAAAGGACAGAAACATGGAGGTGGCAAAATAACTAGGTGTTTTCAAAGATAGATGAAGGTGCAACAGATGCTGGTAACAATGTTGGGTCTGTAACAGCCATCTTCTTCTATTAGATTAATTCAGTTCTGTCAATAAAGCTTGGAAAAACTTTCTCCTACATCCCATTACCCCACGTGGGGTAAAGAAAAGGAGGAGGGAGGGAAGAAAAGAAACATGGAGGTAGCAAGTTGTTGAAAAGACGAACGAATCAGGAATTGATGTTGAAAACGTGGCTCTGGTTTGGTCGTCTTCTTCAACTGAGTGAATTCAAATACGACTTTGTCCTAAAGTTATATTGTGATTGCTGTTTTGGGGCGCGTAAATGCGTACATCTTAGCAGATAATTTTAAAATTAAAAAAACAAATAACATGTGTAGATTATTGTCAGTACTTAAGTGGAGCTCATAGTGTGTGTTGCCACTCACTCAGCATGAGCAGGACTCTCTGAACCTCTCCTTGCTTGGCAGCGGGATAGAGCTGACGAGGGTGGAACCTCAGTTTCTTCCTCCTGGTGAATCAAAAGCAAAAAGTTAATCCTGTTTTCCACAGAAAACTACTGAATATCTCTTAGAAAAGCTTAAACAAACCACATCTTTTATGTCACTTGAATCTCTTATTTTGAATCATCAGCTGCTGTCTATCAAGTTTTTATTAAATTTCATTTGAGTTCTTGAGCTGGAGGCCGAAAACACATAATCGCTTCCTACATCTGGTTCACTTTTCACTAATTTAACTTGTCTTAAATTTTAAATCCAGTCTCCAACCTCTCTGTGTCCTGTGTGAGGATGGCTTTCTGCAGCGCCGCCCTGCTGGGCCCAGGTGGAAGTGCGCTGGGGCTGACCGGTTTCCCATTTGGCATACAGAGCGATGGTCCCACGCTGTCCACGCCCTCCTCTGCTGGGGGGACAGTGGCCGCAGTCGCTGCCGGGGCCACAGGCTGCGGAGGCTGCTGCTGCTGCTGCTCCACTGCCGGCGTCACCAGGCCGTGGCTACGCATACGAGCGCTGAAGAGACAGAGAAGAAGATTAAAAAAACACATAGAAACATATTAAAATACGAAATTTCAAATTGTCCTCTTACCTGACCGGCCTTTCAGGCATCTTCCCATCCTTCATCCCTCCCGTGGAGGCCGTGAGGGAGGGCGCCGTGGGGGCAGACGGCGGCAGGGACGGCGTGGTGGTGGAGGAGGCGTACATGGTGACGACGGTCGTGGCGGAGGCCGTGGCCGAGCTGAAGGACGGGATGGTGACTTCCTGGGCCTCGGAGGCGTCTTCGCCGCAGTGGGGACAGAAAAGCATGCCGCCTCCGTTCGCTCTGCTGCGTCCGCTGCCCAGCACCGTCACACAGCCCCGGTGGAAACGGTGGGCGATGCGCTGGTTCGGGCAGCACTCGAGAAACGTGCCCTGAAAGAGGAGAATGAAGTAAGACATCGCAGAGAAGAAAGCGGGACTTCAGGGAGGAAAAAATAAATTATTGAGGAGAAGGACACAGTCAGCAGATGGTTTAAACACTTACTGCTATGCAAAAATATCCACAACCAGGACAGCAGTGGTGTTTGACCATGTGTGAGCGATGGACGTCACAAAGCACCATGAGGGAAACACGACTAGACGGCCGCATGGTTTCTCCTTTAATAGTCCGATTATTGCAAGCACGCAGCTGGAAGACAAGAGAGAAGATTTTATTTGAAAACATCAGGCTGTACAACAATAATTCTTAGTGATGAGTTTATCTGTTAAGACGACCTTGTTGGTTTATCCACATAAACACAGATCTGAACTAATACTGCATGTCTAGGACTAATGACGCTGCTTTATCGTTTCATTTTTGGGTTCACGACAAACGATGTGAGGAGCCAAGTAAATCTTGGTCTTGAATCTTACTTTGACTGTTTGCACCTGCCAGTACCCAACCTCAACACACACACACACCCACCCACCCACACACATCCACCCACACACACACACACACACACAGAGTGAACACAGGGACAAACCTCTCCATTGATGCTCTCAGTGGCCATGCACTGTCTGCTCACACGGTGGCTGGTGCTGTCGACGCGAGGGGCCTCCATCCTGCAGCTGCACAGAGGAAGCTCCTCCAGACGCTCAGTGTCTCCGGCTTCACTTCCCTCTGCAGAGAGGAGTGTTTGATTGACAACTATTATTATTATTATTATTGTTATACTGCATATTTATCAGTCTTAAAATTAATCAGCAAATTGTTCAAACAACCGATTAATAATTTCAGAAAACTTTCATGTAAACATTCTTGTCACTTGTTGTATAATTTACTGTTTGGGATCATTTCACAGATATTATTTTTAAGAGAATCATTTTCAAAGAATCAGTCTATTGATTTTTAAAATAATCCGCAGATTTTGATCTAATTTGCCAAACTTTGGTGTAAAGAAAAGCTCAAAGTTAAGATATTAACTGTGCAGTTTATTATTATCTGATTCTACTTAGAGAAAGATGTTTCTTGATCCTATTTATCTAATAATGATCTAAAAATCAAACCCTAAACATTAACTGTTCACTCTCATACACAACAATGAAAAACTGCAAAAACCCACATTTGAGAAACTTCAATTTTGGCCAATTTGTTTAATAAAATCATAAATCAAATATCAAAAACAGATTTATTTTGATTAAAACTGTCGCCGGACGCTAGCCCAGCAATGTTGTAGCTACAGCTTTTTGGTTTAAAGTAAAAACATGTCATTTTATTATTTTTATTTATGATCCACAGGTTATACCAACAGTACAGTATCCGTCTTACACCTACCAGCATGAGGAGAAAGTGTCAGACTGTCAGCAGCAGCAATGTCCAGAGCACCCAGAGGAACCTCTGTGTACTCCGCAGACCTTCCTGCTGAGGACAAACCAAACATATACAGCAAAAATATGAGCTTTACTTTAGGAATAAAGCTTTTATACAACACAAATAAATACTATTTACTGCTATTATACAGCAACTTTAGCAGACACATTCAGCACTGATTACAGCAGTCTGTGTGGACTTCATCTATCTTATTATTTAATTTTGAATAATGTGTAGGATAAAGTTTTTTTTGTTGATCACATACCATGTAACAGGATTCAGTGTCAGCAGTTAATACCACTCACCTGCCACCGTCTCCGCATCATCCGCCGTGTCTCTCTCTTTGTGCTGATCCGACGGCGGCCATGAAGAGTCCTCGCTCTCGTTTCTACTCTGGACGCGCGTTTCGGACTCCGAACTCTGCGAGGAAGAAATTCAGAATATAGATATATCTGAATGAAAAAAAAATGTTATTTAAGTTCAATTAAGTTTTACCACTATACTCTGTGACACTAAGTGGGTAGGAATGTGGACCACGGCTGTAAGGTTTTAAAGGGTGTCATGTGGAGTTTTTGTCCACTAGCAGCGCTAAAGAGCAACGTTTTCATGTTCACATCACTTTCAGATTATTCTTCATTTGGAAGCAGTACCATGACAAGTAACGTATCAAAGTGATATGCATTTAACACATTTGTCAGGGTGTAAAAATACAAGTCAACTTATTATACGTAAATTTGCTTAAAAGACTCCTCTAATGAGACATCACCTGTGTCAGTATCTTTATATTTTTAGTATTTGTTTTGGAATAAAGAAGTTTTTTAACATGTGAACTGAGGCTGTAACCCATAAAGTCATTATTAAGAAATAAATATAACTACTTTTAGCCCTTACACAGTTTATCTGCTTGCAAGTAGCTATGAAAAGCTAAATCAAAGTTCACCAAATACGTTTCTGATTTGAGCACTTAACCGCAACAGATACATTATAGACACGACACTGAATAATGATAACTACTAACACTATTTTTGGGGTTTTATTCAGAAGCTGGTTTTGGTGTAAAGTTAATGACACGTTTGGCATTTTTCGACACCGTTGTCATGTTTTCCATTTTGGCAAAAAGGGGAAAAAACCTGACAACCTAATCCCTTCCTGGTTGGGTATAGGAAGAGTTTGACTAGTCTAAACAAAAAACAAAACAAAAAAAGAACTGATAATAATCTAACATACTAACAGGCTAGTTGGCTACAGGGGCGTCTATGTGTGTTAACAGGGCTCAGACTCTGCGGCTCAAACTGGTAATGAAGAACCACTCACGTGATCCGACATGTTCATTGGCCCCTCTATGTCCTTAGCTTGCCGCCTCACTTCTCCCCTACCATTTTCCAACTACAAAAGGGAAAACAAGTTTAAAATTGTCTCTCGAACGGAAAAAAACAAACAAACAAGCAGATTATAGATCCTCAAACCTTTTCTGAATCTCGTGAGGACGGACTTGAAACCTGAGTTTTCTCGGCCCCTTCCTCCTCTGACTCGTCAACGAAGCTGTTGCTCTTCGCCGGCGCTGCCTTCGTAACTGTCTCCGTCTTTTTATGGGATAGCTTTTCTTCCTGAGTTTTAAAAGAAATCAAAAAATGTGACAAGATTAGACAACAGGCCACGAGAACAACTGGAGCTATCCTTCAAATCAGGTGTAATCTTACCGCAGTCTTAACATCGTCTGGAATGTTTTCAAACTTCTCAGGTGTGCTGCTTGATGTGTGACCCAGTTTCAGCCTTTTCGCAACTATTGGAAACAAGACGATGCAACGGGAACCGTCATAGGGTTAGTTTTAAATTAAACACAAACGCTCATTCAACTGATATCTGTTCTACAGCTACTAACCAGTTTCAGAGTCAGAGGACGCGGAGGGAGTCACAGATCCAGCTGGTGGCTCAAGCTGACTCGTCTGTTGAACGAAAATAATCAGTGACACAGATAATAACAAAAAAAAAAAAAAAATGAAAACAGAGGAACTTTACTCCTCTCTCTCACCTGCCCTGGCGGGGGCCTGTTCATGGTCTTGCGTGCCCGGTGGATCTTGGGTGGGGCAGGGGAGACGGATGGAGAAGAGGAAGCTGTGGCAGAGGAGGCTGAGGAGGATGAAGGAGCGGGTGAAAGGATGGATTTACTGCTACCAGGACCAGACACGCTCATCTTCGCTCGGCCGGGGGGCACCATTAAAGATGCGGAGGCAGAGGAAGACAAAGACAAGGAAGACGGTGATGGAAGGGACTTTGTTGCATGTCCTGTAAGAAGAGAGATAAATAACGGTAATAATAATTAGTATCACATTGATTATCTTAGTTTAATCTCTAGTCAAGCTAGGTTTGTGCAATTTATTACTGTATTACCAGTAGATTCTGGCTAGGACTGAAGTATTCATGATGCATCGTTGAGACGTTGAGACTTTCCTTAGTATTAACTGTTGACTTCAAGTTTCAGGATCATAAAAGCTCACCCGAGGCACATCAAACCAAAGCCATCTGGATCTGAGTCTCACCTGCGGCAGGTTTGTTCTGTGGGGAAGAGGCAGGCGAACATTTCTCTCCATCCTCTCGAGCTTTGTCCTTTCCAGACAAAACTGACGGCATACCACCCATAGGCTCTGTCTTCTTAGCAGCAGCAGCAGCAGCAGCAGACGTGGTGGGGGAGGCTGCATTATCTGAGGAATATTCAGAGTTTTGCATGAAGTGAAAATTAAACAAGGATTCTGTACATCTGGGTACCTGAAATCCATCATCCGCATAAGCGAGCTGTACACATACCTTCCTTTACATGACTCGGCCCTGCTAGTGACTCTGCTGGTGTTTCTGTGTCATCTTTTTCAGGGGGCTCCTGGAAAATAAAGGAAAACCCCGGTAAATACGTACCCATCAGCGCTACAGACCACGGAAACTACTGATCCACTGCAGTTCACACATCATATCATAACTAATTATATGTGTTGTCCTACTGTTTTCAAAGAGTTAATGCAAGATGTACATATAAAAGTTTAGACTTTAGACCCATGTATGGCAAAAACCTAGAAAACCAGGAGAGTTCTGGCTGAACTGTCCTCCATGCTGGACGATGAGTCCCGCCCCCTGCACGGTGGCCTGGCTGAGCTGAGGAGCAGCTTCAGTGACAGACCGCTTCCCCCTCGATGTGTGAAGGAAAGATTCAGAAGGTCTTTCCTTCCTGCTGCTGTTCGGCTCCACAACGAGCACCCCTAATATGTGTCTGGGCAATATGTCTATCATCTATTCTATCTCTGTCATTTCTGCATGCTGTTGCAAACTGCAATTCCCCCATGGTGGGACAAATAAAGGTTTTCTTATTCTTATTTTTACATACCGTTAAAATGGTAACACATTTGCACCTTTTATGGACAGATTACATGTTTAGAGTTTAGTTTAAACATGCTTAACATGACTTTTTTTTCCTGATGAAGCAATTTATCTGGATGCGTGCTTTGCATCACGGTCCTGCTGAATGGGTGAAAGACCTCTTCATTTTCATATCTGTAACAGACACCAGACGATTCTGCGTTGAGACTGACCGGTGTTTGGAGTTATTCACGGTTCCCTCCACCTTCGCCAAAGCTCCTGATCCAGCTGAACAAAAGCAGCCAAGAGCATAATGCTGCTGCTGCCACCACCGTTGCTTCACGCCTAGAACATGCGTTCATTTTGTTTTTGGTTTCATCAGGTCACAACACATTTTTCAACGTCTGGATACGCGTTTCTGCACAGTTTAACCAGGCTTGGGTGCACTTTTTCATCAGAAAAAAGCTTGCCACCCAGCCTAAGCCACAGATATGCAAAATAAGGGGGGTGGTTGACACATGTGAGGAACAACCAGTACTTGCCACATACAGCTGCAACTTCCACAACCAGTTTTCTGTTTGTTCTCTTTGCAATTTTTTTTTTTTTTCAAGGACGCCCTGTTCTTTATAATGTCACAGCGGTGCTATATGTTCTCCGCTTGTTGATGACGGTTTCACCCGAGCGATACCTTTCAACAATGACATTCTGTGGATGCTTAGAAAGCTCAAGAGGACCTTGCACAAGAACAACGGACATCTACTTTGTGTTTACCAAAACCACTACTGATGAAAACAGACGTGTCTTCACCTAAAAATAAACAATTATCTTATTTCAATTAGCTTATTTTCTCTGAAATGCATCATTTAGGTCTGGAATAGAATTAAATCAGCTGTATATTTTATATTAAAGGTGCTATCACAATGTTCACATCACAAAAGCCAGACGTTTTAACAGGAACTGTTCACAATAACATCCGGAGCAGAGCTTAACTGTGTGGTGTTTCATGAAATATCATAATGCACCTAATCTAAGTATCCAGTCACTAGATATACACATTAATACATTTTGTCTCGCGTTTTTAATGTGTCTATAACTAACAGAATATAGTCTCGTGGACCTGCGGTGAACAGTTTCCGCTTTAGCCTTTCCAAAATAAACCTCACAGCCAATGGCTGATCTTTCCTGCCGCCATCAGTTAATCAACCCATTCATACCCTCTACACACGTTAAAGCACGATCCTCACGACGAAAATGGTGCGTAAATAAAAAGAAATGTCAAGCTAGATTGCTTACATTCTCTGCTTAAGTCTTTTTTTGTTTCTTTTTGTTGCTGGAATAAGTCATTAGTGTAATAGTTTGTCTCAACAGTTGATGTAAGACTGATGCAAAACAAAACAATGAATACAAATGCCTTCAGATATGATAAATGCGAAGTAAAAAGCGTGTAACGGATCAATGAATACATACAATCAACAGCAACATCAGAGGAAGTTCTTTAGTTAACACAAAACTGTTGTAGGCTAACACAGCTAGCAGTGTAGCTCCAGCTTGCAACGAAGAGCTATGCCGGCTAATAAAAACATATGCAGCGGAGCACGCGGCAGCTCCAGTTGCGTTGTGTTGCTAAGAAGGCTGGTGTGCTTAGAGGACAGCGAATAGACGTAAATTTCGTTAGCATGCCATTTTGAGATGTTGTAGGTTTGCTACCTTTGTCGTTGTCTCGGATGCCGACATGTTTCCCAGTGAACGTCGACGTATAACAACGTGCTTGCGTCACCGCGCGAGCCACGCCCACTCCGCCGATTGATTGGGGGAGAGCGCTGATCAGAAATCAGCGTACGTGCTTTGGTTTTACGACCGGGAGTTAAGAGGAGCCTCCGACGAAAACCGATTCAAAGTCAGCTTTAATAAGTGGAGAAGCGTCCTCGGCTTGTGTTTGTTGTCACGGGATGCACTTCCCCCCCCCCCCCACCCCCAGCAAAAAAAAGGCCGAAAAGTAAACAGACATCGAGGTAGTAGCTAGTAACGGCTGTAGGGATGAGCGCACACTGCTGCTTTAGTTAACGGTTGCACTGCTCCATCAAACCCGCGATTTCGTCTTTTAGGAAGCCGTCAAGACATTCAACCGGGGAGGAGACGAAGGTGAGTGACGGGAAAGTTTGATAATGACCGGATAGCTTTCGTTCCGGTGGCTGGCTACTAGCGGACAGCGACCAACAATGTAAATAACCAGCTGTCTTAGCTGTTAGTTGGTGGCTAACGTTAGCTAACAACCGGTCAAGTGGGTTAGCTAGCAGGGCTATAAGGCTGGTGGGAGAAAAAAATCAGTTTTATGATCAGGTTTTCAACCTTGCAATGCTAAAATGCAATCACACCAAACGCCTAAACATAATTAGTTTATTATAGAGTCCGCTAATATATATATAAAAATATCTTATTGTCTTATTTCACGCCCTAAAATGCTAGCTAACCCAACTTTTCAACGTTTAAAGCTGGCGATCTGTGGACAGTGTCGTCTAAATTAGCTTGTGACATGAGACTTGATGTCATCTACTGTCTTAGATGTTATTAATATAACACGTAAGGTAAATACGATGGTGTCTTAGTGTTTATTATGTGTAAATAATAAACTTCCCGTGTTCAATTTGATGAGAAAGATCAGCCACATTCATTCTTATTTCACTTACACACAGCCATCAAGTTGTTATTATATATTTATTGTAGTAAATCGTAAGTTTTTCTTATCAAGATTGTCACCTTGACATACTGGGTTTAAAACATCGTGGTATATTGATCTCAACACAAGTGTCAGTTGCAAAGATCACAGTGCAAATGAGCATTTTACATACTGAACCATATATGTAATCAATGATCTAAAAGATATTGTTTTTACTATTATATATGACAAAGAAAAAAAGCACTTGGCAGCCTGAAATCAGACCGCGTTTGGGATTTTAGGGGTCTAATCTAATCGATTAATCGCAGACTCTGTGTCACTTTTTAAAGTCGGCGACTGAATCCTGTTCGGAGGAATCTACCAAACAAGTGACAACATTGCACATGCCGTTGTTTGGCCTCGTAGCAGTAACACACTCTACAGTTGTTGCATTGTGAGCACCTCCTGTAGCAGTGTGTTTGTTTTTATGAGACGTGCAGCGAGAGCAAATGTGCAAAGTGACATTCTCGCCAACGTGTGTATTCAAAATGCAACATACTCAGAGTGGACAGGAATGAGCCTGAAAAACTGTATTATGTGTTTTCAACTGCTGGGAGCGGACGAAACACCAAAATCTGCATTCTGTTCTCTTTTCTCACGGGCCCACCTCTTTACACTGACAAACATACCAAGTGTATCTGTTTGCTAGTCAGAAATTAAGCACACATTCCTGCTGTGACTTGACTCAAGTTCCCCCCTCGAGCTATGCTACAAATCTTGTTCTGGGTGTGTTCATCGTTTCAATGTTCCTCCTCAGGGATAACAATTTTTCTCCCCCCCCCCGTTGTTTTTGCAACTTTTCATGGTTCCTGACATGACTGTCACTGTCTCTCCTCAGAAAACATGGCGATGGTGTGTTTCCGGTTACCGGGACACGGGGACATGACCCTGAAGCACATGAATTCCCTGAGGTCCCGCCAGCATTTCTGTGACATCACCATCATGGCCAGCAACCACCAGATATTCAGGGGGCACAAGGTGGTGCTGGCTGCCTGCTCTCCCTTCCTGAGGGACCAGTTCCTCCTCAACCCGTCGCCCAAGCTGCAGGTGTGTCGACATTAAATGCTGCCATCATCTCACGCTCGTCACGTCTCTCCTAAAACACCCCCAGTTAAAACAGTTTCGTGTTTCCCCGTTTCCGCATTTCTATCCAGGTGTCAATGCTGTATAGCTCCGCAGTGGTGTACGATCTGCTTCAGTCCTGCTACACTGGCGTGCTGCAGTTCAACCCGGAGGAGATTGTCAACTATCTTACTGCTGCCAGCTACCTTCAGATGGAGCACATAGTGGAGCGTTGTAGAGGAGCGCTGGAGAAATACGTTCAGCTGAAGAGCCCTGAGCCATCGAAGGTCGGTCTGATAGAGCAGCCGTTCTCAAGTGAACATCTGTTTGTACACACAGTAACACGTTCTGTGCTGCACATCTCATAGGTTTTGATCAATCCTACCTCCTCATTTCTTCCTCTAGACTACTGCAGAGGGGGGTGAGACCAGACCAGTGATCGTCAGTGGCAGCATTCAGTCGGGCGCATCGCCTCCCTCCCACAGCCCCGTAATACGCTCGGTCGAGGAGATCAACGGCAATGCGTCCGCTCAGGGCGGCAGCCAGCACCAAGATGACGGTCTGGTGCTGGATGAACGGTGCATTAAGGTATTTTTTTTTTAGCTAATAAAACATTAGATTGTTATTGCAGATATTCTACAGATTAGTTAAGGCCACAGACACTTGATTAAAACCTTAATTGCGTCACAGGTTCATGGGTCAGATGAGGACGACGAGGCCAGACAGGAGGACTACGACGTGTTCAGAGTGTACATCTCTGAAGAAGAGCAGATTAACCGAGACAAAGAGGAGGAGAGAGGAGCTCCGCCTGATGGACCTCAGGATGCTTCTTACCCAGAGGCAGAAGGAGTCGTGATCACAGGGGAGGGCGGCGAATACGACTTGAATCAAGCCGAAGATCTCCGTTCCGGACATTCACCCGAGTCGCTCCACGTTTTGAGGCGCAGACTGTCTGAATCTAAAATCGGCCGGGGCCGAGGGAGGGGCAGAGGCAGGGGGTTCAAGAGGAGAAGGTGGGTGTCGTCGCAGGAGAAAAGACCTTCCGCCATTACTCACCAAGATTTGTGGTACCTTTCATCTGCTGGATTGGGAGGGAGTTTCGGACTGGACTACAGCCAAGAAGGGCTTAAGGCAGCTGGAAGTTACGTTTCAGTTGAACTCCCTCAGTTAGACTTCAGTATGGGCGACGCTCAGGGGGAAAGGGTGTCACCAATGGCAGCTAACAGTCTGAACCAGTTCTCCTTGGACGAGTCTAGTTGTGGTGCCGGTGAAGGGAGTTCAGGGTTGACAACTGTCGGAACAAACGAGGGCGGGGATGAGTCCGTCGCTGTGGTGGGGTCTACTTCCAGTGTAGCTGGTCCTGTGATCTGCGAGCACTGCGGCATGACTTTCCCTTCACCGCAGTCCCTGGCCATCCACTCCCGCTCCACTCACCTGCTGTACGCCTGCCCCTGCTGCGGCAAACACTTCCAGCACGCTGCCAACCTCAACAGGCACATGGCCGTGCACCGAGGGGCCGGCAAGACGCACCAGTGCCCCCTGTGCTACAAGACTTTCACCCAGAAATCCACGCTGATAGACCACATGAACCTCCACAGTGGCGAGCGGCCGCACCGGTGCGCGTACTGCCACGCCCGCTTCGCCCACAAGCCGGCCTTGCGGCGCCACCTGAAGGAACAGCACGGGAAAACCACGGGGCAGAACTCCCTGCACGAGCAGGAGGAGAGGGAGAGAGAAAGAGGAGCTGCTGGAAGAATACGAGAGGAAGACCAGGAATGTCTGGTTACTGAACAAGCGTCGTAGGACAAATCGGAAAAGACGTTAATAAAGCGTCTGCAGCTCTTCAGGCTCCACAGCTACATGTGGACGTGCTGCCTCGTGATCAGTCTGTTGGGTCGCAGAGATTTAAAAAAAAATGACTGATGCCTTTAGATTCTCTCACTGCCAAACAAAGGCCATTTCACAATTCAGCGTAGTGTATAATGAACGATGAGTAGATTTAAATCGAGTGTGATGTTCGGCCTTTTTCATCTCTAACCGTGATTCAGTTTAAACAGTAGGAGGACCCTAAAACCAAAGCAGCTAGATTACATTTAGGTTATTTACTCCTGTGCTTTTCCTGCTGTGTCAGGTGTCCTGACAAAAAGACTGTTGAGTTTAATGTCTTTGATAGCTTGACTTAATATGTAGTGCGTTCATTACATTTACTGACCACAAGAGAATTGAGTGTAAATAAAACCGTTGGAAACTGTCATCTGTCTCCATCTACTGGAATATTAGTTCTCCACTTCTGACGCATCTCTGGATCTGTGGTAGCAGTTTTGGTGCTGCACTTACAAAAAAGGTCATTACCCAATACACATAATACAAACACACAGTGTCCACCTTATAAAACTGATACTTCTTTACCTCTTTAATGTAAATAAACGTCCTAGAGGAACACTTCAGGATTAGATCTAATGTGTTTACCACTGACATTAACCTTCAATTGTATTTAATTTGGCGAAACAAGAACTTTGTGCAAAACCTGCTTCAACAGTTTGAAGTGTTTTTGTGTTTTTCTAGTTACTTTTCTTCTGATAATTGAAATTATAGTCCGGTGTTTTGCGTTTCTTTTTCACATGTATAATTAGGAAAATGTTGACATTCAAGGATATTGTCTAAAAGATGTTTTTGGACCTACATACTGATCAAGAATCAGTTAATTACACTTTTAAAATACCTTTTGTGCTCTTAATTCTCTTTATCCTACGGATCGATACTTAAATTACCAGTGCAGTGCAGTTGCTCATGTAATTTAAAATGTGAATTCATAAATTTCTGACTACTGTCTGTAGCTGTGAATTGACTCGTACTCTCACTCAAAGATTAAAAAAAACAACAAGAACAGTATTTATTGAGCTCAACAAAACAAATCTCTCGCTTCACAAGCAAAGCTGCCACACACAGCATCACATCTAAGCCATGTTAACAACGTTCATCGGGTCCAAAATGCAACAAAAATGTATTTTCTACTTAAGAAGCAGCCAAACAGGTTATTAAAACAAAACAAAAACTTGGAAGCGGTTTCCTCACAGGAAATCTTCACTGTACACCACTTGGTTCCTCTTGTCCCTGTAGGAGCCCTTCGTGCTGTTCTGCACCGCTGTGAAAGAGAGCGAAAGTTAGCCCACGCCGTGCGGACGGACGCGCAGGAGGTCTGATCGGTGTCTAAACAAACGACAAGAGCGGCGCGTTTTACCCAGTGAAGCCCACACGGACTTTCCCGTGGCGGCGTCCAGCATGGGCTGCTTCCTGGCGATGCTGACTTTGATGTGGATGTCTCCCACCGTGCTTCCATTCAGCTGAGAGACAGGAACAGCGAGACGAGTTTAGACTATAGGTTGGCATTGTATGTGCACAAAACTACAGCGTGTCTAAAACTAAAAGACTGGACAGATTTTATTGCCGTTTCTCTAGTTAGATGGTTCTTAACCTTGGTTATGGCAATTAATTACTACATAATTATAATAATAGCATAGGAGATCCTGAACTTAAATTCTTGGAAACCAAAATTTCAGTCATTTCTACATTTGTCAGGAAATAAAAGAAAACAATTAGGAGTAAATTATTTAATTATGTAAATTATTTCACATCCGTAAATAATTTTCTGTTTTTGAACAACTACAAGAAAGTAAATATATAGCATTTTGTGGATATTAAATAACTGGAAAAAAGTCTGTCTTCTTCTATATATATTTGTGCTACAGCTGTGCTATTTCTGTAAACACACATTAAATTCTAATGATAAATTAAGTCCTGAATTACATGCATGTTGTGTCGTTTCTTTGTCTATTTATATAATAGTCAGTTTATTGATATCTAGCAAAAGCACCCACCTCAGCTACCGCCTGATCTGCAGACTCCATTTTCTCAAACGTGATGAAAGCGCAACTGGTAAAAGAGAAACAGGAAACATAAGCAGGAGGGGGAACAGTATCGTATTGAATCACACTGTGGATAGCTGTATTGTTGCAGGGATGATCTGAGCAACAGGCAGAAGTCCCCACAGCTTTGTTCTAATGGCTTCATACTTGCGTGGGTTGTCCATGGAGAGATCGATTATGTTTCCATGTTGAGCGAAAGCGGCGCGTAGGCTGTCCTCGACGAGCCCGGAGCCGTAAACGTACACCGTGTTCCCCTTTCGCACGCCCCTGCGCTCTGGGTACGAGTCTGACCCTGAACATTAAGACAAAGGAGGCGGCAATAAATATAAAACATCCCCCAGCAACATCTAAAACAATTAACTACGACAAAATGGATAGCAGATGGTGAGTAACTTCATTAACAGAGCCATTAAAGAAATTCTGGAGGCATATGACACAATGTTAGTTCACAGTAATTTCAAGAACAGGATGCTATTAAAGAAAGTCATCCACAAAACATAGTGACTCACGTCTGAAAGGCCCATCTCTGTCTCTGTCTCTTTCTCTCTCTCTGTCCCGTTCTCGATCCCTGTCTCTGCTCCGGTCCCTCTCTCTTTCTCGCTCCCGGTCCTTTTCTCTGTCCCTGCCTCTGTCTCGATCCCTCTCCCGGTCCCTCTCTCTGTCTCTGTCCCTCTCCCGTTCTCTGTCCACATCTCGGTCACGCTCTCGCTCCCTGTCTCTGTCTCTGTCCACGTCACGGCTGGATGACATGCTGCCGCCGCCGTCGCCGCCGCCGCCGCCGCCACCGCCGCCGTCGTCCTCGTCCCGGTATCGGTCACTTGAACTGACGAAGCTACAAGGGCACATACGGGAAATATTTTAAAACCACAAATAATCACTGTCAGTATATTAAACATGACGATTTGCTGGTTTCAGACATTACCTCTCATACAGAGATTTCCTTTGGGATCTCTTTCCAGACTAAAGGAAACACAAAAATGGGATGACACCAGAATAATTGGTTCTGACTCATTGATTAGGAAAAACTAACTTGAATGAATATTTTCATGTTTTTATCCTGTTCAACCTCCCCTATACCTCAGGTTGGTCATCATCAGTAGAGACACTCCTCTGGAATGGTAAGAAAGCAGGAACTGGGCCTTTTTCAGGGTCCTGTGACAGACAAACAACAGACACACGAACAAACAAAACAAAGCAGTAAACATGTTTAACTGAGCAGCTGTCGCTTACAAACTAAGCACACGCTTCATTCCACAACATGACTACAAGTCCATCGCCTGCAAACACCAAATATAACTTTGAGGGTTATTAGCCTTTCAGTATGTTTAATGACAGCCCACCTTCAGTTTGATCTCCAGCATTCTGGAGCGTTTAAAGCCCGAGTTCTTGTTTTCTGATTTAATGGCGCTGATGGCCCCCGACTTGATGAGCATCTTCGCTTGCTCCGTCGCAGTTGCAGTGTCGACGACAGGCTGGTCCGACAGCGCTGAAAGCAGAAGTAAATAAAGGCATATCCAGTGGCAACATGAATAAAGGCGGTCTGATGCAGACTTCAACAAGCAGAATATTTATACTTTGACTGGTGTAAAACTTTTAAACTTCAAAGTTTAAGTGATCAAGTAGAAGACTTGATTGTTTTAAACAGTGGGGATGCTTATAGTGAGGAAACACAGTTGTATTTTTGTCAACACAAATGTTTACGTATAGTATATACACTACACTAGTTTAGAGTGAATCAAATGGACTTACTTCGTTTTAAACCACTCTGGTTCGTCTGGTTAGTTGAACTCTGCTTCTTCAAGGCAAGCAGTGCCTTTTTCTGAAAAGACAAGAGTTACTAAGACTAATTATACAAAGTCCTTTAAGATCACTACTGGACTTGCCATGAAAACAAATGCCTTACTGTTCAGCCCTTTGCTGAAAACGTTTACACTTCAAAGTTACCATGCTACGAATGAATGCAAAAGCTACTTACCTTTTTCTTGAGTTTAGCATATTTCTTTTGCAAAGCCTCCTCCTCCTCCGTCAGTGAACTTGGAAATGCCACCATTATGGCAACGGCTAAAACTGAGACAACAACATACACGTTTGCAAATAAATAAAAATAAAGTTTATTTTAGCGCCGCCAGCTAGTTAGCCAATTAGTTAGCTAGCCAAAAGCAAAACACGACTTTCTTTCGAGAGAATACATATATCTCATTCAAGCCAGACGAGAAACTACAAGCACTGCAGAAAAATAAAACGCAAACAGCCTCTTGCAGCCACACTTATCACTGTTTAATGTTAAATATAATACATTTCATTCACTTACCAAAAATTGAACGGTGGCGACCACCGCCGAGCTCAACAACAACAGCGGCGCGCAGATATGACGTAACATCTGACGGCGACGTTTTGCAAATGTTAGCAAAAGAAAATCAAGAAAACACTCAAACGGCCTCTTTTCTGAAATAAAACAATAACCTACGATATCGTAGACTTTTTGAAAATCATTGTAAAAACGGGTGACTCTTTTACAGTTTTCTTTTTTATTTTGTGTCCGCTAAATTAGTTTTGTTGGCCACTTCCGCTTGTCAGTTTTAGCAACTTCCGAGGCGACAGCAGCAACTGTTTGGTGGCAACTTTTAGCTTTCAGTTCCGAGAGGGGGCATGGAAAGAATTAGTAAGTTATGGAGTTATTAAATGTCAATGCAGTCGTCGTAAATATTCATGTGCACTTGTGATAGGTTTCATTTTGCTAACACGCTTCACGCTGCTTGTGATGATGTGGCTAACAGAGTTGTGAATCAGTGCTTCATTCTGCAGCCTCATGGCTTATTGATTTAATATTTAGCTAATTGGGCATTAACTAAAAACATCTGTGTGTCTTGGAGGTAGATAAAGAAGATGATTTAGCATGTGTTCACAGGCTACTTCCTGGCTACGACTTGCATGCATGGATATGGACGAGCTTCATTGTGTTTGTTTAGTCCATTCAGACTCTTTGTGTGTTGTTGCACTGCAGATGTGCCCCCCGCGGGCCCCACGGACCTGCCGCTGTCCCTGCTGGGGATGGGATGCTCCGGCAGGTTTGAACTCATCACACACACCCTTCCCGATCAGCCTTTACCCCCACAGAGCACGGTTAGTAAGGGACACGGGGAATGTGGACATTTTTGTAGAGGAGTAAAACCATGAAATGTCAGAAAATTTACAATTTTTACAAGTGCTACTTGTATATGACTTAGTGTATAGCTTTGCTCCACACTGAACCTGAGTATGTCTGTTTTGCATGTTCAGAAAATATCATAACATTGACATTAATGTATGCAAAATTTGTCCTTACACACTGACGAAATATGTTTTAACATCTTATAGTTTTGTTAAAAGCTTTAAGTTTTGTTGATTTCTTGTGTTTTATTTCCAGTATATTTCTGATCCTATGTTTACCCACACAGCTCCCCCATGGTCTTCCACCCACGAGCCTGAACCTGGAGACAGAAGTAGAGAAGCAGTTTTTACAGGACCCCGCCTGGCTTCCTATACACGACACAGACTTCGCCTTTCAGAAGTTTCTCAAGTACGTGCAAGACTGTTGATTATTTTGTCTAAAGGGACGATATAAATCAGTATACCGGATATATATTTGAAGAAGATGTCAACATTGTGTTTTGTCTTCACCAGGGTAACTAAGAGAAAGGTAAACGCTGACTCTCTGCTCAATTGCACTCCGTCTCCTCTTCATTCGGGGCTCTCTGTCGTCAGAGATCCGACCACAGGAATGCTGCTAGACTTCACCGAAGTAAATACGTCCGAATCGCAACACTGCAGCTGCTTTTATACTCACTTTAAGCATACAAATTATTGAACTGGTGCCTGGTGTCCATCATGTTTGCTGAAGAAAACGGTCCTTCTTTAATTTACCTCTAGGTGTTAATGGAGAACACAGGCCTTTCAGCAAAGAACTCGCTGTCATTGCAACGCCAGCCTGGACCTCCTTCAGAGAGCCTTCGGGGAAGCAACACCAACTACCCCTTCCTCCCTGGTAAGACTCATTCATGCAAACCATTTTAGTAATTTATGCAAATTTAATTTTGTTCACATGTTTTGAAATCTTTCTTTATACAGGAGGGATGGAGGAACTGACTCTAGACCAAATCAAGACGAAATCCGAGCTGGAGGAGGACATAGACTTTGAGAATGGTGATTATTATCTTTTTGCATTACAAAACAATGCAAAAACTTGTGTTGTTATTTTAACTTCAAGGTTTATTTGTCATTTTCCTCTCTTAGATTTACTGAAAGTTCCCCCTGGACTAAAAGCTGGGATGGACTTTACTGACAAAGGTAAGACATTATACTTTCATACATGTAAAAAGAAAAGAGTCTAGCATGGTTTCAATTACAATTATTTAACACGTTTCTCTTTTTTAAATGGGTATCTTGAAGATGCCAAAATAGCAAAGGCAGAGGTCAACCTCATGTCCCTCCTGTCCACACTGGAAGACATCGCAGATTTGCAGCCTGAGGCAGAAGAGAAGGAGGAAGAGAAAGGACGTGAAGAAGCCCCAAAACTGCCCAGAACAAACAGCCTCGAAGACTTGGGCATTAAGGTATATCAGTAATTTAATATATCTGATAAAGTACATCTGTTCAGTTTAAAAATCCAACAGTGATTGGTCAATATTAACATAATATTACTGTTGGTTGGTGTTAATTTTGCAGACTGAAATAATCCCAACATAATGCATCCCGGCCTCTTTTTATAACCTAAATTCCAGCTGTCTCGTCACCTCTGGTTAAACACAAACACTTCTGAAATTCTATTCTCCTCCTCTTTCCCCAGGATGCTGTGTCATCCTCGTCTCCCACGGAGAAGGGAAAAGATGAGAAATCAGCACCAAAAGAGAAGCCAGTGGAAAATAAGAAGTGGGCCATCCCTGTGGACATAGCGTCACCCTGTGATGATTTCTATAAACGCATCCCAAACCCGGCTTTCAAGGTGGGGCATCATCCCGTTAGCCCAAAATATGATGCATGTTTGTTTGCTAAATGTCAGACCTCTCTCCTTGTGTAAATGTGATGAATCATGGAGTGATTCATCACATTTACACAAGGTGGTAGCTGATCTGTCGGTGGTAGCTGATCTGTCTCCCCTCTGCTTCAGTGGCCGTTTGAGCTGGACGTTTTCCAGAAGCAGGCTGTGCTGAGGCTGGAGGCTCACGACTCGGTGTTTGTAGCCGCGCACACATCAGCTGGCAAAACAGTGGTGGCCGAGTACGCCATCGCCCTCTCACAGAAACACATGACAAGGTGTGTATTCGTTCGTATGACTTCATTCCTTCTGGACTCCATGTTTGTGCGGCTGTGGAACGAGCTAAACACACTTCTAATGCAAGATGAAGGCAGCTGCTAGCTTAGTCTTTAGACAGCTGTTAGCTTAGGTTTTAAAGATGGAAGGGAAGTTGAAAGCAGTTAGTGTTAATGTTAGTTAAATGCTTTTTAAAACTTTATTTACACTCTCTCTTATGCCAAGAAGAAATAAAAATCATTAAAACACAGTAGCAACTCCTTACAGGAAGTAGAAAACAGAAATTCAGCTATTAATCTACTCGCATTAACAAAAGAGAAAACAATTGGCATAACAATAAAGTAGCAGTTACTTTTTGTTAGCAACTCATTAGCCACAGTCAGCTGGGATTAGCTTGATTAGCAGCAGTAATGTATGACAATCAGTGGTGAAACTAGGTTCTGGTCTAGTCCAAACTATGGGGCCCCTAGGAGGGGGATTTGTGGAGTATTGTTGATGCACAGTAGGGCCTTCATAGGTTTAAAGGAGGTGTATTGTTGTCATTTAGAAATAAGCCAATAGGTAGCCAAAACAAAACAAAACAAAACAAAACAAAATGGCGGCTCTGACAGTCTTCTTTAAACGGTAACTGTTTCTGTAACTGTAGCAGTCTGGGTTGCTAGGCAACACAAATCAACTGAAGGTGAACACAACCTGTATCCATGGCAGCTCTTCAATAAGTTACTCGACCACTGGGTGGCGCCAGAGTCACATACGTTTGCCTTCAAGTATTAAATAAACTAAAGTGAAGTTAATTTTCTCTCTGAAAGACTTAAAAAAAGAAAGTTAATGGTTTAGTTTTCTGTTATTTAGTCTGGTTAGTTAATCAGATAAATGAATTGTTTTCTGAAACAAAAATAGATCTAGATAGGTATAGGTATAGGTATAGATTAGAAATATAATTAAATCCCATGAAGTCATATAGATTTATTTTCTCATTACAGATAAAATTAGAATATTTATCACACCTAGTATTATTTATTTGTTTATGTTTTTTAAAAAATATGAAAATAAAGAAGAAACAGAGTAGAAGAAAATTGTATTTGGTGATCATACACTATGGCTGTCATTCAGCTTTACGTTTTTTAAAATTTTTTATATATAATCTTGTAAACTGTATCGTCTCCCTGAAGTGTAAGAAGATCTTTTTCTTAATTACACCTTTATCTCACTTCAGCCAGAGAGTTTAAAACACTGAAGACTTACAAATAACTACGTAAATTAATAAATCTTCTAGATGTCCAATTTTAAGGATTATAACTTGTATAATAATTTGGTATCATACAAAATTAGACATTAGAAAGGGTTTTCTAATGTCTTATCAGTTTGAAACACTCATAGTTTGTCTCTCTCTGGTGTTTCTGAATAGGACCATCTACACGTCTCCTATCAAGGCTCTGTCCAATCAGAAGTTCAGAGACTTTAAAAACACGTTTGGCGATGTCGGACTCCTGACGGGCGACGTCCAGCTCAGTCCTGAATCTTCCTGTCTCATCATGACGACTGAGATCCTCAGGTTCGTGCACTTTTTTTGTTTTAAATGTGATATTCATGAATTAGTAATGTCTTTATATTAATTTCTCTCGCTCCCTGTTCTCAGGTCGATGCTTTACAACGGCTCGGAGGTCATCAGAGACTTGGAGTGGGTGATCTTCGACGAGGTCCACTACATCAACGACGCCGAGGTCAGGAAACGTCCACACAGGTTTCTTTTCCACTTATTTGATTTGCTCATGAAATCAAGAATAATTGATTTTCCTCTTCCACTTTGCGTCTGCTTGATTTCCTCAGAGAGGGGTTGTGTGGGAGGAGGTTTTGATCATGCTTCCTGATCACGTCAGTATCATTCTCCTGAGCGCCACGGTGCCGAATGCTCTGGAGTTTAGCGAGTGGATCGGGTAGGTATCAGCCAAAAACACTCACTTAGATGTCTATTCCCATACAGAACTGATAAACATCAACTGTGTTTATTCATTTTTAGCCGTATTAAGAAGAGGCACATTTATGTGATCAGCACAATGAAGAGACCCGTACCCTTGGAGCATTATCTCTACACTGGAAACAGCACAAAGACTCAGAAAGAGATGTTTCTGCTGCTGGACGCTGCAGGAAACTTCCTCACTAAAGGGTACAACTTTGCTTTGTGGCACTTCACTAGGGTATCTTTAACTGTTTCTCATAAAGTTGTGTTCCTCGTTCAGGTACTACGCAGCCGTCGATGCCAAGAAGGAGCGCACCAGTAAACACGCCCAATCATTTGGCACAAAAAACACCTCACACACTTCAGCCAGTCAGGTAAACTCCCCTTTGTCACCTCACTGCTTTTTGGTTTCCCTGACACCAGATTTTTGTTTCTTCTCCTCATCCTTATTGGTTTTTTTTTTTTTTCACCTCCAGGATCGAACGGTGTGGCTCACCCTCCTGCACTTCCTGTCCCAGCGGCAGCAGACCCCGGTGGTTGCGTTCACCTTCTCCCGAACGCGCTGCGATGAGAACGCCCGCTCGCTGGACTCCATGGACCTGACGTCCTCCAAGGAGAAGGCAGAGATCCACTCCTTCTTCCAGAAGAGCCTGAGTCGCCTCCGAGGAGGAGATCGAAAGCTGCCTCAGGTAAAAAATCAGCCGGCTCTCCTCAGACTGTAAAATGATTTCTAAAGCATTGAGTTCTTCTTTTTTTATGAATATTTACTTATCTGTATTCATCAGGGGTAAAAAGAAAGTGTGTATGTGGGGTATGCACCGATCAGCCACAACATTAAAACCACTGACAGGAGAAGTAAATAACATTGACCATCTTGTGACAATTCAGTGTTCTGCTGGGAAACTTTTGGACCTGACATTCATTCATGTGGATGTTACTTAGACATGTAGCACCCACCTAGACCAGACCAGACACTCCCATCCCATAGCAATGACACTCCTTGATGGCAGCAGCCATCCCCAGCAGGATGCAGCCTGACACAGGCACACACACAAAAACAGTTTAGGAACAACTCAAAAAGACATAAAAGAACAGCACAAGGTGTTGACCTGGCCTCCAAATTCACTAGATCCCAAACTGATCAAGTATCTGTGGGATGATCCACAGAGGCCCCAAAGACCCCCGTACTAACAACATTCGGTTATCAGACACCACAGGACACCCTCAAAAGGCCCATGTCCATTCTCTGATGAGTCTGTTTTGGAGGCACAAGGGAGACCTACACAATATTAGGAATGTGGTCATAATATTATGCCTGATCAGTGTATTTGTGGCACCAGTGAAACTATGTGCAGCAGTTTCCTTCCTCGTTCTAGTTTCTCCAAATAGGAAACTTTATTTTATATGAGCTGTGATAACCATATGTAAAAGAGTAGGACACAGTAATTCAGCTTCAGACTTATTTTTAGATCTTGCTCATGAGGGACCTGTTGAAGAGGGGAATCGCCGTCCATCACAGCGGGATCCTGCCCATCCTGAAGGAAGTCATAGAGATGCTTTTCTCCCGAGGTTTCGTGAAGGTGAGTCTGACGGGAAAATGAAAAGACACCACAGCTGTTAAAGTTTTATTTTTTTAAAAGCAAATGTGAGGTTTTCCTACTTGATTTGGAAATACAACCGTCACCAACGTCTCCCCTTCGTCTCCCAGGTGCTGTTTGCCACCGAGACGTTTGCGATGGGGGTGAACATGCCCGCGCGGACCGTGGTATTTGACAGCATCAGGAAACACGACGGGACCGGCTTTAGGAACCTCCTGCCAGGTTTGACGCTCTCTTGTCATCTGAACCAACTTCAGTTATTCTCTTTCATCTCAGGGGAAGGAAAAACAGCAGCATCTTGGTTTTTCTTTCTGTTTCAGGGGAGTACATTCAGATGGCGGGCAGAGCTGGCAGGCGAGGGCTGGACGCCACAGGCACCGTCATCATTCTGTGTAAGGCCGGCGTCCACGAGATGGCCGACCTGCACGTCATGATGCTGGTGAGGCTTTCAGAAAGAAGCGCTTTAGTTTTCCCCGTGAGGTTTTTCTATAACGTTCAGTCTCCTGGTAACGGCTCTAGATTATTTTGGCTGTGATTCAAGGCAAGGTGTTGCACGCTGAGTTATTCGTTTAACATTTAATTACACAGCTGAGTGGGCTACTTCATCTCGGTCTCCCTCTGTGGCGGTTTGGAAAGAAATGTTTTGATTTCTCTTTGCTGTTAAACACAAATAATTTGTATGTTTGTATGTTGTTATAAAATGATTTTATGTCTTTGCTGCAGGCTTTTCAAGACGTTACAGACAAGAATATTGATTTTCAAGAGTTACATACAGTGCAGGACGGGGAGGATTTACTGTATACTTACCTAAAAATAGCCAGTCAGCCTCGTAGACAAACTCCTTCCATTGTTGTTCCTGTCTGCGTCATGGCTCGCACAGTATCGAAACTCTTACCAACAGCTAGAGAGAGACAAATTTCCGTAAAGAGAAGCTGCAACAGACAGGAAACATTAATCAGATTGTTTATTAATGCACGTAACTGTCAGTTGCAGGATGTTGCAGGATTGATTATGTCAGGTTTCTCTTATCTTTCCTCTTATCTCCTCTCTGTCTGGCTCAGGGTAAACCCACCGTCCTCCAGTCGCAGTTCAGACTCACCTACACCATGATCCTCAACCTGCTGCGAGTCGAAGCGCTCCGCGTGACGGACATGATGAGGAGGAGCTTCTCTGAAAGCCACAGGGACACTCAGGTAGTAAACATCCTTAAAACGTGAGGGTGCAGCCGCGTTCTTATCTTTCTTGAGTCAGCTGAAATGTCTTCTCGCTGCAGGCCCATGAGAAGAGGATCAGCCAGCTGAAGCAGATGGTGTCCTCTCTGCCTCCTCTGGACACAGACGGTCAGCTGTCCGACCTGTTGCCTTACTACCACACCGTGACCGAGCTACGAACCACTACAGAAGCGCTCCAGGTAGGACGCGTACACAAAAAGCGACAAAAACCTTTAATCAGCTGCGTGTTTGTCTTCACACATGTCCTCGCTGCTTATTCTTTGTCAGCGTGCCATTATGGAGTCTGTGAACGGACTGAAGGCTTTGTCCATGGGTCGAGTTGTCGTGGTCAATAACAAACAGCATCTCAACGCCTTGGGAGTTATTCTGCAGGTAGGTGTGTCTTTGCTTTCGTGATAAATAGAAGAACATAAAAATCATCAGCGTTGGATTATCTCTAAATAAGTAAAACTTCATATGCAACAAGACTATTTCTCTTTTTTTTTTGGACTGTTTTTCTCACCACTCAGTCAGGCAACAGTATGAGAGCTGTATGTGCTGACAAAGTTCAACTTCCTGTACTTGACCAATCCACCAGTCTGCAGTTCGCCGTTATCTGAGAGTCAGTGAGCGCCTGTGGCCCTAGTTTGGTGGTGTTTCCTGCACTGTTGACTCTGATCAGACCCATTTCTGCAGCTTTCCAGACAGTTCAGGGTGTTAAATCAGAGAGATCACTCTGATAAGTTGATCAACACAGAGAACCAGACCACAAGAAAAAAAGACACAAGTGACAAAAGTAAACTAAACTAATTTATAGAGCATCTTTATTTCATTTCATTTGATTTCTTTATTTTATTTCCGACTTCCTCAACCCATTGACTTTTTTTGGATAGTTGATCTGGAGTCTCTCCATTGGGAACTAATTATGCCCCGGCAAAGATCTGACGTGCCAATTAATCGTTTGGTTGGGCTTTTTGCTGCTATGCACAAAAGAGTAACAGCGTAGCAGTCACATACGTCGTCTGAATAACTGCATTGTCCGGTTGTGTGCAGAGGTATCTTTTTCTCAGCTACCAGTTGACCTTTTGCTGTGATCTTTGCGGTGTGTTCAAGTGCAACTTTTTGGTCCAGACACAATCAATCAATCTTTATTTATGAAGCCAAAGTGCTGTACACAGACATGAGAATATATAAGACAAATAGAAGAATGAGAAACCAGATTAAAATCATAAAACAATCAATAAGAACCAACATCTCAAACTGAGTTAAAAGCCAAAGAGAACAAATGTGTTTTGAGAGAGGATTTAAAAAGAAGAAGTGAGTCGGCCAAATATAGATTTAAAGGTTCCAGATCAGCATGGGCCTTGGTTGCATCACTACAGCATGACCCCAGTCTTTTTATCGTTTAAGTGCAAAACATTTATGGCCAGCCAAGCCTTGATTTCTGCAACGCACTCAAGCAGTCGGTTTGCAGAGTAATCATCATCTGCTTCTATAAGTGGCACGTAAATCTGACTGTCATCAGCGTGAAAATGGAACACGATGACATGTTTCCGGAGAATTGATCCAAGAGGATGCAAGTAGATGGGGAAACAGAAGAGGGCCGAGTATAGAGCCTTGGGGCACTCCCAATCTGATGGACACAGAAACTTCTGTCACATCTGATGGTCTCCTGTATCGAAGACAGCCGTTAGGTCCAGCAGAACCAAAACAACACAGTGACCAGAGTCTGTGGCTAAAAGAACATCATTAAAAATTCTCAACAGTGCTGACTCAGTACTGTGACGGGTTTTAAACCCAGACTTGAACCAGCAGAGAGTTGACATTTAAAGAGACAAGTGACAACAGAAATACAACCAAAGTTTGCAGAGACAGACAGCGAGCCAAACACACTGGCGCCATCTTGACATGATGCTACTTCAGACTCACAGTAAACTAAATAGTGCGAAGGAGATGTGTTGTTGTGTATTGTAGAAGAGTCAGACAATCTGACGCTGATACAGAATCATGAAGAATTCTCCTGTATCAGGATGGAAATAAAGAAAACAAGACAATCGTATTTAATACTGAAGCGTACATCCAGTCGGCTCGGTGGAGAGGTCACCTGTGACAAGCAAACACAGCGAGACAAAGTCATTTCCCCCCCGCAGGTGGTTTAGAGTTCCACTGTCACCCAACCTCCATGTCTGTGGGAACAAACCCACATGTTTACAACTTATTGAGCCCCCGACTTCCCTCAGCTGTCTCCGGTATCCACCCGTCTTTGTTCGTCTCTGTTCCAGGTGTCCAGTGACGCCGTGAATCGCACCTTCACGGCTCTGATTATCTGCGAGAAAGGCAACGAGGAAGTGGAAGGGAAAGGCGGCGACGGCGGCACCGCTTTCCCTCACCTCTACAACACGGCTCTTTTCATACCCGAAGGTGGGTGGATGTTTTCTCTTCTGCACCGGCTGGCATTTGATTTTATGTCTGCCTACACTGAAACACACACACACACACACACACTGTCTGGACCCTTACTTAAAGCAATTTGTAGTGAGTTCAAACGCAGAATGAGAATCAATTATTCTGTTTTGCTTTCCTTCTTTCATCAGGCCCTTGCAGCCACACGGTGCAGAAATTGAAGCTTCAGGACATCTCGGCCATCACGGTGAAAACCCTCAAAGTGATTCCTGACAGGATTATAGATAACTACAACAAGAGACAGCAGCCTCGATTCAGGTGGGTGTCTGGATTTAGCTACTGGAGATTTGAGACTCTTCATTTAACGATGCTTTCTGTAGAAGTGCTGCGGAGCAAAGCTTTCGCACCGACATGGACTCTCTGTGAAATGAAATATCGATAAACCAATAAATATTGCTCCTCAGAAAGCTTGTCCTGCAGTATTTACTCACATGGCACATTTTGAGGATCGTTTCATTGACTTAGCAAGTGTTTTTTCCCGCGTATGTCAAACATTTGTCTGTTTTTATCTGTAGTTTTATCCTTTTTTTGTATTTTTTAGATTTTTTTTTGTTGCATTTTTGCAGCTTTAACCCTCATTTGGAGGTGGAACTAAAGGTTGATGCTATCAAATTTCCAACCGCTCACCACCTTCATTTCTCCGTCTTGTCCTTTAGGCACGACCCTCCCGGGCAAGCCATCTCCACGGCGACGCAGGAGCTCCTGCGATTGGCCGAGGCCAACCCCGGCGGCATAGCGAGCCTCGACCCCGTGAACGACCTCCAGCTGAAGAGCGTGGACGTGGTGGAGGGCTCCATGAGGCGTCATGTGCTCCAAGACAGCCTCAAGGACTTCAACTGCATCCACTCGCCCACGTTCGCCGAGCAGGTGCGTTTGGTTTAGTCACCGGCGTCAGTCCTCGAAGACAGCAGTGTTTTTGAGTTATTAATATAATTGAGCTGCTCTACAAAGAGAAATGATGAGGCAAGCGTTTTAATTTTAGTGTTTTCTGCTAAAGACATTGAAATCCTTTTGAGCATCAGTTGAATATTTATGGCCCTAATAAACATCAAACCCTTACATAAGACACCCATTTAGCCATCGGCCGCCTTTTTCACGTCGTCTCTCGCTTTCACCTTCGTCATTCCAGCACCAGTTTCCTTTCATCCTTCCATCATTTCTCCCCGGGTTTCACAATAAAAACATCAGAATCCATCACAAGGTTCCTGCCTGTGTGATGTCTTTCTGGCAGCCTCAATTGAGGAGATGAGATGCGAGAATCTGAGCTGTCTGTTTCTATAATTACACATACATAGGCTCATAGCTGCAGCTCGTCGCTGTCTCACCGGCTCGGCGTGTCATTTGAGCCATCTCAAACAGGCTCTCTCTTTACTTAGCAAGACAACAAGCTCTTACTTGCAGTATCCGTGTGTTCACACTTCATTTATGCAACATTGTGGGTATTAGAAATAGTTAATGCAAGCTGCTTTTCATCCAGTAAATGGCTGCACTGGGTTCATGTGCAGTATTCACCAAGAGACAGTGCAGTTACATTGCAGCACTGCTTTATGTGTTGCGCTGAAATCAGGTCAAGTGCAGCAGCAGGGCTGTTGTACACTCAAGTAACACATGTGTGCGTGTTTTGTGTGTCTTAGTTCGCTCGGGTTAAGGAGAGGATGAGTGTGCAGGAGGAGCTGGACCGGCTGCTGTTCCTGGTGTCGGACCAGTCTCTGACGCTGCTGCCTGAATACCACCAGAGAATCAAGGTTTGGATCAGACGTTTGACTCGTTGTCAGGGTTATTAGAATAAAAAATAATAATAATAAACTGTTTTAGTAGTTTTTCGGGAAGAAAATGCAAAGATTTCCTGGTTCCGGCATCTCAGATTTATGTATTTTCACTTTTTTTTTGACATTTTTAAGACTTTAATTATCAGAAATTAAAGCAATGGTTTTATTTTTAAATGAAAATCTGTATCAGTTATTGTCCATCAGTGTTTTAAAACCTTTACAATAACGCGTTTAGCTGAGCATTAATATATAATACAATGGTTTTGGACTGAATGAATTATTTTCATTCATTGTTGATTTATATTGCAGATATTTTTTTACTAATTGGCCACAAAATACTTCCCACAATTCATCATGATCTTTTTAATCTTTTGTTTTTTTAAATCCTTGACGTCCCTGCAGCTTATAGGTTAAAACTTTAGCACAATGTCCCTGGTTGGAGGCAGGGTGCAAGCATTCGTTGCATTTTCTCTTCATTCATTTCATCCAGTAGAAGCATAAATATTAAAAAAAATCAAATCAAAGGAGAATGAGAACCTGGAACCAGTGATTTTTTTGGCATTCCTGTTTAATAAATTACTTAATTCATCGTTAAGAAGCTCAGTTACCTGAATATATTTGCTAAAAACACTTCTAGTTTAGAGTTACACTAGCTAATATGCTACTTGTTTGTCATCATGGTGTTGATGCTAACATTAGCTAAGCAGTGACAGGGATGGCTACATAAATTTGCTACGAGTTGCTGAAGAATAAATGTCTTTATTTCACCAAAAACATCAATCTTCGAGAAAAGTTTGGGCTCAGTCTGGACAAACCAACTAACTGACTTATCCGTGCCTAAAGCCCGTTGGCGTGTTCTCTCTGCTTAGATGAATTTGGTCGTGCTCTAATCGAGTTCATCTTGTCGGCTCCTGAACACTCAGAGGTTTATTCCCCCCTCCCGCTGTTCTCCCTCAGGTCCTTCAGTCTCTCCAGTACGTCGACAGCAGCGGGGCGGTGCAGCTGAAGGGCCGGGTAGCCTGTCAGATCAGCAGCCACGAGCTGCTGCTGACCGAGCTGCTGTTCGAGAACGTCCTGAGCCCGCTGGCGCCGGAGGAGAGCGCCGCCCTGCTGTCCTGTCTGGTCTTCACCCAGAACACGCAGGTGGAGCCGCACATCACCAACACGCTGCAGGAGGTGAGGAGCAAGTCGTCTCCGTCTCATTAAAGCACATTAACGTCGCACGTACTGTACTGGTGACGCACGCAGACGCGCACTCACGTTGTGTTACATGGTGCAGATGTGATGCATGAGAGGAACACTTCACCTGACTCACCCGGTCTAGTCTCTCTGGCTTATATTAACTCACCCTTGTTTCTTGTCAAACGCTCCTTTACCGTGTGTGTCGTGGACTCGCCCGACATGAAAGTGCTTTATGAGAGTTTGAATTAGTGATGACCTGGAGCTGGAGGAGCAGAAACGCCACGGCACGGTTTTGTGAAAACAGATTTCTGAACATAAATGACAAGGTCAGGCTGTGAACACGGAGAAAGGAGCGAGAGAGTCACTTGTTAAACTGAAATGTTACCACCTCTACCCCATCCAGTCAACCACTTTCCTCTCTCTCTCTTTTTTCCTTCTTGCAGGGCATCGATCGGGTGCTCTCTGTCGCCAAGCGTATCGGAGAGCTGCAGCGGGAGTGTGGGATACCGCAGACAGCCGAGGAGTTCGTAGGCCAGTTCAAGTTCGGCCTGACGGAGGTGGTGTACTGCTGGGCCAGAGGCATGGTGAGCTTTAACACTTAGCCGACTCTAATTACACCCGTTATTCAGCCACGTCTCGGCTCTCGGCCTCTGCTGCATCAACTTCAAGCGTTTCAGTTTTGTCAGAAATCCAGTATTACATTTCTGGCCCACCTCTTTGATGTAGGTGTAAATGTGTCCAGAATACTTTACTGTGGGAACGGAGAGACGCCCACGCCGCATGAGGAGGACGCTTTGGTGATCAGATCAAGTCTAAACGCAATCTGTGCAGTTTTCTTAAGAAAAAGATCTGGTTTAAAGTATTAGTGTCTTCAAGTGTGAGTCATGAGCGTTCACGTGGTAAAATCGACCATTAGTCAGGAGAAGACCACTGCTAGGCAACTGTAAGTGTCTAGGCTAACAGTTTAGCATGCTAACAACTAGGAAGCTTCATGTTTTGGAAATACAAAACCTCAATGAGTATAAAATATGAACAAAACTCAGTATGACTAACTTATCTTCCACCTCTTTTAGTCACAACCTGTGAACTCAGACCAACAGTTTCCACCTAAGACGCTGTAAATATGTATAACACCACATTAGCACGGTAGACGTGACCTAATTTCCAAGTCATCAGGTCACAGGCGTCCTCTTCCTCTGCCGAAGCAAGAAAGCGTCACCGATAACGTTCCACCTCTGCCCGCCTGACGTGCACAAGCTATGGCTGAAGAATCCAGATGTTAATATCCCATTAAAGTGCATTTTATTGTTTTTATAGAGAGATATTTTCTTAAATTCTGTCTTTTTTCTAACGTGATCTATAACGGAGTCAAACAGGAAGCTGTTGGGTTTTCTAATACGTGTAGATTTGCGTCTCTGATATGCCACGTCCTGCCACATTTCACCCGGAAAAGTAAAAGGAAAGCAAAAAAAACTGACCCGAGCAGTGAGATGAAAACGAGCCAAATCCTTCTGAAAGAGAAAATGAAGGATGACAGTAGAATTATCATCTAAACACTCTGCTGTAAATCATATTTACTCGCTGTAGGAGTTCAGATTTAAGGATTATTATGAGTGTATGGGTAGATAATCTGTCTTGTAGTTCCAATATAGTGTCATAACACTTTATTTTATTATACTCCTCTGGAGCCTGAGAGAAAGAGCAGCTAAATTATTAGTTATTAGTCATATTTCTCTTTCAAATTCTCACATTTAACGTTTCAGTTTTAGACTTAATCCCCTTAAACCTTCACATCCGAGCTCCTGACTTGATTTATATCGTGTTTAAATAGTAAAGAATGATATATATTATGAATTACAGAGATGATTGTTACTCATCTTTATTTGAGTATCTGTTCAGTTTAACACTCTGTCTAATCTGATCTGATTAATCTGCGTTAGAATTGATGTTTAAAGGTCGTGGAGACTGGATCATCTACTTTACAGATGTTTAGTAAACTTTGCAGGAGACTTTACTTCATATTAAAACGTTTCACCTCCTCTGTCCCGTCCCAGCCCTTCGCCGAGATCGCCCTGCTGACAGACGTCCAGGAGGGCACGGTGGTCCGCTGCATCCAGCGCCTGGACGAGGTGCTGAAGGAGGTGCGACAGGCCGCCCGCATCGTGGGAGACTCCGTCCTGGGGAGCAAGATGGAGAAGGCCTCCCTGGCCATCCGCAGGGACATCGTCTTCACGGCGTCCCTCTACACCCACTGAGAGACGGACGGACGGACGGACGGACGGACCGAGCCAACAGTTTCTTTGTGTGAAAGGTGTGAGAAAGATGGAGGTATACATGTGGGGGAGGCTGCTCAGTGCTGTATGTGCCTACAAAATATGTTGATGTTTACAAGAAAATCATGCATGGAAGTGGGGAAGGGACTGTTTTTAACCAGTTGACCAAACTGTAAGAATAAAATCTGGATTGTAATTTATTGTACAGTAATAAAATCCGTATTTCAAGCCTGATGCCTTTCATTCTCTCTCTGGTGTTTGTTTAAATCGGTCCATTCCTCTGGTTTAGTGGCGCAAATGGAGCAAAAACACCTGCCTGGAAATTCATTAAGAGAGGACAAGAGGCTTGAGGAGAGGCTGAAACTGTCAGGCAAGGAAAGAAATCCATCTCATTCAGGAGCTGCCCTCTTTTGTCGCGCCGTAATGGGATGTTCCAGCCTAGTGCCTGTGCGTTTTCCCAGTCCGGGCTGTCGCTTTAAGACAACGATAGCTTTGTGTCTCATTAATTCAATGTACGGCGACGCGTTAGTGGAGAAACCTTATTAGACGGCCAGCCACACAGAGAGGAGAGGGGAGAAAGGAGAGGAGAGAGAGAGAGAGGAGGGATCCTGGACGAACCGGTGCGCTTTGACGCGATTCAGCTCCAAATAAAATAAAACACCTCAAGTCAGATTTGGTTATATATTTTTATTTTTTTTTTAGGATGAAGACATAGCGATGAGGATGGGTTGCGCACGTTTGGAATAAGACTCCGCATCATCGCGCAGGAAAAGGGAGCGATAGTCACCAGCTGGAGTAAAAAAAATAAAATAAAATAAAATAAAAATCCATCCGATCAGAGGAGGAGGACAGAAGATCGGAAGGCATGTCGTCTGAAAAACACGGTGAGGCGTTTAAATGTGCTTAATTGATTTTTCTTTTTCTGTCATTTTTCTTTCACCTATATAGCAGCCGCTTTCTTTTTATTTATTATTATATATATATTTTTCAATCAACCTCTCCATCCGCTGTTTCTATAGGATGATGCACCGCTGTGTGGGTGCAGCTTTGGTGGGGGAGAGGAAAAAAAAAAATCACCACAGGGCCTCGGATTGTGTCCACGGAGAGTTTACCGTGACATTACCGGACTTTTTGTGATCACATTTTTTCACCCCAAGTGATCAGATTTTAGTCACTTTGAGCCAAAAACGCGAACAATCCCAACACGATGTGAGACCTTGATGCTGAGCTGAAATCTCCATATATGCGCCTCCTCGTTGTGTGATCATTACGCACGGGCCTACGTACGCGACCGTAGACTTGGTGTGGGTGTTAAACGGCATTTAATGATAACTGTGATCGTATTAGCGCAAAAACAAGCGTCTCTCCCTCTTTCTTCTTCCGAGGGCGTCAAGCGCACAAATGGAGCTCAGACTCGGGCAGCGAGCCGCAGCTTTAAAGTCACATTTAATTAAATAAATAATGAAGTAAATAACGACATCTAGTCTTACCGGAGGAGCCGGACGGAGCAGACTGTGGAGCAAGGCTGCAAGCTTGGGCTGTAAATATGTCTCCTGTCTCAGTGGGATCTGATCTAATCAAACAAAGGAGGGTCAATGATAAAGCAGGTTATTTATGAGTGTGATGATGAGTTATCTCTTGAATGCGGCTGAATAGTTTATTTAAACTGTTGTAACAGTTTATTTATGGCGAATAAAACCCTAAAACACAGGGTTTTTCATAATAATACTCATGTTATGAATCAGGCTTCAGGTTTAAGATGTAGGTCCTTCTTTTCACAGCTGAACTCAAATGTTTAAACATGCTTTTAGGTAAATGCAGATTATGACATTATCAGGGGCGTCTGTGCCACATGCCTGCAACAGGTTGGTGCATGGAGGGCAGGTGTATGGATCATTTATCAATGCTTATTAAAATGCCCCATAGAGACAATCAGCAGTTCTTCTTATTAGTTTTGTTTTTTTGTTAGGCCACCAGTAAACTCACCAAAAGGGAAATTTAACAGAAATCAGTGTTTGATTAAACACTTCTGATAAATGGGAACAGTTCATTTATCATGGCTTTAGATTATAGCTAGATTCAAGATTCAAGATTTCTTTATTGTCAGTTTCCCAATATGTTTATGACGTACAGAAAAATGGGAAAAAAACGTTTTTGTCTCTCTCACACACATAATAATTAAAAAAAAAATAGATGAAAAGTGAAGGAATTTGGCGGTGGAAACAGTTAAATATAGTGAATAAATAGAAATTAGTCTATGTACAACAGTACAATGTGTGGTTGCAGCTTGGATTGAGTCTTTTTTATGTCACTAAGGCAGGTGAGGTAGAGTCCCTGTGTGATGGGTGGGTTATAGTCCAGGGGGCAGGGGGCATGGGGGGGAGGGGAGGGGAGGGATGGGCAGAGTTTAGCACCCTGACAGCCTGGTGGACGAAGCTGTTCAACAGTCTGGTGGAGCGGGCCCGGAGGCTCCGGTACCTTTTCCCCGATGGCAGGAGACTGAAGAGGGGATGTAAGGAGTAGGAAGGGTCACTGGCAATGCTGATGACTCTACGAGGTGGGTGGCGGGTGAGGAAAAATGTATGTGAGGAAGGGCAGATTACAAAACTAATACAGATTCATGCCACATCTGCTTCGTCCTTTGAGTTAAAACGTCAAAAGGAATAAAAATAATCCAAAAGAAAACTCTAGTGATTCATTGCCAGTTCATTAGGTACAGCAGTGTTCACTAAACTACACCAAACCTTCACGGCTGTTATTATTTATGTTAAAACATCATCAGAGAGGTGGTAATTCAACTGGATGATGACTGGACACTGAAGTGTTTCATGTTGTGGTTACAATGGGGTTGCCGAAATAATGGAAACGTGCGACCACGACCTCTCAAAATGAAAACAGCAGCAGTCAGCAGCTCTTTCTGTTGTTTTAAAGAAATGTTGAATACCACAAACTTCCCGAAGATGAGATTTAGAGCAAGAGTGTTGCATTAGAATACATTAGTTTTCAGTAATAAAGTGGCAAGTCTAATTAGTGTGCTATAAAAATGTGCTATAAACTATATAAACCTCATCGTCTGACCTGATAACTGTTGTATTAGTGATGACATCATGAGGCCTGTGATTGCATCTTGCAGAAAACTAATGAGTGATTAGATTAACCTGCAGTGGCCTCAGTTCACGTGCTCAGATTATTCCACTTTGTGCAGGTTGACGTGGCGTGTGTGTGAGCCTTTATCAAGAACTGAGCTTAAAGTTGTGGTTGTTTCTCATGTTCCGTGTTTAAAAGGAGAAACGTCTCCAACACACACCAACATGTGTATTTTCTCATCACTTCATGACCTTTTAAAGGTGTCCCTTCCCTCGCTGCTCCCCCCTCCCTTCCGTCAGTTTCGGGTCCACTTCCTGCTTGTGACAGAGTTGGGCACTGTTACGTAAAAAAAAAAAAACAGTCCCCGAGCGCAAGTCGTCACCCTTCATCACTCAGCTGTTCTGCTCGCTGATGGCCTCCTGTTTATCTTCTTCTTCTTCTTCTTCTTCTTCTCCTTCCTCCTCGTCTTCTGTCCTCATCAAGTCCTCCCTCTTCTCCCTCCTCATGTCCCTGTCAAAGTGGATTACTTCAGCCGCCTCCCCGCTGTTAGAAAACGGACGCCTTATCAGTCATTTTGAGCATCAAACAAACACAGAAGAGGAGCAGAGGTGTGAGATTAAAATGTTCAAATGTCCAAAAGCAGACGTGGGCTTCAGGGTGAGGTTCTCCGCTTCTGAAATGCCACATTTCCTCCTGCGAATAAACATCTTTGAAGGGAGGAAAAAAGGGAGAAAAGGGCCTTTCTTCTTCATCTTCTTCTTTGTCGGGAGTGAAAATGTCAATCACTGTCATCATTAGCACACAGACTGTGCAGGTTGGAAAATATCAGGCTTTGTGGAGCTTTTCAAGGAGCTGTGGTCTGTGTAATTGTTTCCCCGTCCTCAGTGGCGAGATAAGACGTATTACATTCAACATGCAGCCTCACGTGTAGCGGTGCTCCAGTTAGATAACATGCCCTCACTCTTACATCTGTTCCTTCCGTTGTTCTTCCTCTGCTCTCTCTATTTCTGAACGCTCTCCTACCTGATTTTTCTTATCTTTCCTCCCTCTTACTCGTTCTCACCTCTTCCTCTCTCAGGGCTCGATGAGTCTGGTCGTCAGACCATGCAGCCTCCTCCGTACCTGCCCGGTCCTCAAGACCCCAACGTGCCCCAGCACCAAAACATGCCTCCTGCGCCGGGCACTCAGCCCAACTACCCTCCTCCGCCTCCTCCTCCGGGCTCAGAAGGATACCTCCAAGAAACTCAGTTCCACTGCGGCCCAATGGGGCCTCCCGGAGCTCCGCAGGGCTACACCGTCCAGACCCAGGCGCCCGGAGGCACCATGCCTCACCCCCCTGTGGGATACATCCACCCGGGCTACCCGCTTCAGCTGCAACCCTGCACAGCTTACGTACCCGTCTACCCCATGGCGTCGGTGAGTCAGAAACTGCTTTTTAAGATTTCACAGGTCTGACATCAGCCTGCTGCAGAGTTAAAATGCTCAGCATCCTTTCAAACGCACGTCCTCTTCACATTTACACGTCTGAATTAGATTTTACGAGCCTATAGTCTAATAATTTACAAGAAGGTTCCTCAAAAACAACAACTGCATTTCATCGGAGGCTAATTATGGACAAAGGCAGACATTGTTCAGACATCTCAGCGGGTTTGGTTTATTTCCAGATAAAAGCTCCATTGTACAAATCCATTCATCGTTCATTTGGCTGCTTTGCGGAGCCTGCTGTTCCATTAATTAACTGGACATTTACCAATTTAACAACGTCTCAGTTTTCCCCGCTATTACTCACAACTGTCCCGGGAACCTGCCACAAAAAATTATGAGGAACGATTGCGAAGCCGTAAAATAAAAATGTCAGAAATGTGTTTGTTGGAGTTAACGTGCTGTTAAATATTACGCCTCTGTCTCACAGGCATGAAGCTGAAAGATGCACTTTTAATGACGACTGCTGACGATGCTGCTTTTATTTACTGATATTTGCAGATGAGTACATCAACTTGGATTACTTGTCATTTTATAAAAACTACACTTAACCTACCTTAAGTACATTTTATCCGAAGGACACAGCAACTCCTTACCCTAGACTTGGTAATTTAAACATCTTTTATTCATTCAAGTTTTAGTTATATCTTCAAGGGGACTTGGAGATTTAAGGACGTTGTAAGACACTGAATATGCCACAGTGTTGTGGTGGTTAGCACTGATGCATCGCACCAGGAAGGTTCTGGGTTCGAATCCATCGGCCGATTGGGGCCTTTCTGTGTGGAGTTTGCATGTTCTCCCTGTTTCTGCATGGGTTCTCTACGGTACTTGTTAGGTTAATTGGTAAATTCTAAATTGAATCCCTGTGATAGACTGGCGACCTGTCCAGGTTGTACCCCGCCTCTCGCCCAATGACAGCTGGGATAGGCTCCAGCCGCCCCATGACCCTCCAGAGGACAAGTGGTTACAGAAGATGAATGAATGAATGAATCCTCAGAACTAATCAATCTGGCCTCTGCCTCAGACATAAACAGAGTTGGAGAACCTGTTTGTACCCTTTATATATAATGCTCCCTGTACACAATGCTCCCTTCAAATACAGCTCTTGTGGTTTAGGGCGTAAAGAAAACTCTTGGCATTCAAGTGGTAACTTCAGCCATAAGTTGTAATAAAGAGAAACACCGCTGCAGGCAGCTGTTGGCGCTAACAGTTTAACAAGCTAACGACCAGGTAACTTAATGTATTTCCACATTCCGCGCGGCCATGAACACTACAAGAAGGACTCATTCATATGAAGGCAGCACAAGGCAGCAGGAAAATCAAAGTGGCAAAAGTGGAGCGCCAGAAAGTGAATCCTCAAACAGCCGAAAGTGCAGCTGTGCCGTGTCCTAATGTAATGAACCGCAGTGTATCTGTGAAGATTCTCAGTTTCCAGTCTGCATTTTATCTAGAAGAAAAAAACAAACAAAGCTAAAACAAAGCCAGCTGGACTTGTTTGAGTTATCTCAAAGGCGCCCCAGCGTCTTCTCCTGTTCATGAACCGAGTGTTTGAACGCGAGGGAAATATTGTTAAGGGCTAAAAATCTGCACTGCAGCATCCTCGTCTCGCCGACTGGCTGCAAAATCTCACAAATTAACCTTTTTCTTTTGCTGCTGGTGATTTTTAGCTTCATCTGATAAGGTTTAGACGCGCATGGCTCACGCACAGGCCGCGTTTCTTTGAGCAGAACTTGCAGCTAATTCAAGCAAACAACTCTGAACGCAGATTAATTTAGAGAAGCCTAAAGCAACAATGCGCTCTGATATCTCCTCTCAAGTGATGGTGATTGCAGCCAGAGGATGTAAACATGGAGTGCAGGAGGTGGAGGTGGTTTAAAATAAAGCAAACCTTGTGAAAATTGTCCAGTTGGCAATGAAGGCTGATCTTGAGAGGTTCTGCACCGTGATTAAGTCGCCTCTGACATCTCGCCTAGCCTGACTCGCAGAACTAGCAGACTGTGAAAACATCAATTTGACAGATTGCTGTCAAAAATGCAAATAAAATCTTTGGGCCGTATCCTGCTTCCCGGCTCCCGTCCTCTTCTTCACTCACATCACACTGTTTTACTGTTGTAAAACACCACCAGTCCTTACTCTCTGCCTCCCCTCCCCTCTTTTCCCTCCTCAGGGTCAGCCCTACATGCCGGCCGGAGGAGCTCACCCAGCCATCCCACCGGGCCAGATTCACCCCATGCAAATGCCGCCCAGCATCACCCTAATGGACCGCCGGCCACCTCACGACTACCTGCCCATCGCCGTCCTCACCACCGTCTGCTGCTTCTGGCCCACAGGCATCATCGCCATCATCAAAGCAGTGCAGGTTAATGCAGCCTCGTGGCATCTTTTTGATCTTTGGGTTTTTATATTAACATAACATCAACTTCACTGGGGACTTGGTAATAAATTTCCACTTTAAAGTCATTTTATGTGCCGAGATTGAGCCCGCTTTCCATCATGCAGAGCAGCAGAATGCTTATTCCCACTTATTTGAGTCACATTAAGGTCGTCTAAGGTCTGCTGAGTTCTGCGCCCCGAGGACCGTTCATTCCTACTTTGGAAACAAATAGATATTTTCAGTTTTAATAAATGCAGACGAGCTAAAACAGCTGGGAAATGTGGATTTTATTAGCAAACATTACTCCTGCTGTGGCTGCAGATCAATACACGTTGTGTTTACAGCAGCAGGACGACATATATGACCTCAATTACAAATGATTTATACTGCTCATGTTAATCATAATGAAGAAACAGGTCTTTATTAGTTAGCCTGTCCAGGAAAGAATCTTTTTTTTTGCTATTATCTTTATATCAGTGGGCGGTGAATGGTTGAATAGAGATGCTCGTGCCTGTAAACAAACCCACCGACTGTTCTGCTGCGTGTGATTGGTAGGAAAGATCGTTCATCCCTGGCGGCTTGTGTCAAAACAGGATGCAACGTGTTTTTTTTGTTGTTGTTTTTTTTAATCCTTTTCCTCATGTCACAAACAACAAAATGGAAAATAACTAGAATAACTGAATTAGCCGAGGTGCAGAGGAAAACCTGGATTTTAAAAGTCGCCGTGGCTGTGAGAGAACTCTTAATGGAAAACAGGAGAGAGAAGCATGAGTCGGTGTTTTTTAAGACTTTTAAATGATGCAGAATGCGAATAAACTGCCAGCAGCAGAGAACACTGCGTCCAGATTTAGATTGGACAGTTAAATAAACATCATTTTGCTCTTGCTCACTTTCATTAACACTTGACTTCACACTCTCCTCGTTGTCGTCTCTATGACTTCTGCACTAAAAAGGAACAGTCTGCTCATTTTTTGACGCTGTTTCATGTTCGGACTCAGCCGAACGGGACGTTTGACATGCAGAGGTGCGGGGCTGGTGACTCTCATACCTCATGATGCCTGTTGTTTATCTCTATAATGGCTGTCTCCGTGCTGACCAACATGCACTCAACAGACCACATTACGTAACTGCACCATTGTCAGTGCAACGGGACAGAATGGATTTTTTCCTCTGGGCCTGCTCAGCTGGCTGTGAGTTGAGCCGAGCTGACAAGGCATGGGCGCACCGGTCTGAGCTGTATATGTTGCCGTGGTGTGTGTTAGTGCTGTGTGGTGTGGCCTCTTTGTGCACGCTCGGCCGGTGCTGCAGTGAAATCGATCCATTCATAGACTCTCTCCTGCTCCCACTCGTGCATCTTCTCGTTACGTAACTTGTATTCTAATCTCTGCTCTCTCCCACATCCCCTCCTTCTCGCATCACTTAGGTGCGCACGGCGATAGCCAGAGGAGACATGGTGACGGCGGAGATAGCCTCCCGCGAGGCACGCAACTTCTCCTTCATCAGCCTGGCCGTCGGCATCGCCTCCATTGTGCTGTGCACCATCCTCACCGTGGTCGTCATCATAGCCTCGCAGCACCACGACGACGACTGGGAGCCGTAACTCCACGCTCGTCTCCTGACGGGGGAATCATGGCATATATATTAGCTAGCTCAGTTGTTTGGAGGAAGTAGGAGCACTGAAAATGCACTCAAACTGTTTTCTGCTTGCCCGGCCCTCTACATACACACAGCTCCGACCTAACCTGCCGCCATCAAAACACTTACAGACGACCAAAAACAACAAATCACAGCCGACGTTCACAATGCCAAGCAGCCGAGGCGCAGTATAACTGTTACCACAGCGAGCGCTTAATATTTACACTCAGACAGCTGCAGGAGGCAAACAAAGCTCCATGCATTAACAATTCATCTGACACTGATTAATTCATACGGCCTTCGCTCATGTGGTTAGATCAGAGGATAGGCCACTGTGTGTTTCAGTTTTAAATATTTAAAAATCTACTAAACGGTCCCTCACAGTGGCTTAAATCTGAAGCACCACATTCAAAGATGTTTATTGAGCACAGTTAAATCCTCGTTTCAGTCTTAAGTACAAATACACGCGTGTTTTCGCCTTTAAAAACACGTGTCGTGTTGAAGCAGTGTTGTTTTACAGAGTAAGTGTTACAGGGGCTGATCAGTGTACATTTATTACAACGCACCAAATGGAGACATGCGACTGTCTTAACGTAACCAAACAGAGTATTTATTTCAGATTGGACGTTTGTGTGTTTCACAGGATGAAGTGATGCATAACTTATGAATTATATGTTTATTTAAAAGCTGTTATTTATTAATTTATTCAATATCTACCTGCGCATTGACTTTTCTTCCGCTCTTATTTACAGTATTATCACTGAATTGGCTTAAATTTGATATCTTACCATGATGCACTTTGAAATGCCGCAGCTGCTTACATTCATAGTTCTTATAGTGCATGATAAATTTGAGGCAAATGGGCTTTTAGTGCGAAAATAGCTTGTCTCCCAGCCATTTGTGGGAACATCTCCTCAGATTTCTACTTGATAGTGTGTGCCGCAGTATTTTTCAAGATGTCAAACAAGCTGTTAAAACAAGAAAAAGAGGAAGGAGACGACTTAGGTGTTAAATATTTGAATACTGAATATTTTAGAAATGTATTAGCCTTTACTTGTGTTGCACAACTTCTGCTATTTAACCTCTCAGACACTGTTTATAAAAACCTTAGTGCAACATTAGATGTATGAGGCAACACAACCCTGCATGTCATCCTTGGTTTGTTTCCACAAGATGTGCAGCTTCCCTAAAGCTGCGAGGCTAGTTTTCATAATGCGGCATAGCTCTGAACTACAGGTGTGTTTGTGACCGACGACGTGGCCGCCGTGTTACTGTATGAACTATTTCATGAGGTTTCAGGAGTTAAGAAATGAATGTTTTCAATAGGAGAGAGAGAAAATATTAATGCCTATACTGTATTGTAGCACTTTCCGCTCTGTCAAAATCTTTATCCTCCAGCTCTTATATTGTCTTTCTCCTGTCCACATGAGTTTTTGGACCTATCGACATATCTCTTCTGCTCCCACCTTCTCTCTTGTTGTTCCCTATGATGATGACATTTTTAATAGATTATATAGAGATATAAAAATTTATAAAAAAAAGTTTGTTGACTATGAACACTAGTAGTAAACACAGTTATACCATATTATTATTATTATTATACATTAAAATCAATCTGGGTCCATATTTATCAATCAGAAAGAAAAGCTTACTTTACAAAAACTCATTTTATTAAAGTGAACTTACCTCTTTAGAATATGCAAATTACATTCTGCTGCATAAATATATATATGTATATATATATAAAGAAAAAACAATTACTTGACATTACAGTTTAAAGAACATGAAAATGGAGCTATCAAGCGTGTGTTTATAAAAAGTAGCAGACGCTAGCATTAAGCTAGTGGCTAATTATACTGCTGTACTCTGAATTGCGTTGCTTTAGCTGGTACTATTTGTGATGGCAAATTATTTGTGGCTCCAAAACATGTCTTAGATTTATAAATTGTGTTTCTGTACTGCAGTGATCTGCTTGATGAGTTAAAAGTGCAAAACTGAATAACTTTTTGAGTAGGATTAAGAATTTCGATGGATAGTTTTTCATTCCCGCAGAGAGTTGGATGAGACGTTTAATGCCACTCTTGTATCAGTACTAACTGTTAATGCTGCCTTCAAATAAAACTTGTGGTTGTGACATGGGAAGCTGTGTATAAAAGTGGTAAAGTCATGAGAACACCTGTGATAGACTATGCCATCCAAAAGTCACCCAGGCTAACAGTTTAGCATGCTAACGACCAGATAACTTAATGCAGAAAATGAAAATGCATAATGAAATCATATGGCTGCCATCGTCGTTATTTTAAGACAGCAAATGTTGCCTTAAAATGTTTTGTGTTTAACTGTGGTTATGTTTAACGTGTGTGCTCAAAATACGACAGCCATAAGGTGTGAGAACACTGCTGCTAGGCAACTGTTGCCATCTAGAAACTTAGCAGCGAGCTAACAAATCTAAAACACTTTAACTTATCACTCGCTTCTTATAATTCCTTGTGAATATCACAAGACGGAGACGTTCACATGGAAAAACGCAAATTTATTTGAAGGCAGCAAAAGTAGCAGCCTGGAGATGTTAACTTAGCTGTGGTTAGCACAAACATCAGACAAGGATGTTTGTGCTAGCAGGGAGAAACTGCTAGCATAACACTGTCCGGGGACAACAAAATCTACCTACTGGTATCTTTAAATAGTTGTTTTACACTTTGGTCATTGACATACCTTGTTAGTATTAATTGGTGACCTTTAGATAGCGCTAGTATGTGGATTGTATTACATTTGGGCAGAGCTAGGTTAGCTGTCTTGCCTGCTGCTAATGCTAAACTAAGAGCTGCAGATTCATACAGTAGATAGAGTGGCATCAATCTTCTCATGTAAATCTCTGCAAAAACAAGTAAAAAAGCAAAACAAACCTCACAAAATGTCAAACTGCTTATTTAAGCTGGTGGTTCAACCTATTTCACTTCTCCCTGTTTGATAAATACAGACCCTGTTGTTATGTTGGCACCGTGATATTCAGTGTTAAAGCGTAAAAGAAGCACAGTGCTGTTTAATATTGTTATTATTGTACAGAAGGCTCTGGCAGTGAGTGTGTAGAGTCACTCCTAGCATATCTAGTTTATCTGGCGTTCATAGGCTGAATCTCCCTGCGTGCTTTCTGACAGGACAAACTGCAGCTGTCTGCTCCACAGCTGGGAGATGTGCTCCTCGTTTCCTTTCCATTCATTTTCTTTTTTTCTTTTCTTTTTTTTTAGTTTCTCAGCTTGTAAATGCAACGGGCTGCTTGTTCAAAGAGCCAAAAAAATTACCTGTGTACACGTGGTTCTCTTGGGGTTTATTATTCTAATTATGTTCATGATGGCTGTGTTGCACACGCATTGGTTGTTTTCCAACTTCAGCTGTTTGAGTAATGAATAAAAGAATCATTTTGGGTTGTGACCGACACGTCGGTGAAGGCACCGTCTCATTATTCGGGTCTGTTTTTTCACCTCTCCATCCTCTCAGTCTCTGTGGCATCTCCTCTCTCCCTCATCACCAGGATGCTATTTATAGCTGCCCCGGTTTTCTAGCTCTCCATCTCTTTTTCCTCTCTCTGTCAGAACAGAGCATGAACTACAGTATCTCTCACTATCTCGCGTTTAATCACGGGAGGTCTTGCAGGTTTTTTCTTTTGCATCTGCTCAGTTTCGAAGAGCCCAGAAAAATGATTGCACCCTCCCTAAATAGGCTTAAACATAGCTACCAGAAACATCTTAAATGTCTCTTTTTGTACACACATCCATCAAGAAAATGCATCATGGTTTTGGTGATTAATGATTTCTTTTATATCCGATAATCTAGTACCTTAATTGGGTCAAAATGTCAAATCTTACCGCTTGTGTCGTGACCTAATACCTGCAAACGAATTCTATGGGGCAAATGTTAACGTGCCAACACGGTGATATCAAACATGACCTATAAACGTGCTAGCATGCAGATGTTAGCATCCAGCTGTTTTCCTTCTTTTTCCTGCAGCACCTTCTCTGTGTTGATATCACATAAAGATGCTAATATGTGCACAACCAGATTTAAGATTTGTGCTTTTTCAGATCAAACTCTGCACTTGCAATGAAGACAAGGACACTTATTGTCGTTCCGAAGTCCCAAAGTGTTTTTGATAAACAGAGTCTAAGGATGTTTTCTTCAGATGGAGACGTTCACGTGGACATTTCTCTTGAACAAAAGTCCCAGCCTTGAGACTTTAGCGTTGCCTATTTTATCACAAACTCCAAATAACAGGGAAACTGCTAACATAGCTCTTTCTAGACGACAAAGTCTATCTACTGGTCTCTTTACACACTGGGCTTTGACATACTGTGTTATTTAGTGACCTTTACTTGTGCTAGTATGTGCATTTTATTGCATTTGGGCAGACCTAGGCTTGCTATCTCCCCGTCACTGTTATTCGTATAAATTAAAGCAACCTCATTCACGTTGTTATTTTATACTGTTTTTTATTAAAATATGAATTAATGCCTTCTGAAGTAATGTAATGTACCAGGCCAACAGGAGAGAGGTTGGAGGGAAAAGGTGGGAGACGAGCCAGCCTGTGTGTGCACGAACACAGATGGCCGTTTAGCCTCCCGAGGCGAACCGGTGTCTCTGAGATCGTTTAACTTGGCCTCACGCTGCACGCCTCTCTCCTCCATCACACAATCCCAGCTTCCACTGGGCAGGCCACGCTGGCTGTCTCGCTGTGTGCGTTTGTGCGACCCTGCTGCTCTCTCGCTGGGCTGTCATCTCGGATGCAGCTCGAGGACCGATGGTTGACCACCGATAATATTTCAGGATGCCGGGAAGTAAGGTCAGCTTCCTGCAAACACCGGTGCATGTCACTCGTGGTGAAGGGACGGAAACCAAAGCCGATGATTCGTGTTAAAGTCCTGTCAGCATCATTACACACCTGCATCGAGGGGATTCACTTCATTCTACTTGTCCTTGTCAGCAGCAAATTGTTTGTCAATCCTCCAAGAAGAGATAAAAAATCTTGGTTGATTGATTCAAGTTCTTTGCTTGAAATCACTATGATCTTTCTAAAATATCTGAAACTTAATCCCCTCCTGGCAAACTTTTACTTCAGTGAAAACGCAGTGTCGTCTGCAAAAAGTGATAAAAGCTGCAAATGTTAAAGTGCACAGTCTGGATGAAATTGGCTCCTGTCAAATTATTAGATACTTGATACTGTGCAACCTCTGCTTTACTGTTGCAGTAATTCAAGATGAATGAAAATGTCACACTTTTATACGGTGGCCATTATGTTGTAATTTTATCTATCTACAATCAAATTACAAAAAAAGTTGTGGAAGGCATAGACAAATAAAGTTAAAGGAAGTATTTTGTTTGTAGTGTAAAGTAACAAGTATGTGCAAACTGCAGTTTTGCTGTGTAAACTCTTTCATTACCCTGTAAGACACTATTGCCGCTGCTAAGATCACGAGGCCTTGCACTTTCAGATTATTGCATAATTGCATAAAGTAATTGAGAAATATGTCGATGCTATTCATAATACAGTAGCAGCATATTCAATGAATAAGAGCCGAGTGCTCACTTTGACTTTTTGAACTCGTCACAACTTTTTAGTGCAAGCAAAAAACTGAGGGAACCATATCTTTAATGTTAAATTTCATAGTGCATACGCAAATGTGCTTTTTTATATGTTGTAAAATCTTGATCTGTAAGATGACAGCTGTCTAATTAAATGAACGTCTTTATTTCCCTTGGACATGTAGTAGAGAATACTCAAGTAGAGTAGAATTACAACCCATTTAATCACTACCCAGTTTGTACAAATAATTTAAACTGCAGTGAGTGTTGCTGTGATTGTCGTGTGCACAAGAGAATAAATACTGTTTTACAGCAGCTTGATGGACCTGCGTGCTCAGTGTGACAGCATTTGGCAGCGTGCAAATTTGCAAACATCCAGGTGGTGCAAACACGGAGCTGGCATGAGAATGGCAGCCCACAGGCTGGAGAGTCAGACTTCAAACCAAAGAAATCAAGAGTGTGAGGCTGCAAATGAGTCCCTCATTGAATCGTGATGTCCTTAACCTGGAGAAAATGTCAGTTTGTCTGTTTAAGGGCCTTTAAAACTCTTCCAACAAATGTGTCGTCCAACAGTTCTGTGTTTCAGGTTCCTGGTTTCCCGCCGGTCGGCTCTGTTACTGGAGGATCTTCTTTTTGATGTACTGGCAGAGGCAGAGAGGGGCGGTGGTGCAGTGGATTCGCCTCGATCGTAGTCGGTGGTGTGAAGGTCCCGACAGCCTCTCAGACACCAGCAGCTTCACATAAGCTGCACTGTAGGTCATTAGAAGACGGTAGGCTTTCACCTGAAAAAAATTACAAGTTAAATTGGTTGTTGATGGGATTAAAACGGTGTAAATGTAATCTTAGATGCTCTTAGAAAGGGTTGTTAACCTGTTTATGTAGTGTGTGGACACTCATCTGAGATCTTTTTTATTATTATTCCACAACCAGAGAAACAGTTTCACTCTGAATATGTGCAGTTGCTGAATATGTGCAGTTGAAGTATTTTTTATTTGTGTCCCCAAAAATGGTCCAGTGGTTACCATGGTTTCGGTGAAAACTCTGAGACGACACTTAAGGATTAAATAGAAAAATCAGCCACTGCAGAAAGATGTTTGAGTTTGCTCACGCCACACTGACTGCTTTTGATTTAATTTGCATTACAAGTGGCACATCACCATCTGTCTCGCTCCCAGATGAAGGTTCCTGCTCACTGACCACATCTTTGGTAACTAAAGTTTCTGTTAAACATAGTGGGTGTCCCATTTACTGATGATTTGTGTCTAAAAAGTCCAATTCCAGCCTACATTAAATGCTGAATTACTCTCATTTTGATGCACATTGTAACTTGATATGTCTGAAATATATATTTCACATCATATCAGAATATCAGCCAAACACATGTATGAGTGTGCATTTTGAATTCGTGAAGGTCAAACTTAATGAAAGCATATTTAAGTTTAATTGAGACAAATTAAGTCCTAAAATCCTCAAACTGCAATATATATTTAGCAGTATGCTGTATTTTGTTATAATCTGTAACCTGTATAGACAACTCATGACGTCTCTCACCTGTGGAGGTAACGATGCTTCAGGTATGAGGCTGTAGTTGGTGGTGACTTTGGCGCCGCCCCTCTGGCTGGATGAGGAGCTGCAGCCTGCGTCCTCGTTCCTCAGCAGAGGCCTCTGCTCATCAGAGCTCTGGTCCACGTCTGACCCACCGGCCTCGAGGTCGACGGGGTCGACGGCCTCGACCTTGGTCACCAGGACGAGGTGGGACATTCTGCTCTTCAGTTTGTTCTGAAATAAAAGCGTAACATTGATCATTTTAACTTCTCACGGCGATACCCTTCAGAGAACTAAACTTCTGTTTGTCCGTGGCAGCTCCTGGAATTATGTTTCTATCGATTTGGATGAAGGGCGGACACGGGAGTAGCAGAGAAATCGATGAAGCGGCAGTAGAACAAACAGGGCGACAGATGTACGCGACTCTCTCACCTGAATGTCAGTCGTCACAAAGCTGCGGCCCTCTAAAGTTTCAGTCAGCGCCTTCAGACAGCGGGACATGTCCCAGTACACAAAACACAACTACAGGGAGACACAGAGGGGTGAATACAACAAGATTAGATTTATTACCATACTACGTACAAACCTGTAAGTTAACCTGTCAGTTACCACACCCACACCTCAAATCAAGTGCATTTTAACCGATCACTACTTACTTTAATATGATGAAATATGAAGAAATATGAGCTTTTTTTATTCCATCTGGAGAAATTAGTTTGTTTCTTCAGTGGTCTTTAATCCTATTCTTTTATCAGTGACCTTCACAGATTTCTCTCCTAATTTTTTTTATGCCTCAGTGTTTAAATTGCATTTTACAGTGACTATGTCTATTATGTCTTATTTTCAGTTTTCTCTTCTGCACCTTTTCTCACCTAATTCTAGGTGAGATGGTCTAATGTATGGCATGCAGAAGTTGATAGTACTTTTAACACAAGTGTATCTTCTCATTCTGACAGTTTCAGACTGAGACTAACCTTCATGTTTCCTGTACAGTTCTGCACCCAGTCAGCGACGCCCACCAGCAACTTGTGTTTCACCATCATCTCATTCACCTGGATTAACCGGACGTCCAGGTTCATGTTGATCTGAGACGGAAAGAAGTTTTCAGAACCAGTTCATTAAGCAGAAGTTCAGCCCAGCCGTAATGTCGCAGATTGAGAGCATGAACGTCACCTCCTTGTTGCTGTGGTGAAGGACGAAGATGACGGCAGTGGTGAGGAAGATGGAGACCAGGCTGACGCAGAGGCAGAGCACCCAGTAGTCGGTAACTGTGATGTAGAGGTGGAGGGTGGAGAACACGGCACACCACACCACCACATAGAGCACCTGGTGTAAGCAGAACATTGTTTAACATTCACCCAAATTTTACCTTAAAAAAAATGCCTAAAAAAAAGAATCGTTTTGCTCATTACACTCTGAAAATAAGTGAGAAGCGCATGTGATTCACATGATTCAACAAGTATGTGCCTCTAGAAATGAAAGAATGAAACTGTTGTGTGTGGCAAAATGAGGAAGTATTTTAGTTTTTGGTGACGCTATCTTAAAATGGTTTATGCTGTTTGTGCATTTAAACTTTGCATATACTAGATTATCCAGAGCATGTTGATGCTATTGAAAATACAGCAGCAGAGTTTTAACTAAAAGAAGATTTGCTTTTAAAACAGAAACTTGCCGCCAATCAGATCAGATGACTGAGCACAAACACTTTCAGTATCAGACTGAGGTTAGGACACAGACAAATAAACAAAATACAGAGTGAAATAAAAAAAAAAAAAACTAAATTTCTAAAGAATCACAGTCAGAATATTGTTGTTGCTTTGCTTGTGTAATCAAGCTCAGTTTACTGATCACAAGGAACATGTGAAAACACAACGATATCTACAACAATGACGCTGTTAAGATTATCTACGTTACAAACTCTGGGCGTGCAGAGATTTAGAAGTTAGATGAAAGACACTATTCAGTTGTATTGAAATAGTTCTTGCCGATTGATTTGATCAGGAATAAGGGTCTGGATATCTCTGTCTCTTCTGCACTGATTTTGACTCAAACTGAGACAGAGAAAGAAGAAGTAAAGCTGGAGATAAATAAGCAGGAAGTGATACTGGATAAAGGACGATCATACCGGTGCCATTATAAAATGAAAGAGAGCCGAGTTGAAAACCATGTATCTCCTGACCGAGGGGACATCCAGAGCTGTTTTCAGTGGCACCTCCATGTCACTGACAGGAATCTGAAACAAACAAATCACCAGCATGGCGTTTATATAAATGTAAACACAAATCAAATCCAGCGACACAGACATATTAAGTTGCTTCTGTTTGGTGGGTGTGTGCGCAAACCTCAAAGCCTTCCCTCTCAAGTCTGGCGCGGCATATCGACAGATCAAAGCTGGGGTTTAATGCTGAACAGCTCTGCACTGACAGGACACACTGACCTAAAGGTATGAGAGAGAAAAGTCCATGAGAGGATCAGCGTTGACAGCGAGGCAAGGGTATAAAATGAAAATAATAATCAACACGATTGCACAAAGCAGGAGTAGGTGATTGCGTTTCAAACCACACTGTCATGCAGGGTAATGTAAACAAGATAATCCACGATAGATGTCCTGTAAATGTGTTTGAGGCCGATCAGATCATAGAGACATCTAACGTGAGAAGGAAGCAACTTAAAGGAATTTAACTGAGAAGAATCAGCATGTTAAGGGATTCAATCGCTTCTCTTTCTGTTCCCAAAATCTAAAGCATGCAAGCACATGCCTCGGCTTGACGTTATGGTCCCACATGGGGATAATGCCGAAAAACTGGTTTGGAACAAGGTCACATGAGGACATTTATTCTCTTTCCTTTTTGTTTTTATCTTGCTTCCTCTTTACAGATAAAAGCAATGATTCATACTGTTACTGAAACGTACCATTTGACCAGCTGGGTCTGCTGTAGTTGGCCTGTGGCTGAGCTTTGGTTCCTCTGATCTGATCGTCCACCTCACCCTCCTCCATCACATGGCAAGCTCCGTTCTGGTTCTCCATCATCGCAAATGTCACATCATCCTGAAGGAGAAATCACAGCGTCATAACTTCACAAATGTTGATACAATTTCTGGTAAAGGGTCCCTGAAAAAATGCAGTTTTGAAAAGTTTCTCTGGTTCATGTGACAGCTGAGTCAAGCATTTTTTTGCAAGAATGGAGTCACATAAGACACTGATAAAGATGTCATGACCTAAAGGGCTAAAAGACAATGTAATGACACATAACGCTGACATGTCTGATTATTGAAGAGCAAAGGTTAACTTTTTGCACTGCCATATATTCATTTATTGTTTTATAACTCTGGTTCTCAATAGGGCTTCTGCAGTTCAACTGGATGCTAAAATCTCAAAAACAACAACTAGAAAGCAAGAAATTGAACGAGTTTTAATGGGTTAAAGCAATGAATGAATACTTGTTTCAATAGACAAGCAGCTTTAGTGCTGCTGTAGCTGAACAAACTGATGAAGTTGTTAGCTGAAAGTAATGCATGAACTGTTAGCTCGCACCGGAGTTAGAGTAAAAGTTGAAATACTTAAAAGTCAAGAATGAACATTTGAAATAGCCGTCCTTAGGGGAGAGTGGGGTAATTTGTGCCAAGGGGCAAGTAGTGCCACCCCTGTTATCTAGAAAACCATAGAAGAAGTTGGTCATGTGACCACATATTTTTGAAGAGGCATCCATTTCACTCATCCTGTAAAGAAGGGAGACACATGGCTTGAGAGGTAAGAACATTTAAGTTAAAAAAAACAATGTTTTGCCCTCCAAAGTAAAATTTCTATGATCAAGGGTTTTTGATTGCTGTGTTTGAACAATTATAGACACCTTTGAAAACAGTCCACACATGTTTTAGTGCTTTAGTAAGCTACAGCATGAGTCTATACAGTTAGCATGATGCCAGCTCAAAACAGCTGGGGGATGCATTTTTTTCAAAATGGTGGGTCTGGGGTAATTTGTGCCAAAGGGCCTGGGTTAAGTTGTGCCACTTGCACAACTTAACCCAGCTTATGATTATTTACTATATATTAGTTTATTGTATTTTATTGTTATTGTACATTGTATTCTTACATTTGATCACTAAAACTATGTGATATTCTAAATTTTAGACCATCATGCCACGCAAATACAAATGGAAGACAGACAGGGTTTCAACTCCTCTTGAGGAGTTGGAAAGAGCAGTGAAAGAGGTGCAACAGGGGAAAACCACACGTCAGGTTGGAAAGGAGATGAAGATCTGCAGGATGACCATAAAAAGACATATGGATAAGAAAAAAATAGGAGAAGTAACAAAGCCAGGCTATGAAAGAACAGCAGCTACCAAACAAGTCTTCAATGAGACCATGGAGAAAGAGCTTGCTGACCATATTAAGACACTAGCAGCAATGTTTCATGGCATAGGTGCCATGAAATGCCGTGAACTGGCTTTTGAGTTCGCACAAAGAAATAACATTGACATGCCTGCCAGCTGGACCAGAGACAAAAAAGCAGGTTAGATGAAGTATAGGTTATTGGATAGTTAATTGGAGCGGATAGTTTCAACTAAATCTGAATGTAAACTGCAATGTGCTGATAAACGTTTAACCTTTTCTAGGACCTGATTGGTTAAATTGGTTCAATCGACAATTATCAATGGCACAACTTACCCCAGTGTATTCTCTCTAAAAATATAGCTTTTTTTTCTAAAGCTATATTTCTCAAACAGTTTGTTTAAGATCCAAAGTAATTGTTCCCAGGGATGCACAACATCCTAAACTATATAGATATCTTAGTTGGAGGCATTACTGTAATCCCCTTGCTTTAAGGGCACTTTAAGTAAAAATTGGCACTACTTACCCCACTCTCCCCTACTCATAAATGAACAATTGAAGTAGTTAGCTAAAGGTTATAAAAGGGCTTATAAAAGGGCAGTTAGCTAAATGTTAGCCTACTTTTAAAGTAGTTAGCTAGCATCCATGAATGAAGTTATAAGTTGCTAGCTAGCTTGTCTGTACACTGCTAAAGTATTTGGCTAAAGATTGGTTGAATTATTTAGCCTAAAGTAGTGGACGTAATCTTAAAGTGCAAAATTGACCTAAAAGTCAATGAGAGGTTTGAAATATCTGCCCTTACTCATAAATTAATGTTTGAAGTAGTTAGCTAAATGTTGTAGCTAACAGTAGGCTCGTTAGCTAAAATTCACAAAAGAGCCATTAGCTAAACGTTGCTGTTAAAGTAGGCCTAGTTAGAAGTAATGAAACAACTGAGGTGGTTAGCTAGAAAGTAATAGATAAACAATTTAGTTAGCTAAAGGTAACTTATCTAAAAATATTGTGGTGAATATCTAAAAGTAAACTGTTGGCTAGCACTGAAGCTAAAGTAAGTCATGAATAGGTGGAAGTAGCCAAAAGTTGTGAATGGACATTTGAAATAGTTAGCTAAAACTAATTGATTAACAGATTAAGTAATTTGCTAGAAGTCATGAAACAGTCGAGTGGTCAGATGGCATTGTATGGATAAACTGATTAGTTAGCAAAATTATTGAATAGTGAAATAGCTAAAAGTAATGTAAACTGTTGAAACTTTATGTCTTCTAGCGGATAAATAGTTCAAATGTCCAGCTTCTACTTCTCCAAATAACATGGCGTGAATCCAAACACGACCTGAACAACCCAATAAAACGACTAAATACCATTAATCTGAAGTATCTTTAGGGTTTATATCAGACAGAAAATGTCCACTGTCCAATTAGATGTCTTCAAAAAAACAGAACATGAATACCAGAGAGGTGCAATGTCTTCTTTGTTTAAAGGACAACCCCCTCAGATAGACCACGACTTTATCTCCAATAAACATGTTATGTCTGAAAACCTGCAGGAAACCAGATTACTTCTGCTTTCAGGGCTCTCAGGGCCTTCACTTTAGTGGTGCTATTGTATCTGCTCACAGAGGCATAACAAATAGTCTAGACTCTTTTAAAAGAAAGATTGCGTTTAGAGGAACAGACATTTGTGAATTAGCATTTTTATGAGCCCCTGGAGTTGTATCTGTATTGCCTTTGCCACAAAATGCAACAAATGAAAGGTTTTATCATGGCGACTTGGTGTCTGTTAATAGAGGATAAGAAGTAGTTCATGTCCTTGAAAGAAGAAGATAAGATAAGATAAGGCTTCTTATGGACAAAGCCCGCCTCTCTCTACTCTCACACTTCTTTTTCCTGGGTGTCAGTGACAGAGACACATTTTAACAGTGAAGTGTGAAAGTTCAACCCTGCAGCTGTGATGTCAGTTTGTCTCATCTCTCCCCCCCCCCCCCCTCTCTCTCTGTCCCTACACCCAGGCCCCATGTCTAAATTTGTTTTCTTTCATTTTCACTTCCGCGCTTGTTAATAAAGTCAAACTGACATGGAAGCAATTTACCGCCGCCTGTTTACACTGCACCTGTTGAAGAGAAGATTAAAAACTTAGCCCACGGATGAGGAAGCAGAAGGTTGTGTCCTTGCACGAGCGGCATGCAGGGTGTTTATCAGCAACACAATCTCACAATCTTGAAGCTGCATCCTTGCATGCGTTCCAATGCTTATTTATAATGTAAATATGACTATATGATTATCATTTCAGGATGTTGTGTCTATCTTTAAAAGTGTTATATCTTTTACGCTCAGAAGCATGTACAATGAGCCGGATGTCTTAATATAACGTGCTATATGTTCTAAGTGTTTAAATCTTTTTGTTGTAAAGTGTTAAGAAGGAGGGGAAGCCACTTCACATTTCTGTGCGTACATTACTTCATTTACACAGAAACCTCAAAACCGACAACCTGAAAAAAAAGTCTGTGTTGGTTCTCAGTTATTCAGGTCATGGTACATTCAAACAAAATAGCTGAAAATATTCTTAAATATGTTTAATAGGACTAAATTACTGAGATAAAGAAGTTACTTTGACGACTAGAGGCAAAACATTTCCAGGAAACCCTATGAATCCAGTTGCTTTTGTTTCAGCTTGTTGTTTAGATGACCTAAAAAAACATTTTCACTCTTACCTGCTCTTCAGATAAAAGTCCATCACATCAACAGAGCTGTCAGGATTGTATTCCCCTGTCATTCGTGTTGTTACAGTAGCGCATACAGTACACGGCAGGTCCCCTTACATCAGTAATGTCTTGCATCGAACACAAACTGTAGCGTATGATACTCCGACTCTCTTTCTTCGTCTCTGTCTCTCTCTCTCTCTTAGCGTGTGACTCAGATCAGCCCTGCCTCATGACTGCAGGAATGTGGTTTTAGGTTTGTAAGCGCAAGACACACGGCACTAGAAAGAGTACTACAAGCACACCCGTTTTCTCTTAAATGCAGCATCTATTAAAGAACGCTCATTCACAATGCATTTTGATGTCTCTACGATGCTTGTGACATTGAATAAAGTCTGTCTTATGAATTTTTTCTCAAACGTTGGAGTCACTTTAGGCACCAGTTTGTTATAATTGCCATGAAGATGCAGCTTCACTGGAACAGTTCCACATTAAAATCCCAGACATTAGTTTTGGTAATGCATGGGATCCAATCATACATGCATGCTGGTTTCATTGAGGACATAAATACTAAATCTCCAGACCATACATCCAGACATAAATGGAGAAGGAAAATGCAGCGTCACAGCAGCCCACTGTCCATCAGTGAATATTTTAACCTTAAAATACAAACAGTATATTGCATATTCTTATTTAACTGCCAAGTAATTCGAAAACATGATTACTTTTAACCCTAAAAGGTCTGTAAAGAAGATCCCACACAGACATATTTCAAAACACATGAAAATACTAAAAGAATCACTTCTATCTGATGTGTGTTTATGGAAATAATAGCAACCATAACAAAAGAAAAGTCCTGTTTCACTGTAAAATATCAGTGTGTATGTGTGTTACTCTGTAAGTTTCATATCGAAGAATAAGTGGCATTAAAAATGTCACTAAATAAGTCTAAATCAAACATCCTAAACAAGTATAATAGTGGAAAAAGACTTTAAATTTGTTTTTGTTTTTGTAACAAAAGTATGCAACTACAAAGCTGTAGCAGCTCCACTTACTGATCTTCGTTTAATGATAAAATCAAGATATTTATCTCCCTCAACAACAAAGTGTATCGCCTCTAAAGTCTGCATACTACATTACAGTACTTTGCACTGTAATAGAGTGCCACAGTGTGGATAAAAGTAGTAAATGCAGTCAACGTTTTGCATGCGAGCAGGTTTAAAACACCATAGAAATATTAATAAAGATATTAAAATTATTAACACGCAACAGTATAAAAGATTTGTGTGTATAAACTATATTTTATAACCACATATATGTAATGCTGTGGCCGTATATTTTACAATTAAAATAAAATTGTTAAATGTAAAGGACGATTGAATTAAATGAGAAAATAAATTTATTACATAAATAAAATATAAAATAAAAAAAACATACTCAAAACGTAGTTATACTCGTTTTTAAAATCAATCAATAATAATAAAAAAAAAATAGAGTATAATTGTCTATACTTTCTTTTCCTTATTTTGTTTCGTGACGTATATGACTAACTCGACTGTCTGGGCTCGCAATGAGATGACGAGAGGAGGTGGTTTCCGTCTGTATCCCTCTGCTTGTTTTTGCTTTTGTGGATTTATTTCGACCCCCGTCTCCTCGTTTGGATGTTAGCTGTCTGCCGGAGTAAAGAAGAAAGTTTCAGGAAGGAGATAAATCATGGAATCAGGAAGCCGGCTCGCCGCACTGTCCCTCCTGCTCTCCGCCGCGTTGTCTCTCTGTGTTTGTGTCAGCGGTTCCCTGCAGGTACAAGAAACTCCGATTAGCCTGGCTGCACACAACTAGTGAATGTTTAATCTAAAGAAGGGATTTAACTTGATTTCCACATTTTTTTGTGTGTTTCTCTTATCTTTGTCCATCCTTTGCATGTTGATTTTTAAATTAAGCAAACTTTTTGTTTAGTTTTACCTTACTGTGGCCTCATGGTTAATGTTTACCAATGTATTAACTGAACTGAAAGTAAGGCCATCACCTGACATTGTAATTTGACACCTGATTCCTCATGAGATATAACTCCTGCCCTAACTGGATCGGCCAGGGACAACTTTCCCCATTAGTCAGCCTATTTTGTCCCCGTCTTCACTCTCCGTCCTCTTTCAGATCAACCCTCTGGTGTATGACGAGCAGCTGCTGTGGGTGAGCGGAGTCCAGGGGGAGGTGAACACCTACAGGATCCCTCTGCTCACCTTCACCCCAAAGGGAAGCCTGCTGGCTTTCGCTGAAGCAAGGAAGTTGTCATTCGGCGATGTTGGGGCAAAGTTTATTGCAATGCGGCGGTCCACGGACAAAGGCAGGAGCACCGCCACAAACACGCAGATTGTACACATGCACAAGCTCAACACAACGCTCATAAATGGGGAAAACCTCATATTATTGTTTACATTCCTTTTATTGTTTCTGAAAGTCAAGAACTAATGTCATCGTTTGCGTAAAAGCTGCTCAGTATTTCTCAAATGATTTTACAAAACATTAAGGAAACTGCCTGATGACAGTTTAAACATATGTACACAAAAGCAGAAACTGTGAGAAAACTGACCCAACAAATAAATGAAACGTAAAATATTAAAGTATATGATGTAAAGGTTGTCCTGATCTATCTTCCCTTCAGGAGCCACCTGGTCCCCGACCTCCTTTATCGTGGACGATGGACTGGTGCCGGACGGACTGAATCTGGGCTCCGTGGTGGTGGACGAGGAGGTGGGCTCAGTGATTCTGATCTACAGCTACTGCTTCCACCACTACTACTGCAGCCCATCCAGCACAATGATGGTGGAGAGCAGGGACGACGGCCTCAGCTGGAGCACGCCCAGAGACCTCTCGGTCCAGCTCGGAGCCAAGGCCTTTCTGGCCGGGCCGGGCTTCGGCATCCAGGTGAGAGAGTACGAAGGTACTGTGGTTATCCGCTACTGAAAATGTAGTTTTGGTCCAAACTTTATGCTCTCGAGCAAATTGAAGCCGGTTAGCCTCATTGATTAGTGGTTTTCTTAAGGCTGCACAGCTGTTCAGTCCCAGTCCCTTGAGTTCCCTTCACATTGTACGTGTGGAAATGCTCTTACTTTCACTATTAAACATAGCCCTGAGTTCTACTGTTGTTTTTCTTTGATTTGATTTCACCAAACGTTTAGGTGATCACAGATCACAATCAATCAGGATTTTTTTCCGACCACATTTCTTCCTCAAAGACGATGGTTCCCCACTATCCTTCCAGTTTTTAATAATGCGTTGGACAGTTCTTAACCCAATTTTAGTAGTTTCTTCAATCTCATTAGATGTTTTCTCTGCTTGATGCATGCCAATGATTTGACCCTTCTCAAACAAACTAGCATCCTTTTCCACGACCACAGGATGTCTTTCGACGTGGTTGTTTAAGAAATGAGAAGCTACTCATTGCATCAGTTGGGGTTAAATAACTTGTTGCCAGCTGAAAGATGATCATCCATGCAGTAATTATCCAATAGGAGGCTCGTACCTATTTGCTTAGTTAAATCCAGGTGGCGACTTTGCCCAGGCAGTGTGTAAGTGTGCACATTCAAACCATCCCATCCCCCCTCGGTGCGATGGTTGAGTGGAATCCAGGTGTCGGTCTGGTTTCAGCAATCGTACCAGGCTTGTTGTTACTTATTCAAGTTCTGTGTCAAGAGAAAAAGATCTTGGAGGTTTACCACGAGAAATGCAGAGATCTGACATCCTTGGTTTTATGGAGGGCCTATAAAATGTTAGACGTGCATTCCAGAGTCACTTGAGAACCTCAATCGCATTTTCTTCTTCTTCTTCAAAGCTGTGTTTCATATTCCCAGGTGTTTGACAGAATTGCTTGTATTGTTGATGGCGATGTTAGATTGTCTTAATCTTAGGTTTGAAGATTTCATTCTTCTATTTTGAATGCTCCAAGAGTAGATGGCGGTCAGTGCGCTCCCATTTTGGGGAAGCAAGACAGGAACCAAGCACTGAACTGCTGTGGATGTGGTGAGCAGTAAAATGGATTTTAGCTAAAAAGCTCTTTACAAATTTAAGTGTGTGCTCTATTTGTCATATTATCACACTTTACCATTTCCGAGTAGAACTCAAGCCGTTATCACACCCATTTTGTCTCAAGATGCGTTACTGAACTCTGCACATTTCCCGTCTGTGGTATAAATAAGCGGTGAGCTTACCTTATGTTATTTTTATCTCATTTTATTTTAGAACCGAGAGCTTTAAACCTCCAGATAAAGCACTAAAGCGGCAAGCGCAGTCGAAAAAGCTCCTTTTATCTGGAAGCATCTGTTTGTGGCCGAGCTGGTAGATGGAAAGAAAACAGTACTGGTGTAGGTGATAATTGTGAAAATGCACAACTTGAAGCAGTTTCCTAATATTTCGACGGATAGCCTTATTTTTGGATTCTTAGAACAAACGCATTGAATGCATTTAAAACAGACTGCAACGTTTGCTGCCCCAGGATCATTATATATAATCAAATGCGAGCCATAATTGCTAATTCCTCTCCATGAGCCATTATCAGCTATTATGAGCTATTATGTTTTGTGAACATCCCTGCTGGTTTTTGCAAACTCAACCTTCACTTGAATTAGGGCCCATTTAGATTAAAAATGTTATTCTGGGTTTATTTTATGACATATTTGTCATGATTATACTGTTATTTTTATAGGCCCTTTTTATAAAAACTTTTTATATTGTTTTTATTAAGCAAGATGACAGTCAGGAAGACTAGAGATGACACTAAGTGTATTTTCATTTTAACATGTTGACACCCATGCCTCTGTGTGACATCCTTTTTGTGTCTTTTTAACTACAGAAGCGTTACGAGCCAGCAAAGGGACGACTGGTGGTTTGTGGACATGGAACCATCGAGGGCGACGGTGTTTTCTGCATCCTGAGCGACGACCACGGACGTAACTGGTACAACGGTGCAGCGCTGAAAAGCATCCCGTACAACCAGCCGAAGAAAGCACATGACTTCAACCCTGACGAATGCCAGGTGTGTTCGCTGTCACGTTACAATGCGGACATGAGTTGACCTTGTATTACTGGTCAATACTGGCTATAAGAACTGCAAAACTAAAGCTTTGCTAATTGAAACATTTAAGTTTCTAGGTTCTAGGCATAGTTATTTTATTCCAACAATTCATGAATATGTAAGAAATCCTTAGTACTTAGATATACTGTCCAGGGTAAAGGCAGAACAAAGCAAAACCACAATGACTGATTCCCGATTACTGGCACCTCTCTTACTATACTGGATAGGTTTGCACGGGAAATGAGTCATACTCAAAGAGAAGCTAAACATGCCACTTCATTAAACGCTGCAGTCGTATAATATTTCTCTTATTTCAGAACTTTTGTTTTAGTTTTGCACGGTGCAGAGTTACTATAATTCTTAGTACTTTCATTAAGACATCTTCTGGCAGCAGTTGGCAAGAAATTTACGACCTTGACAAATGTATTTTTTAAAAAGAAAAAGAGATCGGATCAGCTTTTTGTAAACTGTCTACCAAGCACCAAAGGAAGTCAGGGAAAACAACGAAATACAGTTTGGCAGTTTTTTTGGTTCAGGAGCAATAAAAAATAGAAACTATAGCACCATAAAGATAGAAAAACTAGAGCAGCTATATACACAATAGCATACTTTATATACAATAAAAGCATGCAATATCACAAAAATGAATGTAATTGGTACAATGATGGAAAAAAGCAGCATTTTAAAACGGTAAACAATTAAACAATAGTGCAAATGGTATCTATGTTCGTGCAAATATGCCTATTGAGGTAGGTGGACTGGGGAATAAATATGGGGGTGGTAATGGTGAGCCGATGGTTTGCATTGCCGACTTCGTGTCCTCTGTGCAGCTGCTGAACCACACAGTGCAGCGGTAGGACAGGATGCTCTCTATAGCTGACCTGTAGGAAGTTGGTAACTACACTAGTTAGTTGTATGTAGGTCTTCTGCCCTCTAGTGGGCAAAAAATGCTGCTGTCATTTTTTTCTTTTTTTAATTTTAAAACTTCTTACCTCATTGGCTTTGTTTTCTGCAGTGATACCAAGGTCTCATAATTAATCACATACAGTATCAGTCAGTGGTTGTTTAAACTTTTAAACCGATCTGAAATCACAATTAGATGTCCTTTCCTACATCTCTTTCCTTGTGCAGCCAGTTGAGATGACGGACGGCAGCATCGTCATCAACGTGCGGAACCAGAACAGCTACCACTGTCGGTGTCGCATGGTGGTGAGAAGCTACGACGGAGGGTTGACCCTGCCCATAGATAATCTGACCTTTGATACCAAGCTGGTGGATCCTGTGGTAGCAGCCGGAGCGCTGCAAAAAGATGGAGTGCTCTACTTCACCAACCCGTCCAATGACCAGAAAAGTAAGAACCGCAAAGAGTCACAATCTCCTCTTCCTCCAAACTCTGTTACCATTAGAAATACATGTCTGTGAATGTTTTCAGCCGTCCTGGTAAGAGATATCCAAAAAACAACAGTGAAACAAGTGCAACTGTTGATGGGTTTCTTGAAAAAACTCCAAGAAGCTACTTGGATGAGAGGCAAAGCCCTACAAGGGACTAAGATATGCAGTAGATTGTTTTCATTTCGTTTCATTTTGTTTTCTCCCACTTATCCGGGTCCGGGTCGCGGGGGCAGCAACTTCAGCAGGGAATCCCAGACAGCCCTCTCCCCAGCCACTTCAGCCAGCTCCTCCGGAGGAACCCCCAGGCGAGAGATATAATCCCTCCATCGTGTCCTGGGTCGGCCCCGAGGTCTCCTTCCGGTGGGACATGCCCGAAATACCTCTCCCGGGAGGCGTCCGGGAGGCTTCTTTCGGTCATTACCCAAAGGTTATGACCATAGGTGAGGGTTGGAACGTAGATCGACTGGTAAATTGAGACCCGGCTCCGACCCGGAGTGGGCAATCCACCCTTTTCCGACTGAGGACCATGGCCTCAGACTTGGACGTGCTGATCTTCATCCCAGCCGCTTCACACTCGGCTGCGAACCGCCCCATCAAGAGCTGGAGGTCGTTGTTTGATGAAGCTAAGAGGACCACTTCATCTGCAAAAAGCAGGGACGAGATCCTCCGATCACTGAACCCGACACCCTCTCCCACCCGGCTTAGCCTAGAAATTCTGTCCATAAAAATTATGAACAGAACCGGTGACAAAGGGCAGCCATTGCAGAGACCAACCCTCACTGGGAACAGGTCCGACTTACTACTGGCTACATGGACCAAACTCGCACTCCTTTGGTGCAGGGACTGAATGGCCCTTAGTAAGGGGTCATCTACCTCATACTCCCGGAGCACCCCCCACAGGGCCCTCATTTCCAACACCCTGGCATAGACCTTGCCGGGGAGGCTGAGGAGTGTGATCCCCTTATAGTTGGACCACACCCTCTGGTCCACTTTTTTAAAGATGGGGACCACCACCCTGGTCTGCCACTCCAGAGGTACTGTAAACGCAATGTTGCAGAGAGGTGTCAGCCAGGACAGCCCTACAACATTCAGAGCCTTGAGATACCCAGGGCGGATCTCATCCGTTCCCAGAGCTCTGTCGCCGCGGAGTTGTTTCACTACCTCAGTGTAAGTGAGTTGCAGCCTTCCCCTCTGAGGCGTTGGACGGTTTGCCAGAACCTCTTCGGAGCTGATCGATAGTCTTCTTCCATAGCCTCACTGAACTCCTCCCACGCCCGAGTGTTTGCCTCAGCGACTGCCCTCACCGCGGACCACCTAGCCATCCGGTACCGGTCAGCTGCTTCAGGAGACCCACAGACCAGCCATGCCCTGTAGGCCTCCTTCTTCAGCCTGACGGCTCACCTCACCTCCGGTGGCCACCAGTAGGTTCGGGGATTACCACCGTGACCAGCACCAGCGACCTTGCAGCCGCGACCTTGCAGCCGCAACTTGCAGCAGCCGCAACTTGCAACAGCGGAACATGGCCCATTCAGACTCAGTGTCCCCCACCGCCGCCCAGGACGCGATTGAAGCTCTGCCAGATGTGGGAGTTGAAGACCATCTTGACAGGTTCTTCCACCAGGCGTTACCAACAGGCCCTCACCACTCATTTGGGCCTACCAGGTCAGTGTGGCGTCTTCCTCTGCCATCTGATCCAACTCTCCACCAGGTAGTGATCAGTTGACAGCTCTGTTCCTCTCTTTACCCGAGTGTCCGGAACATACGGTCGCAGGTCAGATGATATGACTATAAAGTCAATCATCGACCTACGACCTAGGCTGACATGGTGCCAAGAGCACCGATGAACAACCTTATGTTCGAACATGGTGTTAGTTATGGACAAACTGCAACTCCTGCAGAAGTCCAATAACTGAACAGCGCTCGAGTTCAGATCAGGTAGGCCATTCCTCCCAGTCACGCCCCTCCAGGTCACGCTGTCATTGCCCACATGAGCGTTGAAGTCTCCCAGCAGGACAATGGAGTCCCCAGTTGGGGCGCATCCAGTGTCCGTCCTAGGGCCTCCAAAAAGGGTGGGTACTCTGAACTGCTGTTCGGCGCCTATGCAACAAAGCAAGGTAGCACAACAAACATGTTTCACCACCTGAAACAACACCATCGCATGCTGCACGAAGACTGTATTGCAATGAGAGAAACAACGGGGACTTCTCAGTCATCCCAAAAGAAGCCCAATCAAAGTTTGATTGCTGATGCGTTCAGTAGCGTTACACCGTATGAGTCGACATCCACCAGGCATCACAGACGCTATAACATACCACATTGCAAAAGACATGGTACCCGTGTACACAGTCTCGAAAGAGGGCTTTAAAATAATGGTTCGGACGCTCGATATCGAGATATCTGGCATAAATATCGAGATATGAAATTTTGTCCATATCGTTCAGTCCTATTCCAGACCCAACGCTATGTGTCGAGGTGAGGCCGACTATATCTAGTCGATAGCGCTCAGCCTCTTCCACAAGTTCCGGCTCCTTCCACGCCAGAGAGGTGACATTCCATGTCCCAAAAGCCAGCTTCCATAACCAAGGATCAGACTGCCAAGACCCTCGCCTTGGTCTGCTACCCAATCCACAATGCACCGGACCCTTTATGCTCCTCTTGCGGGTGGTGGGCCTACAGGGAGGCATGTCTCCTGTTCGGGCTGGGCCCGGCCGGACCCCATGGGCAAAGGCCCAGCCACCAGGTGCTCGCCCACGAGCCCCAGCCCCAGGCCTGGCTCCAGGATGGGGCCCCGGTAACCCTCTGGGCCGGGTACACGGACTCTTAGTCTTTTTCTTCATAAAGGGTCTTCTGGACCGTTCTTTGTCTGGCCCTTTGCCTAGGACCAGTCTGCCTTGGGAGACCCTACCAGGGGCAAATTGCCCCAGAGTGCATAGCTCCTAGGGTCATTAGGACACTCAAACTGATCCACCACGATAAGGTGACGCAGTAGATTGAATTTCCCATGTTTATTTCTTCTTTGTTAGCTATTTATTAGTAAGTAAATAAGACAATAGTTGCTTGGAACGGCCATTTTTCTATCTGCATTAGTTATCTCCATCCAAGAGTGCCTCTGCATATTCATCTGCTGGTTCCTTTACATGCATGAGGCTGACTTTATCTGAGAAAACAATATCTTATGAGGCAAATCTGTAATTACATGTGTTTCAGTGAAACCCGAGGAGCATTTTTGCTGTAGATGCACTGACCTGCATGAAGAGTGCAAATTTAGCATGATCTATAGGGGCACAATAGCCACATTAATTGGGAATATTCCGGCTGAAATAAACACAATTGCCCTTGTTAAATTAAATTGCTTTATCTCTCAGGAGTAAACCTAACCTTACGGTGGTCGCTGACGAATGGTATGTCTTGGGTGGATGAAAGTCTCCAGATATGGGCGGGACCCAGCGGCTACTCCAGCATTACGTCACTGGACAGTGGGTCTGTACAGGACCGGAAGCACATCTTTGTCATTTATGAGAAGGGCCATAAGGACTATTACGAGACCGTCTCCTTCGTCAAGATCCACCTGTATGGCGGCCAGTAGAGCACATGGGCAGGAGGTGAGGAGAAAGAGGTCATGTATGAGTAACAATGCAACCTTGATAGATTTATTATATCACAGCACGACTCTTGTTTTGATCTCACCTTGTGTTTGTCTACCAGATTCAAGCCTTTAAGGGAAAAAGAGGAAGAGAAGTAGCCTACTTCATTTATATACGGGCCAGTGCTTAAAACGTTAAAAGCCTTTTTTGTTATAATTCAGCACTTGAATTTTCTGTATTTTGCAATTTCGTCACCCTGTTAAAATAATCGCCTAACTAATTTTTTCAAGTTTTTCAGGAAACACAAAAATGCAAATCCGCTTAAGGCACACACTTGGCATAGGCCACTATCTTAAAGGGGTAAAATCACATGATCTGATCAACTGAGGATGTAGGAAATTTTACCATAGGTGGCCGGCGTCATGAGGAAATAATTTATGCAAAAAAAACAATTTTGACAAAAAATGACTTGGGCGATTATTTTAACAGTGTGACGATTTTTAAATCAGATGTGTGTGTGTGTCTCATTGCAATGAATGTGAATGGGTGAGTGTGTCATGCATAACATGGCCAAAGTAGCTTCTTTTGTACTTATGCGAAATATATTATGGGGTTTCTTTCCTTTTTTTTTTTTGTAATCAGTCTATACTTCAATTTGCCAGTAAATTAGGTACACTAGTGAAAAATGAATTCTTTCAACATATGTTTGAAATAACAGACTATTGAAGTGTATTGTGTTGTATCAGCACGTTACAGTTAATTTGACAACCACATCGTAGTCAGTGGACCAGGGTAAATAACACTTTATTGTGTAACAGGTTAACGGCACCACAAACGACATCCTTCAAACTGGTCACACAGTTGAATTACCACCTTTCTTACATTGTTTCAACATTATAACAGGAATGAAGTTGGATGTACCTAATGTTTTGGCATGCAAGTGTAGATTTGGGAGTGAAGGTGAAGCTGGGTTCAGGATCTTCTATGTCTGTAGCATAAATAAATTGTTCCTGACAGATACATATTGCTTCGTTCATTGTATCATAAATGAAAATAAATCCAACCATTGTCGAGCACACTTACAAATTTTTCTTTTTCATAAAATATGTGATGGAGAGACTTTTTTTTATTTCTGTTGTGTAATAGATGAGCTTGGTTTAAACCTACATATCTCAGATATGAAGAGTAATTTGAATGTCACTCTTGTGTATTTTCCTGAATGTCTCTCTCATATTACATCTCATTTTACCAATGTTCTACTTTAATATATTTTAAAAATAAAATCAACAGGCTGGATGTTCCAACATAAACTGTTTATGCTGTGTCCCATTAAATTAGGATGATAATAAAAAGAGAATATTGCTCTTTTTTACATGAATGTAGGAGCTATATATTCATTTGTACTTTCTTGGTTTCACTCCTCCTGCACACTAGGAGAAGTGACACTTACCTGTTGTTGAGGTTGGACTGTTTTTGTCCCCTTCCTCTTCCCTATGAATGGTGCTCTAACTACCCTTGTCCATCAGAGGCTCCAGTGTCAATAAAGGTTTGCCATCCACACCGCATCATCAACGTCCGGTCGGACATTACAGTATGTGTGTATAAACTATATTTTATAACAACATATAAGTAATGTTGTGGCCGTATATTTTACAATTCGTAAAACTCTTGAATGTAAAGGACAAGTAAATTTAATGAGAAAATGTATTACATATAGTGAGCACTTCTCCTTTGCCGAGATAATCCATCCCACCTCACAGGTGTGGCATATCAAGATGCTGATTAGACAGCATGATTATTGCACAGGTGTGCCTTAGGCTGGCCACGATAAAAGGCCACTCTAAAAATGTTCATTTTTATCACACAGCACAATGCCACAGATGTCGCAAGTGTTGAGGGAGCGTGCAATTGGCATGCTGACAGCAGGAATGTCCACCACAGCTGTTGCCTGTGAATTGAATGTTCATGTCTCTACCATAAGCCGCCTCCAAAGGCGTTTCAGAGAATTTGGCAGTACATACAAGCGGCCTCACAACCGCAGACCACGTGTAACCACACCAGCCCAGGATCTCCACATCCAACATGTTCACCTCTTATGGTATGGGCAGGCGTATGTTATGGACGACAAACACAGGTGCATTTTATTGATGGCATTGTGAATGCGCAGAGATACCGTGACGAGATCCTGAGGCCCACTGTTGTGCCATTCATCCACGACCACCACCTCATGTTGCGGCATGATAATGCACGGCCCCATGTTGCAAGGATCTGTACACAATTCCTGGAAGCTGAAAACATCCCATTTCTTGCATGGCCAGCATACTCACCGGACATGTCACACATTGAGCATGTTTGGGATGCTCTGGATCGGCGTGTACGACCGCGTGTTCCAGTTTCTGCCAATATCCAGCAACTTCGCACAGCCATTGAAGAGGAGTGGACCAACGTTCCACAGGCCACAATCAACAACCTGATCAACTCTATGTGAAGGAGATGTGTTGCACTGTGTGAGGCAAATGGTGGTCACACCAGATATACACACCTGTGCAATATTCATGCTGTCTAATCAGCATCTTAATACTGTATGCCACACCTGTGAGGTGGGATGGATTATCTCGGCAAAGGAGAAGTGCTCACTATCACAGATTCAGACAGATTTGTGAACAATATTTGAGAAAAATGGTTATTTTGTGTATTTAGAAAATGTTTTAGATCTTTGAGTTCAGCTAATGATAAATGGGAGCAAAAACAAAAGTGTTGCGTTTATATTTTTGTTCAGTGTATGTATTTCCTTTTTATTTATCAGTCATGTGACCGCCCACTTTGGTCATATGACTAACTCGACTTTCTGGTTGTACAATTGTAATTGTTACAGTCCTCTGCTTATAATTTGATGAGCAGAGGAGGTGGTTTCCGTCTGTATTCCTCTGCTTGTTTTTGCTTTTGAGGATTTATTTCGACCCCCGTCTCCTCGTTTGGATGTTAGCTGTCTGCCGGAGTAAAGAAGAAAGTTTCAAGAAGGAGTTAAATCATGGAATCAGGAAGCCGGCTCCCCGCACTGTCCCTCCTGCTCTCCGCCGCGTTGTCTCTCTGTGTTCGTGTCAGCGGTTCCCTGCAGGTACAAGAAACTACAGTTAGCCGCTAGATTTAACGTATTAACACGAGATCTGCAGGCTGCACACAACTAGTGAATGTTTAATCTAAAGAAGGGATTTAATTTGATTTCCACACTTTTTTGTGTGTTTCTCTTATCTTTGTCCAGCCTTTGCAAGTTGATTTTTAAAATAATCTAACTTTTTGTTTAGTTTTGCCTTACTGTGGCCTCATGGTTAATGTTTACCAATGTATTAACTGAACTGAAAGTAAGGGCATCACCTGAGATTGTAAATCTGACACCTGATACCTCATGAGATACAACTCCTGCCCTAACTGGATCGGCCAGGTACAACTTTCCCCATTAGTCAGCCTATTTTGTCCCCGTCTTCACTCTCCGTCCTCTTTCAGATCAACCCTCTGGTGAATGACGAGCAGCTGCTTTGGGTGAGCGGAACCCAGGGGGAGGTGAACACCTACAGGATCCCTCTGCTCACCTTCACCCCAAAGGGGAGCCTGCTGGCTTTCGCTGAAGCAAGGAAGTTGTCACCCAGCGATGTTGGGGCAAAGTTTATTGCAATGCGGCGGTCCACGGACAAAGGCAGGAGCACCGCCACAAACACGCAGCTTGTACACGTGCACAAGCTCAACACAATGCTCATAAATGGGGAAAACCTCATATTATTGTTTACGTTCCTTTTATTGTTTCTGAAAGTCAAGAACTAATGTCATCGTTTGCGTAAAAGCTGCTCAGTATTTCTCAAATGATTTTACAAAACATTAAGGAAACTGCCTGATGACAGTTTAAACATATGTACACAAAAGCAGAAACTGTGAGGAAAACTGAGTCAACACATAAATGAAACATAAAATATTAAAGTATATGGTGTAAAGGTTCTCCTGATCTACCGTCCTCTCAGGAGCCACCTGGTCCCCGACCTCCTTTATCGTGGACGATGGACTGGTGCCGGACGGACTGAATCTGGGCTCCGTGGTGGTGGACGAGGAGGTGGGCTCAGTGATTCTGATCTACAGCGTCTGCTTCCACCACTACTACTGCAGCCCGTCCAGCACAATGATGGTGGAGAGCAGGGACGACGGCCTCAGCTGGAGCACACCCAGAGACCTCTCGGTCCAGCTCGGAGCCAAGGCCTTTCTGGCCGGGCCGGGCTTCGGCATCCAGGTGAGAGAGTACAAAGGTACTGTGGTTATCTGCTACTGAAAATGTAGTTTTGCTCCAATCTTTATGCTCCCTAGCAAATTGAAGCCGGTTATCCTCACTGATTAGTGGTTTTCTTAAGGCTACACAGCTGTTCAGTCCCAATCCCTTGAGTTCCCTTCACATTGTACGTGTGGAAATGCTCTTTCTTTAGCAGTTCCCCACTATCCTTCCAGTTTTTAATAATGCGTTGGACAGTTCTTAACCCAGTTTTAGTAGTTTCTACAATCTCCTTGGATGTTTTCTCTGCTTGATGCTGCCAATGATTTGACCCTTCTCAGACAAACTAACATCTTTTCCACAACCACAGGATGTGTCTTTCGACGTGGTTGTTTAAGAAATGAGAAGCTACTCATTGCATCAGTTGGGGTTAAATAACTTGTTGCCAGCTGAAAGATAATCACCCATGCAGTAAATATCCAATAGGAGGCTCGTGGGATCCAGGCGCTGGTCTGGGTTCAGCAATCGTATCAGGCTTGTTGTTACTTATTCAACTTTTCTGTATGGAGTTCTGTGTCAAGAGAAAAAGATCTTGGAGGTTTACCAGCAGAAATGCAGGGATCTGACATCCTTGGTTTGATGGAGGGCCTGTAAAATGTTAGACGTCCATTCCAGAGTCACAAGAGTCATTTGAGAACCTCAATCGCATTTTCTTCTTCTTCTTCTTCAAAGCTGGGTTTCATATTCCCAGGTGTTTGACAGAATTGCTAGTATTGTTGATGGCGATGTTAGATTGTCTTAATCTTAGGTTTGAAGATTTCATTCTTCTATTTTGAATGCTCCAAGAGTAGATGGTGGTCAGTGCGCTCCCATTTTGGGGAAGCAGACAGGAACCAAGCACTGAACTGCTGTGGATGTGGTGAGCAGTAAAATGCATTTTAGCTAAAAAGCTAAATTTGTAATATTATCAACACTTTACCATTTCCGAGTAGAACTCAAGCCGTTATCACACCCAGTTTGTCTCAAGATGCGTTACTGAACTCTGCACATTTCCCCCTCTGTGGTATAAATAAGCGGTGAGCTTACCTTATGTTATTTTTATCTCATTTTACTTTAGAACCGAGAGCTTTAAACCTCCAGATAAATCACTTAAGCGTCAGGTGCAGTCGAAAAAGCTCCTTTTACCAGGAAGCATCTGTTTGTGGCCGAGCTGGTAGATAGAAAGAAAACAGTACTGGTGTAGGTGATAATTGTGAAAATGCACAACTTGAAGCAGTTTCCAAATATTTCGACGGATAGCTTTATTTTTGGATTCTTAGAACAAACGCATTGAATGCATTTAAAACAGACTGCAACGTTTGCTGCCCCAGGATCATTATATATAATCAAATGTGAGCTATAATTGTGCAAATTAGCAGCTTATTCCTCTCCATGAGCCATTATCAGCTATTATGAGCTATTATGTTTTGTGAACATCCCTGCTGGTTTTTGCAGACTCAACCTTCACATGAATTAGGGCCCATTTAGATTAAAAATGTTATTCTGGGTTTATTTTATGACATATTTGTCATGATTATACTGTTATTTTTATAGGCCCTTTTTATAAAAACTTTTTATATTGTTTTTATTAAGCAAGATGACAGTCAGGAAGACGAGAGATGACACTAAGTGTATTTTCATTTTAACATGTTGACACCCATGCCTCTGTGTGACATCCTTTTTGTGTCTTTTTAACTGCAGAAGCGTTACGAGCCAGCAAAGGGACGACTGGTGGTTTGTGGACATGGAACCATCGAGGGCGACGGTGTTTTCTGCATCCTGAGCGACGACCACGGACGTAACTGGTACAACGGTGCAGCGCTGAAAAGCATCCCGTACAACCAGCCGAAGAAAGCACATGACTTCAACCCTGACGAATGCCAGGTGTGTTCGCTGTCACGTTACAATGCGGACATGAGTTGACTGTGTGTTATTGGTCAATACTGGCTATAAGAACTGCAAAAGTAAAGCTTTGCTAATTGAAACATTTAAGTTTCTAGGTTCTAGGCATAGTTATTTTATTCCAACAATTCATGAATATGTAAGAAATCCTCAGTACTTAGATATACTGTCCACGGTAAAGGCAGAACAAAGCAAAACCACAATGACTGATTCCCGATTACTGGCACCTCTCTTACTATACTGGATAGGTTTGCACGGGAAATGAGTCATACCCAAAGAGAAGCGAAACATGCCACTTCATTAAACGTTGCAGTCGTATAATATTTCTCTTATTTCAGAACTTTTCTTTTAGTTTTGAACAGTGAAGCGTTACTATAATTCTTAGTACTTTCATTAAGACATCTTCTGGCAGCAGTTGGCAAGAAATTTACGACCTTGACAAATGTATTTTTTAAAAAGAAAAAGAGATCGGATCAGCTTTTTGTAAACTGTCTACCAAGCACCAAAGGAAGTTAGGGTTAGTTTTATTGTCATTGTCCGGTGAAAAACAACAAAATACAGTTTGGCAGTTTTTTGGTTCGGGAGCAATGGAAAAATAGAAACTATAGCACCATAAAGATAAAAAACTAGAGCAGCTATATACACAATAAAATACTTTATATACAATAAAAGCACACAATAGCACAAAAATGAATGTAATTGGTACAATGATGAAAAAAGCAGCATTTTAAAACCGTAAACAATTAAACAATAGTGCAAATGGTACCTATGTTCGTGCAAATATGCCTATTGAGGTAGGTGGACTGGAATAAATATGGGGGTTATTGCACAGCGGTCTATGAAGGAGAGGCTGAAGGAGTGAGGCATTTGATGGCTTGATGGTAGAAGCTGTTTTTTTAGTCGATTAGTTCTGGATTTGATAACTCTGTATCTCTTCCCAGAAGACAGTGTGGTGAACAGTCTACATCCAGGGTGGGTTTGGTCCCTGTAGATGTGACTGGCTTTCTTTTGGAGCTGGCCTGTGTAGATGTCTCTCATGGGGGGTAATGGTGAGCTGATGGTTTGCTCTGCCGACTTCGTGTCCTCCTCTGTGCAGCTGCTGAACCACACAGTGCAGCGGTAGGACAGGATGCTCTCTATAGCTGACCTGTAGGAAGTTGGTAACTACACTAGTTAGTTGTATGTAGGTCTTCTGCCCTCTAGTGGGCAAAAAATGCTGCTGTCATTTTTTTCTTTTTTTTAATTTTAAAACTTCTTATCTCATTGGCTTTGTTTTGTGCAGTGATACCAAGGTCTCATAATTAATCACATACAGTATCAGTCAGTGGTTGTTTAAACTTTTAAACCGATCTGAAATCACAATTAGATGTCCTTTCCTACGTCTCTTTCCTTGTGCAGCCAGTTGAGATGACGGACGGCAGCATCGTCATCAACGTGCGGAACCAGAACAACTACCACTGTCGGTGTCGCATGGTGGTGAGAAGCTATGACGGAGGGTTGACCCTGCCCATAGATAATCTGACCTTTGATACCAAGCTGGTGGACCCCGTGGTAGCAGCCGGGGCGCTGCAAAAAGATGGAGTGCTCTACTTCACCAACCCGTCCAACGACCAGAAAAGTAAGAACCGCAAAGAGTCACAATCTCCTCTTCCTCCAAACTCTGTTACCACTGAAGTAAAACTAGAAATGTCATGTCTGTCTCACTGCTCGTTTGGGCCTACCAGGTCTGTGTGGCGTCTTCCTCTGCCATCTGATCCAACTCACCACCAGGTGGTGATCAGTTGACAGCTCTGCTCCTCTCTTTACTCGAGTGTCCAGAACATACGGTCGCAGGTCAGATGATATGACTATAAAGTCAATCATCGACCTACGACGTAGGCCGACATGGTGCCAAGAGCACCGATGAACAACCTTATGTTCGAACATGGTGTTAGTTATGGACAAACTGCAACTCCTGCAGAAGTGCAATAACTGAGCAGCGCTCGAGTTCAGATCAGGTAGGCCATTCCTCCCAATCACGCCCCTCCAGGTCACACTGTCTTTGCCCACATGAGCGTTAAAGTCTTCCAGCAGGACAATGGAGTCCCCAGTCGGGGCGCCATCCAGCGTCCGTCCTAGGGCCTCCAAAAAGGGTGGGTACTCTGAACTGCTGAACTGCAACCCTTTCGTCCACCCGGGAGAACTCCAACGTACAGGCAGAGAGTCCAGGGGCAAGCAAAAAGCCCACCCCAACCCCAGCCTCTCACCCTGAGCAACTCCAGCAAAGAAGAGGGTCCAACCCCTCTCAAGGACTTGGGCTAGGGTTACCACATTGCAAAAGACATGGTACCCGTGTACACAGTCTCGAAAGAGGGCTTTAAAAAATGGTTCAGACGCTCAATATCGAGATATCTGGCATGAATATCGAGATATGAAATTTTGTCCATATCGTTTAGCCCTATTCCAGACCCAACGCTATGTGTCCAGGTGAGGCCGACTATATCTAGTCGATAGCGCTCAACCTCTTCTACAAGTTCCGGCTCCTTCCACGCCAGAGAGGTGACATTCCATGTCCCAAAAGCCAGCTTTCATAACCAAGGATCAGACTGCCAAGGCCCAATCCACAATGCACCGGACCCTTTATGCTCCTCCTGCAAGTGGTGGGCCTACAGGGAGGCATGTCTCCCGTTCGGGCTGGGCCCGTCCGGAACCCATGGGCGAAGGCCATCAGGCGCTCGCCCACGAGCCCCAGGCCTGGCTCCAGGATGGGGCCCCGGTAACCCTCCGGGCCGGGTACACGGACCCTTAGCCTTTTTCTTCATAAAGGGTCTTCTGAACCGTTCTTTGTCTGGCCCTTCGCCTAGGACCAGTCTGCCTTGGGAGACCCTACCAGGGGCAAATTGCCCCGGACAGCATAGCTCCTAGGGTCATTAGGACACTCAAACTCCTCATTAGGACACTCAAACTCCTCCACATCGATAAGGTGACGGTTCAAGGAGGAGCAGTCGATTGTATTTCCCATGTTTATTTCTTCTTTGTTAGTTATTTATTAGTAAGTAAATAAGACAATAGTTGCTTGGAACGGCCATTTTTCTATCTGCATTAGTGATCTCCATCCAAGAGTGCCTCTGCATATTCATCTGCTGGTTCCTTTACATGCATGAGGCTGACTTTATCTAAGGGGCAAATCTGTAATTACATGTGTTTCAGTGAAACCCGAAGAGCATCTTTGCTGTAGCTGCACTGACCTGCATGAAGAGTGCAAATTTAGCATGATCTATAGGGGCACAATAGCCACATTAATTGGGATAATTTCAGGCTGAAATAAACACAATTGCTCTTGTTAAATTAAATTGCTTTATCTCTCAGGAGTAAACCTAACCTTACGGTGGTCGCTGACGAATGGTATGTCTTGGGTGGATGAAAGTCTACGGATATGGGCGGGACCTAGCGGCTACTCCAGCATTACGTCACTGGACAGTGGGTCTGTACAGGACCGGAAGTACATCTTTGTCATTTATGAGAAGGGCCACAAGGTCTATGACGAGACCGTCTCCTTCGTCAAGATCCACCTGTATGGCGGCCAGTAGAGCACATGGCCAGGAGGTAAGGAGAAAGAGGTCATGTATGAGTAACAATGCAACCTCGATAGATTTATTATATCACAGCACAACTCTTGTTTTGATCTCACCTTGTGTTTGTCTACCAGATTCAAGCCTTTAAGGGAAAAAGAGGAAGAGGTTGTTTGCTCCAGGGACTTTCTCAGGAAGAAAAATATACTTAAAAACAGGGAAAAACCATCTGCATCATCCATGAATGTCCAGCGGTTTGTCTTCATACTGTGATATATCTATCTTAAACATTTTCCTCTTAATCTGTCTTTCTGTTCTCCTACATCTACAAAAAAAAAAGCACAGTCACAGTATTTTGTTAGATTCGTGATCTGACAAAGCTAGAGATATGGGAGAAAATATATCTGAAACTTTACAGCATTCTTAGAGAAGTAGCCTACTTCATTTATATATGGGTCAGTGCTTGTAATTATGATTTTCTTCCCTATTATGTGCCATGAATTCATTCTGGTTGAAATTAGCTCTGTCTTTGGAGCCACCGCTAATTGTGTAAAATAACGTTAAAAGCCTTTTTTGTTGTAATTCAGCACTTGAATGTATTTCGCAATTTTTAAATCAGATGTGTGTGTGCGTCATTTCAATGAATGTGAATGGGTGAGTGTGTGATGCATAACATGGCCAAAGTAGCTTATTTTGTACTTATGCGAAATATATTATGGGGTTTCTTCTCTTTTTTTTTTTTTTTTTGTAATCAGTCTGTACTTCACATACACTAGTTTGCCAGTAAATTAGGTACACTAGTGAAAATTAATGCTTTCAACATATGTTTGAAATAACAGAGAGGTACGTTGATTTAACTGTGTTCTCATGTTGGAAGCATTTGTGCTACTATTGAAGTGTATTGTGTTGTATCAACACATGTTACAGTTAATTTGACAACCACATCGTAGTCAGTGGACCAGGGTAAATAACACTTTATTGTGTAACAGGTTAACGGCACCACAAACAACATCCTCCAAACTGGTCGAATAGTTGAATTACCACCTTTCTTACATTGTTTCAACATTATAACAGGAATGAAGTTGGATGTACCTAATGTTTTGGCATGTGAGTGTAGATTTGGGAGCGAAGGTGAAGCTGGGTTCGAGATCTATGTCTGTAGCATAAATAAATTTTTCCTGACAGACGCATATTGCTTCGTGCGTTGTGTCATAAATGCAACGAAATCTAACCATTGTCGAGCACAGTTACAAATTTTTCTTTCTTTTTCATAAAATACGTGATGGAGAGACTTTTTTTTAAATTTCTGTTGTGTAATAGAAGGGCTTGGTTTAAACCTTTGTACTTTAGTAGCGACTTTGAATGTCACTCTTGTGTATTTTCATGAACGTCTCTCTCATATTACATCTCATTTTACCAATTTTACTTTAATATATTTTAAAAATAAAATCAACAGGCTGGATGTTCCAACATAAACTGTTTATGCTGTGCGTCCCATAAAATTAGGACGATAATAAAAAGGGAATATTGCTTTTTTTGCAGTGAATGTAGGAGCTATATATTCGTTTGTTTTTTTCTTGGTTTCACTCCTCCTGCACACTAGGGGGTGTAATTGTCACGGCTGAGGCTGGTCACAAGAAATTTAAGTTCATGTTACGAATCACAGGTGTTGCTTATTTTGGGGAGAAGCAAACAGTTGTTGACTGTCCTCGAAGGACCTGTATTTTTTTTTTTTTTTTAGTTTGGATTATGTATGGAAAAGAGAGTGGTTAATCTGCAAATAAATTCATTTTGATTTAAAGTAAAGAAAGTTTCAGCATCAATTTCTCCGGGTTACAAGTCAGATCAATCTACAAATTAGCAATCAGTCGCGGCTGAAAATTGGGACTCGGTCACAACAGTGAATTTTATGCAAATCAACAAATTAAAAGAACATTGTGAAAAACGGAAACGGGGCAGGTATGTGGTTGGATGAGAAACGAGGGGGTGGGTGTGAGGAAGGGAGAGTCGTGTGTGTGTGTTGTGTTTTGGGAAAGTTAGAGTGAGCAGAGAAAGAACGGAGAACCGTTATATCAGTCAACTGCTGTTAACTGCTACAGTTAACTCATATAACGGTTATTGTTGTTTCTTTGGCGTAGTTGTGGCCGACGGTAACTATTGAGGTTCCGATAATTTTTATTTATTTTTTATTTTTTTATTTTTTATTTTTTTTTGAGGTTCCGTTAATAAAACAAACGTTTGCCATCAACTCCGCGTCGTCATTCTAACGTCCGGTCGGACGTTAGTATAAGTAACGTGGCCGTATATTTTACAATTTGTAAAATTGTTACATGTAAAGGACAAGTAAATTTAATGAGAATTATTACATAAAAATATAAAATAAAAAAACTACTCAAAACGTAGGCTACTCATTTTTAAATCAGTAAAAATATTATATATATATATGACGCTTTCCTTTTTATTTTGTTTCGTGACGCAGGTCATGTGACCGCCCACTTTGGTCATATGACTAACTCGACTCTCTGGGTTTATAATATGATGAGCAGAGGAGGTGGTTTCCGTCTGTATTCCTCTGCTTGTTTTTGCTTTTGTGGATTTATTTCGACCCCCGTCTCCTCGTTTGGATGTTAGCTGTCTGCCGGAGTAAATAAGAAAGTTTCAGGAAGGAGTTAAATCATGGAAACAGGAAGCCGGCTCCCCGCACTGTCCCTCCTGCTCTCCGCCGCGTTGTCTCTCTGTGTTTGTGTCAGCGGTTCCCTGCAGGTACAAGAAACTACAGTTAGCCGCTAGATTTAACGCTTTAACACGAGACGGAAGCCCTGCAGGCTGCACACAACTAGTGAATGTTTAATCTAAAGAAACGATTTAACTTGATTTCCAGCCCTTCAGGCTGCACTCAACGTCAACTACTGAATGTGTAATCTGAAGAAGGGATTCAACTTGATTTCCACACTTATTTTGTGTGTTTCTCTTATCTTTGTCCAGCCTTTGCATGTTGGTTTTTAAATTGAGCAAACTTTTTGTTCAGTTTTACCTTACTGTGGCCTCATGGTTAATGTTTAGCAATGTATTAACTGAACTGAAAGTAAGGCCATCACCTGAGATTGTAATATGACACATGATGCCTCATGAGATATAACTCCTGCCCTAACTGAAACGCCCAGGGACAACTTTCCCCATTAGTCAGCCTATTTTGTCCCCGTCTTCACTCTCCGTCCTCTTTCAGATAAACCCTCTGGTGTATGACGAGCAGCTGCTGTGGGTGAGCGGAACCCAGGGGGAGGTGAACACCTACAGGATCCCTCTGCTCACCTTCACCCCAAAGGGAAGCCTGCTGGCTTTCTCCGAAGCAAGGAAGATGTCATCCGGCGATGTTGGGGCAAAGTTTTTTGCACTCCGGCGGTCCACGGATAAAGGCAGGTGCACCGCCACAAACACGCAGCTTGTACACGTGCACAAGCTCAACACAACGCTCATAAATGGGGAAAACCTCATATTATTGTTTCTGAAAGTCAAGAACTGATTTCATCTGCTGAATATTTCTCAAATGATTTTACAAAACATTAAGGAAACTGCCTGATGACAGTTTAAACATATGTACACAAAAGCAGAAACTGTGAGAAAACTGAGCCAACACATAAATGAAACGTAAAATATTAAAGTATATGGTGTAAAGGTTGTCCTAATCTACTGTCCTCTCAGGAGCCACCTGGTCCCCGACCTCCTTTTTCATGGACGATGGACTGGTGCCGGACGGGATGAATCTGGGCTCCGTGGTGGTGGACGAGGAGGTGGGCTCGGTGATCCTGATCTACAGCTACTGCTTCCACCACTACCAATGCAGCCCGTCCAGCATCATGATGGTGGAGAGCAGGGACGACGGCCTCAGCTGGAGCACGCCCAGAAACCTCTCGGTCCAGCTCGGAGTCAAGTCCTTTGCGGCCGGGCCGGGCTACGGCATCCAGGTGAGAGAGTACGAAGGTACTGTGGTTATCTACTGACATGTTAGTCAGTCACATCACATCAGTAGTGATTATAGAGAGATTATATGTCAAAGTAGTTTTCTCCAAATAAAGATGTTAAGATTATCTTTTCATACATTTTTGGAGCATTATACATAGTTTATGTTCCTGCATAACTAATGTATTTTAACTAGCTCACTTGTTTTTGATTCAATTGATTTTGAACTAGCTAAAAATACAGCATTATTCTGTTCATATGAAGAAGTGAGAACGAGTTCAGTTCTAGTTTCAAGCTGTGGTTGTTATAACAACTTCTAGTACAGTAGTTTGACAAGATACAGTCAAAACATGTCATAATGCTTTCATTGCCAGTTAGCAGCCTTTTTACTATTTATTTTCAGTATTACTCTCTAAATATCAACAAAAAGACAAGACAGTTAGGTAAAATGACATAAAAGTAGAATAAATAAGCCACAATAAAGCGAGTAAAATAGTGGAGGAAGCATAGTTTAAAAGATTTCATATTAAAAAATAAATAAAATGATATGCAGCATGATAAAACTGTGACATTAAACTGACGGCATATCAGAGCAGCAGCAGGATGAACAGTGTAGAAGTGGCAGCGAGGCTGGATCCCTGCAGATGTGCCGTTAGTGCCGACCTTGTCTGTGTGTTTCAGTCCTTCTGTGGAGGAGAGGGTGTGATCGGTTTTCTATCAAAGAAATCTCACCATCCGAATTCACACCGCATTATCACATCTGCTTTAAAAAGTGCAGACAGATGCTGTTTAATCTCATGACAAAATATTGTCAACCTGAGACAAATAACTTTCCCAGAAAGAGGAACAGAAACAGAAAATAAGCTGCCTGGCCAAAACAAAAAAGTCGCCACCAAAAAAATGGTTGTTGGACCACCTTTAACTTTTATTACAGTAGACACTAGACATGACGGGTGCATCGCTTCATCTGCCTTTCTTCTTACCCTGATGCCCCCATCACTCTGAAACGGGGTCAATCTGGACTCATCAGACCACATGACCTTCTTCCATTGCTCTAGAGTCCAATCTTTATGCTAACTAGCAAATTGAACCCTTTTTTTCTTGTTATCCTCACTGATTAATGGTTTTCTTAAGGCTACACAGCTGTTCAGTCCCAATCCCTTGAGTTCCCTTCACATTGTATGTGTGGAAATGCTCTTACTTTAGCAGTTCTCCACTATCCTTCCAGTTTTTAATAATGCGTTGGACAGTTCTTAACCCAATTTTAGTAGTTTCTTCAATCTCCTTAGATGTTTTCTCTGCTTGATGCATGCCAATGATTCGACCCTTATCAGACAAACTAACATCTTTTCCACAACCACAGGATGTGTCTTTCAACACGGTTGTTTAAGAAATGGGAAGGTACTCATTGCATCAGGTGGGGTTAAATAACTTGTCGCCAGCTGAAAGATAATCACGCATGCAGTTATTATCCGATAGGAGGCTCGTACCTATTTGCTTAGTGAAATCCAGGTGGCGACTTTTTTTTTGCCCAGGCAGTGTATAAGTGTGCACATTCAAACCATCCCCCGCCCCCCCTGGGTTCAGCAGTCGTATCAGGCATGTTGTTACTTGTTCAACTTTTCTGTATGGAGTTCTGTGAAAAAGATCTTGGAGGTTCACCACCAGAAATGCAGAGATCTGACATCCTTAGTTTCATGGAGGGCCTATAAAATGTTAGACGTCCGTTCCAGAGTCACAAGAGTCACTTGAGAACCTCAATCGCATTTTCTTCTTCATCTTCAAAGCTGTGTTTCATATTCCCAGGTGTTTGACAGAATTGCTAGTGTTGTTGATGGTGATGTTAGATTGTCTTAATCTTAGGTTTGAAGATTTCATTCTTCTATTTTGAAGTGCTCCAAGAGTAAATGGCGGTCAGTGCGCTCCCATTTTGGAGAAGCAGACAGGAACCAAGCACTGAACTGCTGTGGATGTCGTGAGCAGTAAAATGGATTTTAGCTAAAAAGTGTGTGCTCTGTTTTGTAATATTATCAACACTTTACCATTTCCGAGAGGAGCTTAAGCCGTTATCACACCCAGTTTGTCTCAAGATGCGTTACCGAACTCTGCACATTTCCCCTCTGTGGTATAAATAAGCGGTGAGCTTATCTTATGTTATTTTTTATCTTATTTTACTTTAGAACCGAGAGCTTTAAACCTCCAGATAAAGCACTAAAGCGTCAAGCGCAGTCGAAAAAGCTCCTTTTATCTGGAAGCATCTGTTTGTGGCCGAGCTGGTAGATAGAAAGAAAACAGTACTGGTGTAGGTGATAATTGTGAAAATGCACAACTTGAAGCAGTTTCCAAATATGTCAACGGATAGCTTTATTTTTGGACTGCGTTTATAACGGACCAGGATCATTATATATAATCAAATGCGAGCTATAATTGCTTATTCCTCTCCATGAGCCATTATCAGCTATTATGAGCTATTATGTTTTGTGAACATCCCTGCTGGTTTTTGCACACTCAACCTTCACATGAATTAGGACCCATTTAGATTAAAAATGTTATTCTGGGTTTATTTTATGAGATATTTGTCATGATTATACTGTTATTTTTATTTTTATACTCTTTATATTAAGCAAGACGACAGTCATCCTTGTAGGAAGCAGTCAGGAAGACTAGAGATGACACGAAGTGTATTTTCATTTTAACATGTTGACACCGATGCCTCTGTGTGACATCCCTTTTGTGTCTTTTTAACTACAGAAGCGTTACGAGCCAGCAAAGGGACGACTGGTGGTTTGTGGACATGGAACCATCGAGGGCGACGGTGTTTTCTGCATCCTGAGCGACGACCACGGACAAAACTGGTACAACGGTGCGGCGCTGAAAAGCATCCCGTACAACCAGCCGAAGAAAGCACAGGACTTCAACCCTGACGAATGCCAGGTATGTTCGCTGTCACGTTACAATGCAGATTCAGAAAACTTTATTTGTCCCCGGGGGGCAATTTAAGGCACAGGTGAGCAGCTTAACGTGCAAGTACAGACATTTTAAGGTGCAAAAAAACAGAAACAGAACAAGATACAAAATACAAAGTATATACAAATGTGACGGAGAAGAGTTGACTGTGTATTGTTGGTCAATACTGGCTATAAGAACTGCAAAACTAAAGCTTTGCTAATTGAAACATCCACGTTTCTAGGTTCTAGGCATAGTTATTTTATTCCAACAATTCATGAAGATGTAAGAAATACTTAGTACTTGGATATACTGTCCACGGTGAAGGCAGAACAAAGCAAAACCACAATGACAACTAAAACTTTGAATGGCACCTCAAGGTTTGCACAGGAAATGAGTCATACTCAAAGAGAAGCGAAACACTTCATTAAACGCTGCAGTCATATTAAATTTCTCTTATTTCAGAACTTTTGTTTTAGTTTTGCACGGTGCAGAGTTACTATAATTCTTAGTACTTTCATTAAGACATCTTCTGGCAGCAGTTGGCAAGAAATTTACGACCATGACAAATGTATTTTTGTTTTGTAACTTGTCTACTCAGCACCAAAGGAGGTTAGGGTTAGTTTTATTGTCACTGTCCGGTGAAAAACAACGAAATACAGTTTGGCAGCTCTTTGGTTCAGGAGCAATAAAAAATAGAAACTATAGCACCATAAAGATAAAAAAAAATCTAGAGCAGCTATATACATAATAAAATACAAAATATTCAATAAAAGCACACAGTGGCACGGAAATTATTGTAATTGGTACAATGATTGGTACTGTTTACATTTGCACTTTAGTCACTTTACTTACATCCATGGATATTTTGGACAGCCATAACATTTATGGCATGGTAACTTGTATAACTTGTATATATACTTTGTATTTTGTATCCTGTTCTGTTTCTGTCTCTTTTGCACCTTAAAATGTCTGTACTTGCACGTTAAGCTGCTCACCTGTGCCTTAAATTGCCCCCCGGGGACAAATAAAGTTTTCTGAATCTGAATCTGAATCTGAATGATGATACAAAGCAGCATTTTAAAACAGTAAACAATTAAACAATAGTGCAAATGGTGAGCTGACAGTTCGCTCTGCCGACTTCCTGTCCTCCTCTGTGCAACTGCTGAACCACACAGTGCAGCGGTAGGACAGGATGTTCTGCTGACCTGTAGGAAGTTGGTAACTACACTAGTTAGTTGTATTTAGGTCTTCTGCCCTCTAGTGGACAAAAAATGCTGCTGTCATTTTTTTCTTTCTTTAATTTTAAAACTTCTTATCTCATTGGGTTTGTTTTCTGCAGTGATACCAAGGTCTCATAATTAATCACATACAGTATCAGTCAGTGGTTGTTTAAACTTTTAAACTGATCTGAAATCACAAATAGATGTCCTTCCCTACATCTCTTTCCTTGTGCAGCCAGTTGAGATGACGGATGGCAGCATCGTCATCAACGTGCGGAACCAGAACAACTACCACTGTCGCTGTCGCGTGGTGGTGAGAAGCTACGACGGAGGGTTGACCCTGCCCGTAGATAATCTGACCTTCGATACCAAGCTGGTGGATCCTGTGGTAGCAGCCGGAGCGCTGCAAAAAAATGGAGTGCTCTACTTCACCAACCCCTCCAGCGACCAGAAAAGTACGAACCGCAAAGAGTCACAATCTCTTCTTCCTCCAAACTCTGTTACCACTGAAGTAAAACTAGAAATATCATGTCTGTGAATGTTTTCAGCCGCCCTGGTAAGAGATATCCAAAAAACAACAGTGAAACAAGTGCAGCTGTTGTTGGGTTTCTTGAAAAGAAAACTCCAAGAAGCTACTTGGATGAGAGGCAAAGCCCTACAAGGGACTAAGATATGCAGTAGATTGTATTTCCCATGTTTATTTCTTCTTTGTTAGCTATTTATTAGTAAGCAAATAAGAAAATAGTTGCCTGGAACATCCATTTTTCTATCTGCATTAGTGATCTCCATCCGAGAGTGCCTCTGCATATTCATCTGCTGGTTCCTTTACATCTATGAGGCTGACTTTCTCTGACAAAACAATATCTTATGAGGCAAATCTGTAATTACATGTGTATCAGTGAAACCCGAGGAGCGTCTTTGCTGTAGATGCAGTGACCTGCATGAAGAGTGCAAATTCATGATCTATGGGGCCACAATAGCTACAATAATTGGGAATATTCCAGTTTGAATTAAACACAACTGCCCTTGTTAAAGAGATGAAAGACGAGCTATGAAAAAATTAAATTGCTTTATCTCCCAGGAATAAACCTAACCTTACGGTGGTCGCTGACAAATGGTACATCTTGGGTGGATCAAAGTCTCCAGATATGGGCGGGACCCAGCGGCTACTCCAGCATGACGTCTCTGGACACTGGGTCTGTACAGGACCGGAAGTACATCTTTGTCGTTTATGAGAAGGGCCACAAGGACTATGACGAGACCATCTCCTTCGTCAAGATCCACCTGTATGGCGGCCTGTAGAGCGCATGGGCAGGAGGTGAGGAGAAAGAGGTCATGAATGAGTAACAATGCAACCTTGATAGATTTATTATATCACAGCACGACTCTTGTTTTGATCTCACCTTGTGTTTGTCTACCAGATTCAAGCCTTTTAAGGGAAAAAGAGGAAGAGGTTGTTTGCTCCAGGGACTTTCTCAGGAAGAAAAATACACTCTATGAAATTTAAAACAGGGAAAAACCATCTGCATCATCTATGAATGTCCAGCGGTTTGTCTTCATACTGTGATATATCTATCTTAAACATTTTCCTCTTAATCTGTCATTCTGTTCTCTGAAATTCCTACATCTACGGTGTTTGTTTTATCAAAAAAAATTGCACAGTCACAATATTTTGTTAGATTCGTGATCTGACAAAGCTGGAGATATGGGAGAAAATATATCTGAAATTTCACTGCGTTCTTAGAGAAGTAGCCTACTTCATTTATATATGGGTCAGTGCTTGTAATTATGATTTTCTTCCCTATCATGTGCCATGAATTCATTGTGGTTGAAATTAGCTCTGTCTTTGGAGCCACCACTAATTGTGTAAAATAACGTTAAAAGCCTTTTTTGTTGTAATTTAGCACTTGAATGTTGTTTAATTTTGCAATTTTTAAATCAGATGTGTGTGTGTGTCATTGAATGTGAATGGGTGAGTGTGTGATGCATAACATGGCCAAAGTAGCTTCTTTTGTACTTATGCAAAATATATTGTGGGGTTTCTTTTTTTTCTGTAATCAATCCATACTTCACATACACTCACTTGCCAGTTAATTAGGTACACTAGTGAAAATTAATGCTTTATAATATGACAGTCCTGCATTAAATCACAGCTTCATGAAGGTTATGGGAAATAACTGTGTTTTCACGTTGGAAGCATTTGTGCTACTATTGAAGTGTATTGTGTTGTATCAACACATTTTACAGTTAATTTGACAACCACATCGTAGTCAGTGGACCAGGGTAAATAACACTTTATCGTTTAACAGGTTAACGGCACCACAAACAACTTCTTCCAAACTGGTCGAACAGTTGAATTACCACCTTTCTTACATTGTTTCAACATTATAACAGGAATGAAGTTGCATGTACCTAATGTTTTGGCGTGTGAGTGTAGATTTGGGAGCGAAGGTGAAGCTGGGTTCAGGATGTTTGCAGAATAAATAAATTATTCCTGACAGACGCATATTGCTTCGTTTGTTGTGTCACAGATGCAAAGAAATCTAACCATTGTCGAGCACAGTTACAAATTTTTCGTTCTTTTTTGTAAAATATGTGATGGAGAGAGGTTTTTTTTTATTTCTGTTGTGTAATAGAAGGGCTTGGTTTAAAACTAAATATCTCAGATATGAAGATTACTTTGAATGTCTCTCTCATATTACATCTCATTTTACCAGTGTTTTACTTTAATATATTTAAAAATAAAATCAACAGGCTCGATGTTCCAACATAAACTGTTTATGCTGTGCGTCCCATTAAATTAGGATGATAATAAAAAAGGAATATTGCTATTTTTTACATGTAGGAGCTATATATTCATTTGTATTTTCTTGGTTTCACTCCTCTTGCACACTAGGGGGTGTAATTGTCACGGCTGAGGCTGGTCAGAAGACATTCATGAAGTTCATGTTATTCACAGGTGTGGAGTGTGGATAGTCTGCAAATGAATGCATTTTGATTTAAAGTGAAGAAAGTTTCAGCATCAGTTCCTCCGGGTTACAAGTCATAACAATCTACAAATAAGCAATCAGTCGCGGCTGAAATTTGGGAGGTCAAAAACTTCTTAATTTTGGACCATCGGGATGCATCGTGTGCATATGGGGACTCAGAGAGGTTCGTCGTTGGACCATCGCGTTACGGCGGATACGGCTCGACTGCATCGATCACCTGCTGGAGGTTTAGATCGGGACATCAGACCACCTTCGCTGGCCAATGTTTGGGGTATGTGCAGCGCTGACACAAATGAATGGCAGGTGTAAATATGTGTGTGCACACAAAATATGAGCGTAAATCTAATGCATTGGTCGCGACCGTCTTAAACTAACTGCGCCTTTAAGACGTACTGTTTCGTGGATGTAGACTAAGGGGCCGTCCACACAGAAACGCTTTTTGGTGTAAACGCATATTTGTTTTGCATCGTTTTGGCCGATCGTCCACACGAATCCTATAAACGCATAGCCCTAAAACGCACTTTTTTGAAACCGGGTCCCGGGTGGAAAAATTCGAAAACGCACCTCTTGCGTTTCTGTGTGTGGAGGGGTGTGGCGATGACATCATCGTTTTCTCCGTTTCTGTCTGTCTACACAGAAACGCAAGAGGTGCGTTTGCGAATTTCTCCACCCTGGGACCCGTTTTCAGAAAAGTGCGTTTAAGGGGCACTTTACACGGAAACGATTGGAGGTGAAAAGCGCAAAACATTTTATCGGATGTCCTATATCGTTTAGATGGTGACGGCGTTTTTGGTGGTTGAAAACGCAAAAAAGTGAAACCACCCTCCAGAGTGGAAATCTTAAAAACGCTCCACCCTCGCGTCACCGTGCAAAGGGTGAATAACGCAAAACTGCGTTTCTCGTCGAATAGAAATGACGTGACAAGCATGCGACAGGACCGGAAAAACAAGTAAACAACATGTCGAGCTCCACGATGGAGGTTCAACAGGCCCTAGCCGCAATAATTTGTATCCAAGTGGTTGTTTTGGTTAATGTATTTCGCGCGCTAAGCGTGGAAAAGTAGAAGAAAAGTAAATACCTCCACGCAGGCACTATTGGGAGTGTTGCCACCTAGCCATCTGGCGGTATACTGCATCTATGTGTATGAAATTTCACACACTTTTGCGTTTCCGTTTGAACACAGATTTGTTTCAGAAACGCTCGTCTAAATGCGGAGTTAAAAGTGAAAACGAAACGCCACTTTTGCGCTTTTGGTTCAGATAGTTTCCGTGTAAAGGTAGCCTTAGGGCAATGCGTTTACAGGATACGTATGGACGATCGGCCAAAACGATGCAAACTTCTGCGTTTTTGCGTTTCTGTGTGGACAGGCCCTAACTCTCCGTGTGCTTGAAAGCCACTGGCGTTTTAAATATGGAAGAGGAAAATGCGCAACCTTGCGGCTCATTTGTTGAAGAAAAGCTGTCCAGACTGAACTTGATGCGGGTGTGAAAGAGCGAGAAACGGACGCTGTGAGAAAAAAACAAAAAAACAAACGCATTAGACATTTAACACCCAGAGCATTTATGGAAAAAGTTGACAATTTACAAAAAGAAAGAAAAACTAAACTGAATAAATTGTCTAAACTAAAATAAACAATTGCAAATGAGGTGAAATGTAGGTACATTTTTCAAGTATAAGTGGTGTGTGATGAAGCAAAACAAGCACATGTGACTTTATTGGGGTTATTATCTAAAGATGAAGCAACAAAACATGAAACATGGTACAAAGCAAAGATGTTGAATGTGAATGGTTTCATTGCTGATGTGAGCAAGTGGTTGTCTAAAACTGAGAGTTGCTCTGCTGCTCAGGCTGGTGACAATGATGAAGAGGATGTTCGTGTTGAGCCTCATGACAGCATTTCAAATGCTGAGTCAAATACACCCAGTAAACGGTTAAGTCACAAAAGCTCCAAAAGTGGTAAATCTTGTACTTCATCTGCACGCATCAAAGCAGAGGCTGAAAAGGCCGCACTAATGGCTCGTGCTGCTGCTTTAAAGGAGAAGCATGCTTTGGAGGAGCAGACAGAGATCCTAAGGAGGAAAAAAGGAGCAGCTTGAGCTGGACACTGAAATGGCAGCCTCAACGTGTGACAGTGGCAGTGATTCACTGAACATCAGATGTTGGGTGCACATTTAAACACAGGATCCAGACAGCGTTCCAAGTTCCAATAGTTTATTTTGGAGAAGTTAACAGTTGTTGGTGATGAATGGTAAAGGTGGATGATTTTGTCTATACGGTTGTAAGGTTGTCCTAATCTACCGTCCCTTCAGGAGCCACCTGGTCCCCGACCTCCTTTATCGTGGACGATGGAACGGTGCCGGACGGGCTGAATCTGGGCTCCGTGGTGGTGGACGAGGAGGTGGGCTCAGTGATTCTGATCTACAGCTACTGCTTCCACCTCCACTACTGTAGCCCGTCCAACACCATGATGGTGGAGAGCAAGGACAACGGCCTCAGCTGGAGCACGCCCAGAGACCTCTCGGTCCAGCTCGGAGTCAAGGCCTTTGTGGCCGGGCCGGGCTACGGCATCCAGGTGAGAGAGTACGAAGGTACTGTGGTTATCTACTGACATGTTAGTCAGTCACATCACATCAGTAGTGATTACAGAGAGATTATATCTCAAAGTAGTTTTCTCCAAATAAAGATGCTAAGATTATCTTTTCATACATTTTTGGAGCATTATACATAGTTTATGTTCCTGCATATCTAATGTATTTTAACTAGTTCACTTGTTTAAGATTTTGACTAGCTAAAAATATAGTACTATTCTGTCTAAATGAAGAAGTGAGAACGAGCTTAGTTCCTGTTTCAAGCTGTGGTTGTTATAACAACTTCTAGTACAGTAGTACAAGATACAGTTAAAACACCTCATTGACCGCTGTCATTATGCTTTCATTGCCAGTTAGCAGCCTTTTTACTATTTTTTTCAGTATTACTCTCTAAATATCAACAAAAAGACAAGACAGTTAGGTAAAATAACATAAAAGTAGAATAAATAAGCCACAATAAATCGAGTAGAATAGTAGAGGAAGCATAGTGTGAAAGAGTTCACATAAAAAAAAAAGCATGTAGCAAGTAGCAGCATGATAAAACTGTGATATTAAACTGGCGGCATATCAGAGCAGCAGCAGGATGGACAGTGTAAAAGTGGCAGCGAGGCTGGATCCCTGCAGATGTGCCGTTAGTGCCGACCTTGTTTGTGTGTTTCAGTCCTTCTGTGGAGGAGGAATGTGATCTGTTTTCTATCTCACCACCCAAATTCACACCACATTATCACATTTTCTTTGGTGAAAAGCTGTTTAATCTCAAAATATTGCTAACCTGAGACAAACAACTTTCCCAAAAAGAGGAACAGAAAAAGAAAATGTATGTGTGCACATTCAAACCATCCCTTCCCCACTGGAGTGATGATTGAATGGCTGTAGAATCTAGGTCTGGTTTCAGCAGTCGCATCAGACTTGTTGTTACTTATTCAAATTTTCTGTATGGAGTTCTGTGTCAAGAGAAAAAGATCTTGGAGGTTTACCACCAGAAATGCAGGGATCTGACATCCTTGATTTTATGGAGGGACTATAAAATGTTAGACGTGCATTCCAGAGTCATAAGAGTCACTTGAGAACCTCAATCGCATTTTCTTCTTCGATTGAGGAGAAAATAATAGAGGAAATATCACAAATCTAGAGAGCATCAAATATATAATAAGAAATTAGGTTGTCTTTACACTTACATCAGTAGTGCATCTACACTCACTTTCTCTCGGTAAAGGACTAAACTTAGGAATCTATTATAATGAAACACAAACAATGAATAAATCTTCAAACAATATGTAGTATCAACCAAATGAATCATTAGAAAGGTGAAAATCCATAAAACTCACATCCACTATCTCTTTGTTCTCATGGGATGGTTTGGAGGGAAAAGAGTGGGGTCAAAGGGCTGAAGGGCCGGGTTATATAAGGTAGGGGTTTGTGGTTAGTGACTTGGGATTTAAGATTAGTGTTTATTTCAAGTTGGAAAGTTGTTTTAAATAAAAAATAAAAGTCGCATTTTCATTTTACCGTAGAGGTCCCAAACGGCTCCCATCTCACGAAATTACCCAGTAGCCATTGACGGCTCTTTAGGTGACAGATAGAGTCCACTGTTAACAATCCTCCAACATACTCAAAACATAGTTATACTCATTTTTAAATAGGTAAAAAAAAAAAATATAAAAAAATAGCGAGTATAATTTGTTACACTTTCCTTTTTATTTCGGTTCGTGGCGCAGGTCATGCGGCCGCCCACTTTGGTCATATGACTAATTTGACTTTCTGGGTTCACAATATGATGAGCAGAGGAGGTGGTTTCCTTCTCTATTATTCGACACCCGTCTCCTCGTTTGGATGTTAACTCTCTGCCGGAGTAAAGAAGAAAGTTTCAAGAAGGAGATAAATCATGGAAACAGGAAACCGGCTCGCCGCACTGTCCCTCCTGCTCTCCGCCGCGTTGCCTCTCTGTGTTTGTGTCACTGGCTGTCTGCAGGTACAAGAAACTACAATTAGCCGCTAAATTTAACGCATTAACACGGGGCAGAAGCCCTACCGGCTGCACACAAATAGTGAATGTTTAATCTAAAGAAGGGATTTAACTTGATTTCCACACTTTATTTTGTGTTTCTCTTATCTTTGTCCAGCCTTTGCATGTTGGTTTTTAAAATGAGCAAACTTTTAGTAATGTGTTTACTGAACTGCAAGTAAGGACATCACCCGAGGGTGTAACTTAACACCTGATTCCTCATGAGATATAACTCCTGCCCTAACTGCATTGCCCCATTAGTCAGCCTATTTTATCCCCGTCCTTCACTCTCCGTCCTCTTTCAGATCAACCCTCTGGTGTATTTGGAGCAGCTGCTGTGGGTGAGCGGAGCCCAGGAGGGGGTGAACACCTACAGGATCCCTCTGCTCACCTTCACCCCGAGTGGAAGCCTGCTGGCTTTCGCCGAAGCAAGGAAGACGTCAGCCAGCGATATTGGGCCAAAGTTTTTTGCAATGCGGCGGTCCACGGACAAAGGCAGGAGCCCCGCCACAAACACGCAGCTTGTACACATGCACAAGCTCAACACAACGCTCATAAATGGGGAAAACCTCATATTATTGTTTCTGAAAGTCAAGAACTAATTTCATCGTTTGCATAAAAGACACTGCTATCTTAATAAAATTTTTATTGTATTAAAAAGTATATTTATTATATAAGACAAGCTGCAGAAGGAGAAAATATTAACAGTTTGGAGCACTCAATATTTCTCAAATGATTTTACAAAAAATTAAGGGAACTGCCCGATGACAGTTTAAACGTATGTACACAAAAACAGAAAATGTGAGAAAACTGAGCCATGAGTAGAACGTCAAATAAATGAAACGTAAAATATTAAAGTATATGGTGTAAAGGTTGTCCTGATCTACCGTCCTCTCAGGAGCCACCTGGTCCCCAACCTCCTTTTTCATGGACGATGGATGGGCGCCGGACGGGATGAATCTGGGCTCCGTGGTGGTGGACGAGGAGGTGGGCTCAGTGATTCTGATCTACAGCTACTGCTTCCACCACTACAAATGCAGCCTGTCCAGCATCATGATGGTGGAGAGCAGGGACGACGGCCTCAGCTGGAGCACGCCCAGAAACCTCTCGGTCCAGCTCGGAACCAAGTCCTTTGCAGTCGGGCCGGGCTACGGCATCCAGGTGAGAGAGTACGAAGGTACTGTGGTTATCTGCTACTGAAATGTTAGTCAGTCGCATCACATCAGTAGTGATTATAGAGAGATTATATGTCAAAGTAGTTTTCTCTAAATAGAGATGTTAAGATTATCTTTTCATACATTTTTGGAGCATTATACATAGTTTATGTTCCTGCATAACTAATGTATTTTAACTAGTTCACTTGTTTAAGATTTTGAACTAGTTAAAAATAGAGAACTATTCTGTCTAAATGAAGAAGTGAGAACGAGTTCAGTTCTAGTTTCAAGCTCAGACTGAATGTGGTCGTTATAACAACTTCTAGTACAGTAGTTTGACAAGATACAGTCAAAACACCTCATTGTCCGCAGTCATGATGCTTTTATTGCCAGTTAGCAGCCTTTTTACTATTTATTTTCAGTATTACTCTCTAAATATCAACAAAAAGACAAGACAGTTAGGTAAAATGACATAAAAGTAGAATAAATAAGCCACAATAAGTCGAGTAAAATAGTGGAGGAAGCATAGTTTAAAAGATTTCACAATAAAAAAATAAATTTAAAAAAAGCATGTAGCAAGTAGCAGCATGATAAAACTGTGATATTAAAATGGCTATGACTCAACGCCACAAGACTGAACAACTAGTGTAGATAATAATTGTGAAAATGCACAACTTAAAGCAGTTTCAGCGTTTCCAAATATTTCGACGGATAGCTTTATATTTGGATTCTTGGAACAAACACACTGAATTCATTTAAAACCGACTGCAACGTTTGCTGCCCCAGGATCATTATATATAATCAAATGCGAGCTATAATTGTGCAAATTAGCAGCTTACTGCTCTCCATGAGCCATTATCGGCTATTATGTTTTGTGAACATCCCTGCTGGTTTTTGGACACTCAACCTTCACATGAATTAGGACCCATTTAGATTAAAAATATTATTCTGGGTTTATGAGATATTTGTCATGATTATACTAGTATAATCAAAGGGTCTATAAAAAACTTTTTATATTGTTTTTATTAGGAAGATGATAGTCAGGAAGACTAGAGATGACACTAAGTATATTTTAATTTTAACATGTTGACACCCATGTCTTTTGAACTACAGAAGCGTTACGAGCCAGCAAAGGGACGACTGGTGGTTTGTGGACATGGAAATAGTATGAGTGACGGTGTTTTCTGCATCCTGAGCGACGACCATGGACAAAACTGGTACAACGGTGCGGCGTTGAAAAGCATCCCGTACAACCAGCCGAAGAAAGCACAGGACTTCACTCCTGACGAGTGCCAGGTAAACCACAATGACTGATTAAAACTTTAAAGATAAGATTTTTATTTGTCACATGCACAGTTTTACATAGTACAATGCACAGTGAAATGTATTTTTGTACCTGCAGCCAGTAGTAAAAAAGTACTACAGTAAAACAGTAATAATTTCACATAACACACAAGGTAAACAATGTAAGTGTAAATGTAAACCAAGAAAAATAAAATAAAATATAGACTGCAATATAGAATAAAATACAGACTGTAAACTCAAAATATAAACTTAGAGGGGGTAGCTCATATATATACACACATTTACAGTATTGAAAACATCTATGTGAGTAAAGTGCAGTGGTGCAGTGGTATTTAAATCTGGTTAAGGCTCAGAGTTGAGCAGGCGGATGGCATGTGGGTAGAAACTCTTCTTCAGCCTCTCAGTCTTTGTCCTCAGGCAGTAGGGAGAAGAGAGAGTGTCCGAGGTGACTGGGCTGTTTAAGGATCTTCTTGGCCCTTAACCTGCAAGGTTTGGTATAAATGTCCTGCAGGTTGGGGAGGGGGGTTCTGATGGTCCTCTCCGCTAAACGGACCACCCTTTTGAGGGCCATGAAGTCCTGCATGGTGCAATTTCCCATCCATGTGGTGATGCTCCCACACAAGATGCTCTCGATGGTGCAGGTGTAAAAGTTCCTGAGCAACTTGAGAGGGAGCTTGAAGTCTCTGAGGCGTCTGAGGAGGTAGAGACGCTGTCTGGCCTTCTTCGCGATGGTGTTCAGATGGAGAGTCCATGACAGGTCCTGTGAGATGGTCACTCCCAGGTATCTGAAAGTGTCCACTCTTTCCACCTCAGAGCCATAGATAATAAGTGGATTGAAGTCCCTTTGTTGTTTCCTGCTGAAGTCCACGATCAGTTCCTTTGTTTTGCTGACGTTCAGCAGGAAGTGGTTCTCCCGGCACCAGTCCTCCAGGTGGGAGACCTCCCTCCTGTAGGCCGTCTTGTCGTCGTGGGAGATTAGTCCTACAACGTCGGTGTCGTCAGCAAACTTGATGATGATGCTGGAGTCTGACGTGGCCTCGCAGTCGTGTGTGTACAATGACACCTCTCTTGCTATACTGGATAGGTGTCCACAGGAAATGAGTCATACTCAAAGAGAAGCTAAACATGCCACTTCATTAAACGCTGCAGTCGTATTAAATTTCTCTTAATTCTTACAAAGCGCGGGCATGGCTTTTACAGAACTTTTGGTTTAGTTTTGCACGGTGCAGAGTTACTTTCATTCTTAGTACTTTCATTAAGACATCTTCTGGCAGCAGTTGGCAAGAAATTTACGACCATGACAAATGTATTTTTTAAAAAGAAAGAGAGATTGGATCAGCTTTTTGTAAACTGTCTACCAGGCACCAAAGGAAGTTAGGGTTAGTATCTCTTCCCAGAAGACAGTGTGGTGAACACGACATCCAGGGTGGGTTTGGTCCCTGGAGATGTGACTATCTTTCTTTTGGAGCCGGGCCCGTGTAGATGTCTCTGATGGGGGGGTAGTGGTGAGCCAACAGTTCGCTCTGCCGACCTCCTGTCCTCCTCTGTGCAGCTGCTGAACCACACAGTGCAGCAGTAGGACAGGATGCTCTCTATAGCTGACCTGTAGAAACGAAGTTGGTAACTACACTAGTTAGTTGTATGTAGGTCTTCTGCCCTCTAGTGGACAAAAAATGCTCTTTTTTTTATTTTAAAACTTCTTATCTCGTTGGGTTTGTTTTCTGCAGTGATACCAAGGTCTCATAATTAATCACATACAGTATCAGTCAGTGGTTGTTTAAACTTTTAAACACATCTGAAATCACAAATAGATGTCCTTTCCTACATCTCTGTCCTTGTGCAGCCAGTTGAGATGATGGACGGCAGCATCGTCATCAACGTGCGGAACCAGAACAGCTACCACTGTCGGTGTCGCATGGTGGTGAGAAGCTACGACGGAGGGTTGACCCTGCCCATAGATAATCTGACCTTCGATACTGAGCTGGTGGACCCCGTGGTAGCAGCCGGGGCGCTGCAAAAAGACGGAGTGCTCTACTTCACCAACCCGTCCAACAACCAGGAAAGTAAGAACTCATACATCTATTAGGCTGACTTTCTCTGACAAAACAATATCTTATGAGGCAAATCTGTAATTACATGTGTATCAGTGTAACCCGAGGAGCGTCTTTGCTGTAGATGCACTGACCTGCATGAAGAGTGCAAATTCATGATCTATGGGGCCACAATAGCTACATCAATTGGGAATATTCAAGTTTGAAATAAACACAACTGCCCTTGCTAAAGAGACGAATGATGAGCTTTTGCTTTATCTCTCAGGAATAAACCTAACCTTACGGTGGTCGGTGACGAGTGGTACGTCTTGGGTGGATAAAAGTCTCCAGATATGGGCGGGACCCAGCGGCTACTCCAGCATGACGTCTCTGGACACTGGGTCTGTACAGGACCGGAAGCACATCTTTGTCATTTATGAGAAGGGCCACAAGGACTATTACGAGACCATCTCCTTCGTCAAGATCCACCTGTATGGCGGCCTGTAGAGCACATGGGCAGGAGGTGAGGAGAAAGAGGTCATGTATGAGTAACAATGCAACCTTGATAGATTTATTATGTCACAGCACGACTCTTGTTTTAATCTCACCTTGTGTTTGTCTACCAGATTCAAGCCTTTAAGGGAAAAAGAGGAAGAGGTTGTTTGCTCCAGGGACTTTCTCAGGAACGCTTAAAAACAGGGAAAAACCATCTGCATCATCCATGAATGTCCAGCAGTTTATCTTCATACTGTGATATATCTATCTTAAACATTTTCCTCATATTCTGTCTTTCTGTTCTCTGAAATCCCTATTATGTCCCTATTATTGTTTATCAGGTTAACGGCACGACAACGAACATCCTCCAAACTGGTCACACAGTTGAATTACCACCATCTATGACAGGAATGAAGTTGGATGTACAGTTGAAACCAGATGTTTACATACACTGTGTTAAAAGACACATAAACATTTTTTCCTCACTGTCTGAAGTTAATTCAGACTAAACTTCTACTGTTTTAGGTCAGGTAGGATTACCAAAATTATTTCTATTTGCCAGATGCCCCAATAATGAGAGATATTACTTTCTTCAAAGTCAGAAGTTTACAGACACAAAGATTACTGCGTCTTTAAACAATGAAGGAAAGCCCTGATGATGATGTCATGGCTTTGGAAGCTTCTGATAGGTTAACAGACAACATTTCAGTTAATTGAAGGCACACCTGTGGATGTATTTTAAGGTTACACCTCAAATGCACTGTTTCCTTGTTTGACATCATGGGAAAATCAAAAGAAATCAGCCAAGATATCAGGAAGAGAACTGTGGTGCTCCACAAGTCTGGTTCATCCTTGGGTACAATTTCCAGATGCTTGAAGGTGCCACGTTCATCTGTTCAAACAATTATACGCAAGTATAGACACCATGAGAATGTCCAGCCATCATACCGATCATTAAGGAGACGGGTTCTATGTCCCAGAGATGAACGTGTTTTGGTCCGAAACGTGCGAATCAACCCCAGAACAAAAGCTAAAGACCTTGTCAAGATGATGGCTGAAGCTGGTGAGAGAGTGTCATTCTCCACAGTGAAAAAATTTGTGGGCAGATCTGAAAAGGCGTGTGCGAGCGAGGTGGCCTACAACCCTGACTCAGTTACACAATTTCTGTCAGGAGGAATGGACCAGAATTCCAGCAGACTATTGCGAGAAGCTTGTGGAAGGATACCCAAAGCGTTTGACCCAAGTCATACAGTTTAAAGGCAATGCTACCAAATACTAGGGAAAATTATGTAAACTTCTTTGAAGAAAGTAATAAAAAATTCTCTAACAAATTCACTCTCTCATTATTGTGGCATTTAGCAAATAGAAATAATTTTAGTAATCCTAACTGACCTACAACAGGAGAGGTTTAGTCTGATTTAACTTCAGACAGTGAGGAAAAAAGGTTTATGTGTCTTTTAACACAGTGTATGTAAACATCTGGTTTCAACTGTACCTAATGTTTTGGCATGCGAGTATAGCTTTGGGAGCGAAGGTTAAACTGGGTTCAGGATCTCCTATTTCTGTGTAATAAATAAATTATTCCTGACCGATGCATATTGCTTCGTTCGTCGTGTCACAGATGAAAAGAAATCTAACCATTGTCGTGCACAGTTGAAAATTTCTCTTTCTTTTTCGTAAAATATGTGACGGAGAGACTTTTTTTTAAATTTCTATTGTCACTCTTCTTGTGTTTTTTCCCCAAATGTCTCTCTTATATTACATCTCATTTTACCAATGTTTTACTTTAATATATTTTTGTGAAAAAAATAAAAAATAAAATCAACAGGCTGGATGTTCCAAAATAAACTGTTTATCTTCTTCTTCTTAGGCCTTTGTAATCCTTTCGGAACATAGGCCATTGATGAAAAGCCTCCACCCTCGTCTGTCTTGGGCCATCTTCATCCAGCTGTTGCCACGTCAGCCTCTCCTTCTTGATCTCTTGCTCTGTGCTTCTTCTCCAGGTGTTCTTGGGACGACCTCTCCCTCGTTTGCCTTTGTCGGTTCCATGTCAGTGCCTGTTTGGTTATTGCTGTTTTGTTTCTTCTCATTGTGTGACCAATCCAGATCCACTTTCTCCTTTTCATCTGTATTTCTATTGGTTCCTGGTTGGTGCGTTCCCACAGCTTTGATGTTGTTAATTGTGTTTGGCCAGAAGATCCCAAGGAATGCGTCTTAGGCAGTGGTTCATGAACGACCGGAGCTTGCTTGTGATGGCAGTGGTGTACTGCTTTGAGTTGAAGATTTTGAGCTTGGTCTTGAGAGAGATGTTTTTTTGTTTTCCAGATCTTGATTAGAGTGTTGAATGCTGCTCTACCTTTTCCAATTCTTGACTTTACGTCTTCGTCTGACCCCCCCATCCACGGCTATCACGCTTCTGCAAACTGTTTATGCTGTGTGTTAAATTCGGACAATAATAAAAAGGGAATATTGCCCTTTTTTTAATTTTTTTACAGTGATTTTTTTTGCAAATCAACTAATTAAAAGAACATTGTGCAAAAATAAAAATCTGTGCAGCATTTAATTGATTTTTTCCCTAAGCTTATTGTTAATATATATTTAAATCAAGACACAGTTGACTGGGTGCCAAAGATAGACAAATCACAGCTTTTTAGTGTGAACTGTTATATAAATATTAATACGATAAATAGTGGATTTTTTTTTTTTTTTTAATACGTTAGCGTTTATTTCTAATTGGAAAGTCGTGTTAAATAAAAAAAATAAAAGTCGCATTTTGATTTTACCGTAGAGGTCCCAAACGGCTCCCATCTCACGAAATTACCCAGTAGCCGTTGACGGCTCTTTAGGTGACGGATCGAGTCCACTGTTAACAATTTTCTTTCCCCCCCTCCTTTTTTCATTTATTTTTTGGGGAAAAAAAGAAAAGAAAAGGAGTGCAAGTAAGCCGAACACACTCTTTACCTATTCAGAGTCACTCGTATCAGGTTTAGTGCGGCTTACAGCAAAAAAATATCTTATGTGTTTGACTGTGCCGTTGCTTAGCTAGCTGGGTCACTTGCTAGAAAGCTACGCGATAGCATAGCTAACCTCATTCTGCGATACAACCTCGAGACAAGTCGGGACAAGACCAGGTCAGTGGCCGGAAAATTTTGCATGCTTTATGCAAACGCTGAACAGTTACATTAAACCGCGCATAAATTAACATTATAACATCTGGGTGTAGATTTATGTTGCCTGGAGATGTGATTTGTGGCGGCGCAAGTGCTGTTTTTAATGTAAAGACGGCGTCTTGGTTGTTGTGGGTAGCTAACGTTAGGTGGATGCCTAGCTTGCTAGCATAGCCTGGCTAATTGGTTAGCCCACTACATGTCAGCTGCCATGTCAAAATATTAAACGTAACCTTGTTTTGAACAGCTTTTTATTTACTTCTTGGCTAGAGTGGCTACGTGGTCAGATTACAGATGGAACAACCGAGTTATCCAAAACAACAATACGCTAAAACTACGTAGCTAATGTTAGCGGATAAACGTTAGCACAGGTTGTTCGTCTGGAATAACACAGGGGCTAGTTGTGTAGCTTTAGCAAACACAGTGTCCGTTTATGATACACGGCCGTTTGTAACAGTGTATAACGATGTATATATTTTTTCCCCCCCAACACAATTAAACGTGTTTGTCCACATTTCAAATGTATTTCATTATTATTTAGCTGTATGATGGCAAGCCCGTTGGGGCTAAAGGTGCACAACCGGTCTCTGTTAACGGTAGTATTCGCTGGGCCTGTCTCCACCGCCATTTTGTTTTGTTCTCCTAATAAAATCCTATTTTCTGCGTTGCCGTGTGCTTTATATCAACTGTACATAGCTCAGTTTGGTTGAGGATCCCCACTTGCGATGTCAGTTTGTGATTCAAACCGTAACACCTCGCAGGGTTGATCGGCAGTAAGCTATCGATTAGCGCAAGGTGTCGAAAATGTATTATGAAACATCAACGCAGTCCCCCTCCCTCCCTACGAGAACACCGAGGCCCTGCGTTAGCTCGCTAGCACTACTTAGCACTACAATAATCTATTTGTGTTTTATACATTTGACGCCCTGGACGTTGTGTCCTTTGCTACCAACTGGTATAAGCAAAGAAGTATCGTGACCAGTTGCTTGTGGTTGGCGTTAGCTTTACGCGGCCTCATTGTGGTGTGTACGGTGCTGCAGTTATGGCTTCGTAGTGTAGCTGCTCGGTCCTCCGTTAATCCCCATACAACATGTAGCTGACCAGCCATCATCCCACGACCTAATTTTCTAATCTCATCGGGCTATTGTGGCACAATGCGGAGCTGCTGTTCGGTAGTCTGTGTGTGTGTGTGTGAAGCAGTTTATTTAGTGTTACTCCTGCAGTGATGTGTGTAACTGTAAGTCACTTCAGCATTTTTGTCTTTTTATAAAGATTATCAGTGCGCAGTAGAAAGCTGTTGGCTTCACTGTTTGAGTCTTTTCCCCACTGTTTTGATTCAGGTCTAAAAATGATCCTTGCTTGGTTTGGCTAAGCGTGGTAAACACAACTGTTGTTTGTGCAATCTCTCATATGCAGCTATCTATTCAAGCAGATAGTAGACTGCTGGGCATGCTTAAGACTACCGGAGCTGTCATGATTTGGTATTTCATCACTTTACTTTTCTAAATATACACCTCAGGAGTCAGCCTGCTAAACAATAAACCAGCGTGACAAAGAACCGAAAGGTTTTGTTTAGCTCCGGTAATCGGCCTGGACCGTTCGCACCGGCTCACGTTATTTTTGCTGCTTTCGTCCAAAACAAGTGAATGAAGTATCTGGTGTTGCGTGCAGGTTAATAGTCTTGGAGGAATCGTCTGTTCTCAGTAATTGTGCCCTAATGGGAGTCTGGTGGAAGGGAGGAAGCGGTTTAACCTGATGGATGCGGCCAAATCACGCCGGCCGAATTGGGACAGATGTCAGTGCTGTGTGTTTTTATTGATGTGCAGTAAAAATGAGTTCAACCTAAAGGCCCGGCAGTTGCCATGGAGCCAAACCCTGTCTCAAGGCAAAGCATGGAAGAATAACATTTATAATGCGTTTCCATAGAAACCAAGGTTCTTTTGTACAGTATTTCCTGTGATGAGTGCCGTATAACGTCTGAGACAAAGCTTAGTCTGGCCTAACTGAAACGTGTGTGGTGATAATCTATCTAGTAAAGTTGAGGACTTACCTGTACACATGCTCAAAAGCTGGAGCTTGACCAGAATTTATTTAGCGCAAACCTGAACAAATGCACTTCCGTGATAATCCATTGTACTTTTCCGTTGTGTATATACGTAAGAATCTGATTACGACAGAGCACCAGTGCGTGAGGAATAAACAATAGTAGGTATAAGTCATCCCCAAATAGGTAGTTATTGAGGTTTTTGGGCATAACTACTTACTTACTCATGCTCATTTTATTTTAACGTGGTAATCCTAATAATTATTTTAGCAGTTTAATAAGTCATTATTGTGGAACAGGTACATTCATATGTGTCTCATAGGAGTGCCACGCCACACTCCTCCTTGTGACAGAGTTCCTGTGGAAACTCCTGCTGAGAGCTTAATATATGTTCTTATCTGAGGACAGACACACCTACACAATGGACCTAATCCCTGCATTCATACAGAACAATTAATTGTGTCATGGCTGTTTGCTGATAGTTAAGGCTGGCCAATTCATCTAGCAAGTCTTACTCAAGGGGAATGGTACACAAAATATCTTTTGTGCATTTAACGTGTATGGAAAAGCAAATAAAAAAAACAAAAAACAAGCTTATCTTTAGGTGAAAATGTCTAGTAATGTCTAGTTATTGAACTCCATAACATCCTGTGAAGCTGAGTGACTTGGCGGGCTAACAGCCAATAATTCTTAAGCAAACTGACAATTATTGAATGCAACCAAAATAGTAGTTTTTATTTTTTTTATTTTATATTTTTTGTTTTAAAAGTCCAGGTAAATGTTGCTACCCAGATAAGATCTTAGGCCACGTCCACACGTACGAAAACGATCTTTTCCCTCTCCGTTTTCGATCATCGTTTCAAGAAATATCCGCGTCCACGCGGGTCCGTTTCAGCACGACCGAAAACGCTACTTCATATTCCCGGCCTATAGGTGGCGCTGTTTCAGTTTCAGAAATTCACCAAAAACGGAGAGGAAGAGGCGGAGCATGCACACAAATCTTCAGCGCTGTTTACAAATCGCCTTTTTTGCTCAGCGTGGTGGCACAGGAGCATGATATGTTGCCCTAGTAACCCTAATAGGCTCAATATCTTCTCCAGCAGGAAAACTAGCATGTAGTCCGCCATTGTTGTTGATGTTGTTACGAGACGTCTCGCGGGATGTGGAAGGCTGCTCGGGGGGTGTGGCGATGACGTCATCGTTTTCCCCGTATTCGTCGTCCACGTGAAAACGCAAGAGCTGCGTTTGCGAATTTCTCCACCCTGGGACCCGTTTTCAGAAAAGTGCGTTTTAGGGCAATGCGTTTACAGGATACGTGTGGACGAAAGGACAAAACGATGAAAAACTTATGCGTTTCGGCGTTTTTGCGTTTCCGTGTGGACGGGCCCTTAGTTGACTGAACTTGTGCCTGCTTTTGAGTTAATTGATTTATGAAGGCTGTGGAGGCAGTACCAGTCAATGGAAAATTTTTGTCAAGACAAACACATATACTACAATCTACACTGTATAGAAATTTTAATATTATATATGATTTCTTTGGTGAGCAAGAGGAAAAATGTTAGTATGAAAGCAAATACAGAATAGTCTTGTTTTACTACACATTTACGCATGTTTTGTGACATATAAGTGCTTGGTTGTTCCTGTTGTAGTTGTTTCAAACGCATGCTTGGATCATTAGTGTTTAAACTCTCACTTTCTGCTGTGTATACCTGGTGTCAAATCTCTCACTCTCCCTTTCACTTTCTCCCCCCCACCCCTCCCCTCCAGTCTCAGGGTTCACCATACTCAATGAGCGGACAGCGCAATGTCAGAGCGCTCTGGGCAAACTGCAAAGGGGAAGGAAGGCAAAACCAAGTATGCGTCTCTCAACCTGTTTGATACATACAAAGGAAAGAGCCTTGAAACACAAAAGCCTGTTGGTGAGTATCTTGCTTCTGTCATGGCGAAGATGAAACGCGTAAATAAGCTCTCATCCTATGTGATGGTTTGGTGCTGTTTATATTTGGTGTAATTTATCACAGTTGGATTTACCCATAGGCATTATGTTTAAAACTTCCTGGGTGCTTTGTGGTAACTTTGAAACATTAGCTTACTGTCTTAACAGCTCTGTTGCTGTCTTCAAATACAGGAGGTGCATTTATCTCTGGAACCTTCCGGACATTTTTTTTTATTTCTTGCCGATACTGTTTACATTATTCAAGGATGATCATCATCCTTATTTTTATTAGAGCGGAAATAAATGGTTGCTAGAACGTTTTCACATGTATTGGAAAAAGGAAAAAAAGCAGGACCTGCCGGGTGAATTGGCTCGTGTTGAGCCACGACATGTCAGCTGAGCCTCGGAGCCACTGAGCCTGACCTGAGACAGAGGCTTACTTGTGGATGCTGTTTGACTTCTGTGCCGAGTCCCCAGTTTATGTTTTATTCAGGAGCTCCCCACTAGATCTAAGCAGTTGTTCCTGTTCCTACAGACTCCCTCCTCCTACATAGTGAATCCATGCACTGCTGCGGTTTCTCTGAGCCTCAAGGAAACAAATGAGGGATTGATTTTCAGAAACAGCTTCACTTCTCAGAATCAGGAGGCTTTTCTGTGGTTCTGTAAGCATCAGTACCTTCTGTAAATTGTAACTGGTTTGCTGAAAGTTTTATAGTTAGGCTTTTTTTCATTCTCAAATCTATAGTCGTGATAATCATCGGACCGAAACTTGAAATCTTGTATCCGTGTTAGTTGTTTGGCATCCTTACTGCATATCCGCCAAAGTAAGCAGTGAATGCCATTCGTGTCGTCGGGGCTCCTCCTCCTTACACCCAGTAGATTTCACTGGTTTCAGGTTTCCGTGGTCCATCTGTGCTAATGACCTCCTTTCTCTTTTCCCGTATCAGTTGCTCCCCGCCATGGCCTGCAGTCTCTTGGTAAAGTTGCCTCCGCGCGGCGTATGCCACCCCCTGCCAACCTGCCCAGTCTGAAGGCGGAGAACAAAGGCAACGATCCCAACGTCTCGCTCGTTCCCAAAGACGGCACAGGATGGGCAAGCAAACAGGAACAAGCAGACCCAAAGAGGTAAGAAGCTTTAAACTTATATCAGTAGATAAATCATTTTATTGTTGATTACTGTGTTGTGTGGTTGCTTGTTTTGCCCTGGTCTAATATCTTTGGTGACCTTTTTTGTCTCAGTACCGATGCATTATCAGCACCGCAGCCGGAATCGCAGCAGCCTGTGGCTTCACAGACACCTGCACCGACCCGCCCGAGAACCCCGCCAGCTTCAGAGGTACAGTCCTTCTAACATGAAAGCAAAATTATACCCTGAGTAAATACAGAAGAGCAAATGAGCAACCATAGTCGACATGTATGACATTTTACGCGTGTGCCCCCCTCAGGCTCTGGCCCCAGCTTCAACCCAGGCCGCAGGGGCAAGGTCTTGGGCACAAGCCAGTGTTACACATGGAATACAAGGGGATGGTGAGTCCTCTTTATGTGTATTTGTTATATATTTATCTGAATCAAACTTTTTTCTCTTACAATCAAGCCTGTCTCCTTTTCTTGCATTTTTGCAGGTGGAAAGGGATCAAACCTACCGTCGCCATTCTCTCGCGAGGAATTTCCCACCCTGCAGGCGGCTGGCGACCAGGACAAAGCTGGCAAAGAACAGGGCACTGCAGATCAGTGGTATGGGCCCGGACCAAGCCTCCGCCCCCAGAGTAAGCGATCCTGACTTAATGTTTTTGTACCTTAATAATTCAAAACACAAAATCATTGTTGAAGCTTAAGTACTCCAGACATTGGAGCATCAGAAGAATGTGTCGTGTCTCTGAAGTAGTGACTTCATCTGATCTTATTGCATGAAAACACAAACCATACTGACCACTCCTCTCCCGTTCTCGCTGTCTTCAGACGTTACGAGTTGGCGGGACGGTGGGGGCCGAGCCTTGGCGCCCACCATGTCTGGGGAGGGGACAGCGGAGGGTGGCACTGGTGGAGCTCTGGTGATGGATGGGGCAGCTGGGGTCCCCCCTCCAAATTCCCAGACCCATGGGCCACCTAGGAACCCTCCTGCAGGCAGCCCCGCCTTGCCCCTGCCCCAGCCCCCTGTGGGGCCTGGGTTCCCCGCATATCGAGGGATCATGCCCCCCTTCGTAAGTTTTGTTTTTAATTCATTTTTTTCCCGTTTCCTCTGTTTCTCTAACAAGTATAAAACGCCATCTGACCCTGGTCTGTTTTTTCTCCTTAGATGTATCCTCCTTATCTGCCCTTCCCAGCCCCCTATGGCCCTCAGGGGCCCTACAGGTACCCGCCACCTGGGGAAGGGCCTCCTCCAAGGTATGTTTCCCATTGTGATACTACTGCTGTGCTACATTTGGACTCTATGAGGTCTTAAAATGTTTCATCATTTCTTTAATCACAGTTGTACAATCTTTCTGAGACATGCATTTTCAGGATCTACATCATGTCCCTTACAAAGACCCTGCTCCATTCTTTCAGGTTCTCTCGTGGGCAGGGTGGTCCTGACGGCAGGCTACAGGGCGGCCCACGCGATGCAGGTGGGGAAGTGGTAAAACGACCCTCTATCTTGAAGCAAGATGACCTGAAGGAGCTAGATGAGCTGGACCACGATGGAGACGAGGGCTGGGCAGGTACAAAAATGCTCACTGACAGAAAACTTACCACATAAATGGGGTCAGCTGTGGAAGGATCATTTACAGATGTACAAAAAAAAAAAACTTCTAAGATGGAAAATGACATGTCACTGAAAATCATTTGAGAGCCTTAAAATAATGTAGAAATTTCAATGTTTAATATAGTTTTTCAGTATTTATTTATCTATTTAGAAATATTTGCTTTTATAACATTAAAATAATGATAATGCATAGGGATGGAAATTGATTAAATGCAATTGTCATACTGCTTATAGATCCAGTTCTTTCATCAGTTATTGATCAGTTTTCTGTGTGGAAAGAAAGTGTTGTTCAGCGTCTGCCATCTGTCAGAACGCAGTCTGGATACATAGAAGAAAAAAGTGGCAAAATGTTCAGATTTACAGGATGTGGTAGCAGCATTGATGTAAACATGTCGGGCGAAGTCAGATTAAGTGTCAGTTTCACTTTGAGCACAGGACCAGCATTATTGTGGTTGTGACATTACTGTCTATTACTGATTAGATATGAGACTTGAGTGGATTGCCATAGTCGAAGCAGTTAATGGGGAAACTGGGCTTGCATGAAATCACCACGGCCTTGCGCTGATTTCAAACGGCATAATTTTTCCATCTGATTTAGTAAAATGCAGCCAGACTTAGATTGTGTCTTCTCTCCTTGTTTTCTTGTTAAAGCCCCTCATAGTCGCAGAGTAGTGATTATTTAGAGAAATCAATGACATCTTCAGACAGATTTTAGAAACTGGAGCAGGTTCTAAGTCAGAGCCAGTTTTGGATTCCCACCCCTAATGATGTCTTACATTTCAGTTGTTGCTGAAAGTCCTGTTTTTTTTTTTGTTTTTTTTTTATGAATGTGTGGCATTTAGAGGTAAATAAATTTTAACTTGTGCTTACGATGGCAATATTTTGAGCAGCTGTCGTGTGCCAGCTCAGCAGAGACTTCAGTTTTCGTTGTTCATGCGAGTCCAGCCCTATTAAATTTTGACACTCGAGTATCCTAATACACTCCATGTTGTTTTATGCTGTTAAATGATTAAGGAGGTGATGACATAGTGATAGCGGGTCAGATTGATGCTCTCTAACATTGCAGTTGTTGCTGCGTATCACATTTCCTGCTGATCCAAGCAAAGTGGCTCGAGTTGCTTCGGCTCCTTCCCCTCAGTGGAAGGAGGGGTGAAGGATGTCACGTTTATCATAGTGATTGGTGACGAGTAATGCGATCGGTGGGTGAAGGGTACAAACGGGTTCTGATGTCTTTTGCTTTGTTCTTTGCTTGATCAGGTGCTCATGAGGAGATTGACTACTCCGCGAAGTTGAAGTTCAGTGATGATGAAGGAGATGAAGAGGGAGATGAGGAGAGAACCGAGAGCAAGAATGAGTCACGGTGGGTTCATGTTCAAATCACAATATTCTGTCTTTTGTTTTTGTTTTTGATGATGACATGAAACTAGATTTTTATTTTTTCTCTCGTCCTTAGTGAGCAGCAGAGGTCCCAGGAAGCGCCCACTGCAACCTCTCACTCTAGAGCCTCGGACAGTGGTGGAGAATCCCGCCGCACCCCTCCCTGTAATGCTGACAATGGTCCCCAACCCCCTTCCAGCAAGCCAGGATGGGCCGAGGAGGGAGGCAGTGGCTGGGTGGCCCAAGGAGCACCATCCAACTACCAGGTAGTGTACTGGACAGCAGGTGCAGGTGTTGCCCAGTGAGGCCGTACTCAAGCTGTGAAAAGAAATTTAAAACACGGGACTGCTTGCATACTCTTAAGCACAGACTTATATGTGGGCAGACACGTAGGTCTGTTACAGTGTAGGTTATTGTGGCGGACCATGGCTAACTGTGTCTGCCTGTACACAGGGGCGCAGGCCTGGATTGGGTGGTCCCCGGGAGCAGTCCTCCCCCCCACCTGGGCCGCTCCTCGGACAAGGGCCCTACTCCTTTTACCGACAGGTAGACATCCAGATAGGGCCTCATAGACAAATCATTTCTATCATTACACCATCCACCGTCCGCACGTCTCTTATAGCTCAATCATCTGCCGTTTTACGTTCGCCTTTTTCCTCTTGAGTTTTATGACGACCAGTGTTATCATTCATGAAACATTTTTCCCACAAGATTACAGTGTTGTCATCTAAAGGTTTTAAGACGGCAGCATAGAGCGTCAAATATTTTCTATTAACTTCTCAGGACCGACCCCACAACCAGGGTGCCTCTCAAGCCCCTGGGAAACCTGTCCCTCCCCAGCATCCGCCAGCAGCGGGAGGCCCTACTCCTCCTGCCCAGCCAGGCTTGCAAGGGGATGATGAAGATGAGACTTGGCGTCAGCGCAGGAAGCAGTCGTCCTCTGAGATTTCCGCTGCTGTAGAGCGAGCTCGTCGCCGCCGTGAAGAGGAAGAGCGTAGAATGGAGGAGGAGAGACGTGCAGCCTGCGCTGAGAAGCTGAAGAGGCTGGACGAGAAGCAACAACAGCAGCAGGGCAGCGGCGGTGGAAGCGGCAGTAAAACCCCCAGCCTTGATGGAAACTCTACCGCTGCTACAGCAGGCAGCCCGAGCCCATCTGTGTCAGCTTCCTCCCCGAACATCAGCCAGCCCTCTTCCCCCTGTGTGGACCCTGAGGAGCCTCCAGTGCTGTCTGTCCAGCTGGGCCCTGGTCCTGGGGCAGGTGATCGTCAGAGAGCCAGCAGCAACAGCAGCTACGACTCCAGTGCAGGTATGTTTCCGTTACATTTGATAACGTCTGAATTATACACCGCAGACCAGCGCCGACCCTATCGCCAACAACCATTACAGTAACCGCTATCTCAAATAAAGCTTCCTTCTTGGTTAAAGCGTATGATTAAACCTTGCAGACTTTTTCTTTGGTTCAGAATCTCAACAGTGTCCTCAGACGGCCGTGTCTCAGCCACAGCAGCCCACACTGGAAGTACCTTTACCTGGAGAGATTAAGGAAGAGGCTGTGGGCGGTCCTCACATTCGTGCAGGAATTGCAGGTGAAAGAGGAGGCGACCCGGTGAAGATTGAGAATATCGGAGGGGGAGCAGGTCGCCAAGCTGGTGGTCCTTCTGGCCAGGGTTACTCAAAGTACCAGAAGTCTCTTCCACCTCGATTTCAGAGGCAGCAGCAGGTTTGGATTTTTTTTTCTTGCCTCTATCAGCACATGGCACATGTTGCATTCTAAATGACTTAATTTCTGTTTCACATGTATTTATGTTTAGGAGCAGCTCCTGAAGCAGCAGCAGCAGTGGCAACAGCAGCAACAGCAGCACAGTCAGGCGTCACAAAGCCAACTGTCTCCCCAGCCACAGGCTCCCCAGGGTCCTTCACCAGGTTCAACACCCCAGCCGGGGCCTGGACCCAAACAGGGTGGACCTCTGTATCAACCCAGCAATATGGTTCGACCTCCACCCCTGCCAATGAACTTTGACCCTCGCTGGATGATGATGCCCTACATGGATCCTCGCATGATGCAGGGTCGCCCCCCACCCATGGACTACTATTCAGCTGGGATGCATCCGTCTGGTGAGTTTCTGTGACATGATGACTCAAAAATAGACACAGTTATTAACACATTGGTTGGTTGAAATAACTTACAGGCTAATGTCGACTTACATTGTTTAAAATTCTTTACTGTCACAGGTCTTATTGGACGTGAGCGGTCAGATTCAGGGGGATCTGGTTCAGACCCCTTTGACAGGCAGCAACAGCATCCGGGGCACCCTCATCGTGGGACCCCACCTATAGATCCTAAGCTGGCCTGGGGCCCAGAGGTATTCCCTGGTGGAGGGGAGAACCGTGGGCTAACGTCCCCCCTGAGGCAGAAGCAGCCATTGGAGGAGGATGATGTGGCCAAAGGGCCCAGGTATGGATACACAAGTAACACAAGTCATCTTTTTTTCTTTCGTGCTTTACCATTTCAGACTACATCTATGAGCATTGTAAAAGTAATATTTCTTGCATTGTTTAGTTGTTTTCGTGTTTATATTTGGTTCCACCTCTCCCCAAAGAAAATTTAGAAAGATTAAATCAGAACTTTATATTCTTCTTTATTTCAGGAGTGACACTCCTCCACACCGCATACGAGAAGGTGGATTGGGACCCATCCAGCAGCCGAGCACCACTGGGACATCCAATCAAACCCCTCCTCCTGTTGGCACTCAGCTCGGTGCCCAGGGTGGCAGCCACCACCCTCATCCCTACATCAGTGGGCGAGGCAACTTCAGCAACTTCACTGAGCAAGGTGCAAGAATGCCCCCCCACCAGCAGCAGCAGCAGCAGCAGCAGCAGCAGAGGGGGGGTGAGAGGGGAAACCAGCAACATGGCTTCTCACACCAGGATGAAGGGCATCCCAGAGGATCTCAGCAGGGCCAGATGTGGGGCACCCCACATCCCCACTATGATCGGAACGGTCGTGCAGACCTGCCCCCTGTTGAGAGCAACTCACACCTCCATCACCATCACAGCCACCATCCTCAGCAGTCTCACTTCCCACTCCACGCCCACAAACCAGAGAACAACCGTGACAGGGCTGGCGAGGCCGCCTCTAAGAAGAGTGACTCTTCTCCGCCTCTCCACCAACCGTCCCTCTCATCTTCCTGCTCTTCCTCTTCCTCCTCCTCTTCTGCTAGAGAGGATGGTAATGTCAAAGGGGCCCTTCATCATCACCAGTCACAGAGAGAGGGTGAAACTGGTGTTGGGCACAATGTTGGTGAAAGAGGCAACAGCGGTAATGCCGGCGGTGGCGGTCACGTGAAACCAGAGAAGGCAGGTCTGGCATATACCGCCCATTCCTCCGTCACCGCTAGCCCACCTCCCCCTCAACATCAACATGGCGGTCATAATCAGCCTCAACAGCATCCCCACCCTAAGTCAAACCAAAGAGGAGGGCGGGAGCACAAGACGGAGACCCAGTGGGGCCCTCGGCCTGGAAGCAATATGGGTGGCTCCTCTCATGGTAGGAGGTCCAACAATGCAGGAGGTGGGAACAGCTCCCGTGGTGGAGAAGACTCCTCCGGCACTCCATCAGATCACAAACCCTCCAACCAGACGGGAGGCGGCAACGCCAACAAGAGGGCTGGGCCAATCAAAAAGCCAGTGTTGAAGGAAATGAAGCGAGAGGGAGGGGAAGTTGAAGGAGGAGAAAAACCAAGCCTAAGCTTTGGAAAAGAAAAAGAGCAAGATGGTGGACAGCCCACCTCCATGAAGCAGGAAGCCTCCTCCATCTCTCATAACGCATCGGCTCCAACTAAAGACGAGCCGGCCCAGACAGCCAAACCAAGAAATGGGGGGAAAGAACGATCTGATCGATCAGGCGGAGGCGGGCCAGGTAGAGGCCCGAAAGATGGAGACACAGCTTCATCAGGATTTTCTGGGTCCAGGAGGGACAGAGACCGCTCCTTTGAAAGAGGAGGCAGCAACTCCCACCACCACGGAGTTCCTGCCAAAGGTAACAGAGGCAGTCGAGGACGTGGGGGAGAATTCTTCGGCCGCGGGCGTGGTTTCCGGGGCACCTACACCGCCAGCGCTGGACCCACTGGGAGCAGTCGCGGTAGGATGGGAGGCAGGAGCGGTAGAGACTACAGGTCATCAGTTGGTGGCGCCCACCACCAGGAATCCAAGGGTGAGGGAGTCGGTGGCAGGCATGGTCAGGATCGATCTCAGCATAACCCAGCCAGAGCCAGAAACCGCAGTGAAACCCGCAGTGAGGGTTCAGAGTATGAAGAAATCCCCAAGAGAAGGAGGGAGAGAGGCTCAGAGACTGGCAGTGAGAGTGGTGCTAGTGACCTTGGTCCCTCAGACAAAGAAGAAAAACCCAACACCAAGAATGGCTCCAGTAATAGCAACACCGCTGGCAGTGGAAACACTTCATCTGCACCACCCAGAGGTTCCCAGGCTCGTGTCTTCACCCCCAGGGGTGTGCCCTCCAGGAGGGGCAGGGGTGGTGGAGGTGGAGGAGGAAACATCTACAGGAGTGGTGGCAATATTGGAGGACCAGCTGGGGGACACCGGGTTGGACCTAGCTCTGTCTCTCACGGTGGGTCCTCCAAATCATCAGCTTCAGCCCGGAAGCAGCAAGGTCCACCACAAAACACCGGGCCCAAAGACTTGGGTCGGGGAGGAAACGCTGGGGAAAAGAAGGACAAGGTAGCTGATGGAAGTCAAACCCAAAATCAGGGGACCAATCCCCCTCAGCCGTCTTTGCCTGCCACAGCCCCTGCTCCTCTGGGTTCCAGTGAAAATGGAGGGGTGGCCACTCAGCAAGCCTCAACCAACCCAGCATCAAACTCTGGAGGTCCAAATGCACTCCCTCTCCCCACTAACCGTGGGTTCCCTCCTGGTGGGTTTGAGCGCCCCCCAAGACGTCGCCGTCATGGGCGTTCCCAGCACCAGCAGGACAAACCGCCCCGCTTCCGGAGACTGAAGGAGCGAGAGAATGCCGCACGCATCAACGGAGGAGTGGGTGTTATTGGAGGAGGAAGACCCTCATCTCCCTCCCTGAATTCAGTACAGGACAGTAACGGAGCTCCAAACTCTGCTCCAATTACAGGAAACGCCCAGAATGCTAACCACAATGCCACACTAACAACCAACAACAACAGTGGTGGTGGTGGGCATCTTAGCAATGCAAACAGCCACCACCATCACCACTACAACCAGGGCAATGCTGGTCCAACCCACCCCCAGCACCCCCACAGCCACGGAGCCAAGTCTCCCGACTTCACCAACCAGAACTCAGACCAAGCCAACGAGGAGTGGGAAACCGCTTCGGAGAGTAGCGACTTCACAGAGTTCAGAGACAGGGAGGGAGGAGGAGGAGGAGGGAAGTCGTACGCTTCTCACCATCACCACCACCTGGGAAGGGGCGGAGGGGGCGGTGGCGGAGGCGGAGGTGGTGTGGTTGAGCGCGAGATGGCGGGCAAAGAACCTGCCGCTAATAAAAGAAGCTTCTCGAGCCAGCGTCCCGGGATGGAGCGACAGAATCGGAGGGTCAACGCTGGAGGAGGAGGAGGTGGAGGCGGAGGCGGAGGCAGGGGCCCTCGCGGCCCACCTGGTGGTGGCTCCGGTGGGCCTGGCAACGGAGGTGGCAACCGCCACGGGGATAAGCGTGGCAACTGGCCGTCTCCAAAAAATAGGAAGTGATGAAATATAAATCATTTCAGATGAACCCCACCCACATTGAAACCCACCCTATTACATCTTAAACCCCCTTTGATCATAATTTCATGGCTTATCTGTTGGCATCCTTAAACACATTAGTGCATTGTACAGTATATGGAGATGGTATTCACTTTCACTTTAGCTTCCCCCAACCCGCTCTTTCTCCTTTTGCATCATTCTACTATCTACCGTCCGTTATTGTAAATTTCTACCGTTTGTTCTGTCTTGCTCTCCGTTCATTAGCGCCCACTCAACCTCTCTCCCTCCCCCTCCTTCTTCTTTGTTTTTTTTTTTTTAAACCTTCCCTCAAGAAACTCACCCCAGTTGGGTTTGACAAGCATGTGGTTGTATAAAAGAGGTGCACGTCGTTTTGACAGAAGACATTCACACAGAGCTCCACACATACTCGCACATACAAGCACAAATACGACATCTGTTATAAAAAAAACAAAAACAAAAAAACAAACAAACAAAACGTGCCGCCGCAAAACAGAAATGTGGGATTAAATTGGCAAAAAAAAATGTCGGGATCGGGCTAACTTTTATATTTATGTACCTGTGTATATTTCTACCACACTTCGGCCTTGGGTGGTATTCAGTAGTGCAGTTCTGCATTACTTCCCTCGCAAAGGGGAAAGAGTGCAGCTTCATCTTTTAACGAGAACAATGTAACATAAGATGTTTTGTTTCTATTGTGTCTAATTTTTTTTTTTTTTTTTTTTTTCTTGCGTTGTGTCAGTTGAGTTTCAGCCTCTTGAGAAATGTTAGGGATGTGTGTTTTTCTTATACGAAGCAGGTCATTAAAAATACCTTTTACTAAATTTCCCAAACCTTCCTTTATGTCTATTTACTGTGATGAGAATCATCGAAGTACTACTGCTCAGTGCTCACCCACACTTGCATTGGTTTGTCTTTAATATCAGTGTTTCTGCTGCGTGTCCAGAAAGACTTTCCCCCCCCACACACACACGTTTTTGACCTGCTCAGACATTTCAGTAGATTTTTGGTTGCTCCTGTTTTTCTTTTTAGGAATAAAGGCTTTTTTTCTGGGGCCTCATCGTAGCATCCTATTTACTTCTGCACATGGCAAAAATGAAAGTTTCCCCAAGGACAGTAGTTGTACTCTCTCTCTCTCTCCCATGAGTTCTGTTTACTCTATGAAGACTTTAATGATAGCTTGATGGCTTTATTTTAACAACCATTATTTCCTCAGTGACTTCCATTTTTATGGAAACACCTTTTTTCCCCCCCCTCTCCTTTCAAAATAAAATAAAAGTCAGAATGTGTCAAGGGAAAAATTTGGGTCGTAAATGACTTTCATGAAAAACGCTTCAGTAGGTAATCGAGTATGTTCTAACAAGCACTCCTTGTAGTTTAACAAACATCCATGTTTGCGGTTTTCTTTTCTTTTTGTGTTGATTTTTTAATTTTTTTTTGGGCAAGTTACATGTGATGCAGCGGGACAGGTACTCTGTCTGGGCCCAGAGTACCGAGCTAGACACAGTGTTGTACTATTACACCCTTTCCGTTGTCATGTGTGGGCTCTCTCCTTGCTCTTGTGGAGACTCTTAGAAGGACTTCTGTTCTGAGGAAGTATTTTTTTGTTTTTGTGTTTTTTTTCAAAGCGTGCACACTCGAGATATCTGTTTCAGTTCACGGTGGCAACAGGGAGCCCAAAACGAAAACGAATTCAGGACTGTCCACCGCACGGTTTCCCAAACACATAATGCTGGCCTGGAGTGAGGAAACATTGATGTAGGATTAGACTTGTAGTTTGTGTGAGACATAAAATGACTGAACACAACATCCAAATTGATTTTTTTGTTTTGTTTTTGTTTTGTTTTTTATTTTTGGCTCATCTGCATCAATTCTGTCACTGCTGTAAGTTGGGGTTTTGTTTGTTTACTGACAACAGTTTGAAGGTCGTCTCGGGGATGTTGTGAGTAGGGCATTTGATGATTTTTGTGGATGTGTGTGCGTGCCTGTGTGTGTGTGTGTGTTTTTCCGGTGTCTGTGTTAATAACTATGGGGAGGGGGGGGCGTAAGGGGTGGAAGGGGTGGGGACCAGAGGGTTAACACGATGAATGGCAAGCACTTTCTGCCTTGTATGCCCACATGTGATTTAACCAATATTATTAAGACATGTCTGCTGTCTCTTAAATACATCCACGTATATACATTCAGCTGTGTGTATATGTTCGTCATCCAAATGAAGAACCTGCAGCAGAAAACTTCACCAGTTTTCTGTGTAATTCAAAGCATATACATTCGTCAGCAGGCAAGTGAAGTTGGACATATTTTTATTTTTCCACTATGACTTCTTCTAAGCATGAACACGCCCACGGGTGCAGCTTGCCTTGCCTGTTAACTGGTTTATACATTGATAGCTGTAACACTGGCTCAAAGAGTCCTTCATCCCTCCTTAACTCTTAATGTTGATGTGTGCATTATTGTATGTACCCATGTTAAAAGAAAACAAAAGTAGTGTATTCCAGACACACACACTCACAAAAAAAAAAAAAAAAAAAAAAAATTACTCAAAGATTGTATTATGTTTTCAGCATTACTGAGGTACCTGGAGTGGTTCAAGCTGTTTTTAAGCATTTATGGTTTTATTATTAATTAATGGAACCGTAATATACACACATGTATGTATATTGGTATGTATCTAAGTTTTGTCTACCCCAACTTACATTCCCACAAACAAATGTTGCCATTTTTAGTTCAAGGGAGCAATGTACAAGCAGAGAAGTGTCTTATTATAATAAAGTTATACAGAGAAGGCAAAGTTAAATAAACTACTTTTGATTTAATGGAAAAACCTGAATCGAGCGTCTCGTTCTTGGTGGCTGACAAAGAGGAATATTTAAATGTGTTGTGTCTTTTGGGTTGTTTTCGGTCTCGGGCAGGTTCCTTGGTATAAAAAAATTAAATCAATCAAAATGATTTGCACTTTAATCAGGTCAGTTTAAACACATTTAGAGTTTTCTAGACACAAAATCAGACGAGTTAAATATTTAAAAGTATTTTCTTACCTTTTATGAACACAGTTTTGACAAAAATGTATGCAGGTAATTTATTATCTGTCCAAAAACATCAGGGTATTAATGTAGACATATTTAGTTTTATATATAAACCTATGTAAATATGAATCACAAAAAGGTTGCAAAGATTACATTTTCTTACAGTAGTAAAACATGTAAAAACACATGGGGAAACTCTAAAATATTAAAAATAAAATAATCTAAATATAAATTTCTTAATTTGGAAGAACATATGTTGTTAATTATGAATATTAAAGGATATAAAATGTAAAAGTTATAAAGTTTTGATGGTGCAGTACTGAAAGTGAACGGTGGGGGCAGCAGAGCACAGCTTGTACCCTGAGTCCGCTGACATCACGCCGGAGGAAGAGGAAGAACGTAACCTACAGGGTGAACTGGGAGGTGGTGTCCATCTTATTTACAACCGTGATCTTGCTACATTGTTGATCTGCCGGGATTTTTTATTTGAGTATAAAAGTTGAAAGTCGGGTAAGTTCGTCGCAGTCACACCAACAACAGTTTAAAGATATTTACACGCACGAGCACAGGGAGCTCCGGAATGAGCCAATCTTTGTCATGAGGCCTGTTTTCTGACGATGCGCCATATTGAATTTCACTGTAGCCGTTTGCGGGATTTAGCTTTAGCAAGCTAACGCTAGCTACAGTCGCCGGCGCATTTGAGTACGCCACACGTTTAAGGTTGGATTTGTCATAAATGATTTATCACTAACAAGACGTATTTGTGACATAGCCATAGATTAAAATAATGTAATGTAAGGACAAGAGTTTAAAACTAACGCAACGGTTTTGAGAATATAATATTGGCTAGCTACCTAGTTAGCTTAGCCTTCACCAGGGTTTAGGATCAGGAACTATTTCTTTACTTACTTGTGTCGTTTTATCGTGAAATTATACCTTTAAATTGTCATTTTAGAGGAATTATTAAACACCAAGTTATTAGCTGAATGTTTAATTTTCAAGAGGCGTTTGCAGACTGAGAGTTAAATGTTGAATTCAGGCAAATTTCAGTTGAAGAACAGGGAAATAGTTAACACCAGTTTACCGGCCTAAATGAGCTTAATTTTGTTCAACGTATTTGTGCAAAAAAGGCGTGCAGATAAAGCTTTAGTAAAATTATCTGACTTGATATTAGTAGGTATGATATGAACTGATTCCCTCACATAATTTCTGTTTAAAGAAATGTACGTGAACGCAGCACATTGATCATGTTGTCCTCCTCCTTTTAGGTTTTCAGAGATGAGCAGTTCAGAGGAAGTGTCATGGATCTCCTGGTTCTGCGGACTGAGGGGCAATGAATTCTTCTGCGAGGTATGCTTGCTCAGTCTCACCTGGATGTGTATGTGTTTAAACCTGGACTAAATATATATATACTAGGGTCAGATCTATAAGTGAAAGTATAAGTAGGAAATCCCCCAGAAATCTGTATGCACCATGCACCTGTAAAGTAAAACAAAACGGATTTATCTGGATTGAGGAAAGTCCTTTTAATGTAAGTTATTACAAACTATGTGAAGTAAAAGTTGTTGTAGTTTTCTGAACTAATGAGGACCTGAAGAAATGTTTTTGCCATCTGGCGAGTTGATATATGCTTCAAACTTTCCTGAATTACATTCCAAATGTGTTTCGTACACCTTAAAGCAGTACTTGGATTTATTAAAAGTACAACTGGTGTCTTTAATAATGTCTGTGATGGTATCCGTACCAAATTCCACTTTGTTAGTGGCGTTTGATTCCACTTTTATTAATAAATAATCTGATTTCTTACCTCGTTTCCTTAACAACAGGTGGATGAAGACTACATCCAGGATAAGTTTAACCTGACGGGGCTCAATGAGCAGGTTCCCCACTACCGCCAGGCCCTAGACATGATCCTCGACCTCGAGCCAGGTCTGTATGTCACGTTCACGCCGCCACACGTCTCGGTTTTTAGCCAAGCACCGCTTAATGTCCTTAATATTATCAGTGTTCAGCTGTTGATACCTCAGAGGAGTTGCAGGTGTTTCCTAACTTCAGCTTTTAAGCTTTTAATCGTGCCATTGATAAATAAAAAACATTTGATCTCAGCTTTCTTTTGTTTTTAGGCAGTCTCAGCTGGTGGTTGTTTCCTCTAAAAAAAATTATTTCGTTCTAACTCCCAGTAGTGCTTTTTTTTTATTGTTTTTTTTGTTCCCACGTCATTGTACATTTTCACAGGATCTTTGAAACCAAGTGAGTTCTTTCCGCTGCTCTTCAGACTTGCTCAGATTATCTGTCGTCTTTGTTCCGTGCCGTTTCAGATTCATTGATGTAGCACGTTTAGAAAACTTTTATGTGTTGCATTCTTATTTTGGAAAAGAACAAGAGTGCTCTCTGTCGTGCCCCCGGTATTTCCTGCCCGTCTCGTAATCCTTTCTTTTTGGAACTGTCAAAAACAAAGCGTTGTTGTTTGGTTTCCGTCTTTAGACGAGGAGCTGGAGGACAATCCCAACCAGAGCGACCTGATCGAGCAGGCGGCTGAGATGCTGTACGGCCTCATCCACGCGCGCTACATCCTCACCAACCGAGGCATTGCACAAATGGTAGGGGCCAAAAATCACTCCCTGCGCTGTGATTTATTGTTCACGTTTCCCTCTCCAGAAGAGTCGCCAGTTTGCAAGGTGCACCTTTCTAAAACGAATCCTGTTAGCTGACTGATTGCTGTGGAGGCGGTTGTTGCAGGATGTGTGTGGAAAAAGCAGATTACTGAGTGTTTCCTCCAAAAGCTTAATGCTGTTTTCAGCTCAAAGAATATCCACAAGAACTAAAAACATAAAGGAGATAACACAAGTGGCCCAAACTGACCAGTTAGCTTCACATGGTCCCTTCATAGAGGCTATAGCACATAAACAGTATGTAAGAAACCAGAGATGGGTGTTTATATATGGCTACCAATGATGGTGAGGAGGCCCAGTAGCTATATTCAGGGCTACAACTTGAGACTGTCATCGTCATTGCTCATTCTGCAGCTTTCTGTCAATACAAGTTAACAAAATTGTGTTAATATGAATATTTTAGCTCTAAAGGACCCAGACTGAAGGTGTTTAGTTTACACAGTGGAAGACGTTTGAAATAATCTGCCATCTTCCATTTTTTAAGCAGTTAATCAACAAATCTTTTCAGTTCACTCAGCTGACTTTTTGTAAATATCTGATGTTTATGATGTTCAAATTTTCATGTAAGAGTTTAATCACACAAATACTAAAATTTACTTTCATGCTTTGTTCTTGGTCTACATTTTAGAACGGTGTGCTAGATGTTTCACCGTATTCATGAAGGGCAATACTAGATAAATGATGGAGCATCACTTTAAATCCTTCCCTTTTTCAAAATGACAGTTTATACTTAATTTACTGACTCGTCATTAAACTCATTTTTTACCTTTTCAGCTGGAGAAGTATCAGCAGGGAGATTTTGGCTACTGCCCCCGCGTCTATTGTGAGAATCAGCCTATGCTTCCTATTGGTGAGTATTTAATTTTGCATCAGGTTTGTTCCATGAAAGGAATGAAGGGAAGTTATGTTTTACGTAAGTTTTCATCTGGGAAAATACCAGGAACGCTTCCCTGCTGTTTTTGCTTAAAAGCTAAATTGATATATAGGGAAGTGTTTGCACTATACTAGTCTAAACTTTGGTCTACCCTCCTCCTCCTCTTCCTCCACAGGCCTGTCAGACATCCCCGGAGAGGCCATGGTGAAGCTGTACTGTCCTAAATGTATGGACGTCTACACACCCAAGTCCTCCAGGCACCACCACACAGATGGAGCCTATTTTGGCACCGGCTTCCCCCACATGCTCTTCATGGTCCACCCGGAGTACAGACCCAAGAGGCCCGCCAATCAGTTTGTCCCGAGGTTAGTGTGTCCCGGTGCCGTTGAATATACATGAATGAATGAATGAATTAAAGACTGAAACATCTCCAAGGGAAGTGGAAATCAGAAGCTAAACGATTCAGGATATCGTTAGCGATGACAGCTAACTATGTTTTAACTTGAAACTAATTTGTCTTTTAAGAGCGTACTTAACACATTTAGGGCGATTTAGAGTTTCATCCTTATCAGCTTCAGTTCAGGCGATTTAAAGTTGCCGCCAGACGTAATTAAAACGATTCCAAGTTAATCCAAGCGAAGATAACGTTTACAAGCTTTGAACCGATTTAGATTTATCTCGATTATGTGGATTTAGTTTTAAACCCACACGTGACCGTTATCTTCCAGCTCCTCCCGTCTCTCCACGCTGAGCTCATCGTTTTACTGTCTATATGCAAAACGAGCTCAGCCGCTGATTGAAGCTGTGTTTGCTATCTGATCGCTATCTGTTGACCTTCTGTAGGAATCTGTCAAATTAAAATATTTTTAATGTTTGTTGCCAGAACTTTAAACTTCAGTTGAGTTTTTCCTCTTTAAATCTTAACTTTGACCAACCTCTAATCGTCTTGGTGACCTTCTGTGTGACGTCTGTTTGCGGCAACAACACGACAAACGTTTCCACAAAACGTCTCATGACAAACAGTCACTTTACACCTCCGCTCTCTCTCTCTCTATCTCCCTAAAAACAAATATCACGGCCGACCAAAGCGTAAACATCCTCGTCAGCGTCTGCGTCGCCACTTTTCTTGGAACCGTTTTTTTTTTTTTTAACAATTAAACGTTTGTCTCTTGTGTTCTTGCTGCAGGCTGTACGGGTTCAAGATCCACCCCATGGCCTACCAGCTGCAGCTGCAAGCCGCCTCAAGCTTCAAGAGCCCCGTGAAGGCCATCCGCTAGAGCGTCTGTGTCGAGGAGGAGGACGACGAGGAGGAAGATTCTTAAAGAGAGAGAGAGAGAGAAGACAGGAGAGAATTATCATCAGAAGGAGAGGGGTCACCTGTATTTTACAGAGCTCTTCAGATGCCCCCTCCCCACCCTGAAGACTGTATTATTTTGGTTTAATTTAGAGCAAATGCAAAAGATTTTTGAGTGTGACCGAGACATAAAACAAATGCACAGCCATGATCTTAAAAACACACACACGCGCGCACGTATACACACACAGAAATGCAGCCACACACTTGGTTTTCCATGCACGTACCTTACCAAACTCACCCGTGCCAAAAACAGAAGGTAAGAGAAAGATGAACAAAACCGGGGCTCCCCGCTGCTGCTGCTGCTGCTGCTGCTGCTGTTCATTCATTTTACGAGCACACAGAGGAGAGGATTATGTTGGTGGGTGGGTGGGTGGGTGACACTACAGTATGAGTTCCCTGCAGACACGGGGGTTTTACGACAAATCTGAAAGGGAGTGCAATGTCTGAGCCAGCTTCACCCCTGGCTCTGTGTTTGTTCTGTATTTGGCACAGTTTGGTAAAGAGAGTGGTGGTCAACCCTCCCGTCATTGGATCCCTGGTGAACCCTTCCCTCCCCTTTCCGACGCATGTGCACACTCGAGGCTCACACTCGCAGAGACAGCGTGGACGCCGGGTGTTCTCCCTGCATCGCTCTTTTGTAAAATTAGGTTTGTCTGATGTTTTGTGGAGTTGTCGCACAAAGCGTTGTGTTTAGATTTGCCTTAAGGTGCAGAGAAACACCCGGATTCTTTTTTTTTGGGGTTGGAGGTAGAGTAGGAATATGTGAAACTAATATGAATATGTGAATGAATACACTTGTAAATTCTCCAGCTGTCTGTGCGTGTGTCGGTCTACAGTGTGTGTGTATTGGTCCGTAAGTGAGAATATAACCTGTGCTACAGTTTTCTGAGACGTTTCCCCCTCCACCCTCCACCCTCCACCCTCCCCTGCAGCAGCAGCAGGTTTGTACTGTCGCCCGCCGTCATCCCCTCGTAGCTTCACCTCCGCTACGGAAATAGTTTGACTTTTTTGGGAAATGCGCTAATCTGAAGATCAGCGTCGCTCACGCCTGGACGTTGAATATGAAGCTACCGCTAGCAGCCAGTTAGCTTAGAGTTGGCGTCTTCCTTTTTTTTTTTTTTTATAGCTTTAAATGAGTTATAGTTCGTTCGTTCGTTAGAAGCTGCTCAGAATATAACGATTTGGGATGTTGGCGTTGTCCGTGAGCCGTTAATGCATCTGTTCATTATTTCTGTGTGTATTCAGCAAACGTTATGTTAATGTGTGAGCTGTTTGGGTGCTGGTTGAATTTTACAGCTCACTTATTAACATGTTTGTTTTTAATCCAACCCACAAAAAAAAACAAAACAAAACAAGAAAGGTCATTCATCTGTTTCAGCCACTATACTCTGTGACCACAGTGGGGCGCTGTTGCACAGATGTTACATTAGATAATTACTGTTAATCAGGAATAAAGTACCTAACACTGATTAGGTGACAGTGCTGAGTTTCCAGGTGCTGTTTTCAGTTTCAGATTTGCTCTTTATTGTCGTCTGCTCTTGCTCATTTAAGAAAATATCCGTAAATGCAGTTACTTGGATTTTTAAAGCCCGAATAACTACAGATTGAAGGTTTTAGTTTCATAACCCTGTGGGCGCAGAACATGGTGTAACTTATGTACAGAGCCAGGCGAGCGGTTTCCCTGTATTTCCAGTCTCATTTATTTTTTATTTTTTTTTTGCTAAGCTAAGCTAACGCCCTGCTGTCTGTATCTTTATATTTCTTATCTCTGCAGTTAACGCCCCCCCCCCCCCCCCCCCTTCCACCAAAAACAATAAAAATAAAAATGTCAAGCTGCTCCTGTACAGATCGAGGAGACCCTGAGAATTTAGACAATCTGAATCCTTCAGCTCACTCCACACTGCTCCACTCCCCTTCGTCCTCCCGGTCGGTGTCTCTCCACAGCACACGGTCATTATTTATGTTCAGGTTCTCAGACAGACCACCAGCCAGCTTCTTCTTCTTCTTGTTTTCAACTCAACAGCCCCCCCAACACACACCCACCCTTTTCTTTCCACTCCCCTTCATCTCGACTTTTAGTGTGACTGCAATACATTTTCCTTTTTGGATCTCATGATGTTTATGTGTCCGGATTTTAACTAACGTTTGTCTGTGTTGTGTTATTATTTGTTTTTGTCTGCTACTGTGGAAGGGTGAGCAGGATTCAGAAATCTCAATAAACTTCTATTTTCTTTTCATATTCTTCTGTGTTTTCATTCTGTTTTTCCAGGTTCTGCGCAGTAGAAAACTTTCTTAAGAGCATAAGATAATATTACGCACTCCTCATGAATGTGTGTTTTTTTTTTTGTCTCCTGTGGTGGCGATGTTTTTCCGTCTGGGTGTGGTTACAGGGACATTTCACATGACTCTGAGCAACAGCAGTGATAATACGCACCAGTGACACAAAACAGAATCATAAGATTTCAGTCATGCTTCAGCAATTACTTCTAAATTAACTTTCAGATGTCAAGAGAATAAAAAATAATGAGCAGGACGCGCTCAGTTGCAGCTGCAAACATCTCTGGACATCATGGTATGGGCTCTTTACATGTGACTCAAAGTGTTTTTCCCCTCTTCCTCTGCGCCACAGCTGACTTTGGCCGAGCGCCTGGCAGAGTTGAGTTGTCCTCATGTGGTTGTGCGTTGCTGCCTCGGTTTTTCCAGAGGCAGAAAAGCAAGAGAAGCTTCCTCCATGACTCAAGGTAACCTCAAACCACAGCTCGGGATCAGCCCTTCTCTTCCTCCTCTGTGCTCTCAGCAAATCCTTTCAACTCCGAGAAGAGGAATCCCCCGTTTTTATAGCTGGTGTTGTCGACTCAAAAGGCCGCCTTTGTCTAATGTAGCGTGTAGTGTAATAATAATTAGTAGCAATAAAGACTCTGTTTCCAGATCATTAAGCTGCTCATGCTCTCATCATGGGGAATATTCATGCATACTTTGCTTTGCCACACCCAGAGGCAATGTTGCACCAAGAGTTTTTATTTTTTTATTTTTTCGGGGATGCCGCTTTACAACTGTTTGGGAGATACGCCCACCGCAGAGACCGCACATGAAACACTCCGAAAGTATGTGCTGTTGACAACAACTCTGTTCAGAGTCAGTCTGCGCTGAAACTCTCAAGAATGTGACCAGGAGCTTGACGAGACAAGTCGAGGTCGATGGCATCTGCCTCCTTCATGTTCACATATTTTTTACCTGGAGCCTTTCTGTGCATGTTTGCACAGGCATAACATTACGACCACCTTCCTAGTATTGTGTAGGTCTCCCTTGTGAGTCCAAAACAGTGGTGACTCATCAAGAGAGTGGACATGGGCCATCTGAGGGTGTCCTGTGGTGTCTGGGAACATAATGTTGTAAGTGGGGGGGCCTTTGAGGGGAGGGGCCTCTGTGGATCATCCCATAAAAACTTGATCTGGTCTAGGTGGGTGCTACATGTCTAAGTAACATTAACATGAATGCCAGGTCCAAAAGTTTCCCAGCAGAACACTGCAATGTCACAAGATGTTATTCACTTCTCCTGTCAGTGGTTTCAATGTTATGGCTGATCGGTGCATGTCCTCCCTGTGACCGACCTCCTATTTTGAGCTCTGACTTTCTCCTACCCTCATTGTGCCCCATCTCGTCCCACATGCCTAAACTCTTGCGGACAACATCGGGTGTTTTTTTTTTCCTGTTTCCTGTGTTTTACTGCGACAGTGGATCACACCCACACAGCGTGAAGGTGCCACCGCCATGCTCCACGCTGCCCCCATGCTACGTCACAGTGGTGTGCACTGTTTGCTTAAAAAGCTCAAAGTCAGTCTCTCTTCAGATCACTGAAACTGTTTACTAGACGTGAGGTTTCAGCCACGGTCCAACTCTAGAGATGTCAGCGTTGGTGCGCAGTTGATACTGATGGTTCCCAGAAGATGAAGTTAATCTGGAACAGAGCAGCTCCTGCATTTTGTGCATTTAACAAATTAACCAAACAAACATCAGATGGTTCAGGGTGTACCCCCGCCTCTCGCCCAATGACAGCTGGGATAGGCTCCAGCCCCCTCCGCAACCCTCCAGAGGACAATTTCCCTCCACCGCCAAATTAAAACAATCAAAAATCAAATAAAATTCCTCTGCTTTTACAGCTCCCTAAATCAACGCGAACCAATCTAGGCCGAACCACTGGTGAAACGCAGCGACATTCCTGACACGGGTAAGCGAGAAATGTATTAATTTCCCTCCATTTGCAAACTGAGCATCTTTATCGTGCAGCAAACACGACCAAGACGACATATTGTTCGTTTACTTTCCCAGTTATGTCGCCCCTCCTTCCTCCTTTTGTCCCTGAACACATAGTGAGTATGTAAGGTAAGTCACAAAGGAGACACAACAATAAAACCTCTATACTGTCCAATGTTTGACTTTGACGATGCATGAAACGTAACCTGATATAATGCGAAACGCAAACAAACCCTGAATAGTCATCGCCTGCAAGCTACAAATCAATGATGGAACTATGGCTAAAACAAACACTTAGATGTGGTGGGTATACCAGTAATGTAATACGGACAAATAATGTACACGAACAGGTGGATCAGTAACAACGTTTCATATAAGAAAAATACGGTGGCCCTGAAGTGCAAATCACAACGGCAAAAGCGAAAACACAACGGCAAAAGCGAAAACACAACGGCAAAAGCGAAAACACAACGGCAAATCAGAAAACACAACGGCAAATCAGAAAACACAACGGCAAAAGCGAAAACACAACGGCAAAAGCGAAAACACAACGGCAAAAGCGAAAACACAACGGCAAATCAGAAAACACAACGGCAAATCAGAAAACACAACGGCAAAAGCGAAAACACAACGGCAAATCAGAAAACACAACGGCAAAAGCGAAAACACAACGGCAAAAGCGAAAACACAACGGCAAATCAGAAAACACAACGGCAAAAGCGAAAACACAACGGCAAATCAGAAAACACAACGGCAAAAGCGAAAACACAACGGCAAAAGCGAAAACACAACGGCAAATCAGAAAACACAACGGCAAAAGCGAAAACACAACGGCAAAAGCGAAAACACAACGGCAAATCAGAAAACACAACGGCAAAAGAGAAAACACAACGACATTAACCAAAACGGAAAGGGTAGTGAGGTATATTGACTTCTAAAAGAAAAACATTCTTGTAGGATTCTGGCGGATGGCCAGATGGTTAAGTGTTTATATTAGTGTCAGGACCAGCAGACTTGAAGTTGGGAGTGATAGTTTGGGAGGCCTAAGAAAATATGCTATGTAGGAGAAGATGGTATGGTGTATAGTATGTGTGATATGAGCTCATGTTCAGCTGGTATGCATTAAGTTGTAGACGAAATGCATGTTGTGTTTTCTGATTTGCCGTTGTGTTTTCTGATTTGCCGTTGTGTTTTCTGATTTGCCGTTGTGTTTTCGCTTTTGCCGTTGTGTTTTCGCTTTTGCCGTTGTGTTTTCTGATTTGCCGTTGTGTTTTCGCTTTTGCCGTTGTGTTTTCGCTTTTGCCGTTGTGTTTTCTGATTTGCCGTTGTGTTTTCGCTTTTGCCGTTGTGTTTTCGCTTTTGCCGTTGTGTTTTCGCTTTTGCCGTTGTGTTTTCTGATTTGCCGTTGTGTTTTCGCTTTTGCCGTTGTGTTTTCTGATTTGCCGTTGTGTTTTCCCTTTTGCCGTTGTGTTTTCGCTTTTGCCGTTGTGTTTTCGCTTTTGCCGTTGTGATTTGCACTTCAGGGCCACCGTAGAAAAAGGCTGAGATTAGACATTTAGCTGCAGGGCTTTGGCCGGTCACAAGGTCAGAGGTTTGGGACCAATGTGTAAGAAGGTTGCATGCACATAGAGCACGTGGCTAATTTTGTACATTGCGTGGCGGTGGTGGTACAGAGGGTGTGGGACAATAGGAAGCAGTTTGAGTAGATATTATTCAGGCAGCTTCTTGCAGAAAGTTTATTTTTCTCCAACTTCAGCAGAGGCGTGGAATCGTGTAGTCACAGTTTGAAAGGTGGAGGCTGAAGAGACGTACACGAGCAGTTAAGGAAGTGAAAGGTATTGTATTACTTTGCACTTATGTCTTGAGACATGACTCTGGAGATTAACCAAAGATGGCCGCATTGTCATTGTTGACTCACTGATATTTAACTCCCAGTGCTTCAATACCCGCATTCATCCTCCACATAGCTGCGGACTTTTGCTTCAAGTTGTTTTTTCCTCCTCGCTCTCCAACAAAGCCGCAATAAAACAGCTGGTTATGACTGTTCCATCCGAACCTCGCTCGTCTCCTCCCTGCTTCTTAACAGCTTTAAAGGTTTACTGCTCTTTTCTTCTCTCGGAGAATAAGTTACGCTCCCTGTAGTTTGGCGACACTCCCCTGCCTCACCTCTGCCGTTCAGCTTTGAGTGTTTCTTTCAGCATTGACTCACCCAAAGTTTCCAGATACAACGGTACAACGATCCGTTGATGCCATGTGACAACGCAAATGTGATATTCGTTTGTTTAGTTATGCAACTTTGCGTGTAAGTGCCTCCAAAGAAAGTCGTGACTCATCGGAGAATGGACATGGGTCTTCTGAGGGTGTCCTGTGGTGTCTGGCAACAGGATGTTGTCAGTCGGGGGGGGGGCTTTGGGTCCTATGGGTTGAGAGGAGGGGCCTCTGTGGATCATCAGTTTGGGATCTAGTGAATTTAGAGGCCAGGTCAACACCTTGTTCTGTTCTTCCTGTTTTTTTAGTCATTCCTAAAGTGTTTTTGTGTGTGTGCCTGTGTCAGGCTGCATCCTGCTGGGGATGGCTGCTGCCATCAAGGAGTGTCACTGCTACGAGGTGGGGGTGCCTGGTCTGGTCTAGATGGGTGGTACATGTCTAAGTAACATCCACACGAATGAATGCCAGGTCTGAAAGTTTCCCAGCAGAACACACTAAAGCAGCCATGTCCGTATGTAAGATGATCTCTCATGAAAAAAATCCTCACTTTTGTTCTCCTCTCCCGTGAACTTGTCGCCGCTGTGACCGATGCGAATAAGGATCAGATTGACCTGTTTCTGCCTCACGCCCTCCTCTGCAAGAGACAAGAGTTGAGAAACGCCGAAAGGATCTGTGGGCAAAACAATAGAGCCGTTTCACCAGGCCCAAACAGCCTCCCTCTCAGCAAAGCATTTCAAAATCCTGACGCTGGGTATGACATTTCATAACCGTTCTCTCCCCCTCCTGCAGCAGAAAACCCAATCACGTTCTCTCTCTCTCTCTCTGAAGTCGGAGATAATCATTAAACGGCTCACATAGAAACAACCAAACGTGCACACCGCCCCGAAAGAAAACCCTCTGTCACCGTGACTGATGTGGTCAAACAGACGGGTGGTCTTGCTTCACCCGTGACTCCCCTCGTCAGTCATTCTTTAAATGCTTTTGTCGTGTGTTTGCAAACAGTCAGGGACGAGTGCACGCAGACAGAAGAAAATGTTTGAGCGCAAACTAGGGGCAAGTCGGGACCTGCTGATGTGAACAGGTGACTCAGAACTCAGGAGGCACACCATGTGGTCACCTCCCTGCCGTGTCTTTTTAGCTCGTTGGGGGCGTCAAGCTGCTCCAACACACTGTTATCAGGTAAACAAAGAGCATTTAGAGATAAAACATTTGTCTAAAAGCATGGTAAACATGACAGGCGCACTAGTTTGAAGCAAAATCAATCACATTTCAAATATTTTACATTTGAGATTCCTCCTTCCTCGCTTCTCGGTTTTATGAGATCTGGTTTTACTGGAAAACAGACACAGATATGGAAAAAAACAAGAGAACTCCCCACATTAAAACTAAATCGGAGCTCTCTTTTACAGCCTAGTACATCTGTCCAGCTGCTGATGTCTGCACAGCCTCTCCGCTTGCAACCTCACCCATTTCCTTCCTGCTCTCGGCACAGCAGTGCCCCCACGCTCGTTCTATTTATTTATTTTTATTTTACTTTTTTTTTTTTTAATAGAACGATTTAATTGCACTCTAGGCAACATTTGTGATCTGGTTTCACATCCCTCTGCAACCTTTTTGTTTGTGCGGTTTGGTCCTTTGTCTTTATTGTTATGTCTCCCCTGCTGGGTCATTGTTTGCTGCGTTTCCCACACACGGCCTCCGTCTTTGGATGTGGGCACACGCAAAAACATTAGTTCAAAGACTTTTCCCACAACTACAATATAATGTATATATAATGTTTCTTTTGCAAACTGGCCGCAAAAGCCAAGATTCTCACACGTTCTCCATCACTGTATTTAAGTACACTAGGAGGAACTTGCACTGTAGTGTCTCTCTTACATGCAACTTTACTTTTGACAAGAATTTACAAAAAAATAAAGTGAGTGAGGGGGCGGCACAGTGGTGTGGAGTTTGCATGTTCTCCCTGTGTCTGCGTGGGTTCTCTCCGGGTACTCCATCTTCCTCCCACCGTCCAAAGACATGCTGGTTAGGTTCATTGGTGATTCTAAATTGGTCGTAGGTGTGAATGTGAGTGTGAATGGTTGTCTGTCTCTCTGTGTTAGCCCTGAGATGGACTGGCGACCTGTCCAGGGTGTACCCCACCTCTCACCTGATGACAGCTGGGATAGGCTCCAGCCCCCGGCGACCCTTCACAGGACAAGCGGTTACAGAAGATGAATGAATGAATGAATGAAAGAAGGAGTCCTGCACCTAAACCTAAATCTTAGCTTCATGAAGGTTACGATATTCAACATTTCTTTAAAGTAACTGAGACAGCTGTTGATATAAGCACGTTTTCACTGTGGAGTCCTGTGGTTTGCAATATTATTGAACTGCATTGTGTTGTGCTGACTCACGTTTCTGTTATTTTGACAACCCCTTGTTTAGTCAGCGGGCGAACCTGAATAACAGACACCCTTCACAACAGCCTCCTAAATGATCGTACATGTTTAATCACCTCCTTTCTGAAGCCGTTTCGACATAAATAGAACATTATGACAGTCATGACGGAGGCTTTAGTGCAGCGCTGTTGTATTAGTTTTTTACTAGCGTACCTGATGTACTTGCAAGGGAGTGTACTTTAATTCAAGCAGGTTTTTGTACTAATTTTCTTTTTCATAAAGCAGCATTAGTCATTTTATTGAAGGATACTTTGTAGCATATGTCAATACAGCCTTTAAGTTCTTTCAGTTGTAAAGTGTCATTGATTGAGACATTTGTTTGTTTGTCTGTGTCACTTAACTGACCCTCTACAAATGTTATACAGGTGCGTGTCGATGGTTTGATTTGTATTTAACAAAAGTTGGTCGAGTGGAGGGAGGATGCTGTTATTGTGCTATTGTTCATTTACAGAGAAGTCTGAGGCGATTATTGTATTATATTACCCAGACGGTATCAGCGCTTTAGTCTAGCGTTGAACTGTGAATGTTGTGGTTCCACACCCTCTCACAATGTTTTACAACATGCACAGTTAAACTTGTTAAAGTAAGTCACAGATAAATTGTTGCGGAAGCTACGGAAATAGGATTAGGGTAAATTCTAATGAGGAACTGAATAATAAAAAGAGAAATGTGCGGATTACGGTGGAAGTGAAATACACTGACGTAAACTTGTCAGTCAGCTGAGGAGGAACAGAAGCACACTGTTGTCCACTTATTTAGTTTATCATTGGTCAAAGAACATAGAAGAAGTCTTTAAAACTTTTCCTTCTATCAAGTGATCCTCATTTAAAACATATGACATGAGGCGGACGCTGTCGATTAACGAATGTGTCTGCAGTTTGCTGTGATACTGCAACGAAGAGGAGCCTGAAAAACTGAAGAAATGTTCATGTGATGATATTTTTAACTCTACAGGTGTTTCATCTGATGGACAGACTGAGTAAGTGTGTAAAATCTGACGAGGAAAAAAAAGCAAAAAATGGACAAATATTTCTTTCCCGTCCCTTTTATTACCTCACCGCCTCAGAAAATAAACTAAATTCCACCTTATCGTGAGAAAACATGTCTTTGTGTCTTTTTTTTTTTTTAGATAATACCGTGGCTTTTGGTGGCTTAACTTTAAGCAAAGGAAACAGAAAACCTTTATCAGCCTGCTGAGGGAATATCTGAACCCTCAAGATTATCAGGAAAAAAATGAAGTTAAATCAAGTTAAATGTCTCAAGCAGTAATGGTCAATATTAAGAAATCTGCTTTACTTAAATGAGTAATGGCATAAGAAGGTCATAAATCAACATCTAAGTCACTAAAAACGTGGTGACATATTCCTGTGATACTTTAAGGAGTTACTCCGCTGTCATGTAATACCTCTCCACCTGCTCAGGTGGGAGGTGGGGAGACCAATCTGGTTGGATGTCCCGGATGAGCTGCTCTGATTGGATAGCGGAGACCTTCAGGCTGCAGGGGAGGGGGAGGAGGAGGAGGAGGAGGGGGGGACCATCATAAATGCAGCCATGGCGGAAAATAAATTCATCGTTTGATCGAGATTATAACGGTCTGGTTCTTTGCAGTCCTCTGAAAGCGCACTTCTTTGCCTTATTTTCGTCCCAAGATGAACAGATTTATCCTCCAGCTCTTTGCAGTCGGTTTCTGCGTTGCACTCGGTAAGAATATGAATATTTATTAATTTAGAAATGCACGTTTTCCCGTTATTTTTTTTATTTTTTATTTTTTTTAAAAGAGTAACTCTTCTAACTAACGATAACTCTTCTAACTAAAACAGAAGTTATTGAAGAGTAAAGCTTATTTCAGAGTGAATGTGTTAGTTTTGTAGTGTTTTCCAAAATCCAGCATTTTTTACATGGAGTTTGGTGTGAATTCTCTAGAGGGCGGATCCCTACAACAGCAACAAAAAACTACTTTTCTCTTAAAATACAAATGATTAAAATCGGTAATTCAGTTCAGACAGGACTTTTGCTAACTAAACTTTTTCTATATTAGGCTGTATTGCTTTTTTTTTTTTTTTTTTTTTTTAAATGGAGTTTGCTTGTTTTCTTGAACTCTTGATTCTTGTAAAAAAAATAATTGCAGAGTTGTTGTGTCTAATATTTCTCTTTTCTAGTTTTAGGTAATTAAATCATGTTAAATTATAAACTGAGCTTTTAGATTTTCCTTAATCAGTTTTATTTGTAAACGTGTTTTTTCCCCTGGAAACATGGATTATTTTCAGTTTGTTGTGGTAAAAAACATTAATATGTAACACATATAGTGAATATTTTCACATATTTTGACTTTCTCTGGGATCTTTTGAGAAGTATGTGTCATGTTTTCTTCAGTTGGGTGTGCTCATCTTGGAGGGTGCAGACCTTGGGGCCGTTGTCCAACTGGGTGTGTTCACTCGACTCAAATGTTGTGTTTGAACAGAGACATTATGAGGACTCAGGTTTACCTCATTTCAGGGACCGCAGGACCTAAAGGAAAAAATGTGGACCATACCTCGACAAATACAATTTACCTTTTTCCAGTAAATAAAAAGTAAACAGTTACTTCTGAGGGACCCACCAGTTTCCCCAAAAGATTTGGGATAGTGGAAATTATCAGGTAAATGTGTAGTCACATAGTTGAGTATGCAAATTAACATCTGAAGTAGCTAATGTCATGTCAGCTGATGTAGCTATAATTAGCCTCATGAAATGATGAAATTGGTTCGCTAAAAGCATAGCTGAATGGGTTCATTTACCTAAAATTTTTAATCTGAAATTACCTAAAGTAGCTAAATCTATGACTACACGTTTAAAATAGCTAGGTGAGTCAATTAATTCTGCTGTGACCTAACAAAAGTGACCTAATGGATAATAAATAGTCAAATTAGTTGTCTAATGCTGTGGTCATGCTACAAGTAGCAAAACGGTGAAAGCTACATTGTGCTCAAGTGTTGGTGACGTCATCCATTTAAAAGTTAACTGGTGAAACTAATGCATTTAACTGGTTGACACATCACTGTGCTGTTGGAGCTTTGATAAATGTTGAAGTCAGCTCAACTTTGTTACCTTGAAGTGGACTTTTAGCTAAAAGTAGCCTAATCAAACAGTCGATCTGGCGCGAATTACGTCAGATTGGTTAGCTAAAAGTGGCCACAATTATGGATATACAGCCGAATTAGTTGATAAAACATTGGATTTAATTGGATAATGAAAAAACTGTGATATAGCTGAAGCGATGGATTCATTGTTGAAATCAACTGTTGCAATAGTCTCAAAGTAGTAAATCTGGCTTGCTAAAAGTAATAAGCTGTTGATTTAGGTAAAATTAAAGTAACAGTTTTAATCATTATTCATAATTTCAGTTCATTTTCAAGCAAAAATACAAATACTGATTGGTTTTCACATTATATTTCAAAATAAATTGAATGTTTTGGACTCGACCAAAAGACCTGAAGGCACTACCTTGGCTGAATAAACTATACAACAAAGGGCGGATTATTTATCAATAAAAGCAATCATTTAGCTGCCAATATATATATATCATTTTTAGACACTCCCATCAGCATATGTGCCTTATAAGATTTCACAGTCTGAGTCACAGTCTGGGAAAACAAAGTAGGACCAGAGTTTAACATGTTTTGCGTTGGCAGATCCCAGGCTTTACCCTAATGCTGTTATTACAGGTTGGGGTGAGGCACCCTGTTTGTGGGACGCAGCTGATCCTTTTTTTCCCCCAGGCGCTATTTAAAGGCTGAATCATGTCCTAACCTGTCATCCGTTACATGAGAAATTCCTCACCTCTGGACAGTTGAGGCTTTGCCCAGGTCTCAAATTTCACTGCGAAAGAGGCCATCCAGTCTAGGCTGATTTTTAGGGTGATTTAGTTTCTGCTTCTATTGTGTTATGTAGGTATTGTAGTGCACTTTCATCCCAAGTATCCTCATTGTTGTTGTTTCAGTCTCCCGTTACAAACCGCACCCTGTATAGCGGGAACTATACTCTCACACTGCTGCTTTCTGTAGGTTAAGGTATTAACTCTGACCTTTAGCCCCTGCTAATGGTTTTTCTTAACTAGTTGTTTGAGACTGAATGAGTCACAAATGCAGACAACTGCACACAGAAGCTTTAGAAGTGACCAGGAGGTATGAATATGTCTGGGTGTGTGTGTACTCTGGGGAGAAGTGGATGATTTCAGATAGCGGTCTGGTTCATTTTTCAAGTCAACATGTTACAGGCTGCTGAGAGGTTTCCCTCGTTCTTCTGGGAGCAGCAGCTACCAGAAAAATAGACAAAAATACTTACCTCTGTGTAGCTGCCAGCCGCTTTTAAATCCAGATGTCAGTAGATTTCTAGAGTTAAGTTTCTTCAGAGGCTGTAAGGAAAGTTTATTTGGTGTTTTCTGCATGTATAGAGTACTTTTTTGATCCCAAAGGAAAACCAAGGGGTTGCAGCATCATACTTCACATGAATCACAAAAATAATGACAAAGGAAATGAAAAACATTGCGAGAAAAGGTGAATCATCTGTTCAATAACCACATGGTATAATAAAAAAGGGATAAATACAAATAAAAGAAAAGCTGCACAATGGTTTACAATACCACGCTTAACCGTTTCTATATACTCCTATTCAAGGATGTCCGTATTGCGAGCTGTCTTTGCATCCAAATCTAAACCTAAGTGTATTTGAATAACATGGCAGACACACCCAGTGACATTTATCTTCACATGTGTTGACGTTACAAAGTGACAATGATATTTACTCCTGTTTGGTGGATCCTCAGTCTGCTGGGTTTACCCTCCCACTCCCTTCTATAATCTTGTTTGCATGTTCGTCTTGACTTTGCGTCTCATTGTGACATATATAGTTTTAGCCAATTACAACAATGAGCTGAAAATTTGTTGGTGTAGCTTTGGCCCAAAGGGAAAATCCCCGTCATCTGTTTTTTTTTTTTTGTGCGTCACTGGTGGCCACGCTTTTGTTGTGAGTATATGAGGAAATGTTGACACTCAAACAGCACTTGTTAAGCACAGTAAACAAACCATTACAAAATTAACATCTTTCACAACAACAACACGCCTTCAGGTCTAACTTGAGTACCAACCCTTTCTCTTAAACTAGTTAATTAGTAAAGTGTAGTTTAACAGTTGTAGTTTGTAGTATAGCTGTTGTCCTCTTGTTACTTAACATTATTATATCATTATTATTATAGTATTATTTCATTCAGCCACTGGTTTTGTTTGCGTTTCAGTCAGTGTTATTTGCTCCTCAGTTCATCCCTGCAGTGGAAATTTTAGGTCTGAAGACTGCAGTTTTAGTGAAAGAGCAGTAGGGGGCGATGTAGACTGTTTCTTGAGTGAAGTTCAGATAGGTTCAGAATTGAACACCAAAGCAGACAGTATAGTATATACACCGATCAGCCATAACATTATGACCACCTTCCTATTATTGTGTAGATCTCCCTTATGCCTCCGAAAGAGTTGTGACTCACCAGAGAATGGACATGGGCCTTCTGAGGGTGTCCTGTGGTGTTTGGCAACAGAATGTTAGTACAGGCCTTAGGGTCCTATGGGTTGAGAGGAGGGGTCTCTGTGGATCATCCCACAAACACTTGATCAGTTTAGGATCTAGTGAATTTGGAGGCCAGGTCAACACCTTGAGCTGTTCTTCAAATTTTTTTGAGTTGTTCTTAAAGTGTTTTTGTGTGTGTGCCTGTGTCAGGCTGCATCCTGCTGGGGATGGCTGCTGCCATCAAGGAGTGTCATTGCTATGGGGTGGGAGTGCCTGGTTTGGTCTAGGTGGGTGCTACATGTCTAAGTAACATCCACATGAATGCCAGGTTTCAAAAGTTTCCCAGCAGAACATTGCATTGTCACAAGACGGTCAATGTTATTCACTTCTCCTGTATGATAATGTTGTGGCTCATCGCTTTACAAACTCAACAAGACCTACAGTTCCTTCAATCATTAATGAAAATGTTGAATTTATTTTATATCTAAAACACAGAAATGCTTGAACGTATTTAACTTTAAATCCCTCTGAATGAGCCATTTAAGAATTTTTCTATATATTTATAGTAAACAGCGACTCAAGAGACTTAATGAAGGCAGTATCCAAGGAGCAAGTTCAGGGAATTTCTTTTCAGATTTTCCGCAAATGACTCAGAGGTTTGGTCTGAGGTCACTGTGATCATGTGCCGATGGTGATGACATTTCACACAAATGACTAATAGGATAAAGAGAGATAATGTTAATGTTCAAAATACATTCAAACGTCATATTTTCCATCCACTCCACTAAATTGTTCAGGTGTTTTTTGTCACCTTACTTGTCCACAAAGTCTGATTCTTTGAGAAGATTCACCTTTATTTACCATTGGGTATAGTATAAGTACATAAAGCAGTTTGGCATTTAACCAGAAGTGCAAATTGCAAAAAATGGAAAATTAACTCAATAATACAGTCTATTGTATTAACTATTTACAATATTAGTGTATATATACATAAAAATGAACACAAATCACACTTCTTAAGTGAGCTAGCTTTGGTTTTCCGCCATAAAAATGTCAGAAGGACCAAATATTATTTCAGAATAAAACAATTATTGTTGTAGTCGCGTAGTTTTTTACGATTTCAAGATGTTTTCACAGATGTCCTTTCTTCATGCACATATAATTATGGTGGTGTGACTCGGGTGACGCAGCAGTTCATCTAGTAAAGAAAAAGATAGTCTCTCATGCGATGCAGTCGTCAGACTGTGAGAAGCAGGGCACGAAAAAAACGCAGACAGATTGAGCTATCTTGATAAACTCAGCCCTAAATATGTAGATCTTCTCTCTATAATCTGTATTACATCTACTTATATGTAAATATCTACATTTTGCACAAGACGCTGTTCTTCAGTGACACTTGTAGCTGAGTTTCAATCGGCATTTAAGGGAGGAGACCAGTTACATGTTGAGACATTTTCTGTTGCTGTTAACTGATCTCCATTAAGCTTCACCTGCACCCCGCTTTAGAGTCGCCACTCCTTACAACAATTAATAGTTGCACTGTGGTTGCACCGTCTTAGGCAACACAGATTTGTTTTGCTTAGATGTGCCTTCTGTGTTTTTTTCTTTTTTTTGTTGGCGGGACAGTGAGCTTAGGATCCGGTCTGACCGGATTTAAAACAGTTGCATGGTAATTGGAAGCTTGCAACACGTCGGACAGCATTGCAGAGCGCTGATGTATTCTATAGGCGCGGCGTACGAGAGAACCTCCAGAGTGTTTGGAAACGCCAGCCTCGACAAAAATCTGAAAAACTTCTTTACTTTCAAAATATTTTTACCTCCACTTGATCAGATCTCATAGTGAAACAGCAAGTTACAAAACCTGGTCTAAGAATTCTTCTTCTGTGACTGTGCCACACTTGTGGACATCTGGAAAAATGCCAGCAGTTGTGTGGTCATAAGGGTTGTAAAATAAAAGTGAGTCGGATCGTTTGAGGTGAACATTTGACCCATTTTCTTTGTCGTTTCTCTGATAAAGATGTTTTGTCTTGATGCAGAATGTATTTTAAAGTGTATGAGGTGAGATTTTATATACATATATGAATAAAAGCGACACATTTAGGGATTCTCAGAAGCCTCCAGATTGTTTGCTCACTTGAACTCGGGTGTAACCGAAACCAGCAGGACAGGGTGTGGTTGTTGTTGTGTACAAAGGTGTGGGGCGTGTTTTTAGCTTTTGTAAAAACACATTGGGATTACCCTAGCACATTGTAATTGAAATATATTCACCACACCAACACTTACTTAAATTAAATAAGATACAATTAAATTAAATGAAATGAAATTCTCCAGTTTAGTTTTTTAGATTTGATGTGTTCACCAACTCCATAGACTATAGTAACTGGGAAAGTGACCGGGGCATACTTGACCAACTATGTGTCTCTTTATGCATTGCACACTTGAATCAGATGAGCTATTCATCTGGAAAAAATGTAGATGATTCATCTCTGCAAACATTTCAATAACACAACAGTACATCTTTGGAACCAAGTGTCTTTTCTTAGAATTCAAAGGGCGGCATTAAATACTTATCTGCCGTAATTCTTCTTGAGTGATCGCTTTTCACCTCTGTTCTTCTCTGTAATCACACTTTGACAAGAGGCGTCTGGGTTTGCTATTCGCTGTAAAATCTTTATTCTAGACATTTTATCAAACCTGAAATTTTGAATCCTTTAAGTTTATTATTACTTTTTTAATAGAACTTTACTTGATTAATTATCTTACAGCCTTTTAAGTGAATTTGACGTTTCTCTGTGTTATAAAAGCTTTATCGCTATGTTTATAGATGGCGTGTTGCTTTTGGAAATTATCATCACAGGAAATTAAACTGTAAAAGAGTTAATATGGAACAAGTCCTACATTGTGTTTATTAGTCGTCTCAAATTAAAATAAAATAAAGTTAGAAAAATAAGGATTTTGTCCTGCAGAGTTAATTTTCTTCCTCAATTGTCACACAGGAAATAGTTTATAACCTCTGACTGGGATCCTCAGTAAGAAGGAATTAACGATCCCCTTAGATTTAGCTTGTGACCTTTTTTGGATCCCTGACACCCAGGTTGAGAAACCCTGAGACTACACTGCTTCACAGCCTTACAGTTATTTAACTTAAGGAGAAAAGCTGTCCATGACCTTTAGTAGTAGCATGTGGGAACTTAATTTAGTAGCAGGAATTACTTGTCAAATCAATTTATAGACTGCACCCTCCTCCTGCTTTAAGGCGCACTTGCACGCCTGACCTGTTTTGCCACCACAGTCACATCAGTACATCGCTGAAAACATCCACACTAAATATATGATCATTCACAGAAGTTACCAGACACTTTCTTGTCATAATGACAGCTGTAGGATCAGTATGTACTTTCCTTAGCAACTCCAGTCATGCGACATTTAAACTGGAGGGACAGGTTTCTGAGACTTTCCAGTCAAATGCTCGGCTGCGTCACAATGACCACTTGGGCTTGGGCGTCTGTCGTCATGGTGAAGCCCAAATTTGCTTGTTTTTTTTTGTTTTTTTATTATATGTTAAGTGACGGTAAGGGCTGTAAAAACCCTTTCTGAATAAAAGCATTCACATTAATGTCGCTGCGGAGATCATTGTTTGATTATTCTTTGTGTCCTGATCATTGTTTGGCGTAACTCTACAATGATGGTGTTTAAAAACGATAAACTATATTAAGAGGTGCTTTATTAGGTCACCTTAGCTTGCTGCTTTAACTTCTATTGATAGACGTGTACTGTAATTTAGGCCAGTTGGATTGGGCTGCTCCACTGAGTGCATTGACTCGTGATTATAACTTAGCATTTACAGTGTCACCCATTTTATCTCCCTACTTCCTCACAACAGTCGTGAATTGGTTTTATTTACTCATACAGTATGTAATACTATATTCTTTTCCAATCCCGCTTTTGCTCATGTAGTTTGACATAAAGGCACAGCTGATCTAATATTTTTAATAGCAGATTTTTTAAAAACATTGGAGCGAACAGTGGATAATATGAAACCCAATGGCGTCTACTTATTAAAATGATTATGAATCCTCATCTGGCCAATTATTTCAATAATCCTACTGGTTTTACAGGTAAGGCTAAGCACCAGCTGCAATTTTGTGGGTTTAATTTTCTAATTCTATTTCCTTCTTCCTCAGTACAGTTCCAGATGCGTCTCTTGGCTGTCACTGACATGTTGATCTAGCTTCTGTCCCATGTTTGTTCCTGCTTCTTTCACATGAGCTCCTGTTGAGAAGCAGAAATTCCTTAGCTGGCACAGAGCCTGACTTTTTAGACCTCTTATCTGCTTTTGTCAACATGCCTAAAAAGTGACTTTATAGTTCCCATTGTGCAAAGCAGTGGGTTGAAGTTTCACAGAGTGGTAACGTTATCTGTTATCTAATGCAAAGGATGCCACCAGGCCCCAAACTCTTCTCTGTGCTGCAAGTCAAAGGTCTCCATATTGTCTCATTCATTATCAGTGACTGTAATTGTCTTACGGTCAGTCAGGCAAGTCTTATTTTTTTTCCCAAGCTGCATTGCTTGAGTGCATGGCAAACACTGAAACAATCACTGAGCTCAGCCTCCTTTTCAGACAAACATTAGAGGATGTTTACTAAGAAAGCAGATGCATTCATTAACCCAGTCATTAAACCTAATAATTATACTGTGTTGCAAACCCTTTTTACAATAATTCAACTGTTCTCTCCTGTGTTTCCCCTTTTCCATCATTCCCCTGCATCTCTTTCTTCACTTCCTATCAAACTATCTGTTGATATCAGGTCAAGCTCTCACCTGTTACAAGTGTGACTTTGGCATCGGGGACCTGTGTGCGACCTCTAAAGTCACATGTGGAAGCGGACAACATTGCTTCAGCGGTAGCGGGAAAGCAGGTAAGGAGCTCAGTAGCTAAACATCTCACCAGGCAACATTTTCCTAAAGCATGTCGTCACCTCTTGCACACAAACACCACCACACACATTCTTTAAAAAAAAAAAAAAATTGTCAGTCTGCCACAACAATAAAGGAGGAAGACTCTTGACTCTCCTACAAATGTGAAATCATGTTAACCAAAATATGGAGGTGATACTGTTTTTATAGTTTTTGAAGAAATACTTGATTATTAATAATAATAATAATAATGTTTGTGTGTTGTGTTGCTCAACAGCTGGCTTCGTGGACATCAAAATGAAGGGCTGTTTAAAAGAGTCCGAGTGCAACAAGACTGAAGACACAAGCTTCACTGTCGCCGGAAACAACGCCACCCTCTACACCGTGACAAAAACCTGCTGCAACACCGACCTGTGCAATGCCGCCCCAGGCCTTCCCGGGTCCTCCGGCCTAAGCCTTGCCTTGGCCTCCATCTTTGCTTTGTTTGTGGCCACAAACGTAGTGTAAAAGAAGACAATGCATATGTCCAAAGTGCCTAAACTCACACTCTACACATTGTACACACACATACGAGCGCTACAAGGGTTATATTGAATATATTCTCCTCATGCATGGGAGTTTTTTTTTTTTTTTCCACATGGGCCTTGTGATTACTGTCCTTCAAGGTGTATTGTATTTTCTGTTTCACACAAGTGTTCATATCTGTTAAAACATGCTTTTGTATTTTTATATGTGCATCTGCCCCGATTTCCCTGTCAGTAAACGTATTGACATATAAGCCCCAGAATTGCTGTATAACACTTAAAATGGTCTCAGTTCATCTCTGTTGGTGCGATTGGCTGCATCACATGTTTGCATATTTGCCTGTATAATTAAACCATTTTATAGGTAGGCTAGTTTTATTGCTACTTGGAGGAATAGTTCAACTACAGCCAGCAGATGGTTAGACAGCTTGCCTACCTCAGTTTATTGAGGTGCACCACCAGCAGTGGTAAATCTGATAAATAACACATTATATTTTGTATATTGTGAGTTTTAAAATGCAGCCAGGCTAGGTTTTTCACCTTTATGCTAAGCTAAGCTAACCACCTTCTTGCTGTAGCGCCTTGTTCTTTTAATTTATTGCCTTTGTCTTTCACAGTGTTCACATTTCTTCTTTTATTCATTTCATAAGGCAATTTGTGTTCACATTATTTAGCTAACATAATGTAAATTCACATTTAAAAACATTTCCCTTTTGTTTTTTTATTTTAGTTTGCCCCCCAAAAGCTTTATCCACTCCTGTTTGTGATAAAAATTACAGTGATTTGAAATTTGTTAATGTTATATATCTCAAAGTGAAAGACTGGCGTTGTTTTTAAAACAACTTGTCTGTATGTTGTTGGTTTTTTCAATTGGTTACCTAGACTGACGCACGAGTAAATAAAAGATCAATAAATCAGGAATGGTTGCGTATGTGTGGTGTGACTTGGTTTCTTGTTTCACTTTACAAGACCGACTTGTTACGCAGGTTTTAGTCTTTGGGTCTTCTGTGAAGTCACATGAATGTCCTGATTTTGGATTTTGGTGCAGGATAGACTCTATTTATTAATGTGGAAAAAGGCCAATTTTAAGAAAAAAAACTAACTCTAAAATTTTAATAACCGAGACTAAACGTAAATCTTACTTTCTCTGATAATTTCGTTTCCGTTCATTCCTTAATCATATTTGACATTCCTGATCAGTGACTCTTTCACACCCGGTGACAAAGACAAAAGAAAAACGCCGTTCTGTCCCCTCCCTCCACCTGCCTCACAATATAAATCTCAGTCCTCACCTGACACTCTACTCAATATTAACAGCACCCAGCATCCGATCATCTCGGTGATAAGAAGAAGCGGACGGATTTGAAATTATTTTTTTCTCCTAAACCAAGAACCGAATCAACACACTAAGATGGGCAAAGTTCTGTTTGGAGTCCTTGCAGTTGTTGCATCATTTATGCTGGGTAAGATGAACTAATACGCATCACATTTCTGTATCAATTGAAGGTTAAGGATTACAAAAGAAAAATTTGTGACAGATTATTTGTAGATAAACCGATGAGACGTTTTAGGGGAAAAATGGCTGAATTGTGTGGAGCGCCTTTTAAAAAAATGCAAGAAAAATTAAATAAAATTATCTGTTTAGTTGATTAAAGACAAATATCGATGCAAAATTTGGCTTGTTAGTTGGCTAATGCGTTTACTGTTCTTTAAAAAATATATTTGGGGTTCTCTGAGTGGGAGTCAAATATCTGTCGCCAGCCAAACAACACAGAGGGGAATCGAGCTCCATGGATCCAGCGTGTCTTACAAGAAACTAACTCAGGATAATTAATTATAATCTTCACTGTTTTCATTGGTACCGCTTTTTCAGATGAAATTAGTTGTGGTAAATATTGTAAACAGCTGGTCTGAGGGCTTTCCAGTGTAATGAAGACATTGTTCCCTTGTGGATAAAACTAATTAAATTCTCATTACCTCCATTTGGTTGAATTGGGTCTGCAGCAAACATCTATAGAGCGAAACCACAACTTTCCAAGGTGACTTTGCTAATGAAACCATAGCAATGTTCCCATTCAGTAGTAACACCCTACTCATTTGCATCCTGTCAGACTTTGTGTTAGTTACAATTGTTTGTGCAGGGTTTAACGACTCCTGCATGCACCAGAATGAAGGATGTGGTGGACCAACCCACTTTTCTATACCATGTCCACTGAGCTTTAATGATCTGGCAAAAGCGCGATCAAATCAGAAAAGACAACGAAAAGACATAATTTCTAATTGCAAAACTGAAAACTGAAGTGTTTGAGTATTATATATTCATGTTGTTCTCAAGAGTTTCTATCATGATTGAATCAGCCTGCTACAGCTAATGATCTTTTCCCTGTAACTTAATCAACATAAAGTGGTTTTGGATTTTAACTCTTGCTTTCATGTGTTTCAGTGGATTCCCTGGTCTGCAACAAATGCAGTGTTGGTGTGTTTGGCTTCTGCTTGAACTCGCAAGACGTGACCTGCACAAGAAACGACACCGTCTGCTTTACTGGAAAAGCGAGTAAGTCCCCTCGTGATCCTAGGGGCCTAGGGGCTCACACCCTTTTCATTCAAACAATTACACAACAGCACAAGAACGAATCATTTGGACCATTCCCAATAATGTGACACCCAGTCACATACAGATTAGCAAACACACCCACTTGCTATACCAGTGTCACATGTGACTAGATGTTAATGTTTTATTTTAATACCAATAGTACAGTAATGACTTAATCTTGTGTTTCTGCGAATTAGATATGAAACAGGTGCACAAAGAGCATTTTTAAAAGAGTAAACGCACTCATCTATGAGTAACTATAACTGTATGTCATTATATGTGAGTATTACCATTCTAACACAACCATTTCTCCCCAGCTTTCCCGTCAATCTCATCCTTCAGTGGCTTCAACTCACAAGGCTGCAGGGTTAATGACACACTCTGCAACCAGAGCACCAACTCAACTCTGCTGGGTGTCACCGCCACGACCGAAATCTCATGCTGCTCAACAGACAGATGCAACCCTGTCACACTCAGCGGTGCCCCTTCCACCAAGATGACGTTTACCGCCACTGTTGGTGCAGCCGTCCTGGCGTCCGTGTGGGGAAGCATGCTGTAATCAAATCACAGAAATAATCAGTGCTACTTGCTCCACCTGAAATCCATTTGTTCTATGATCGGTCGTACCAAGCCTTTATGAGATCAAAAGCACTATTACTACTACTCAGATATTGTTGTGTCAGGGTTTAGTTTTATAAAAATTCAAAACTCAGGTATCCACATTATGGAAGTTGAACAATGGGATGTTTCAGGGAAACATTGAGTTCGTAAATCTTCCATGTTGTTATTTTGTACTGTTGTTGTTTGACAACAATTATTTATCCTTTTAACTACTTCATGTCATTCTGGACAAAATATTAATGTGAAAATAAATAAATTTCCGAAAAAAACATGTTTGCCTCTGTGAGTGCTTCTATAATCAACCAACACTGTGTACAAACTTAGCTCCTCAAGCATGTGTAGTTCAAATCACATTATTCAGAAACCTACATAGAAAATATTTTGCTAAATATAGTGGCTAAATAGTGAGCTAAATGTAACACAGACAATGTGCTTCACCATATGCTTCTAAAAACAACGGACAAACTATTGAAACATCTTAAAGAAACCTTAATATACACTGGCCACCTGGATTTAACTAAGCAAATCGGTACGAGTCTCCTGTTGGATATTTACTGAATGGGTGATTATCATTCAGCAGGCAAAAAGTTATTTAACCCCAACTGATGCAATGAGTAGCTTCTCATTTCTTAAACAACCATGTCGAAAGATGGATCCTGTGGTCATGGAAAAGATGTTAGTCTGTTTGCGAAAGGGTCAAATCACTGGTGGAAACTGCTAAAATTGGATTAAGAACGGACATATTAGTAAAACAGTGAACTAAGGGTTCACAGTTGAAATCAAAGCTATCATTTGAAAAAATAATATTCGTTGTGGGTGTGACTTTTCCATGTGTTCAGTCACTTGGCTTCCTTGACTTTGTAATTTGCATGTGTGACCACTGTGCTGTGGTGAGGACAGTTCACTGTGTTGAGATTACTTGTTGCTAACCTTTGTCCAAGGTAGTAACTTGGTGTAAGCATTTGGTTTGTGGCTGTTCTCTACGTTGTGTGGGTCACACAACATGTTTTGTATCTGGTGTCAATGTTGTGTCATGTGTAAAGGCATCAATTTTTGCACATCTTGGAAGATGGGGCATGATCACATAGGGGCTTTGTTCATTTTCAGGGCTCCTGGAGGATCTTTTTTGAGGGTGGAGGTGTTACGCCCCTCTGCTCCTCCACTGGCTGTACAAGGGTTTTTGGCTTGTGCTTAATAGCCTTAACCAGTCACACCTGAGAAGACCGAATAAAGGGCCTTGTTGAAGAAGCCTAGGAGGATCACTTTTCAGCTGCCGAGGCTCGCTATGTCTGACCTGTGTTCTTTTTGTTTTTCCAACTCCGTCATGTGTCTCCACTTTATGTTGTGCCTCTCGAGCCAAGTCGTAACATAGAAGCAACCGAAATTGTTAAAGATAGTCGAAAAGTAAGCTGAAAGTAAACGACAAGTTGCTAGCTAAAAGTAAACTGTTTTAGTTAGCTAATAGTTAGCTAAATATTGACATTTGAAATAGTTAGCTAAATCCTCATAGAAATAAAAGTTAACATTTGAAATATTAAGCTAGTAACGTTCAACTTGTTAATAGTAAGTTGATAGTTGAAATATTTTGCTGTAAATAAAGTTTTTATCTAAAGGTAGACTGTTGAAATAGTTCTCCAAAAGTAAACATTAGAAATTGTTAGCTAAAAGTAGTTAGCTAAAAGCTAAGACTTTAAATAATACGGTAATAGTAAACAGTTACAACTATAAGAAGTTGACAGTTGAAATATATTAGCTAAAACTAAACAATTGAAGTAGTAATCCAAACGTAAACAGTTGAAATAGCTATACCATAAAGTACCAGATAACTGGAAACAGTTAGCTTTAAGCGATGACAATGACAAATTTAATGCAAGCTTGACCCAAGCAAACTAAACACTGACAGTCTGACTGTACAAAAAGGGTAATAATACTGACCTATGTATTAAGTGTCAAACAACGAACATGATTGAAACAGGGGCTGTGAGTCACATCAGACAAAACCAAAAAAAAATAAAAATAAAAAAAAATTTCTGCACCATTTTTCTCTGAATTTCTGTATTTTCTGTATGTAATTGTTTCAGTCATGTTACAAGAATACATCACTGCCACCGAACTTTCTTATCATTACAGGTGACGTGTATTACTGATAACTCCTGCATTTATAAGAAACGGACTGCAGTCACCTCTCCCCAAAGATTATTTCTGAATAAGCCACTGTAACAGTAGGATCTTGAAGGGTTTGAGTACCTTGGTGGTGTTTTAATTTATAGGTATATTTAAGACCAGCACGATGAACCAATTACTGTGGAGGTGTGGAGCACTACTGGCTCTTTTTGTTACAGGTAGGACGATTTTTTTTTTTACTATATTCTGCAGAAAGCATGTAATCAATAGCTTGTTTTAGGCTAATTTCATAAACCTGTGACATGACTTATGAGAAATTTCGAAAAGCTTTACTGTAACATCCCTGTTTATGTTCTTTGTGCACAGATTTATAATGTACAATGTAATTTGGTAATTCAGTGCAGAACATGTGGCTTCAAATAATAGCTTTGGTTTTTATTCTTTTTTTTTTATCATAACTCATACACCATATCTATAAGTTACTGGTTACATGTTTGTTTTATTTCCCATATAAGATTATTTTTACTCCCAAAATTAGACACAGAAATATCTTAAACCTGAGCAAATAAAAGCATAACTTCCTTTGTTTAAAAAAAGTGTGCCATTTTGTAAAGGTTGGCTCAAAGTCATACATTAGCAGCCTACTCACCTTGAGAGGTTACCAAACAAGCTCTATCTGTGTACTTTGTGAGGTCGTGTTTGATAAAGGTGTAACCACATGGAGTCAGATACTAGATTCTGTTCGTTTATCTTGATTATTCCATCTGTAGTGAACACATTTTTCTTCACAATATCCCTTTTTTTGCTTCTTCCCACAGTTCAGTGTCTCACCTGTAACACCTGTGATTTTGGGATTCTTGGCTACTGCATCAGAAAGGCTCCTATAGAATGCACAGCAGCTCAGAACAGATGCTACACCGGAGTTGCCAGTAAGATGAACACAGTAATGATATTTGCAGGATAACACAAAAAAAACTCATACTCCTGCTACTTAGTTTCTGCTTAAAAACAAACAAACATTTGTTTTAACTCTCTGAATTCACCTTTTGTATTTGTATACAAAATGATAACAGAAAGGAAATGGGGCCGGGATTTTAGAAACAATGGCCTCACACGAACACATTGCACATACAGACATAGAACAGGTATAATAGGTATAAACATATTCAAGGACAATCACTAATTTTTAAATATGGTAAATTGTATTTCACAAAACCATACAACAGATAATTATACTGTATATAAACCAAGCCTTTAAAAAATTATCTCATGACTGCAGTGATAAAAAAAATCACATGAAGATTATTTCCTCCTTTCCTCCAGAGTTTACCAGCGAACTGTTGGATATCCACGCTGAAGGTTGCATTGAAGAATCTGAGTGCAGAAATGAGGAAGGGCAGATCCTGACTGTTAACTTCACCATCACCAGGACCTGCTGCAGCACTGACCTGTGCAACGGAGCCGCCCCCATTCAGATGTCCCTGACTGCAGCTCTGTGTGCCGCACTGGTGGCAGTTTGGAGCCAGTGGAGCCTTTAAAGATAATTAAAAAGAACAAATGGTGGTTTGTGTTTTAATTCCATTTGACGATGAATCCTTTAGTTTCTTAAATACAATGTAAGAATCATATGCAGTCAGTTTCCCTGTGATATTAACATAATGGAGGGACACTGGCTGCTTCATATGACTCAGTGTGAAAAATCATGTAAGGTTACAGTTACATTAGCTGTATATACTATAGTAAGACTATGTCATACGTAAGATCATGTGAGTAAATTACGTTTTTTATAATGTATACATCAAAGCCCCACATATGAAACTGTATTGGCTAATTTTTTAACATTGATTTAACTGAACCTAAAACGACTATTAAATATGACAACAATACATTTTTATGTCTTTGTGTGTTATTTGAAATAAGTGACACATATAATGGGATATTTTCTTTCGTAGTAAATACGAGGCTACAGCTAACAGTTAGCTTAGCATACAGAGTAGAAATGTGGAAACGGTGAGCATGTCTTATATTAAGCTGAAAAGCACACAACTGAAGGTGCTAGCAAAGTGTTGACAGTTTAAAAAGTTAGCTAAATGCTGAGAGTTTAAAAAATTAGCTAAATGCTAACAGTTGGAAAGGTTAGCTAAATGTTGACAGTTGAAAAAATTGTCAAAATGTTAACAGTTGAAAAAGTTAGCTAAATGCTAACCGTTGGAAAGGTTAGCTAAATGTTGACAGTTGAAAAAGTTTGCTTTTTTTAGTTTTTTGAGAAGACCTCAAACTTCCTACTAGTGCCCCAGAACAGCAGAGGCTACTTGGATGAACGTCTTCTCAAAAAACTCTGCAAGTCCAGTTGCCTTTTTCTAAACCTTTTTTGGATACACCTGACCTGGATGACTGAGAATCTTCAGACTAAAAGCTCAAAGTTGAAATAAAAGTTAACATTTCAAATATTAAGCTAGTAACGTTGAAATTGTTATTTACTTTGTATTTAATTGACCAACAGATTTAGTTACCTGTCTTAGCTGTATGGGAACAATCTTCTCATGTAGCTGTCAGTAAGAAATATTTCCCAAAACTATTAAAACTATTCCCTAAACTCCCAATGCTGTATACAACCGTGGACTCAAATACAAATACACTTCTGGAAACTATAAACCATTATCATTACCTGCCACGTGGTAGTGGAAAAGACCTCACTTCTCTGCTAGCACTTGACTGCTTGTTAACTTAGCGTATCTTAATTTAGTCTATTTTATTAATTTTTACCTTTTTAGTTAAAATTTCTTGTAAGTTGTGTCTCCAAGGAAAAGCAGAAACTCATTTTATTTTCCATGCCATAAGAATGAAGGGAGTATCCCCTTATTCCTTTAATAAAGAAATCCTAGTCACACTCTCATTAGCTTTGTTATCTAATGCAAACAAATGCCTTTGAAAACTATTATGGTCCTGGTTTTAACAAATCACAAATTCACAAAGATTCAAAAGAGACATCATTCATCCCCTCTTTCTCTCTTTAGACTTCAGTCTTGTCACAAAAACCTCAGTTTTATAGCTTCAGCATTAAACACACACTGTCATCATTATTGTGTTGGCTGTATTTACTGACCAGCAAAAGACAATGATGGCCTTCCTCTGATATAAAAGCAGCTGGACAGTTAATGAAGCTCATTTGAAACCCTCTGCACAGCCTCATCTGGACGGTCGGATCACTGAACGCCTCTTTGGGATCTTCTCATTTGACATTTCTCGATTAAAACACGCATCAGTGTAAAACCAAGATGAAAAATATTCCATTGATCTGCGCAGTGTTGATGGCAATGGCGTTTGCTACAGGTAAGATGCTCCTAGCAACAAAATTAATACAATAACTTTCAAATGTGGTGACTATCTTTAAACATCTCATGTAATAAAGGGCGGGGGGTCAATTTTAATTTTGAGCTACTTTAACTTAAGTATTTCCATTTAATAACTCTGTGGAGTAATGTTTGTACATTTACCCAACTTTATTCTCCGCCCAAAAAATGATGGAAATCAATACTTTTTTGCACCCCAAAAACAATCCCAGTAATCCTACAATGGACTACTTTTATATTATTTCAGCTAGTTTCTGGAAAAATTGAGATTTAGAAACAAATTATTATTATTTTTATTTTTTTTTGTGGTTAAGTGTTGTTCTTGGAGTACACTTCAAAGACAAATACTTTCTGTTCACTGATATTGCACCAGGAAATGTCTAAGACAGAAGCTATTTTTATTTCACCGTTATCCAAAATTGACTGTGAGAAGATAAAAATGTTCACTTTTGGTAGTAACTTCATTTTCTTGTTTTCTCTAAACGTGGTTCACAGGTGAGTCCTTGACCTGTAACACCTGCAAAGTGGATATCGCAGGTAAATGCTTCTTCAGCTCGAATGAGGTATGCAGCGACAATCAGCCCAGCTGCTACTGGGGGAAACTGGGTGAGTAACTCTTAATCTCTCCTCTTGAGTCAATAAAAATGGAGAAAGGAGTGAGGAAACATGTTTTTGGTTTTGGAAACTATAAACTTCTGCCCAGATCTCTGACTACTTCAGGCTGCTGAACATGAAAAACCTGCCCTGAAAGATCATACTGAGGCGTAACCGGACGTCAGACACACCTAGCTCAATGAGTTTCTACCCTATAGGCCGATCATGAGATAAAGTGTATGTTTACTGATCCCTCATAGGAGAAACTCAAAGGTGACAAAGAAGAACAGGGAGAAAGTACCACAAGTCTTTAAATAAATCATACAAAAGTGGATTTTAAATGTAAAACAATTAAAAAGCACAAAATCTGTCTAAAATTTATGTCTATATACTGCCACAAATGTACTGGTGCAGAGTCTGTGATATATTTACAGCTGCATATATTTTATATGTATTATACATGTGCGACATCTGTGGTATTTGTTATCTCTATACAAGAAATTTAAACACAGTATATACATTATATGGTGATAATAGAACCATAACAAGGTTTAAGTTCTATACCACCTACTACTTTTTTTTCAGAATAAAAGCTTTTATCATGAAAAGCTTTATTTTATATGTATTTCTTTAATGTAATATGCAGGTGATCTGTTGACAAAAAATACAGTGCAAGTGATTCATTGGTGAATTCATGAATAGACGAGAGGCTCCGAAACCACAATGCTGAGTCACTGCGATCAGCTGATTATATGACTCCTTGTCAACGCAATGCAAGTTTCAAAACCATAATGCGAATTTGGTTCCCTCAGGCTACGAACAATCGAATTAAACAACAAGGTGCTTGTAACGGCACAACGTATAACAATAGACTAACAGACAAATAGACTTTCAGAACAAAATTAAAGTTAAAAATATTCTATTAATTTATGCGAATGAATATGAATTCTTGTGTCAATAGCAATGTAGAACTAGATTCAAGCTTACTGTGAAATTTAGGGTCATATCGGAGAGGGAGCGGTTTAGTATCACTCCAGACATGTGAACATCAACTCTTTTGTTTTTTTCCTGATAACCGGATTGATACTACTCTCATATCTGTGGACTACGTGCATTTCTATCAAACTAACTATTAGCTTATCTTACCACAAAAGAAGGATAGAAGGAAAAAGGAAGCAAGCTAAACACAGCAAGCCAGTGAGTTACTTACGCAACAAACAGGTTCACTGTTTCCGTTTGCGTCACTCTGTTAGTCAGAGAGTCTGCTGCGCCTTAACTCTCATTGTACTTTTAGGTATTGTTGCTTTAATATTTGCTTTAATTCAGCACAAAGCCTTCTATGTCAACAGCAAGAGTGACTTTGAAATTCTCACAGATAACTGCATGAGCAATAATCAAAGGTGGAAGGTTTATTCAAGTGCAATATTGAGGTACATAAGTACTTCTATAATATGGCTAATATTTACTCATGGTTCATAAGATTTACAAATGTATGTAACATTTTCTTTTACGCTTGTGTCGGATTGTTTTTGTAAATGTGCGCGCCTGAACTCACATGGGCCCTCAGTCGTGCATTTGTTTCCTGGATCATGTGTAAGGGAACGTTTTTCCACCCACAGATCTTAATACTTCCTTATTGTTCAAAGTCAATTATTGTTTTATTATAATAATATATATACATAATGATTTCAAGGTTTTGGTTTTTCCTTTTCAAATAATCACATCATAAAAGCTCAGACACTGCTAAACTCCAGATTTATCTATTAATATATAACATTCTTCTTCTTTCTTTTTGATACTTTGAGCGTATTTTGTTGATAATAAATGTGTTTTTTCTCTTGTTTCCTCTCAGCTTTCAACGTCAGCAGATCGATGACCCTGAAGACTCGCGGCTGCCTGGATTCGTCTCTCTGCAACAAGACGCAAACGGGAACCCTCCTGACCGCCGGATACACCGTCACCAGGACCTGCTGCCCCACCGACCTCTGCAACGGAGCCACATCTGTCCAGCTCCCTCTCACAGCTGCGTTGGGAGCCGCCGTAATAGCGTCTTGGAGCCCGTGGGCCCTTTGAAAGAAAAACAACAAAGAAATGTCTTAATCAGCTTCGTATTCTGTAGTGAAAGAATCACATTCAGCAGTGATGTCATATACTATGTAAATCAGACACAATATACACAATAATCGTTTAATGCTCGGGGGTATCTTTAACCGTGTGAAATCTGTTGAGCAACAGTAAAAAGTTGTTGAGACTGAATGACTGAGAGTCTGACTTTCCTTTAGGCTGTCAATGTCTGAGTTGAGTGTTTTTTTTTTGGCTTCCACGTCACACTGAGGAAACACAAAAACTGGACGAACCTCATTCTTGCACGTTGCTTCTCTAAGTTGAAATCTTCTCATTGTTTCTTGGCAGTCTCACTTGAATGAGAGACGTATAAAGACCTTTAAGTAATCTGTTGTTACACGGTTCAACTGACCTTTTAATAATAGCCGCAAGAACAATGAACAACTTATGGAAAGCAGTGATTGTCCTGAGTGCCGCCATCGCAGCAGGTGAGTGAGAGAAAAAAAACAAATACAATGCCAATTTCATAAAACTCATCAGTTGACCAACCAAAAAAGTTAATGCAGAGATTATTAACCAAATAAGGTCTTTAATGCTCAAATCTTTCATATTTAAACATGTGTTTTTAGTTATCATTTGATATCTGGGTCCTTTTTCTTGTGTTTGTCTCACATTGGAGAACAATGGTTAGTGTGATTATACCTAATGCTGCTGCTCATTACTTGGGACAAACAAAGATAAAAACTAGAGTAATCTACATAATGGGCGGCACAGTGGAGAGGTGGTTAGCACTGATGCCTCACAGCAAGAAGGTCACCGGTTCAAATCCATCCTTTCTGTGTGGAGTTTGCATGTTCTCCCTGTGTCTGCGTGGGTTCTCTCCGGGTACTCTGGCTTCCTCCCACCATCCAAAGACATGCTCATTAGGTTAATTGGTGATTCTAAATTGGCCATAGGTTTGAATGTGAGTGTGAATGGTTGTTAGCCCTGCGATGGACTGGCGACCTGTCCAGGGTGTACTCCTGCCTCTCACCCGATGACAGCTGGGATAGGCTCCAGCAGTCCCGCGACCCTTAACAGGAATAACCGGGTATAGAAAATGAATGAATGAATGAATGAATAATCTATATAATGGCTTATGACCAAGTCTCTTACTGCAATGACGCTTAATTACGTTCAGTCATTCTATTAGCCATCACTAATATTTATCACAATCTGTGTTTTCCAAACTTATTATTTAAACTTATTCAAATGAGTCTACAGTATAATACGTGTGAAGTACTAAATCCAGCTTAAGAACGCAGTAAAGAAGAGAAAATGAAGGAAAATTAAGGTATAATACGCACGTAGTATATATCTACCTATATATATATATATTTGCACTTGACTTTAAAGTTGTGTGGGAATTTTTATGTACAGCAGTCGTATATTTGCACTTGAACGTTTGTATTTGATGCCACTAAATGCTATGTCTGCGCTGCATTTCAGAAACACTTCACTACTTTTTGTTCTCTTAAATGTTACAGACACGGTAACGTTTAAAATCATTTTGCAGACTTAACATATGTGCAGCTTATAAAAGCGATGAGTCGTTATAGATTTTAACGCCATGGTGATTCCACGGAAATATTATTATACCATTGTTGTTATTATTGTGAAGAAAGTATCTATCTATCTATCTATCTATCCACACACACATATTTGTATGTATTCCAAGTATACCAGTCTGAACCGATCAAGTGTTCTGCCACCTGACCTGTCTTTTATTTCTTTTCACTGAACAGCACAAAGCCTGACCTGCCGCCAGTGTCCTATTGGTATATTTGGGACATGCCTGTTTGGAAGTGATGTCACTTGCAACAATGCAACAGAGAGCTGCTACTCCGGAGAAGCCCGTAAGAAAACCACCACTTTAACATTGTCAAAATATAAAGATGAAGAGAAATGTCACCAATGAAGAATGAAACTTAGGGAATATGTAAATATAGAGGAAAGATGCTTCAGAATGACCAAAGTTTTGCGAAATAGAAAATATTTAATGTGTAAGGTTTGTAGTGAATGGTGAAACTAAAAAAGGAGAGTCACAGCCAGTAAGCACAGACAAATATTAATTCAGTTTATTCCAAGTTTTCCCTACAGAGAACAACCAGTGTGTCGTTAGGCTGTCTCATTTATACTGTGAGAGGAAACACAGAGGTTAAATTCAGTGACTGATGGATTTAATGCTGTCACAGTATTGGTCTCTGTGTTAAATGTTACTAACCAATGAAATGTGTGATTAATAGCTACCCAGCAGCGGCTTTTTTAGCCATGAGCCAACTAGCAGGTTGATCCAGTTATGCTAAAAAACATCGTCCCATGATGAAATTCTCCAGATCTGCACAAGGCCTCTTTGTTAACAATGAGACACAAAAGATATGCCAGTAGCTATTGTACACACTGTTCAAAAATAGGTACGTCATGTTGGTACGAGCAAACACTTGATTAGAATCTTATCTCATGAAACTGTGCCAGTAGTAAGGATTTTACATCATTAAACATCACCATTTTACTTAAGCACATTGATTTTTTTCATTGACAATTGTACAAAATAATTCTTATAATTTATCTCTGACAAATATATAACGCATGTACAAGACTTGGCCAACATTACAAGCTAATTTCATATGCTAAGTTTAAAATTAGCATGGCATTAGCTAGCACAATGCTAGCTCAATTACATTGACTAATTACAATAAACTAATTAGCAAATCAAACATAATCAGTCAATCAATCAGTCAAGTTGTGGGAGTACAGATATATCACCAAAGGCAGGACGAGGGACATGTTTATTTTATGCTGCCTTCAAATGCAGTCATGTTTACTGAGTGAATGAACGGCTAAGAGGACATTTTTTATGTGTTAGATAGTTTTCTTTTCAAAAATGGTAAGTTCATGTATCGTCATGAAGGGTTTGTTGATTTTTCTAACTGCTTTTCGTGCATTAAATTACCAGGCCGTTAGCTTGCTAAGTGTTGCTAAGGCTCCGTGGCTTCTAGACGGCAACCGTTGCCTAGCAGCGATGTTCTCACAATTTAGGGCCGACGTCGTCACTTGAACGTCAAACGTTTTGTGCACCTCTCATGTCGTAATCACAGGCTCACGGTTTCCATTTGAAGGCAGCAGTATACTTACAGTAATGTTTAAACTAAACGGTGGATTTAACTTCTCTCTTTCTTTAGCTAGTGACTATGGCATGAGCAGGGTAATACCCACCGCACTGTTCATTAATTCCTGATAATGGACACCTCTTGGGTTAATGTTTACTATAAGAGAACAAATAAATGTAAAAGGTTTGTTTCTTATCTTTTTCTGTGGTTATAAACAGAATAACGCCCTTTAAGGTGTCCATTACCAGAAATTAATGGTCCTCGCCTTAGTAGGCTATTGTTCATTAATTTCTGATAATGGACACCGCATCAGTCATTAAGCTTTATATAATACACTAAATACTTATAAATACTTATACTTATTGAAAAACAACAACAACTGGGAATTGACCATAGTATAGGTTCAATTATTCCCATTGAGGTGTTCACTATCAGAAATGAATGGTCCTGTCCTCTGTGCCATTCACTAATTGAACAAAAACATTTTCTTTATTATCTGTTTTAGAGTTCAACGCTACGAGCTCGTTCACCCTGCACATCCGTGGCTGCCTGGACAATGACCTGTGTGGGAGGACGCTGACTGGCAGCCTCCTGGGCGCTGGCTACACCACCTCTTTCACGTGTTGCACCACAAACCTGTGTAACGGGGCAACTTCCATCCAGCTCCCTCTGACCGTGGCCCTCTGCGCCGCCCTCTTGTCCTCCCTGTGGGGCTTCTGGGAGTTTTAGCTCCACATGATTGGCCTCATTTTCCCCCGAGAGGATTTTAAGACGACTGTCTGCGCTGCTTCTTAAATTAATCAACATTTAAACATCTTTTTGTGATTCTTCTTACTTTTGTTGAAATTAAGTGATAATTTAAACAAACAGTATCGCTGTTACCTGGGTTCCTACCTTCTGTCATCTTAAAATAAATAAAACAGATTAACAACCGCACTCAGAATTTATTTTAAATTTATGGGAATTCAGTCAGACTTGATCGATTTTATGTGAAGCGGGTATATTTACGGTCAATCCAGTACTTTAGACCACGTGTACATTTATCCAGGACTGATCTTAGGCCAACAAAATAAACATGAAAGCAGAGATTTTAGCATTTTAGCAAATATTTTAATTCCTGGTGGCATAAGAGAGATTCAAAACAGATCTGTGTGAAACTGGAGGTTTTTCCTGCGACAATTGCTGAAGAAAAATCTGGTATTAGTAAAACAACAACAAGGTTGATTTTCACTTGTACGACTAAAGTTTAAAAAAAAACAACACATTTCGAGGTTACTCTAATATAAAACTGAAGTATTGTTTAGCCAGTTACTGCTTATTGACAGAAACACCTGATATTTACAGCTTACAGAGAGCTGGTTGGTTTCAAGGCAGCCTTAGGAAATAAAAAAGTCGCCATGTAATTGGGGTCAACAGTTAATTTAATCTTGTGTCACACAGAAAAACTGAGGCCTTGCACTATAATTAGTTGGCTAAAAAAACATCTATCACGTTGACAGTCAGGTATGTGTGAATGATGTCTTGCCAGGGACAGCAGGTGAGCTTGTTGCAACACGCAGGTGTGTTTTGTAAGGACGATCTGTTCTGATTCAGTCGCACATGTTGAGCTTGCAACACTGCTACAGAGAGAATACTGTTTATGATCTGCCTGCAAGTCATTTAAAAAAATCAAGGATGCCCTCTGGTGCCTGGGCAGTAGGAGCACAGCAGACAGGCCACAACCAGATTAGTCTAACCTTTTTTATTTCTTCTTTATTAGCTGCTAGCAAAAAAAAAAAAAAAAAAAGGATTTATAATACATTTTTGTTGTTTCTATCTGCGATTGAAGGCAGGTCACGGGGGGACATTAAACCTCTTGCTGGGTTAAACAGATTAAACAATGCTGCAACCATCCGCTGGAAGTTGTCCAAGGACTCCAGGAGGTAACCAGATCCCAGTTTGGGCCTCCATGACAGGAAACACACTGTCTCTGGATTAAAGCTTTGACTTACAGTGTTACGTGATCATTACACGACAAAACCAGCCAGACTTCCCGTGGTGGACTTTCAATTACAGTTTCAAGTTAAAACCAGTTCATCACGAGTTTTATTTTTAAACCTTTGACAGCAACTAAACAAAGCTCAATGTCTCCCTCTACTGGCGATTTATTATCACTACAACAGCACATTTTGCCGTCAACAGAACATACTCTTATACGTTTGTTGGAAACCTGCAAAAAGACCATAAATGTACAAAAGAAAGAGCCATTATGACACAAAAAGCATCCACAAAGAGATTTTGTTGAACTAGAACTGATGCATCTGACAGCAAATAGACAACAAAGCATCAATGTAAGATTAAAACATGAAGAACAACACCAGCAATATGCAAACCAACCAAAACTGACCCTATGTCAGGAAAAATTACCTCAGAAGGACTGAATGGTTTAAAATGAGATGCAAATCAGCTTCAGTGAGACACAAAAGCTTCACTGGGGCATGCACCAAAATTGTAATTGACCAGAGAGGATGCAAACTGACCAAAGAACCAGAAAAAGAGACAAAAGAATGTGCAAAACTGGCAAAACTGCAAAGTAACAGCAATAATTATGACATTTACAGAGAAACAACCCTATAAACTTTACATATGTGTGGCTAAAATGTGAGAAATCCATGCTCTTAACATGACAATAAACTGAATATTTAAGACCAAACAAGACATCTGAACATGTGTCTGAAGAAAAGTAGAATTTTTCTGTCACTTTAGAGACAACATGACTAGTCCAATAAATGGAAAAATAACCAAAAAGCAAAAGTATGCAAAGAGATTCAAACCACATCCGTGTGCTGATTGTAATTTCCATATGAGAACAGAGGCTTTATTACAAATCAGTGCTCATCTGACGGCGCCTCATCACTGCCTCCCAGAGTTCAAGCGGAAGACATCTCACCATCAGCTGCTGATGCAACTGCTGCAAAGACGTTTTGAGGGAGGTGACAAAAGGTGAAGCGGTGGCATCTGTTTGCGCTCTGACTCATAGAAGGAGGAGCGGTGATGGAGACACCGCTCCTCCAACATCATACAGTGGAATACAATATCCCATGTGGTTTGATTTTGGTGGGGTAATTATTTTATTTTCAGCAGGATGAGTGAAAGACCTCCAGGCTCTGAGCAAGAAGAGAAATGCTTCAGTCGACAAGTTCTCCACAATGGCATGAGCCGACAAGTGCTCAGCATGTGTCCTTTTAATACGCTTGGAAAGGGTCAGTCAAGGCAAAGCAGTGGCCTCTATTTTTACTTTTATACTTTAGATGTCTTTATTGCTTGCTGTCCTATAAAACAGAGGACACTAGAGACAGCAGCAGTTTAAGTACAGGAGGTGGAAACAAACTAAAATCCCCACTGTAGGTCTAATTTAAGCTACAGGTGCCCCCTGTTTACTGACAACAACGAAGCTTTCCTTAGATACTCAGTGTGGTTATGTTTCTTAAATAAATAAACCAGGTTTAATGTGCTTTCCCTCCTGCTCTCACTTCTTTTCCTTCCTCTTCTTTCCTACGCGCCTCTCGGCCCTGAACGCCACTTTGATTCGCTGAGCGCTCAGGCCGTTACGCACCACCAGGAAATGGACGAGCTGAGACGACGACGACGACGATGATGATGATGATGAGGATGAGCGTGTAGGAGGCAGGCGGACAGCAGAACAGGGAGGAGAAAGCACCAACAGGCAGCGACAACTTTCAGCACTGTGAGGTTTGTGGCTTTGCACGTTTAAAATCACCATCAAATTCAACTTTTGGAGCTCCCAGCGCGTAAAGCTTCGCGTTGCGTGTCGTTTCCGGCGCTCGGGTAGCGGCTACAGTGTGTCATTTGTCACTTTAGTTTGTGGGATTTATAGCGGAAGATGGGCTTGGCTGCAAGCGACGCGCACACTCGCCTCCTTTCTCGTTCAGAAAAGTTTGTGCGTAACAGTGCGCCATTTGTTCTTTTTCCCTAAAACGTGTTCTCATTTCTTCTACAGAGGGTTTTGTGCAGCATCAAGTGAAGATGAGCGACGCAAATCAGCCCCGAGTTGAGCTTTTTGTGAAGGTAAGCGGCTGAATGAGGAGGAAAAAAAAAAAAAGAAGAAGAAGAGAAAAGAAAAGCATCACGCCCAGAAAGTGACGCTGGCGCGGCGACATTATGTGGCAGGAGTTTATTTAACTTTTTCTAATCTCATCTCTCCCTTATTCTCGGCGTGTTTACCATCTGATATCTTATCACCTTTTTTTGTTTTTTAAACGGGACTCAAAGTCACCTTTTAGGTCATAATATTCATGTCAGCCGGACCACCGCCTCTGCTGACTCACCGGGCTTATAACCTACAGTAATCTAATTAAATGCACATTAAGATAATCTGCATTTAGTATGTTGACCCGGCTGGCTAATCCCATTTTCTTTGAGCCAAAAACATGCTCTAATATTAACCAGTATGAGTTCCCCCCACACATAATGATTCCTCTGTATGAACATGTGCGCCAACCCTCCACTTTTTCTTTTTTTCCCCCCCTCTTCAGGGGTGAAAGATGCTGTTGTAACTTCACTAAATCCTGGTTTCTTGTCAGCCTCTTCCATTATATACGTTTAACTAACGCTCTGTGTGTCTGTAGCTTCAAATGGACTGATCCTAAAGGAAATCCTGGTGTAATTTACATGAAATATGATGTGTGAGATCATTTCCTGAGCAGGCTACAAGCTCTACTGAGAGGTTGAAATGAAAGTGCTGCATCCGAGGGCGCTCATTTAATTAAACATTTGCTCAATAAACCATTTAGAAATGTCTAGAAATAGATTTTTTGCTCAGTAATAATCCAAGCCCCCCTGCCGTGACCTTCACAGGACACGCGGTAACAGAAGATGAATGAATGAATGAATAATCCAAGGGGAATAATAACGAGAATAATTGTTCATTGCATCCTTTGATCAACTAATTTCTTCAGCTCACTGCATTTTTTTTTTTTTAGAGAATGACAGGAAGGGAACTGCGTTAAAGCTGAGAAGAGTTGGTTTTTATTACTCACTTTAAAGCTCATTTTCATTTTTTATTTGTTGCCTTCCTTCCTCCAGAGCTCTGCCGGAGGTTACAGAGAGTTTAAGTTTATCACGTATTTATTTTCACTTCCTAAAAAAAAAGGAAATCCAGCTAAAATCTGCAGAAACATTCACAATCCACTGCAATCTCACTGTGCTGCTGTGTTCAGAAAGATGAACCCTATACACATGATAAACTCCTCGAAGTAGATGCTTTTATTCCTCACGTATTATGATAAACTCGGTATCATTGCAGTTTAGACTGGTTTGAACACGTTTGTTTGCGGGGAAGTGGGATCTTCTGAAAGTTTACGGACAAAATATTTTACTAGTTTGACTCTGTTGCTGTTTCCCAGGCAGGAAGCGACGGTCAGAGCATCGGCAACTGTCCTTTCTCCCAGCGTCTCTTCATGGTGTTGTGGCTCAAAGGGGTCACCTTCGACGTCACCACCGTGGACATGAAGAGGTGAAAACCCTGATCTTTAAACGTTTGTGCTTTCTGTCGCCCACTTTAAAGAGTATCCGCCTCTTTTAATGCGCTGAGGCTTTTCATTCAGATATTAGATGTTAGAAGATATAAGGTTTGATTTAATTAGTCATTTCCTGTGATTTGATATGCTTTCCACACAGTTTTTCTCCATTTTCTTCCGTCCGCATCCTGCTTTCTGACTCATTCGTTCCTCCATCCGTCTTTTCTGACTTTTTCCTTCCACCTACAGGAAGCCAGAAATCTTGAAGGATCTGGCACCGGGGGCTCAGCCTCCCTTCCTGTTGTACGGGAGCGAGGTGAAAACCGACACCAACAAGATCGAGGAGTTCCTGGAGGAAAATCTCAGCCCTCCAAAGTAACCACTTAATTATTTTAATAACGTTGTCTGTTAGAGTTGAATTTGAGCTTCAGCTTGTTAAATGTTAGGATGTGCTGCTTTTTCTCCCCGTTTATGCTAAAAAAATATGTTTGTTTGACTATAATAGTCTGCCTCTGTGGACTTTGGATCCATTTAGCGAGCCTTGTTTGCTGTTTTGTAGCCTGATGACGACCATAGCAGTAGTTTTAGCTGCACGCTGTCTTCAAGGTGCAAAATTTAGTGTCGTCCTCGTCAGATATGAATAAACGACCTCAAATTTGACTTTAGCGGACGTCACCCTGACCACGTATTAAAATATCCTTCCACTGGTGATGTAATGTGCGTCTAAGTTACACCCTGACACATTTTGAAGAACAGACATAAATAGACTGATCATGAACGTCAGTTGCAGCTATGCTTGTCCTTACTTCCTCCTGTTTAGACGTCTTGCAGTTTTTAATCCATACTTGGTTTGTGAAGTACATTCATATGAGTTTTTTTTTTCATCATTGACGTCTGCGTTGTTTAGATATCCCCGTCTGGCTGCTCGTAACCCAGAGTCCAACACGGCCGGCATGGACGTCTTCTCCAAGTTCTCCGCTTACGTCAAGAACTCGAACCCTCAGACCAATGAAAGTAAGGAGTCTTAAACAATTAAGTATAAGTCATTGTTCCAGTCAGACTTATTTTTTTGGTGTTTTTTCTCCTATCAGATGCAGCAGGATTACTCTTGTCTGCTACTTCTGTCTGTTCCAGCAGGGAGCGTCTGTTAATAACATTATGGTCTGAGTGTTAAGAGGCCACCTGCTGCTCTGTGCCCTCTGATCTCGTTGCTGCGCTGCTAATTGACAATAGTGCATCTGCCCCTTCAGCTTTAATCACACATTGTTCTCGCACACGTGCTCAGATCTGGAGAAGGGCCTGCTGAAGGCTCTGAAGAAGCTGGACGACTACCTCGGCTCCCCACTTCCTGACGAGATTGACGAGAATAGCGCCGATGAGGTCACTTCCTCTTCCCGCCCCTTCCTGGACGGCCAAGACCTGACTCTGGCTGACTGCAACTTGCTGCCTAAGCTCCACATTGTGAAGGTATCCTGTGTTTTAAAGTAGCGCAGCATGATGAGGTTATGACTTCTTGATCATGTCTCTCAAACTATTTTTTCATTTTTTCCAGGTGGTGTGTTTGAAATACAGAAACTTCATCATCCCTCAGTCTCTGACGAACCTCTGGAGGTACCTGAACGCAGCGTACGACAGGGAGGAGTTCTCCTCCACCTGCCCGATCGATGAGGAGATCCACATCGCCTACTCCTCTGTAGCTAAAGCTCTCAAGTAGGAGGAGAATGGTGGGGTGGGATGGGGAGGGGGGCTATATATCATCAATATATGAGCAGAACGACAAACAAAAGCACAAAAACAGATAAAAAAAAAATACCTTTGAACGTTTTATCTGCAAGCAACACGGCCGATCTGTTTCTCTGATGTTTTTTTGCAAACCTATGTTATAGGGTTGATTTAGTTCATTGCCAGACTACACAACAAGAGGTTTGTAGTTTTCCTCACCTGAAACTGGATTGGTTTCCGCCAGTAGGAGAACCAGGAAGCTTAGGAGTCAGATAAGCTGATGCGAAAACAAACACATGCACAAAAGAAAACATTAATCCGTGTTTAAATTTATTTTCCCGACGAAGAAGAGATGAATGAACGTCTGTTGACTCGTCGATCATGTTGCTTGCAGGAACGTTTTTCACACATCTTTTTTAACGACAGCCTTGCTGGTGTACAGTTTCACCATCGGTAGACACACGGAAGCTTTTTGTTCCACTATACTTCGTGACGTCCTGACGGTTTGGGAGGTAATTTTTAACAAGACACAAAGCTGCCTACCAGATTGAGTTTTCACTTGTACCCTGCGAGCCTCACACGGGGCTGATTCAACTCTTATTTCTTCTGGTTAAGGAAATGGTATTTGCATAACAGCGCCGGCTCACCTGCCAAAGAGTCTTTTGTGGTTTGTCTGTTATTACAGAGGTTTCACATTGACTTTTCTTTCATTTCTGATGGAACAAGGCCTTTTACAGTAAATAATACAATTATTATTTTTTTTAAAGCCAACGTTTTTTTTTCCATTATTGTCTGTAGTGCACCTCAGAGAGGAAGGGGGTGCAGGCTGAGTCTCATTGTAGGGAGGCAAAGCTGAGAACAGTTACAGACAGGAAACTGTTTCAATAGACACGGGCTTCCTCTTTCTGTGCTCCCACAGCAGGCGTGAAGGATTATTCGAGATTACCAAGCTTGTACGTGATCCGCTGTGAGGGCCGCTTGCCAACAATTTATTTAGTTCTGTTCATCATGTATAGAAAGGAGGCTGTGAGTGCATTGTTGAAGCGACTATGCATGAAGAGATAAAGCTCTACATCTGCCTCCTCCTGCAGCCCATCCAAGGCCCACTATGTCACATTCATGATTGGGGGGAGGAAAAAAAAGCAGGAAGTTTAGTGTAAACATCAGCAATGTTTAAACTGAAAATAGCTTACACGGGTTCTCTTATAGTTTGTTGATAGTTCATTAAAGAATAAGGCCGGGATCCTTTTATATTTTACTTATTGTCAATAAATCCCATGAAAACAGGGAGACTTTAACCCGTCTGCGCCCAAAACAACCCAAAACACAAAGCCATTTTAGGTTTAAGTGAAGGAATTAATTTAAAGTAAAGGCTTAATATTTCCAAAAGCAACTGGGAAGTCAGTAAACTCAAAACAGGTGTAAACAGTGCATTTAGTTCTATGTTTAGCTGTGGATTAATACACATTTAGAGTTGAGTCTAGAAAAATGTCTTTTAATGTCAATTAGCAAATGTTAATATGCTAAGGAATAGGGCTAATGTTACACCTGCTACATGTTAGCCGGTCGATGTTAGCATTTAGCTCAAGTACAGACTCATTAGCGTGGCGGGAAGTCTGTTAGGGATACCTTTCATACCAATAACACTTCTTTTAAACCGGTAAAAGAAGTCAGTCATAAATGTTATGTTTTGAACGACTGAATCGTAATGAAACTAGCGAGCTAGCGCCAGAAGCTAGCGCTAGCATAAACTAAAAAGGATTTGTAAAAACATTTCTACTGTTTGTTGCCGTTATAAAATGGTAACGCAAAGGATCCAAACAATTTTATGCCACGTTGTGACTATAAAACTGTTTCTACACCTTTTTATTGACATGATTTTCAGTTGCCATGACTTTTACGCTACAAAAACTTTGCATTGGCTTGGCTCTGAAATCAGTCCTCGTCACATTCCTGATACTTGTTGGTGTTTTCATGGGACTTGTTGACATTAAAAATATATTATTACCAGTCTTATCCTTTAAAGGCCCTTAGAGATGTAAGACTGACACTTCACTGTCCACGCCTGGAAGTCTTAGTCTGAACTTTCTATCACTTGAAACTAGAACTAATTATCATAATAACTCGTTATACTGTAGTATCAGCTTGTGTGGAATATCTTATTAATTGCAAGGCACTATGCAAGTTAACATTTATTGAGGACTTCTTGTTGTGTCTCTCAGATCAGTGTGAAGGAAAAAAAAAACCTAAGTGCAATTTAAAAGGATTTTTAAAAAAAAAGACAATCTTGTACACAAGAGTTAGATTATATGGGAGAAAAATCGTGTGTGAGCAAATTGTGTTTTTCTACGGAAATCAGTTGAATCCTGGATGAACTGCTCGGTGTTGATCAAAGATGATATATTTTTACTTGACTGAATTGTTGTGGATTTTATCTGTTTTTGGAAGTGGACCAATATGTTTCAAAGGGAAGGAGTCTGAATAATTTCAGTGATAATGTGTTGTAGTATTTCTTTTCTCCAAGTAAATGGGAAAGTTTTGTTCACTTTTTAACTGTAGGACTTGATCCAGTTTCAGGGACCATTTAACATATTAAACACATTTTCACTTCACTGTTTTTTAAAAATCTCTTACTCATATTGAGCTTTGATCTTTGTTTCTTAGCCCTTTGCATTTCCCTACAAAATATTTTAGCCTTTATTTTATCTATCATGTAGTAAAAGAAAACAAGCAGTTGCACTTCAAAGTCCACAGGATCGAAACAGTGTTGTGGACAATAAACCAGTAAATCGACATCGAAGACAAACTAATGGCACTGCTGAAATGTATTTTGTACTTAAATGACACATTTATAAATGGTCTAATAAAATATCTTGACAATAAATCAGTCTTTGACAGATGTGTTTTTATTCTTTAAACCTTTTCATCGAGTGTTTCCGTGTTGATGTGTTCACGAAGACGGCGTACAAAACGGCAAACAATTTCTACTCTAATAGAAGCAGTTAAACATTAACATCAACATGTGTATATAAACTAGAGCACCACTGGCGAGCATAATACTGAGAAGGCCTTTCCATAATTTTATTAGTACGGACACTGTTAAAAATAATATTTTTTCTGACTATATTTTACTTGAATTTTGCATCTTTTTAAGCCATAAAGATCCACAACCCAAAATGAAGCTCAAAAAGTAATTATTTTGATTAGAACAAAAAGCAGTGTTATGTGGTAAGTGGCCTTTTGGACATGTTCCCGGTTAATTCCCTCTAAAAACAGAAATTCTCTAAACATTGAGACCCTCGTGTTGCAGTGATTGTACTTTCTATGCGTTGTTTTTTCCCCCCAGACAGTCTCTCTCTCTCTTGATTTGGCCTCTGCTGCTCAGGCCAGCAGGAGGGTGATTGCAGGCAGGAAGCAGAGCGCCATTCCTCCCCAGCTGAGGGCAGCAACCGGCACGGCCCCGTTACACAGGTCTGTGTCGCAGCAGATGTTGGTGTAGTTGAAGAATATGCCCGTTGTGTACTTCTGTCCGCTCAGGCCACACTGGGAGGTGATGGCACAGCTCTTCTCGTACATTGTCAGTTGTAGTGCACCTTTGAGGGCAGAGGTAGCGTGCAAGGATGAACATATAATGGAAAATATTGCTTTATCTGTCGGTTATAAAACACTTTTGTGCTTAATTTTAGGCTGAAAAAACACAAAACTCATGAATGGAACAGTAAATATGTAGGCTATATTGTCACTTTGATATTAAATACACATTAAAATACACTTTATTTGACACTACAGTGCCTTCAATAGTTCTCATATTTGCCTTAGCAGCATAATCACAACTGTCAACTGTCTTCTTTCCACCAGTCCAAGTTAATCATATTCCTTTGTTTATTTTACTTAAGAATTGACTTGACTCTTTACATCAGTTCCAGCAACATAAAATCAGATTAATTATTTTCATTTATTATTAGTTTTTATATATTATTTAAAGGACTGGATTGTGGGTTTAGGTTTAGTGCCATCTTGTGGTGAGGTTGCAGATTACAGCCCTGTGAACTCCCTTCCCTCAAACCTTCCTTTCCATCCATCCATTTTTACTTATATCAGGGCATAAAGATGAAACCTCAAATATGGAAAATATTTTTCCACTGAAGAGCAAATCTCTGCTTGATTTTTTTTCAGTTACCACATTGCACACCTGACGTCAGGGTCCAGTAATTTCCATGACAGATGATGCATGCTGCTCGCACTGACAACAATATTCCTGAGGATTTTATCCTCTGATGTGGTGAGACACACCGAATGTTTTTGCCCCACCCATGGGGCCCAGAGAATTATTTTTAGATCATAATTTGATGGCAAAGCAGGCAGCAATGTACTGAGAACCGGCCTGATGAGATATGGTGGTGAGGTCTGATCCGTTGACTCATTCTTTTGTTTGCTTTTACAAAGAGAAAAGATCAGGGCCTTTTATTTTATTGCCTGTAGCAGACATCAGACGGAGCAGTCTGCATATATAACACCATTATATTTAGTGGTTAGCTCTGAAAGAAGGTATCTGTCTAAGGGCGTAGGACTTAAAATATATTAATGATTCTAAAGTTATGATCTATAAATAACAGATTAAAGCACAAATACATACACACTGTTCCCAGACAATGAGGCTTTGTTTGCCAGTTCAATAATTTAATAAACCCTGTCACACGGACACACAGATCTGGATCTGGATCTTACCTCGTGTTCCTGTCGCTATACTTGAGAGGCAGCGCTGGCCGGCTGGACACTCCTGACGATACTTGAGGCAGTCCATAGGAGAGATGGCCGGAAAAAAGCAGGTGTAACAGGTCAAAGAGGCTGAGGGACACAATGGCATAATATTAAATAACGTAGTGTCAATAGAGTACCGTTAATGTTGAAATTATGACACTGATACGAACAAAAACAGTTTAAATATCTGACATTATATGTTACTGTAGCAGAACTGATCATTTAGCTCTTAAAGAAGATGTGTTGGAAAATAAACTGCTTCTTGGAATATAGATTCTTTCTAAATGACGTCAGATTGTTTTCTGTGCTGGAGCTGCGTTCAGCCAACATAAACACTGACACTGACTGTTTTTTCTATGAGAAGGTAACATTGTTTATTGATGGAGGTAAGAAAAAGAAAAGGCCATAGCTGTTCACGTTCTCCTTGTCAAAATACAAGCCTGTTGTAGATTCACATGATTCTGACCTTATTTGTAAAAGAAAGACTTAACCACATAATTCAATTGTAAAATTGTAAACTATCTTTAAATAATGTGAATACATGTGTAGTAATTCACATTAGTCTTATATAACAAATAGTTGAGTTAATCAAATCAACCCATCCCCATTCACTGTCTTTTTAGTACAGAATTCCCTCTTTGTGTTTCCTGATTTTAGCCTGATTATACAGTATAAACAGGATATTTTAAACTAGCTGTGGGAGATAGACTATATTGAAGTGTCCCGTTAACTTTGGTTGAGCTTTGTTAGACATTTCTGCACAGATCAGCCTCTGTGGATTTTTCTCGCCACACTTCATAGTTGAAGCTCATTGTTTAATGCCCAGTATGAACAGAAAGGAACATTAAAGCAAATAATTTAAAGCAGTATTGGTGGTTATGCTTGAAAATGTGAAGCTATACTTAAATAAAAGGAAAACATTTTCTAAAATCTGATTAAACTAAAACTTTTTTACATACCTGCCAAAGGGAGACAACACAGGAATAGAACTAAAATTTGAGGACGAGGCATGATGCTTCCTTAAAAGTCCTTAAAAGTCCCTAAAAGTCCGTCAAGCAACTTTCCAAGCTGGGTTGTACTAAAGAAATCCCTTCCCAGGATCTTCTAAATGCTTAATCTGAAGCGTCCCACAACTCATTCCCAAATTAAATTCCTCTTTATGTCTTGCTGACCTCCCTCTGTATTTTCATTGATCTGATAAAAGGTGTCTCCTTCAGTGTGATATATATCGGCAGTATACGCGGGTCACCTGAGTTTTTCTTACTCGTCGTCTCTTTGGACAGTCTCCTCCCTGAAATATCTAATTTAATTTAAGGTAATTGTGAACGGCTGACATGGTTACGAGCGGACTAAATGAAGGCTTATGTTCATGTTGATATGAAGCTCGGTGAGCCTGGACTAAAAACTTTACCCGTGGGTTTATAGAGTAATTGAACAGATAACAAGGTACAGTTCAGGTTGAAGTGAGAGTCCAGATCAAAGTCAGTGATATCTCTGTAAATTTAAGCATTTAATGACATGAAAGGTTTACAATTTTATGATTACATACATGAGGCTGCAATGTGCTTCAATGCTTAGGCATCAGACTGCCTACACCGTCTTGCCTTCTTCCCATCCAGGTGCCATGTGTTTCCTAGGTAAGCAACTCACACGCACCTGGCCATCCTTGTGATGTAAAAGAAAATGGCATTCATCAGACCAGATCACATTCTTCCATTGCTCTGTGGTTGAGTTTTGAAACTTACATGACCATTGTAGGTGCTTTCGGGAGTGGACAGAGGTCAGCCTGAAACTTTTCTACTGGAACCTGCATCAGCATTTTCATCAAAGCTGCAGAAAATATGCTAAACGGAAAGCTATCCATAGCCTCACACATGTAAAAAAAAAACAATTTCGATCAGGACGAGCATGAACTTTTTCAGCAGCCTGAGCTGCAGTAGTTTCTGTTGGATCGGACCACATGGACCAGCATTTGCTCTTCGAGGGACCTGTGAGTTTTGGCCTCCCATTACCCTGCTACTGGATCACTGCTTTTCATTCATTGGACCACTTTACATTGGTACTGACCACTGCAGACTTTATACACCCCACAAGAGCTCCAGTTTTTGGAGACATAATTTAGCCGATGTCAAAGTCACTCAATTGCTTCCACTTCATTTTTCCTGCTGCTAACATCAACTATGAGGACAAAAATGTTTCTCTTGCTGCTTCATATATCCCACCCGCTAACAGTCGCCACAATAACCTAGATAATCAGTGTTATTCACTTTACCTTTCAGTGGTCATAATGATATGGCTGATTGTGTAATAGGGAAATATTAGGATTTTCTTTCTTATATGCTCAGAAAACTTCACAGAGTTTGGTTAGCGGCGGGCGAGTCAAAATAAAACGATGTATTTGCAGTGATGTTGAGAGAGAAAGATGGACACTGATACAGTCAGCACCGTGCAGAAAGACTCAGCAGATGAACAGAGGGAGAAAGTCAGCGTGTCAGAAACAGAAAGGCAGTGAGCTGGAGAGCGAGCCAGTTTAACTGAATTATCCTTCAGGGCGTAATAGGAGACGTGAGGGCAGCATGCAGGACGGTCTGCTGACAGCAGTCTTGTGATGGAGTGAGCCAACCGAGCTCAGACTGAATAAGCTGTTTACCGGTTGATTAATTGCACATCCACGAACCCCCTCTGAAAAAAAAAAAAAATCCCTGGGAATAATTACAGGTTTTCTTTCATTTCTCTGCGTTAAATGGTTTATGCAGAAATGTTCAACAGACTTCTATAATGTCATAAATGTCATAAAGAAATTATGACTTGTCATGCTCTTTGTAGTTGGATGTGTTTCTTGTTAAAGCAGGAGTTTTTTGAATGGAGTTTGGTGTGAGGGGTAGCTGCTCTTCTTTAAATGTTGTTTTTGAGTTTTTTATTCAAAAATGCGCACATATTGTGATAAGTAAGACTAAAACTAGGAGGTATTGCCTATTTTTGCTTTCAGAAATACGCATTTTAAATTTGCATGCAAGTTGCATCTTTTAGCATTTAAATATACAAAGCTAAAATGACAATTGAACTAGATTTACCAGCTTCAAAACTGCCCTAAGACAAGATCTGATCATTAGTCTACATCATTTATTCTAACTTAAGCATACTGTTGCTATTACTGTTTAAACTGAAGGATCTTATTTTTATTTTTATTTATTTATTTTTTTTACAGACGTGCGCTGATGCTGTGTTTGACGAGGATGTGTGCTGGCTGAAGGATTTTAGTGGACAGATGGTGTACTTTAATCCTGTCTGTGCCCTCTAAAGTACCTCCCATCCCGAATCCCTCCACATTTCCTTCCACTGTTGCATCCTCCTCACATTTTCTGCCTCTTTTTCACATCATTGAACATTTTTCTGTTGTTTTGTCACCGTCATCTCTGACTCCCTGCTGCTGCAGTAACTCCATCTAGTCACTAGAAGGAAATATTGTGCAGCCTCATGAGTCAAAACAAGCTTGTGCGTGTTTACATTTTTAAATAGCACTTATAAACACAATTCATGTTTTCTCCGGTGTCTGCAGAGGCAACCAGTTTATCCACCATCGTTTGACCCACTTTCCAGGAAAAGCCAGATTAATTTTTTTTATTTTTTTGCCGTGTTACGCAAACAGAAACAACAGGGACGGCTCAGTAATTCATCATATGTTCCTTAATCTATGATGACCTAAAACATATTACTTCATTGCAGACAGTCCACATACATTTATATGTAAAGCACAGGCAGGAATGCTTCTGACCCTTCATAAACAATTCAACAGGATTACAAGGGGGGGATGTGAAAGAAGAGTCCTTAATCCTAGAAAAACAGACAAATCTGCTATATTCAGTGTCTCAATACAAAGAATGTTTGTCAGTTCAATAAAAATATAGCTAGTCTATTCCTGCTTTTCCAATAATTGTCTGAGTATTACTTTACTCAGTAATCAATACTAGTTATAAAATTCAAACTATAACTTCTAGCATTAGCTTGAGTAACCAGGTGTATGTTAGCACTAAAGTCATAACAGGCTATTGTTTATTTATTCGTTCAATAAACTAACAATGTGACCTAATTAACTTAATGTAATACTGGCCAAAATACAGAGAATAAATAAAATATAAATAAAAAATGCATACATTTCCCATAATGTAGCTTGCTAATGTTATCAGCGCTAGTTAGCCTTGACAAGCAAATTAGCAACTGCCAAATTTTGGCTAACTACTAGAGTTAGCATTAGCTCTAACAATTAACAGTTAATCTTCAGTCATGAAGGTAATGCTAGGGTTACATTCAAAACCAAGCTAACAATATTAGTTTTGTTCAATAAAATAACAAATTAACTAAACTTGTTACTTAACAGAATATGGGTGAAGTTTATTTAAACATTTTCCAACGATATAGCTACTAATGTTAAAATAAAGCCGTTTCTGTTTCTTATCAGTTATCGACACTAGTTAGCATTGACAAACTGCTAGCATAAGTATTAGCTTAACAGCCGGCAGTTTATTCCAGTCTCGGGGGCAGTTGCTAAGTTCACTAGCAAGCTAACATTAACATTTGATTGTTTGTTAAAACATAAATAGTTAAACTAAATAAATTATGGACATTCTGTATGCATGACTTTTGATTATTTATGTCCTCTTTGTAAGTGAAATTAAAGATACTAAAATTAGAATTTGTATTCGCCATTACTTGTTTAAAGTCTTATTCAACAGTACTGAAGGCTAAAACAAAGGTGGCTGTGATAACTTCAATCAGACTTGATTGAATCCGGGCAGGACGTGTGGGGGATGGGGGGTGTTGGGATGAAATGGTGGGAGAGCGAACCGTGTCAAACTGAACATAGATACACGAAGAAGACCGGAAGTTTGGTGCAACGGCTTTAAAAACTAAGAGTTCAACGGTTATCCAATTTTAACATTTCTAAGACTGTGTATTGCTAGTTTGTTGTTTATGTCTCACCTAACATCTTAAACGGCTATACTGTTTTACTTTACTAAATTAAAAACGGGAAGTATGCTGTTTGTGACCACAAATCAAGCGGTCAATGAAGGTCTTAGGTCTTATTTTGAAATACACAACCGGAAACACGTTTGTGCGCACACACGCCATCTTGACTATTGTTCGGCAGAGGAAAAAGGGAGCAAGAGAGTAACGGGAACTGGGCTTTGCTTTGGAAATTAAATTAAACTGAAGAAAACGCCGCCGAACGTGGACGCGCAGCATTTTAAACGGGTAAGCGTGCCTAAATGTCCCCCCTGTACGTGTTGTTTTTGAGACTTGTGGGCGTGTTGGTGATAATTTCCCCGTTAGAAAGATGTGGAACATCATCAGAAGTATTTGGGAAGAGCGTTGAACTGCTGGGCGGTGCACTCCTGCAGTCAATATGTTTTGTTCCGGCTGATACTGATTAATGCAGCTGGACTCAATCAAAGTAATTTGCTTTAAAATATATCTGGAGACATTACTGCTGTTTTTGAGGTATTATTGATCCCAAGTGAACTAAAATACTCAATATAGACTCTATTAACTGTGCCTGAAGTTGCAAATAATTACTGAGAATATGCTTTATATGCTTCCTGGAGTAATATAAGTGAAAATCAAAGCCTGGAAGTTGTTGCATAAGTTAAGAAGCAGATTTAGGAGACATCCTGTGTGGAGGGAAACCAAGTCCCTTTCTGCAGCCTCACAGTGGGCGACTGCTGTGAGGGTCAGGGAAGATGATAAAAGAGCAATTGTCCTAAATCTAACCCAGTGTCCAGATATGGAAAGGCTTTTTCAGTGTGTTGCAGTGTTACTTCTGAATATTCCCCCATAATCTAACCTTGAACAATGCTCCTTTGTCTGCTTTCAGCTGTGCTATCTCTCCCTCTTGTTATTTCAGGTGCCCTTGAAAGTTTTTATGTGGGCTGAATTTGTTTTTCATACTAACAAATACCGAGTTACACTTCCTTTGTGTCATGCAGAATACTGTATTGTAAAGCATGTATTGCTCCAACCCTGAACTGTTTCTGTTTCTCATGCAATAAACGTCTGAATGAATATTTTGTGAGTTTGCTCTGGCCTTGATTTTTCCATCTTCTCCTATTTTAGGCTGGGATCATCTGCTTCCACTTCCTGGCAGATGGAAAAATAGATGGTGGAGCGCTCTAGTAAAAGAAGAGGAAGAGAAACGGGGATGAAGATGGTCTTCGTTCACCTCGTACATCTCCTAACTCACCATTAGAGTCGTTTAGAGATTTTTTCAATTGGTGTTTTTTGTGAGAAACTTGCAAACACATTCACATCTCTTTATTGCCCCTCGCTCGTCACCTGAAAGTACCTGATATTTGCTTTTTTATTTAAAAAGTTTATTGAAGTCATGGCAAACATGTGCCCTTATGGTCGTTTCACCCACGCCGTGGTGCGGGGCATCCCGGAGACCTTCGGGAAGACGGCGGGAGACAGCCGAGAGAACGGGGAGGTCTCGGTGGACCTGGCCAAAGCTCAGCGTCAGTTCGGTTGCCTGACGGGAGCGTTGAGGCAGAAGGTGGGCCTGCAGCTGATCGAGATCCCCCCTGACCCCGAGCTGCCAGAAAGCTGGAGGATAGAGGACGTGGCGGTCATCCAGGGGGACACGGCGCTCATCACCAGGCCCTTCAAACAACAGAGACGCAGCGAGGTAAAAATCTTTACCCTCAATCATTAGACTGTTGTCGCACGCTCCAAAAGATCCTTGTTGTTACTTTTTTTGGTGCAATGATCGGCTTCTAAACAGACAGCAGCTGACTTTATGCAGTCTCCATGTTTTCTCGTGGTGTTTAGATTTCTTTCAATGCTATGTAATGTTTTTGGCAGCTGGTTCATGGGTGTTCCCTGGAAAGAACTTTAGGGAAACTCATGGACTCGTTTTGAGACCGGTCAAACACGGTTTTTAATGTATTTTACATTACGTATCAAGTTCCATGGAGTGAAATGTGTTATCTGGTCATAATCATAGAAGAAATAGAAATTTCTTGAAAGAACAGCTTGATTAAAACCCAAGGTAAACATGTCTTCACTGCTGTTTTTTTTTACTAGAACGTCAGATTTGATCAACAATGAACCAACGATGCAAATTTCCAAACAGACGTTTTCAACTTGACTATCTATGTCCTCCTCCCTTAGGCGGAGGCAGTGAGGAGGGTGATGTCGGAGCTCAACCTGACTGTGGTGGAGATGGGGTGCGAGGACGGGGGCTCCGGAGGGGCCACGCTGGAGGGCAGCGACGTCCTCTTCACGGGGAGGGAGTTCTTTGTCGGGATCTCCTCTCACACCAACCGCAGAGGAGCCGAGGTGCTGGCAGACACGTTCAGGGTAAGAGGAATGGGTTTAAGTCATAAAAATATATATATATATATGTATGTAATACATGTGATATTCTTCCGATGGCTTAACCCCTTACTGTAGCGCCCCCTGGTGTGTGGATGTCTGTGCTTAAAAAGTTTAAACCATATTTATTACAACAGAAGGCAGCTTGTGTACAGTTAATACCACTTAAAGGTATCTAAAATAAGCTGTTAGTCACGTTTCACCCTGAATATATGCAGATAGAAGTATTAATTAAATAAAATTGTGTTAAATTTAATTGCTAATACATTTACTGGTGTCGTCTTGTCTTCAACTGCGATTCTGGATATTAACATGTGGAGTTAATAAGCAAAATCAAACTACAAGAATGTGTTGGTATATTACTTATATTTACTGGTCATGTTGTGAACTTCTAGAGTGTTTCTCTACAGATAAGCTCCTTAAAAGTCAATGTCATTAAACCATAAACTAATCAGCAAAGTTTAAGTTTTTAGCCAGTGCAACAAAGCGCTTAGCGCCAGTGCCCTCGTTAGAAAAACAAACTCAGCTGCCAGAGTGAGCAGGTGGCCTTTTGCTGTATTGCATTTGGGGATTTCTCGTCTGTAAACACTGATGAATGAGGTTGTCCCATCCAAATAATGGAGACCACACAGAGCGGACTCCCTCGGGCTCCACGCGACACACCCATTAGTATTGATTCCCCCTGTTTCTCTTAAGTGCATTTTACACACTTCTGTTTTAACACATACTCAGCATTGCGTGCTGGTTGGGTTGTTGCTTTGCGGGTGTTGCGTTTGAATTAGTGTGGGGTGTGGAGGCTTCGTGTGGTCAGAACGGAAACGAAAGAGGAAGACCAGTGGACACCAGACTCGCCCAGTATTATTTCAGAGAAGAAGATTTTAACATTTGCGTATGCAGTATTTGTAGATTGATGCTGTTACGAATTGTTTAAATTGATCAAATACTCCTGCTACTCTGTCATTTAAAAAAAGACATATTAGTTACACCTGTGCTCCTCCCGCTAAGATAAAATGTCCGGTCCCTAACAAGAGACTGTGTCTAAATTAAACCTTTCAACCTCCCCTCTGTTCAGGACTTTGCTGTGTCCACCGTCCCCGTCTGCGGCGGAGCCCGACTCAAAAACATCTGCTCCATGGGAGGTCCAGACACAATCGTCATCAGCAACAGTGACGGAGCCAAGAAGACGCTGCGGGTAAGAAAGAGTGTGTGTGTGCAGATGTGTTTTTCCCCAGAGTTTGCCAAAGTAAATCTTTTTAAAGGATAATTCTACTTTCTTATAATCTGGAATGTTTCTTGATGTTCTGGCTGCTGCGGCTCTAAACGTCGTGCTAAGTTTACCGTGTTGTAGAGATGAAATGAAAACAAGGGAGTGGGGCAACTTCCGATTTAGTGCGTCTTCTGCTAGAGAGGCTGTAGCAAACGGGATAGGGTCTGACCGAAGTATCGCTGGAAGGAGGAGAGCCTTAACACAGTTAGCAAAATAATCATTCAAAGTGGCTAATTTCTGTATTTAGCAGGGAGATACAGTTAAAAAATACAGTTTTGTATGATTCAAATCTCTACAGTGAAGATGTATAGCGGCAGAGTGGTAACACTAATAGAAAACATGCAGAACTGCCTCTTAAACAATCATTGTTTTGAAAAGCCACACCCTCAAATTTGAACAGACTGTCTCCATGTGTCGTCATATATTTTATTAGTTTTACCCAAACATAAATACAAAAACTACTGAACACTTCTGCACATTATTGGAAATAATGTAATTCCCCAGCACTTCTTACCAGTTACAAATGCAGTAAATTATCTCTCTCCTTTGCCCTAAGGTGAACCCATCTCTTAACAGCTGATGTCATGTTATTGATTGCCTCTGAGGCTAATATGTAATGCTGGCTGGGTGTGTGTGTGTGTGTTCGTGCTCCAGATGATGGAACAGCTGACTGATCACCATTACGAAGTGCTCACTGTCCCAGAGGAGTCGGCAGCAAACTGCATTTACATCAAAGGTCCGTCCAAGCGGGACTTCCTGCTGCACCGGACTGCGGAGGAATGTCCCGACAGCGTCTCTGTGAGTACCAGTGAAGATTTAGTTTCAAAAAGAGACTTGGTTGAAGGATTTTAGGACCATCGCTGTGTTTTACTTTGTGTTAATGCGAGGAAAAAAAAATACTGTTGGGAGTTTCCAGTTTCATTGCCTTTGGAGACAGATTTAGGACGTTTGGCTAAAATTACAGGACTCAAACATGGACTTTAACTTCCTTGTTGTAGGTTAAGCTTCAAAAATGCCGACTACAAAAGCTACAGCTTTTTGTAAACTTTTTAAAACTCTACATGTACACATTTAACATTCATTATGAGAATTAAAATCTTAAGTATGACAGACAAACCAACCCGACGGTTTGTGATCCTAGTTTTCTCTGTGGGTCCCGCACCATTGGCACCAGTCAGACCCTTGTCTCGTTTTACGCCTTCATCTAATCTGAACATTCAAATATTTTTACAACACGATGCTTTGTAGTTCTTCCCAGCTAATAGTAGCTCTTCCAGGTTTTCCCCTTTTTTAAATAACAAATTCAAACTACTGCCACGTAGAGGTATTTCCGTTGGCTGAAGTCTTTGCGGTGTGTTCAAGTGTAACTTTTTGATCCAGGCATAGGCGACTTGAGGTTAGTTCTTTTATATCAGTTCGATGTGAGCGTACCTTTAGACTCCAGCCCATAGTAAGTATGTGGAAGACATCATGTGTCTGTTTGCAAACACACTTTATCAGTTTCACCCAAATATAAACAGAAGATTATTGTAAACGAGTGTATAATCAGTGGAATCTCTCTTTGATGCACAAATAGAATCTTAATCTACTCATGTTAAGTCTGCGGTCTTGTTCTACTCTAACTCTCCTCCTTGAAGTCAAAGCCGTGTATTTTTTTTTCTTTTAGAAAACAACATTTAAAAAGCTGGTATGTCTTATTCTTCGCAGCTATTTGTGAACTTCCTCGTTTCTCATGAGCAGAAATAGAAAGACCGTGACAAAGCTCTGGATTTGCAGGCCACATCGTTTTCTAAAACTGAAGCAAATCTGAGCGCAGAACTATTTAATTAAATGCCACAACACCAGCTGTTTGTGTATGTCTGGCTCCTTGAGGTGTCTCGTCTTGCACACAGCGCTGTCCTCCATCTTTGACCTGTTAAAAATGCAAGTAGGAGGCAGAACAAATGTTGAGATATCTGGAATCGTTCTGTATTGTTCACTGTAGTGAGTGGGCTGTGTCACAGTATTAAAAAGTATAGTTTCTGCACTATATATCAGGATTTATGTAAATCATAAGTAAAACAATTGCCTGTGTATTCAGTAAAGTAAGCCTTCTTGTTTTGAAATGTGAATCCAATAAGTTGTAATTGTGCAGCACTAGCACGTCTAACCATTATTTGAACAGGAGCAACAGTGAGTCATTTGAGAAGCACTCATTCAGCTGATTTCTAGCCAGTGAGGCAGTTTTCCCTCCTTTTATAACCAGTGTTGATGAGTATGTGTCTGGAAGAGTGAACTATTTCCTCTCCCCTCTCCGCAGGCCTTCCAGAAGCTGCAGGACTACACCCTCCTCCCGACGGCCTGCAGCGAGGCCTCCAAACTGGGAGCGTCTCTGTCCTCCCTCTGCCTCCTCATCAACAGAAAGCACACGTATTTCTGAAAGCCATCGCAGGTTACACGGCTTTTAACTGCACGTTTTGTGGTGGCGCCTCTGAACCACTTTCCACTGAGTAAGATAGTGTATTTATTGTTGGGAGGAAACACTGACGTGCAGTATTTGTAAGGAGACAGGATTACGATACATCTGCGCCCCCTGCTGAACGCACAACGCAGTCTATTCATAAAACCACTAAGTTCAGCTGTAGCCTCAGTTTTAATTTACTATTTTTTTCCCCACTAACCTTCAACTTTCTGCAGCCTTGTTTGAGCCTAAATGCAAAGAAATACCTGTAGGAATGTTGTAGCCTTCAATTATAAATGTACAAATGACCTTCCTTTGTATTGGCAGCAGTCGGTTACATTTAACGTCTGATATAATTCAAATTAGTGCAACCTGGACCCAGAAATTGGAAAAACTAAAACCCATCAAATCCATTTAGATTTGAGTCTTACAGAGGTCTTTGATGCTGAATTCAGACTTGCAGATACCCCGTGGTACGTACATTTATTTCAGTGTATAATGCAACAGGTTGGTGTTATTCTATTATTTTGTTGTTCTAGTGACATTTATAGAACACTTAGCTGCTAAACGGTGATTTGTTTTAGCTTTCAAATGTGTGAATGTGTAGCTGTAGTAGAGATAATCAGATCCAGCTGATCCAACTTTTTACAGATCTTGCATTGCTCCTGTGTAATTTATCACATATTAGGTACACCAGGCTACAACTAATGCAGTGAAGTACAATAATCCTGCAGAATTTTGTAGCTTCATAACTTGTATTTCTCAGATTTGGTTGAAATCTGTGTTATCTGTGAGAGTGGAAACCTGACCAACTAGATATTATAATCTTTTGAGGGTAATCTCCACTGCAGGACTGTTACATTAACCTTACTTTAGCTTCGTGTGTGTTAACCTTGTTCAAAAACCAGCCTCCATCAAACACGTGTACATTAAAACACTCCAGACTCAACAGAAATTTCTTCAGATTTATTTGTTTTGTCAGAAAGCGAACATGTTTAACGGTTGGACTTGGCAACTCTCTCCAACTCGTCCTTCTTCTTGATGGCGTAAGAGTTAGATGAACCCTGAAAGAGCAGGAAATTTAAGTTTAATACACATCTGGGTGTCGTCTCCAAGGTCACACAAAAAGGCAGTAGTAACCGTATTAAGCGTTACCTTAGCTGCATTGATCAGCTCATCAGCCAGGCACTCAGCGATGGTCTTGATGTTCCTGAAAGCAGCTTCTCTTGCTCCTGTGCACAGCAGCCAGATAGCCTACGAGAAAAGACAGAGCAGAACATTAGCAACGTGAGAGAGAGACTCTGGTTTTACTGTAGCGAACATGGTGTTAAGTGGTGTCTTGTGTCTGAGTTGGTGATTGACTGGGCCACATCAGACTACAGCCAATGAATAAGCAAAGACATTTCCTCTGCGAGCACTCTAGCACACCAAGATAATGGGTAATATCCAGGCGTGACTCTAGCCTCGCTTAGCACATCAAATACACGGTTACTTGTTTCAGGGCTTGAAGATGAAAATGGGAATATTTAGTAAACAGAACCTGATGTTTGGAAGGAGAAGTGCAGCCTCTAGTAACTCAGATAATTCACTACAGCCACATCAAAATATTTTCTCATACTATGATCCAACATGTTTCTAATCTAAATTAACAGAAAGCTGCACAAAAACCAACTGTGCTGGGTGTCAGTTCACTACACGTTGCTAATCAAAAGCGGGGAATGAAGATAAAACAAGCGTGCCAGCGTTACCTGGTTGACTCTGCGGAGGGGGGACACGTCCACAGCCTGCCTCCTGACGGTACCGGCACGACCGATACGGGTGGAGTCCTCACGGGGTCCGCTGTTGATGATGGCGTTAACCAAGACCTGGAGGGGGTTCTGGGAAGAACATTGAAGAATTATAAGTATCCAGTCAATGAACAACATCAAGGAAGACATTAACAATACTGGACATCTATTAAAGCCTTTCATGTTTAATGTGTTCTTCCAGTAGCAACACCACAAAATGACTAGAAGTCTTGTTTGCCACTTATGTCTCAGGAAATGAGAGCAGTCTTGGCTCGGTTCATAAATGAATTCTCCTACTCTTGGCAGTAACAGCCTTCCAAAACCACATGTTTGATGTATAGAACAGGTATTTATATTTTACGGTTCATGTAAATTAAAAAGTCTGAGCTGGGCGGACCAGTCTCTCCTATAAACTTTAATCTGTAGTAATGTATTTAATCTTTTAGAATCTGTGGCGACCAAATGAAAATCCACCCCCGTCCCACAGCCATCACTTTTGAAATCCTAATCATAAGCGTGAAACACATAACTATAGAGTGGCCGTACCTCTCCAGTCAGCAGGTGGATGATCTCAAAGGCGTGCTTGACGATGCGCACGGTCATCAGCTTCTTGCCGTTGTTGCGGCCGTGCATCATCATGGAGTTGGTCAGACGCTCCACGATGGGGCACTGGGCCTTGCGGAAACGCTTGGCGGCATAACGTCCACCAGAGTGTGGCAGGTACTTGGCGTACTTCTCTTTCACAGCAATGTAATCCTGTAGAAGTCAAGAGCGGTCCCTTTTCAGCGTTGGATTTTATTCATATCTGAAAACAACATGCTGGCAGGTGTACAGGTGGTGTATCTGAGCTGGTGATTGACCGGGCCACATCAGACTACAGCCAATGAATAAGCAAAGATGTTTTTTTCCTCTGCGAGCACTCTAGCACACCAGGACAACAGGTCAGTGTCCAGGCGTGACTCTAGCCTCGCTTTTTTTTTTTTTTTTTTTATGACAAACAAATCACAGCACATCCATACCTGCAGGGAGATGTCATTGATCTGGACATCGTCAGTGCTCCACTTGCCAAAGAGTTTGATCTCTGGGGTCTCAGCCACAGCTGGGGCAGTCTCCCACTCAGTCACTGGGAGAAAAAACAACAAGACATGATCTTTACAAATGAGGAAAAACTACATTTAAACGTGCTTAAGCTAATTTCACTAGCACTGTCATAAGAAAAACACTGTTTAGACATGGTCCTAACATCACAATAGGTTGTCAAGTTGACTGTATAGTGTTAATAAACCTTTTATTCTTTAAAGATATGTTAAGTTTGACACATATCTGATAATTTAACATGTTTTTAAGCTCTTAAGGCTCAAAGTAAGACGCTGGAGCGCTAATGCCACCTTTACAAGCTTCCTTTGTAAAATTAGCCGATGTTAAAACTTACAGCAAAACGCAGAAAAAAAACAATCACTTCATAATATTTCGTTATAAAACATTTACTCATAGCTGTAAATAAATCATATATGACCATATGTCAAGTCAGTACTTAGTTAAGATCTCTTAAGCAGCCGGGCCGGAACTGAAGCCTCCTTTACGTTAACATTAGCAAACGTAGCTAACGAGCTAACAAACCTTCTTTTAACCATCATAGATGTGATTTATAATCAGCTTCGGCTTTTTCGCGATTAAAGGAGTAGCATTTAAAATAGTACGGTCGCGACATTTTGTGAAAACGTGTCCTGACGGTGACATCTACCGAGGCAGCTAACCCGACATGCAGCATCCACATGTGCTAGCGAGCTAGCCACATGCTAACGCTGCGCTCGTTCGGTAACATTGAGAGGGAATAAAAAACACTTTTCGGTAAAAGTGAGATGTTCTGCTTGAATTTATCGGGCAGGGTGAGTCTAAATTGCTTCCACATATCCGACATTTGTGTTTCTCGTGATGTATAAAGCAAGTAAAAGGTGAATTTTTCACTCACTTGTGTCTGCCGTTCTGTACCACACTTCTCTGAGACGGAAAAGGGCCTTTTCGGGGCGCCGCGTCCAGATATCCGGTCCGTTGGTTGGCTACTTCCGGGGCGCAAAGCACCATGGGAAATGTATTCTTTTTTGGTAGATAGGCTCTCAAGCGTTTGTTGGGAAAACAGCGACATAAATCATGGAATTTTTCAAGTGTAGTTGGGCTTTTTTTTATTTTGCAACACGAAACTTTACACTATTAACTTCTAATCTTATTCCAAAATATTTTAATGTTCCCATTCTATTAATTAATAGAAAAAATGTAGCTTGAAAAGGATGATGTTAATAAAAATGTAAAGTTATGCTATCTGTTTCTTCTAGCGATATAGTGGTAACTATTTGAAAGTCAAATTTGTCTGCGAATATTAACCTGACTCGAGCATTTTGCCACTAATGAGGGCTCATTTCTAATTAGGATGCTTAATCACCTAATTTAATATGCAACATTAGTCAAATTTTCTTGTAAAAGTATTAGAATTTTTAATCAAACACACAAAAACACAATGTTCAAAGCTGTCTTTTATTGAGGAACTGAGAACATTTGACACCTTTTCTTTTGCAGGGCAAACGCTGTATAAACTGTAGGACACCGTCAAAATAGTACTATATAGTTTTAGGTGTAAAAAAAAGGAGTCCATATCCGCATTTACCATTTGTATAACAAGAGAACTGAACAGAGCAGGACATCCCTTAAATCCATAATTTATGCAGGTAAGTTGTGCAGGCATAAAGACATGCAAGGGATGCAACAATAGTAAAACAACACTTGGAATTTAACACTTTCAACACAGTTAAAATTATCCCATTTTTCCCCTTTTTTGTGACACTGTGCAATTTGTACTTTAGTCTTTCAATACTTGCTTGTTTTAACATACAATTAATATTTCTATGTTTCTTTTAAGTACAACAGGCTGAGATAAAGAGCCAATAAAATGCAAACAGTTTAGACAAATTAATCCCTTTTTTTTTTTTTTTTTAACAAAGACAAACAAACATGAAGGTTTCTAAAACGCCTGAGATATCTAAATGCGATGGGAGGTAAAGAGTTTGGTGTACCAGTAAACACTGCACTGCCGCTCTCTCATCACTCTGTGCGGGGTGTCACCCTCTCGTTACTTTTAGCACCGTCGCTAAAGGCAGTGTGTCTTAGCACTTTGGTAATGGACATGAAAGATGAAGGGGGGGAGGGAAAGTTTAAGGCTCGATCTACTAAAGCGATGGAGTACAGCTCCAAAGCATGGAAGAGTTAACAAACATTACACTGATTATCAGGTCAGATGTGCACACTAATAAAAAAAAACTGGATAAAAATGGAAGAATAAAAAGTTATAAATTACTGCTTCATCGGATGAGCAGGGCAGTACGTTTGCACGTGTAGACAGGACGACAGAACGTCGCTCAGGCACCGTCGTGTTGTGTGGCGTTTTTGAGGTATGTGCGACCAAACTGACACACACAACTGTATGTATGCGAGTTCAGTATCAATTAATTAAACCGTTTAAATACATAATTAAAAGGGCAATCCACAAATTACGCATTCCAGGACACATGAAGAGATGCTTAAGTGTCTGATACATCAATACTGATGGTGTATGGTTTACCAGAGCCCCGCATTTAAAATGTTAAAAATTCTAAGCAGGAAGGGTATCATGAAAAAGTCAATGGAAAAAAAAAACAACTAAAAAGTCAGAACATCTTAAACTCTCAACCTGTGCTACATATGTTTTTGATTTACAACGTTTAATGTGTCCTGGAAATACTAAAATGCAGGAATGCTCCTTTAAAGTCTGATTTGCAGACTGTAATAACATAAAAACAGATAAACCTTTAACATTCACTGACTGAACAGGAGGGAAAACTTCTGCTTCAATATTTTAAAAGTAGTTAGCAATCGTTTCCTACTTGGCAATAGGAGTGCACATAATGAAGGATTATGTGCGGCATACAAGAAATCGTTAAGAGGCTGAACCTTTACTTTTTTTAAAGTTCTGACATCCTTGTAAAAACCTGTCAGACGGCAACAACACTGGTTTAAAATAAACAGTAAAAGAAGTAATGAATTTTTTCAGTTGTTTCAAGGGGAAGTTGAGAAGACTGATACCACTCGCGTGTCTCTATTAGCAGCAGCAACTTCTTGAGAAGAAAAATTAAACCAATGCCCAAAGCTGCAGTTCCTCAAACAGCCACTAGAGGCTGACTCCAGAAGAAAGTCAATCCCCACAGACCTCCATCTTAAAATGTCTAACTTTACAGCTGGAGTAAAAATGTCCACAGCCTGGTACAGAAAAAAACATTTTGGCGTCTAAAGCGAACTTCTCCATTCATAAAGACTGTACGGAAGGCGAATATTTTATATGAGTGACACATAGGTTCCCTCCATTTCAGCTCTAATCAAGCTCGACCCCTATGATAATTTTCTGAATAGCCAGGAGGTAGGTGGAGTCACTGTCAAGATGGCATCCATCTTTATATACAGTCCATGCTCTGTATTCTTAGCTCAGCATATAAACTGAAAACATCCTTTTTTTTGTCAAATGTCAACAAATAAAAAGTCTGACGAATAAAAAATTTGTCATTTTACACTGAAGTTTTTGAACAAAGTAGATTTTGTCAGCTTCGGACAAACAAACAGGCTAACCGTTTTCTCTTGTTTCCAGTCTTTAAGCTAGGCTAATCTAAGCTAACCTACCGCTGGCTGTAGCTCCATATTTATTGTATGATATATGAGAGTGGTATCAACCTTCCCAATAACTCTCAGCAAGAGAGCAAAGAGCATATTTCCCAAAATGCCAAACTATCCCTTTTAAAAATTAACTGTTACTTGGATGAGTGTAACAAAAAAACATCTAGAAAATCAGTAACCTCATCAACAGAAAACACCAGGAAAATAAATCCTTGTGTGTCTGTTTAACTGAAATTAGGTTATTTCCCCATTCTTTTCTCACAATATTGTCCAATTGCACTGTTGTAGAAGAGGTGGGCTTGAAGTTACCAGCATATAAAAACTGTAAAGTGTGTCTGTGTTTGCTGTGAGGAGGAGCTTCTCTCTACACCAGCCACTTCTCCATACACGTGTGGAACACGGTTTCATTCGAGTGCCACCGGATGTGTTCGACGCCGGGAAAGGTGCAGATGATCACATCTCCACGAGCCGCCAGCGTCTTCAGGCCGAAAACATCTCTCAAATAGAACTGGAAAAAGAAAAAGGAGTTTTTAGTTAATCAACTGTAGGAGTTATCAGAGACACACTAAAAACGCCATATCTGATCTTAAATGCAGTTTCCATGAACAGACAACTGACACTGGGTGACTTGGATACTGAAGCAAACTTAAAAACCTGACAATTTTCAGCCAAGTTCTGCAGTTAGAAGAAAAGAAAAGTCTGCAGGATTTTTAAGCAGATTCAAGGACATCTATTTGTCTATTTATTTAACAGCAATCAGACATCGAAATGATACCAGACTGAATCTAAAAAATATGTGTATATACGTGTATATTTGTTATAGAAGAAATAACAGACTTATCATGTATTGGATGGGGAGGCGATACAACACCTGACATAAATATGAATTACGAGTGAATTGCTGGTGTTTAGAACAAACCTAAATTATATTTTTTTAAATAATGTAGAGCCCTATGAAAAGCAGAGGCTACGCTGATTACCATCACTAGCAGAAAGAGGCAGTGTTAGTGCTCTCGCTGAAGAGAAAAGTCTTTGACTTTAATGTGATTTTTTAGTCTGAAAACAAATATGTCTGAAGTTCTTGTTGACTCGATGAGCAGTGATTTAAGTAGGACACATCTGGAGGCAGATTTTATTTGTCAGACTGGGCTAAAATACATCCACCCAACATTTATAATATTCTAACTTGCGTTTGATGTTGGGTTCTTGACACAATAAATAATAAACTACACACAGATGCAGAAAAATGAATCACAGAGGGTGAAATATTTCTTGAACTAAACCCAGAAGCGGTTCGTGTTTGATTTTCACTCACATCCTGGTGCTGCATCTCAACGACGGTCTCGTTGTCGTCGAAAAACCCAAACTGGCTGTGAAACATGAACGAGACAGAGGGATAAAACGTGTGAGCATCACATGAGAGTCATCGGATCATCCACAGTCTGAAAAAAGAACATCTGGTGTGACGTGTGAACTGAGTTTGTTTTTTTTAACTCTGGGAAACAAAAACAGGCGTTGTGGAAGTCACGATAAAAATCCTTCAGCTGACTCTAATGTCAACAACTAAAGCCTTCTTTTGTTCAAATAAAATCATGTCTGAAATTTCAATAAAATGGATTTGAGCTCAAATCTGATCAAAAGAAACTGAACGAGTCATAGGATGAACTCACCTCGACTGCCAGGGAGTGATGACTCCGTCGTCTGGTCCTCCGACCAATACCAGCTTTTTGATTTTAAGGAAGTTCGTCTTCCACTCTGTGGTTGGAAAATAAAACACGGTTAAGGTGATTACACGAACACCAGAAGTGTTTCAGGTAGCATGTTTGAAGGCTAACCCTGACTTCAAGTCCTGTGCAAATAAAACTTTATTGTATTGTTAATCTTAAAGATGAAGTGTTTCGTATATAGTTACAGACAGAATTCCTCGATTACTGGGTCACGAGATCAGCTGTGGTCAGTGTTACGTCATAGAGATAAACACGTACTGATTGGTGCGTACACTAAACGTATGGACGAAGCATTCTCTTAAGAAATGTGCTGACCTGTTGCATTTGGATTTGGTCTCTCGCTGTTGAGCAAAGCCAAATAATCACTGCTGTTCACGTACAGGTCTCTGTGGTGGGGGTCTGGAGGAAAGGAGAGGACGAGGAACAAGGATGTCAAAACACTCAAATAAAATCTTTGTAGTTTTACGATCTGAACTATAACCGTCTTTGAAAATGACACAATATCAAATTTTCTAGTCATTTCCTGTGGACTCTCACCGTTCCAGTAGTTGCAGATGGATATCCTCTGACCTATTGCAGTGTAACAGATGTGGTAGAGGTTTGACTTCACAAACTGAGGGAAGAGGTACTTTAAGTAGTCTGTGTCTGAGAAGAAAAGGAGACAAAGAGAATAAAGAACAAGCCAGAAACGCGATGAACATAAGTCATATACTGCCCTGTTTTAGCCTAATGTCTGGATTTGTAGCTGCAAAATGCTCAGCTGTGTTCACCAGCTAGCTGCTAACTGTGCCAGTCTGCTGTTTTGTGCTTAAAATAGCTGCCTGCTGGGGCTGAAAACGACCCTGACAACGATGAATGTGACACAGAAGAGTAAAGTTGTAACCAGACGGCTACACGCTGAGCTCAAACTCACTGTAAAGCCCCATCAAGCGAAAGGACAGCTGCAGATTGAGGTTATTATTCTCTGAAGGTTCAAACACAGTCATGTGTTAACCTTATTTTGAAGTTGGACTAACCTCCATACTGGCCGGCCTGAGGGGAAGACAGAGAGATGAAGGAGTGTACGTTGTGGTTGGACAGAGTGGAGAGGATTCCTCTGCAAACCAGGCCACCTGTAATAACAAAACAAAATGTCTTTCTTACATACTTGTGGCTTTTTGGGGATAAAGAGTTCCCAGAGTCCTTATTTAATATCTCTCATGTGTCACAGAACAAAGACAGACAGGAAAACAGTCAACTGGCTGTCTATAAAATATGTTTATAACCAATAAAATGCAACTGACCTGCTTTTCAATTTCTAACTACAACTAATGTGTCCTAACTCATACCATGACTCGTAGTTAAGCTAAAGATAACATCAAATATGTTTTTTTTTGTTGACAATGAATCAAAAATCTGTAGATATTTAATAAACCATTAATTAAAACGGTTCAGAAGGTGGAACGTGAAAATATTTGGCGTTCTTAGCTTAAATATGTCTGGAAATACTGCTGCCAATACAATTACTACAGATCAGCATCATTATTTTTCACATTCATGTGCATTATGATTTGATTTCACAGGGGCTTGATCTTAAATCTGTGAAAACCAATAAAGAACAATTAGAAATTAATCTGAAGCTCCCCAGGGAAACAAGTTTCAGAAACTGTTGGGTGAAGAAAATCACGGGAGATTTTACAGCGAGAAGCAGGAGGAGCTGGAATTTCCAGATACTGAAATCGAAGCGTCTTCGAGAAGTGAAACATTTACAGTTTACAGTAAACAGCTCCACTCTGATGAAAGTCAGACGCAACTAAAGGCGCACGCCAAGACTGCTTTCAAGATCTCAAGCAAACACCACATTTATGTCTCCATTACTCCACTCGCGCTCTGACCTTGAGAGTAGCAGATAAAGTGAACTCCTTCTTCTGCGTTTTGAATTATCGGGTAGATAGCTGCCTTGAATCCCTCCACCTGTTTCCACATGGGCTGCAGGCTGGCGCTTCTGTCGAACAAGTCGATGATGGTCACGTTTGTTCCAGGATGAGACTGCAGCAAAGACAGGGAGTTGGTTTTTGCACCTCGGTAACTGATTAACAGCGACAAGAATCAGCACGCTAACCTCAGCAAGACTGAGTTATCAAAGGTGGATGTTTGGCTTGTGATTGATCAGCTTAAATATTGATGATTCATTAAGGATGGTGGGAGCACAGACTAAGTGAAGCAGAAACGGCGAGGTTTGAATTTCCGCTTTCGGTTCTTACCCCTCCAGAAATATCTAGTCTTCTAGCAATCTACTGCTTTCTAATACAGAATAAAAGGGGAACTAGGTGGTGGTTTGACCCCATCGACCCCGTCTGAGTCCACACAGAAAAACTTCCTTCTCGTAACAGCACCACATGAGTGTTGTGAGCTACAGGTGTGTGAGAAGGTTTGGGTAATTCAAGAAGACGAGCAGGAGCAGGAAGGGGCACATTTCTTTGAAATTCCATGTGCTCAAGTGTTAACGCTGCATTAACAAGTACTGACAGCTTTATTGAAAAAGTCCTCCTACATAAAACCTGTTTCTCACCATCCAAACCGTCCCAACTGTCTCCTAATAAAGTTTGTTTTTAATTATGAAGAGCATTTAAATGAAAAACAACACATTTCTAACTATATAAATGCACGTTTTGTGGATATAAATTCACGTTATGGCGGTGTTTCTGCAGGAAAAGGGCCTATTTCCTGTCACAATACAAGATTATTTGCTGACTCTACTACTAAGATGACTAATCTGACAGTACACGGCACGATACAGATCCACGTTTTTCTGATAACACAAGTTGCAAGGCCTGCAGAACATACTTTCAAATATCTTTCTGCACCCGAAAATATCCCGTAAAACATTAACAGTGGACCAGTTTCTGTTAAATCACTTGCACTCACCTCGTTGATGAACCGCTGTAAGTTTATAAAATCCCCTGAGCTGTCGAACAAACCGTGCACTATGATCACCGGCTTGTACCCGACCACCGCAGCCCAGAGACACGCACAGAGCAGCGGACACAGCAGCCCGGCCGCCCCGCTCCTTCTACTCGTCCGGCTTGCAACATGGGAGCCCTTCATTATAACTCAAAGTTATTTTTTAAAAACCGAGAAAGGTTTTACAAAGAAAAAAACACAACGTAAAATAAAATAAAAACACTAATGTTGTGCTCAAATCATCCTCAACTCCATTTTCTTTTTTCTTTTTTTCCTCCCCCAGCTGCGGCACAGATGAGAAAATCGTCCACGACCCTTTGAATAATCCCGTTTGACGCCCCCTCTGAGCTCCCTGTGTGTTTACTTATTAATTTTTACTCCTGGTAAAACGCTCCACAGCTGCTCTGCTGTTTTTGTTTGTTCCGGTTTTTAATTAAAGGTGAAGCGGACGCTGGTGACGTCACTTCCTGCGTCCAGTCGACCAATCAGAGCGACGCAGGGAGCTGCTCCACAAACTCACGTGGGGTTTTCAGTTACAGGCCGTTTCATGGCAACGCGTTTTTATATTATTTACGTTTTACTTATTATTTATATGTGAAACTTTAACTTAAGTTGTGTCATTTATATATATATATATTATATAAATTCTTATTTAATTTGTTGTGTTATGTTATTGAGATAGGTATCTGTTAGATTGGCAGTCATTGCAAACAAATTTAAAATAATTAATAGTTTTAATTTTTGCTTCTTTTATGGAAATATTAATTAATGAAGTTTATGTCACATCTGCAGCAAATGTTAATCTGTAAAATGTGTTTAGTTGCGATGGCAGCATGACGGTTTTACTAATGGTGAAGCACAAATAAACAAAAACATCTAGTACAATTAGGTCTTTTTAAAATGTTGATAAAGTCTGATCATGGCCAGATTAAAACACCGGGGCTGCCCTGATGTAAAATGCATCCATGGGCCTCCATCGACCTCCTGAAAGCAGACATTTGGGTAAAAACAAATCCGTTCAGGAGTCCTTAAAGGTTTGTGGTAGTGCTTCACTGTGAGCCTGACGTCTTGTGATTCACTGCATATCTGCAGTAGCTCAGTGATTTCTGTCAGTAACAAAAGCAATCGGATCAATACAAAACAAACACCATCCTCCTCACCTTTCTTCATCACTGTCACACTCCCTCAAAACACTTAAACATTTACACAAGAGTCATGTGAACACGGACTTTATTATCCAGCCCTGCAAGTTGACACCAGACATACACACCCCGCTGAGGGGCCACGCCTCTGCACATTCAAAACATGTCTTGAAAATCAGGCGGTTCGAGCTCAGACAGACACAAAACAGCTGCTGTTTCTTTGTTCTGTCTCCATTAATAACCAGCTTTCTGTCCTTTGGTCCATTTCTATGACAGAATCTAAGGGATCCAACACATTTGTCAATCAACTCTGATGAGGGAAAAATTAAGATACTAGAAAGCTACTGGTCATCTCATGACTCATGTAAAAGGAGTGCAGTCAGTTCACGCTTTGGCTTGTTCAGATTAATGCTGGAGTGTCAGGTTGGCTTCAACTTTCTTCCACTCAGAGACTCAGTAGCATCAAATTCCTCCAAATGAATCCATAGTAACTCTAAAGCAGCTTGACTGAGCAAAAACAGAATAATGTATTGCTTCCCGAAAGCTTTAAAAGCATCAAAACCGCATCAGTCTCCCAGAATTAACTGCTCTGGTAACGAGTGGCATGTATGACAAAAGCCTCATCAAGACTGGTACAAAATGTTTTCAGAAAACACACTGTTTTGATTTCACTATGTGAGTGGGTTCATCCCGTGGGACGCTGTGGCAGCAGCTCTACACGGTAGGCTGCAGCAGCTCCTGCAGATGACACAAGGTGTCCTTCACAGTGCGAGCTAGCGTTTCCGCGTTCGTCTCCTCGCAGCAGTTGAAGGCGGTGATGGAAAAGTGGACGTGGTCCGACTGGGGGTTGTAACACACGGCGTAACCGTCGGGGACGAGAGGCCCGAAACACATCACGCTGTCCGTGTTGGCAGGCACCTGAAGGGAAAAGAGAGGGGAACATGAATGAACGGAGAAGTGTAAAGACAACTTTAATACAAGCAGCTAAAACTAAAATCTGAACTTAACCTGAAAACCAATTACTGCGAAGCATTTAGCAGTTGTTCTGGAAATCACATGATCCATCTAGTTGCCTCTAAACAATTTTAATTGCTCATAAAACTTTGATGACAACCGGGAAAACTCCACATGCCGTTAACGATCAGGCAGCACTCCAGAAAAGATCCAGAGCTGCTTCTAACTGGAGTTTGCTGAATATTTGACTTTAATCAGATGGAATTAAAGTCAAATAATTGATCAATTAATTCAGTCTATTGCTGAATAGTGTTTATTGAAAAACGTCAGACAGCAGTATTATTTAAAATACTACACAATATGATCACGTAATCCTGATTACGTTAAGAGTTGATCATTGTTATCAGCCAATATCGTGCTGTCAATTTTGATTCATACAGTACAATTAAATTAAATAAATAAAAAATAAGCAGGAAAATTGCTAGTGGATAAAATAATTTCTTTCTGACACAAATTTTATAAAAATCCAACATTTTAAAAAAACAATACATCAGACAAATTCACAATTCAGAACAACTCTAGCAAATTGTTGTAAAAAGCACACAGAGGTGACTACTTTGTTCAGAAACGTCTCTCTCCACCGGTCTTTACACAGAGTTATAACAATTAAAATCTATTGGGAAAACCCTCTTTTACTAGTTTTAAGGATGAAAAAAGATTGAATCATTTTAGATCAGAAAACATACCTATTTGGTTGTTCTTGATGTGAAAACATCTATATGTAAATGTTTAAAGCTACGCTGAGTTGAAGTGCAAAAAGGGGAAGTGAAAGAAAAGCTTTTCACTTTGATCAAGGGCGAGTCGCCAGCTTTAAGAGGCGACTACATTATAAAAGTGTTCTGACATAAAATCTGACTCGTAAAAAAACAGGGGGATTACAGCAGGTCATTAAAAATCACAGGATGAAGTCAAGTCAAGTAAACATCAATGCTGAAGGTCGTAACTTAGGAGAAGAGAAGAGAAGAGCGTGACCGCTGGAAATTCCCTCAATACACAGTATGTGCTGGCAGTAACCTCGCAAGAACAACGGGTTATCATCTGATAGAAAGCTTCCTCTTAAATATTCATAAAACGACCAACAAAATTCCCACTTCCTGTTGAGCGACAAACACAAACCTGTCCTGTGCGCAGCTTCCAGTGCGTTGCCAGGCCGTAGGCCGTGTCCATGAAGATTTTGGGAATGCTCAGTCCCTCCTCGATGGCCTGCAGCTTGAGCCCCAGCAGGTGGTTATCAATACCGTGTCCTTTCAGTGCCTGAGCAGGAGAGAGAAATAGCAAAAAGATGAGTTTACCTCGTTAAAAATACAATAATAAAAAGCGCTAGAAAAATATAATATATTTGGTATTAACCTGCGTTGTCAGAGCTGCATAGGCATCAACAGCTTCTCTGAACAGCTCCAGCTTTGCTTCCCTCTGCAACACGACAAATACAAATTACTAAACGTTTCGCAGCTCTTTAATGACTTGCAGATAAACAAATAAATAAATAATAACTCTCACCGATACGGACGGATCATCAAAGGCAAGAATGAATTTGAGCGTCTGATTTGTGGGCGAGCGGATGTACTCCGTCCTTCCTCCTCGGAACATCCTCTGAGTGGCGATGTCACAGGCAGGACAGACCTCGCTGTGGACTCTGGAGGAAAGGAAAGAAAACATTTTAAGAGATGCGTTCAAACACAGATGATCCGGGTTTTTAGCTTTTAATAGTTAACAGGTTTCTCTTGCACCTTGTTGGTCTAAACTGCTGTTTTTCCTTTGCATATGACATCATGAATCCACCTTGACGCACATCCTGCTTCTTTTGCACAGTTTAACAGAAAAATACTTTTATCTAAAGAGTAAATGTGTCTGCAGGAATCACAGACACAGTTCAAGTATTTCAGGGATTTGTGCACAGTGAGGGTAAAAAGCAGTGATTGTAAGGCAATCACTGTAAGGCAAGAGGCATCAGGGCCTGAAGGCAAAACGATCCAAAACCTCACCTGTCACCGGTCATGGGTTCTGAGTTAGAGATCGAAAGAATGAAAATTCAAACGCCAACAGCCGCAATCAGTTTTCTCTGTCGGGCGTCTGGTTTCACCCTTAAGACCAGTCAACGTACAAAAAACGATTTGCTCGTCTCCCGGCGTTTTGCAATCGGCAATCATTCACCAGTGGAAGTGTTGCTCTCTGGTCACCTAGGTAACCCTCTCTTTTAGCTGATCATAAAAATATCGTGCAGTATATTCTGTCAACTACACTGCTTGAGAAAGATGAAAATGCAGCCTGCAAGCGGCAAATGAAAAGTTTCTTAACATGAAGCAAACATTTATTTTTGTGTGCATTATTTCTGCATCTATGTAAGTTATGGACTAAACCCTCCACCTTGAAGGAGTTCAACTGAAGTTTTCTAATGGTGGATTATTTTTTTAACAGAAACGTAGCATCAGCGTTCACTGACCGGTAGTAGGCGAGCTGCAGGGCGACCTGGATGAAGGAGTTTGGACTCAGCTTGTGCTGCTTGGGAAGCTCCTTGCCAAACCTCTTGAAGTTGAACACGTTGACGTCGAGGTCGTTGATAAGTCTGTTGATTTCAAACATGAATGAGTATTTGAGAAAAGGTGGGAATCATACATTTTCATTGTGATGATAACAAGTTAGCTGAGGAAGATCAGGAAATATGACAGACATCTGAATGACTTTGATCGTTGATTCATCAGGGTTTCCTATACAATGTTAGTACTACGGCGGCCCGCCAAGGTCTAATTTAATTCACCATGGTCTCATAACGAATCGGAACTATTTTTGCACGTTTCAAACAACGTATTGCTCCGATTCCAGACATAACGTGAACTAGCTTAACGTTACAAGCGCTACCTAGCAAAGGCAGATCAGCTGAAAGTCAACTGTTTACATAAAATATATTCGTGGATACGTTAATCTTTCATACATTTGTCCATAGAATACCACGTCTCAACAGCATTATGTGTATTATTCCTGTATATCTACATGCTCCTGCTATTTGTCACTAAATCCAATAGCCGCGTTATTATGGTAATTTAAAGACGGACTGATACAAAACGCATGATCTTATTTTATGTGTCATATACTGTATAAATAGTTGGGAAAGCATCATAATTAGGGGCTTTTATTAAGACAGTAGAACCACTCCTAAACAAAGGAACAAACAAAAAACATGAAATTTTGTGGGAAACACTGGTTTCACTGATTTCAATATAATAGATTTTAAACCTTTTACTTACAGTGACATGTTAGGTCACCATTGTAGTACTGATATTTGCATTTTAACACTTAAAAGCAAACAAATACAGCTGCAAGGTGACATGAGGACATGTTAAGTGTCTACTAAAGTGCAGCACCTGACAACAGCTGCAGCTATGAGAAATTGTGCAACAGGAGTTATCTGAATTCCCAAGAGTTGGATCAAAATGCTTCCAATTATACGTTTGTATCAACACACTCCAATTCTGTTTTTGAGCTGAGGTGACATCTGTCCCGTTCAAACCGACAATGATCGTAAGAAAACATTTAGATTCTGGCTGCCGTGTGATTTAGAAGTGCTCCGAACGGACGGAAAAGAACGACTTTCGAGCGATCCAGAACGGCAGCCAAGTCAAAGGGTGATTTATTTTCGTCAAGGTTACATAAACATAGAGAAGATAAATGTGTTTACTCTCCCGCAGCTCTCCGTCAGAGCGAGTTCGTTCCAGCTTTGTTAGATTTTGAAGCAAACGCCCAGCCGACTCCAACACTCACTGTTCATGAAACAATAATGAGAACGCAGAAGGCTTACATGTCAAGGTTCTGCTTGGCATGCTCTATGTCCCTCTTGATTTCTCTGTCAATGTGAAAATAGAGCTTCTTGGGCATCGGTAGAGGGACCAGCGGCGCCCTCTTTGGGTCTGGCTTCTCACTGCAGACAAGAAAACACAAAATATATGAAAACAGAATAGAAAGGCAGCAACTTTCACATTGACTTCATTTTTGACTAAATGTTTAAACTGTTCTGTAATGAGACATAGTAGTAGTAGCTTTAAGACCTCCTCCACTGAGACTTGTTCTAACAGGATGTATTTAACACTTAAAGACAAAAAGACAATTGATTTTAACATGATAACTACATTATATAATACTCAGGTCTAACGTTTGTTCCTAAATTTCAGCAAAAAGGGGGAGAAAGCAGAAGTATTAGGAAGAAGATCAACAAGAAAAGTTGGGTTTGTGGCCAAATCTGCAGAAACTGAAATAGTTATGAGCGGAAAATAGTTCCTTGAGTGCACTCCAGATGCAGCGACCCGGTCAGAGCTTTGGATTTCGTGAACTTTAAAAGTGCTGCAACAAAAAACAGAAGCAGGAGCGTTCGTGGATGTTTACATAAAGCTTTTATCAGGCTCTGTGTTTGACGCGTGTTTGAAGTTTCAGTCTGAGAACTGGTGACGGCTGGTAGGCCTGCAAACAGATGTGCGCAGAGTCTGTTTGTCAGCTACTCTGTGTTGCTGATCGGTAATCCTTTACAGATACAGGACGTGTATTTTTGCATAATGTAGCTCGTGTTTATATCCAGTTTCTTATACGTTCTGATAAAAGATCAGGTTTTCATTCATGCACCATTTGCCCCACAAGTTTCTTGGAGGGACAGAAACATAGCGTAGCAAAACATCCAGTTCAATGAATCTGGAATCAATGTGGAGAACATGTGGAGGGGGGTGACTCCAGGACGCTGGAATTCACTGTCAAGCCTTCTCGAGGTGTTGTGGGCCTAACTTAACGAAACATCGGTGAAGGGAGGTGCCCACTTGAAAACCCCAATGACATGCTGCATACTGCTGGTGACTAGGCCAGGTATCTGATGTCTTCATGTTGGTTGGTAGCGATATTTCTTTGTTTGGTTAGCTGCTGAGCGGGCCACACAAGCCAGCAGCATTTGGTTAGCTTATATTCCACAAGGTTTGAATTATCCTCTGCTGCTATGTGGGCCTACAAGCCGGCAGCATTTACTTTAGATCATTTAGATTGTAGGTTAATCGTCATATCACATGACCGTAGGTTTGTTAGGGTTTCTCAGTCGGACAGGGCCTCTAAATGTGTTTTGCCTGGGATCTTGGCACAAGGGATTGAAACAATGAATCACCATTAATAAAATGGGGAAACACACTTCTTCTTCTTCTGCTGTTATATTTCTGGCAGGCTCGACAGGACTTCTTTGCGCATGTCTAAAATACTTCTATTGTCACCGATGTTTCTAAACATATATCTTATCAAATCATTTTATTTAGTGTCCATGTAAAAAGTTAAGTTGGACTCTGCTTCCTGTTAGTCACTTCAGCTTGATCTTCTTCTTTTTTTTTTGATGCTGGTTTTGCAGACAGCGAAAAAAACTAAAGATAAATCCCGCTGACATGTGTCAAACCATCATTAACTCTTTATCTCACCAGTACTCTAGGATGTGATCCAGCAGCGTGGCTATGGGCGGACCCTCAGCTGTGGCCGGCTCATACAGAAGACCCCATGAGCCGTCCTCTCCTACGACAAACTGTTCAAACAAACAAAGACAATAGTCACTCTACTCTGATCAGCTGGTCTTAACTAACCCCTTTCTTATCACACGTGTTTACTCCTACCTGCAGCGTTTTGTCAAACCAGCGGTTCCCGCTGTTGGAGAACGTCCCGCCACCGTGGAGAACCTGCGCTGCTTTACGACTGGCGTACCTGTCAATCGCAGTGGGAACGAAACAAGACCATCAGAACTAGTAAACAATCACAGACACAACAACACAAGCATGTCACAATCTTAAGAAATAAATGTGCCAACAGGTAACAACAGCTCTAACGGAAGTGACACAATGGTATCTGAACAGACAGAGGGTTACTCAATGTGAGCAAACACAGAAATACCTGAGTGTGTGTGTGGTCTTGTACAGCTTTCTTTCTGAGGACCAGTTTTGAGTTTTACACCATCGGAGTGAGGACATTTGTGCAAAGTGAGGACATTTTGCCCGGGTCCTCACTTCTTTACAAGACTCTTTAAGGGGTTAAGACTCGGTTTTAGGGTAAAGGTTACGATTAGGATTAGTTAGGATTAGGGTAAGGGTTGGGCATTTAGTTGAGATGGTTAGGGTAAGGCGCTAGGAATGCACTATGTCAATGAATCGTCCTTGCAAAGAAAGCCATACAAACACGTGTGCGTTTGTGCATACTTCTCATCTGATATCCTCATGACTGGAGAATCCAGACACAGGGAGAAAAGTCCTGTTTCGATCAGCCGCACCGACTCCTGGTTCAGTTTATCTGAGTCAGAGAGAAGGAGACAAACTTTTAAAATCATATTTAGTGACTTTTCTTTTATGAGTTTTTGTCTTAGAGCTAAAATGTTTCTGAAAAATAAAATCCTTGTAGCCTGAGCTCCAACTAAGAGAATGTCATGGGTTGGTGTTAACCACGGTCTTGTAAATAATGGGTTAAAACATGCCAGTATTTTGGTATCCAAGTGGGCATGTGATCTACCTCTCAGCAGGCGGTCGTAGGCCTGTCCCCAGGTGTGGCGGTGCTCGCTGGTCAGGATGCCCATCGGCTCCTTGTCCGTCTTCCAGGACTGAGACCGGATCCTCAGGAGCTGCGAGTGGATCTGACTCTCCGTCATCCGCGAGCCGTCGCTGTTGTAAACCTCCAGCTGGAAGAACTAGAAGCAGGAGGGAAGATAGCAGGAGGCCCAAAGATGTTAGAGAGGTCAAAGCTTTTTGTGTGAAAACTCTTAAAGTGTGAGGTCCTGTGACTTTATGCCAACTATTTCAAATCACTAACATTTTATAGACCAATTGATTACTTAATTTAAGAAAGTACATTAATCATAGTTAAAATAATTATTAGCTGCAGACATTCTTGGGTTTTGCTTCTATGTTCAATGCCTGAGCACATAATACCTTAATTTAAAGATCACTTGTTTACAAAAACAGTGAACACGTGACCCATTCAGGTTTTTAAGTCCTCCAATGCTCCTGGCGCACATTTCATGCTAAATATACTTTAAATCAAGGTTAACAGTGAGAACATCTGCTGAAATGTCCACAAGGCAGTGCTCTCACATTAAAGAATCTCGAAGGTTTATCTCTAATCTCACAGGATGACCTGCAGCCAAAAAGTCCAATGACGAAGCTTCCTTTGCACTCATGTGACCTCTAATCGGTTTACTCCTTAAGAAACTTAATAAAGAGTTGGCAAAGTTAAATAAAACTGCAGGTAAGACTGCACCTGTGTCATATACTGAGGTAACAAGAAGAGCACAACAGAAAAGTGTGATTTCTGTCGGCAGGACCCACCTGGTAGTTCCTGACGACCGTGATGTGCGTTGGCGAGCGCCGGGAGCGTCCATAGTGGGCGATGTGGTCGTGTTTGGTGCCCGGGATCCTGCAGGAGGAGAAGAGGAGCGGGTAGAGATCCATGCACAGAGGCTTCCCTCGCATGTACTCAACCGGCAGCTGCCCGCTGACAGAGACACAGAGAAAACAAACTTTATTAGCATCACAATGGCTAGAGTTTAAAATCTATATATGTCATATTGAGATCTGATGTCTACGACACGACTGAATGAATATAACTCTAGTTTATACTGACACTGAGAAATTAACAGAATTTAATGTGGACCAGTTACGTCAGGGCTAACACTGATCCACGTATCAGGTCAGTAAACTTCTAATAAATGTCTAAAAGTAAAAATTTCCAACCACACACAAAATCTCTTGACACTCTTTTGCACCTGATACCGAACAGTCCTGCTAACATTCAAAAATTCAAAATTCGCAGATCTATCCGAGACAGTCGAAGAGTGACGATCACGACATCTTGTGAAATAAGTGCTAGTTTGGATGTTTCCTCTCACAGCCGGTTCATATCTTATCTCCCTGATGGATTTAAAAGCGTTTAAGCTGAAACAGAGTCTCATTCGGTTGAGAAAGGCGTCCCTCAGGGATCCGTACTAGGCCCACTGTTATTTACTCTGCAATGTAAAGGTCATTTCGTGCTGATATCACGCTGTATGCCAGGCTTCTGTTGCCCTCTGAAGCAAACAGGTCGCCTGTTTGGCAGTGCTCATCTATGTTTTCATGCTGCTGTTTTCATTCACTACTGCAGACAGCTTTCACACTTCACTTCACATCTAGAAGGCATCAGCTTATCTGTGTGTGTGTACTATACAGTTTTCCAAGCTACTGTTAGTTCAGAGCTGATAAGGAACAGCACAAACCAGCGCTGGACAGGGGACGACACTGTCCTACTGTAATGAGTTGCAACCGCTTTAAGTTAGAGGAACTAATTCCTCAAGAGGTTTTAAATGTGTTCTGTTATGCAGTCTTTAAAACCATAATGTTCTTTGTGGTTGATATACATAAAGATATATCCCTAAAGATGTGTAAAATCTGCAAATATTTTCTATTATAAGCCCAAAATGTCATTTTCTGTACTTGTGTCTAATGTTTGCTTTCCATTTCTCTGGGTCTTGACATTTAAATTATTCTAAAAAGAAAATGTACTGTAACGTCAGAGCTAACAACTCAAATAATATTTTATTAAGTGGTTACAAGCAAAACAAATTATTATATTTGATGAACTGATATGTGTTTTATGTGTAAAGAAAGTAAAGAAACAGGATCTAAATATCATAAACGGCCCATAACAAACAGTCTGTTTACATCTGATATTTAAAAGCAGCCGCAGAGATGTTTTGGTAGCTCAGATTCTGTTACAGTCGGCGCAGGAAACTAAATTTAGACGCAGATTAACTTCATACAGCGAAGACACACAAGGCGACGCCATTCAGGTTAAAGGTTACGGCACAGAAATAGAAGCTGGTGAAAGCCAGCAGAGGATTAATGTGGAGAATAACCAGCTCCTATTACTGCTACAATTAATCATTAGAGACTGGTTTAATTAGTCTGTAATGAGATGTATTGGAGCAACAAGAGAATGGTCACAATGTACCATTAAATATAGGCATTACTGAAGCTATGCTGATGCTAGTTACTGTTTATTTTCCGTATTATACAGTTTATAGTTGTTGATGTGCGTCTTAAATGTGACATATTTTTCTTTTATCAAGTGATTTTGCTGCAAAATTAAGGTTTTAGTTTCATGTAAAAAGTTCAAATACATGTCTGCCAACGTGGCAACGGTCTTATTGATTTTTGTTTCAAGGCACAGACACTGACTCCTGGAACTATTTAAAAATAAAAAAATCTTATTGAAGAACAAATTAACGTTTCTTGGACTCCGCTAGAGTCAGAAATGTCTCTACAGGACAGATTTTCAAAGAAATAGACTGTTAAATTCAGCTGAATGGCCACCGCAATACTTTTACTGAAGTCTCTGAACACAAAACTTTTTCATGAGTACAACAACGTTGTCTGAAGTTTGCTGTGAATTAAGACTTACGTTTTGATCTTGGCCTTGAAGTCCAGAACAGCTGCTATCAGCTTGGAAGCAAACCTGAGTGGAAACAAACACGTTGTTGTTATTATGCTGCAGACCCAGATTTTTAAACCTCAACTTTACTATAAATACAGTTCATATTCATCTAAAAAGTCAAGAGGCGCCAAATATTAGAGATTATTAAAGACGGGGAATAACTAAACAATACGTTTTGTGCTTTATCACTTTGTTTTTAATGATTACAACAGCTGAGCAGCAGGAAGGTCGTTATGTTGCAGGGTTTAAATGACCGCACTGATTCACACACAGATCATAAGTGAGCGATGACACAAAGACACTAAAATATACACTTTGTTGGTCGGGCCTTCCTGGAAGCATTCGGCTCTTAAAACGAATGCAGTGTGAAGAACAGAGTGATTAAAGAAGCAACACAAAACGGACCATTTTGATCTGCAAAAAAAAAAAAAAAAAGATCCTGTTGTCGCTGTTGTACTTAAAATGAGTGAGTGAGTCTAAATATCTTTTCCCAGGACTAACGTTAAACAAGTCAACAGCGACTCCTGTGCTGCATCGCCATATCAGCACACGTGGACTCACACCAGCTGGCTCCTCCAGTCGTTGTAGTCTCTCCTGGGCAGAGAAATAGCCGGGTTCGAGTGCACGGGAAGGGGCTGCCTGCTCTCCAAGTACGCCCACTGCACCCACCACTCCGAGATCTGCAGGGACAGACGCGCAAAGATGCCGAAATCAGGCATAAAGACTTATATTTTATTAACACTGCAGTATTGGTTTTGAAAAATCCTGCACAAGTAAATCTTTATTTTTCGTGCTACATTTAGTTAAAACTATTTCTTGGCTGGATGTCAAATCTCTAAATGTGGTTGAAGTATAAACCTATTACAGCGACATGTAGTAAATAATTAGTTTTGAACCCAAGGTCTTTAAATGCCATGTTTTTTCTGGACCCAAAAAAGACTAAATATTACATTTAATACACCAGAATAACAAAAAAAAGCAAATATTTAAGTTTCTGACATGTTATTTTTACAAATATCTACTGATTTATTAATTTAATCAGACTTATTTGTAATTTTAAGGTACATTTTCAAGCTGCTGTGTCTCTTTTTTTGCTAGATAAATGTTTAAAACTTATTAAAACAAGCTCAACTACACACAAATAATTCAATTTCTGTCCCAACAAAAGGATTATTTTTGTTTTGGGGCTCCAACATGTGTCTTATTTCCCACACTGATGCACACACACACACATACACACCCAGTTCTTGGTGAGTCTGGCTCTCCTCTCCAGCCCCTCCTGCAGGTGTGCACCCAGACCACCGGGCCGTCCGAACTCCTGCACCATCCTGCGGGTGTGGCTGAGCTCCTCGGGGGGCAGCAGGGGCTCCAGGGCCCTCAGGTAGCCCTGCAGGGTCTGGGCCAGAGGCGGCACCGGCTGCTGGGGCACCGAGGAGAAGAAACACTGATCCTGCCTCAGTGAAACCTGCAGGAGGAGGAGGAGGAGGAGGAGGATGGGGGGGAGAAAAAAAGTTAAGCAATGAAATAAAATTAAATGTTTATCCAAGTATGGTTATAGTTGAGCTGCATGTCAGCACAGTGCAGAGGCTTCAAATAAAGCTTGACCAAATGCCAAGATAAAGAAGGGCGCGACTGTAGGGCGTATCAAAATAGGAAGTGTGGAAGATATGGCAGTTGAAATGTGATCCGCAATAAATAGTGTGACAATTTGTCAACAAACTCACCCGACACAGCCATGCTCTGCAGCTTCCTGGGTGAATTATCCTCAAAATCATGTTTCCTCGGGTCAGAACTCAGCTCCGTGTTGCATGTGTGATATAAAAATAAGAAGCAGCTTCGTCTTTATTTCCCGAGAAGTTTTTTTTTTCTTTCCACACAGTCCTGCACAGGGTCAGATCGCCAAAGTGAAGCCCAGACCGCCTCCTACTTCTTCTTCTTCTTCTCCGAGCTGCCTGTAGATGAGAGACCTCATCGCTCGACAGACAACTACTTCACAATCACAACAACAAAACGCAACCCCCCCAGAGTTTCTGCTTCTCCGGGGCTGACAACATGCAAACACTCACGTACTGGACTCAGGCAAGGAGTCTGCACACGTGCTGACGTAAATATGTTTCCGGTCTTGTGTCAGATTTAGTTTCCTCTTCGGGATACGTGGGCCGCGTGGACGCGCGCTCTGAGCAAAAGCTCGCTCACGAGGTAGTAAACGGGAGCCGCGAAGCCCAAAATGGTCGCAGATTTGTTTTTTGGAGCAGCCGTACACATCATTATTTAGCTGTTATTGTATTTTAATTCAATGTACGACGTCTGTAATGGACAAAAGTGTATTTTATTGAATTGCACATTGTTTATTTTTTTTCCCTAGTTACACATTTATACTTATATTGTTTACCTTGTGTGCTATGTGAAATTATTACTGTTTTTACTGTATTTACTACTGGCTGCAGGTGCTAAAACACATTGCACTGTGCATTGTACTATGTATAACTGTGCATGTGACATATAAAACCTTAAAATCTTATTTTATCTGTAATCCTGGTCTTTTCCCAAATGCAATACTCATAGATACAATTTTAAGATTCAGATTCAGATTCAGAAAACTTAATTAATCTCCAGGGGGCAATTTAAGGCTCAAGTGAGCAGCTTAACGTGCAAGTACAGACATTTTAAGGTGCAAAAAAAAAACAGAAACAGAACAAGATACCATGCCATAAATGTTATGACTATCCAAAATATCCATGGAGAATGTAAACAGACTGTATAAGTAAAGTGACTAAAGTGCAAATGTAAACAGTAAACAGTAGTGTGGGGAAGCCTGGCCAGAGCGGTAGGAATCGGTAGGAGACAGACTCAAACATTGTTCCAGTCCAAAAAAAAGGTGTTTATTTCTCCAAGCCAAGGTGTCACCAAAACATACATATAATAGAAAAAGGAATATCTACAAAATTTACAAAAATTAAACAGTTAACAAAGCTAAACTGAATAAAACTAAACGTATAGCAACTTAGATAAACTTAACATAATGTAACGTGCACCCAGCTACACAGACATGGTTGTTCTCTCTCTGAGGGCTGACAAGCAACTCCTTTTATAGTGCTACTCATTAGCACTTCACCGACATCATATTGGTGCATACCATTAAACAGGTACGTTCACCTTTTCCAGAATGGAAAAGGTAAGTGACAAGTTGTAAATATACTTTCTTTACTCAAACAGACCAGCACCTTCCTATTGGCCTTTAACTGCCATGGCTCTTTATCCTCTCTACCTAATCTTAAACAAACAAATAAACTATAACCTCCTCGCAAAATACCCCCATTGATGGACCCGTCTGTGATCCTCGGTGATGAGGTCACAGAGACCTTAAAAGCAGGAAGAAATCCAAATCTCCCTCCTTTTGTCTCTGGAACACATGGTGGGTATGGTAAGTAAATCCACAATTAACTTAAATAATGCACATTTGAAATAAACTAATTTTAACTTAACACTTGTCTGAGTCTGATTTTCTATGGAAATGTTGGAGTATGATTTGTAACCAAATACAATGCAAACACAAACAAACCCGGGATAGTAAGTGTAGGCATATTCAGAAAAAGGTGAAATTTGACAAACAAATATTAAATAAACATGATTATGCAGAAACGGTAAATGAGACAAATGGTGTGGTTCTCACCCACTTTGTCACACATCCCCCCCCTTAAGACCGTTACTCGTCAGAGTCACGGGACAGGAAGTCAGCAATGACATTCATACGTCCTGGTCGATACTGGACCTGAAAACGATAAGGCTGGAGAGATATATACCATCTGGTAATTCTAGCATTAGTGTCTTTCATTTTGTTAATCCACTGCAATGCCCGATGATCAGTCTCAAGAACAAACTCTTTTCCAATGAGGTAGTATTTTAAGGTGTCTAAGGCCCACTTAATGGCCAAAGCTTCTTTTTCAACTGTTGAATACCTCATTTCCCTTGGAAAGAGTTTCCGACTGATGTACAGCACAGGCAATTGGTTTCCTTCCTCTCCTTGTAGTAACACAGCTCCAAGACCTACATTAGAAGCATCAGTCTGTACTGTAAAGGGAAGAGTGAAGTCTGGACACTGCAAAACAGGTTCTTGACATAGACAGTTTTTCAAGTCTTTGAACACATTTTCACTTTCTTGAGTCCATTTTACCTTTACCGGGCTAGATTTGCGAGTCATGTCCGTCAACACTGCAGATCTTGTAGAGAAGTTGGGGATGAGTCGGCGATACCAACCCATGAGCCCCAAAAATGACCGCAGCCTCCGCTTTGTGTTAGGTAGTGGGGAAGCAATTATTGCTTCTACCTTTCCTACCTGGGGACGGATGCCTCCACCTCCTATCACATAGCCCAGGTACTGGACCTCAGGTTTGCCAATGTGACACTTTTTTGCATTTATAACCAGACCGGCACTCTGGATACGCTGGAATACATCAGAAAGATGTTGCACATGCTCCTCCCAGGTCCGGCTAAAGATCACAATGTCATCAATGTAAGCTGCTGCATAGTCCTCTGCTCCTCTCAAAACTTCATCAACTAACCTCTGGAATGTTGCTGGTGCTCCATGCAAACCAAAGGGCATCACTCTGAATCTGTAGAGACCACTCGGAACTCTGAATGTTGTCAAGTCCATCGAAGAGTCTGTTAAGGGCACTTGCCAATACCCTTTACAGAGGTCAAGGGTCGTCAAGAAGTTGGCATTCCCCAAGCGTTCAATAAGGTCATCAACCCTTGGCATTGGATAGGGATCAAAAGCAGACACAGCATTTAACTTTGAAAAATTGACACAGAATCTCAGTTTAGGGTCATCCTTCTTTGGGACCAACACCACAGGGCTACACCACTCACTGTGAGAGGGTTCTATGATACCTGTAGCCAGCATCTCCTCCACTTCCTGCTTTAATTCAGGAACAAGTCTAGCAGGAATGCGACAGGTGGTGTCCCGAATTGGCTTCTGGTCAGATGAATGCAGACGGATCTGATGTTCAACGAGATGCGTACGACCTGGCTTCAGACTGAAGAGCTCTTTTGTCATGTGGGCTTCCAGTTGCTGGCGTTTATCTGGTGCAAGATGATTGAGATCAGGAAACACTGCTGTCTCAGCTGAAGCTGGAAAATACTGCTCCTGCAGTTCTTCCTCATCGGTCACCGTGCGCGCCCACAGGGTTGTAGTCTGGTCTGGATGCTCCACCCATTCCTTCAAAAGGTTTACATGGAAGACTTGATGTTTTTTCCGACGGTCTGGCAAAAATAGCTCATATGTGACTGGGCCTGTCTTTCTTTTCACAATGTATGGCCCCTGCCACTTAGCAAGGAGACTGCTGTCAGTGGTTGGCAACAATAGGAGAACTTTCTGGCCCTCCTGGAAAACTCTCCTCCTAGATGCCTTGTCATAACCCTGCTTCTGCTTCTGCTGTGCTTGAGCCAGATGATTACTGGCGAGTTCTTGAAACTGGTCCAGTTTGTCTCTCATTTTTAGTACATATGCAAGCTCACTGCACTGTTGTTGCGGAATGGGACCCTCCCAGGCCTCCTTCAAGACATCCATGGGACCCCTCACTGGATATCCATACAGCAGCTGGAAAGGTGAAAACCCAGTAGATGTTTGTGGAACTTCTCTATAGGCAAATAACAGAAAAGGAAGCCACTGATCCCAGTCTGACCCCGAATCATCCACAAACTTCCTCAGCATGGATTTGAGGGTTTTATTAAAGCGTTCAACAAGGCCATCAGTTTGTGGGTGGTAGGGACTTGTCTTCACACCTTTGGTTCCCAGCAGGGTATACACCTCTTTCAGCAAGGTTGAAGAAAAGTTGGTACCTTGGTCTGTGATGATTTCCTTCGGGATTCCGACTCTGGAGAAGAGCTGGATGAGGCAGTTCACAATTTGGCGGGCCTTGATCTTTCTCAAGGGAAACGCTTCAGGATATCTGGTGGCATAGTCACAGACTACCAGTATATACTTGTGACCTGCGCTACTCCTTTCTAGTGGCCCTACAATGTCCATGGCAATACGGGAAAAGGGTATGTCAATAATTGGCATATTAATGAGAGGTGCCCTATCTCCCTTCCTGCCAGGAGCTGTAAGCTGACACTGTGGACACGACTGACAATATTTTACCGTATCCGAATACTGCTGGGGCCAATAGAAACGGCGAATCATTCTTAGGAACGTTTTTGTCTGACCCAGATGTCCTGCCCAAGGGATAGAATGGCTAAGGTTAAGGATAGTGGATCTCAAACTCTGAGGAATGACTAGCTGGTCACCAAGCTTACTACGGCGATAGAGCCTGTCTTCCTTGACCACAAATATTTCCTTTCCTCTTTCTGTGACTTGGGTTGACTCATGTACACATTTAGCAAACACAGGTTTAAGTGTGGTGTCTTCCCTCTGTAGCTTCACAATGTCACTTGGAATGGGAAAAACATCAGAGTCTAAAGGCTCAGACACACATTCAGCTATCATAGTCCCCTGTACTCTGTCCTGTCGCCTCCGTCTCCTGCTTTTCCTTTCCTTTACGTGTTTTGACTTCTGCGTGTCGGGTATTTCGTCATTTGCAAATGGCAACTCTTCCCATCCCCCTGTTGGGCTAGCTTGTTCCTGCCTGCTTTTGGCTCGGGTGACAGCTAGCAAATTTTCACTTGTGCCACTGGCCCTGGCCTCACGGGACTGCTTAGCTATCAACTCGGGAAGGATAGGAATATCACAGCCTAACACCACTTGATAGGGTAGGTGTTGAAATACCCCTACTGATAACACATAGTGTTGACCATCCACCTGCATGGGTACTTCGGCTATGGGGTATCCTACCTTATCACCATGAATACAGAAAACATCCACAGTTCCTCCACAGAAAATGACATCCTTAGGGAGACTATCCTGTCTGATTAAAGTACGGTTACTTCCAGAATCTAGTAGAGCCACACATGGTCTATCCTCAATAAGCACACCTATTGTGAGCTCCTCCCGCTGACCTTCTGGAACATTTCCACTCTCTAAATCACCACTAGTAAACTGGGGGGTAAAACACATGTAGTTTTTGCTAATGTTTATCTTAGGACACTCTTTCTTAAAATGCCCTTTCTGACCACATGAATGACAGGAAAAGGATGCTTTATTTCTTGGATCAAACTTAACTGACATGGAGGGAGAGTGATTAGCTCGTATAATATGGGTTCTGAACTTATTTCCATCAGCAGGCTTACTTGATGGTGGAGATGGGCGGGGCTTGGCTGGGAGGTACTCATTTGAGGGGCGGCGAGCCGCCAGGAAAACCTCAGCCAATTCTGCCGCTTCTTTGGAGGTTTTTGGATTACGCTCCTTAATCCAGGTGCGAAGTTCAGGATTGAGACCTTTGTAAAACTGCTCCATGATGATTGTGTCTCCAATTTGCTCTTTCGTTTTAGTTTTTGGAGTCATCCACTTATCATAAAGGTCCTTGAGGCGTACCTGTAGCTCTTTGGGTGTCTCCTCTTGTCCTGGCACGCTGGATCGAAATCTTACACGATAGGTCTCTGCACTGATTTCAAACTTCTGCAAGACAGCACACTTTACTTTCTCATACATCATGGTATCGTCAATGTCCATTGCTACATATGCTGACCGGGCTTTACCGGTTAGCAGAAGGGCTAGGTGGAAAGCCCACTCATCTTGAGGCCACTGGCACGCATGAGCAATTCTTTCAAAGGTGATTAGATAGTGTTCAATATCCTCACCTTCATTGTATGGTTGCATCTTGGGGCTTTTCCAGCCAGGAAACCTCACCATACTGGAAAGTTGTCCTGCATTACCCGTTTGCAATGGAGCAGCCTCATGGCTACTTTGGGCTGCGGGACTGTGGGAAGAATCACCTGCTGGCTCTATAAAGGGGATGGCTGTGGTGGTTGTGGCTGCCGATTCATCCCTTAGCTGATGACGATCCTGACGGTCTTGCTGTATTTCTTGTTGTAGCTGGAAAAACTGGTGCTGTATTCGCTTCCACCTATCCTCTTGTCGCTTGCGCTCCTGTTCTGCACAGGCGTCACGCTCGGCTTGTTGTTGTAGCAGGGCTTGCAAAAGACTGGCCAATGAAGCCGTGCTTTCTTGTTCCAAAAGTTGACCACCTGCTGCCCCCAGCTGGTCAGGAACATCTTGGGATGTGTCTGGTGGACACTCAGTTACTTGAACTTTCTTTTGTCTAGACATTTCTTCACTGTCTCCTACTGGCTTGGGACCCACAAACTGCCACCAAATGTGGGGAAGCCTGGCCAGAGCGGTAGGAATCGGTAGGAGACAGACTCAAACATTGTTCCAGTCCAAAAAAAAGGTGTTTATTTCTCCAAGCCAAGGTGTCACCAAAACATACATATAATAGAAAAAGGAATATCTACAAAATTTACAAAAATTAAACAGTTAACAAAGCTAAACTGAATAAAACTAAACGTATAGCAACTTAGATAAACTTAACATAATGTAACGTGCACCCAGCTACACAGACATGGTTGTTCTCTCTCTGAGGGCTGACAAGCAACTCCTTTTATAGTGCTACTCATTAGCACTTCACCGACATCATATTGGTGCATACCATTAAACAGGTACGTTCACCTTTTCCAGAATGGAAAAGGTAAGTGACAAGTTGTAAATATACTTTCTTTACTCAAACAGACCAGCACCTTTCTATTGGCCTTTAACTGCCATGGCTCTTTATCCTCTCTACCTAATCTTAAACAAACAAATAAACTATAACCTCCTCGCAAAATACCCCCATTGATGGACCCGTCTGTGATCCTCGGTGATGAGGTCACAGAGACCTTAAAAGCAGGAAGAAATCCAAATCTCCCTCCTTTTGTCTCTGGAACACATGGTGGGTATGGTAAGTAAATCCACAATTAACTTAAATAATGCACATTTGAAATAAACTAATTTTAACTTAACACTTGTCTGAGTCTGATTTTCTATGGAAATGTTGGAGTATGATTTGTAACCAAATACAATGCAAACACAAACAAACCCGGGATAGTAAGTGTAGGCATATTCAGAAAAAGGTGAAATTTGACAAACAAATATTAAATAAACATGATTATGCAGAAACGGTAAATGAGACAAATGGTGTGGTTCTCACCCACTTTGTCACAAGTAGTTACAGGGAATATGTATTTACAAGTTATAGCCGAGGTAGAATGGGTAATAAATAAAAACAGCCAAAAACAACCAAGAGTCTCTGGTATGTGGGGTGGGGGACTGTACTATGGCTGTGTGTGAGCTGGAGAAGAGTCAGAGAGAGAGAGAGAGTGTGTGTGTGTGGGGAGGAGTTGAGGAGGAGGATGGCTTTGGGGACGAGGTTTTAGGTTTTATTTTATAAAAAAAACAATAACAAAAAAACAAAAACGGTAATAATTCCACACAGCACACCAGGTTAAAATATAAATGTATAGAGAAATAAAATAAAATATAAACTGTAACCTTAAAATGTAAATTTAAAAAGGGGGTAGCTCTTGTATATACACACATTTACAATACTGCAGCTGTGTCAATAAAGTGCAAGGTACAATAATGCGGTGATGCTTAAAAGTCCAGTTAAGACTCAGAGTTGAGCAGACGGATGGCATGGGGATGAAAAACTCTCATATCTGTGCTTTCGTGCTGTTTCCATACTCATGTCATGACAGTGCAATATTCCCATTACTCCTATTGGAGTTTGTCATTATTCACGAAATGTCAATATGCACATTAAGCCACCACTTCTACCCTTTTACTCTACTCAAAATATCTTTAATATACAGTCTATGGTTTAAACACAAAACAACAGATTGCAATATTGGGCTTCGTGTCTTTCCTTACTACCTACGTGGTACAAGCTAAAACTTTCTGCTATTGTTTTCCTGGGGCGGGCCAGGGGGAACATATCCAGACGGGGAAACGGATTCTGACACAAGACCTTAACCTGGGGCGCTGAGATTTAGTGCAGTACCGCGTCTGTCCGCAGAGTGTCGCTGTTGCAACTAGTGACGTGCGCACACTATAAACAATATTAAGGGGACCGAGATGATAAAATAAAATAAAATAAAATAAAATAAAATAAAAAATAAAATACGTAAAAAAATTAACTGGGATATGTGAATTCAAGCAATGTATACTGAAAAAGTACTGATAATGGGATTTTGTTGTTGATTAGGAATTAAAAGATGAAGCATGAAGGGTATTAAAATTATTTAAGGTTGCCATCCAAGTACAAACTTTCATTAATGTCATTTCAAGAAGATATTATAAAAACCATTTGTTTTTGAATAGTAAAATAAGCAAAATAAGGTCTACAAAGTTATATAGTATACATATACAGTATATAAAACCCGTTACACTGTATCATAGACAAAAGTAATTTCTACATTGTCAAATCTGCGGGGGAAGATCGTCTAATGGTGCACTTGTGTTTTTAGTTTTCTGCAAACTGTTAGGTACTTGCGAATAAATTCTGAGAAAAAACCACCCCCAGTTTCTGTATGAACAAATAAAAGTGGAGACAAAACAGTTTTCAGAAATATTTATTAGTTTTTTTTTCTCTTGAAGCCAGCTTCTTTCATTGTCATAGAAAAAAAAATATCTGCACAGAGTTTGCACATATTTTACCAATTAAAACTTTAATTTATAAACAAGAAACACTCTGTTATTATAAATGTAGCACAGCCAAAAGTCGGATATAAAGCTGTATTATGATGAAGTTAATCTGTTAATTGAATGATTTATGTCATAAAATCTTCTTCTCAGGGACTTTCACTCACTCTCCACTTCCACATGACAAAAAAATCACAAAATACAACCTTTATTTAAACCCATGCACATTTTGCTGAACTGTTACCGGAGTTGTTTTGTGAACAGTAAGGCTTCATTTAACCTGATTTAGTAAAAAAAAAAAAAAATCTGCATCAACTTACACATTGCACCAAAACCCGAGTCATGTAACACAACACCTGCTGAGTGGAGGTTTGTCTGAAGTACACTATATTACCAAAAGTATTCGCTCACCCATTCAAATGATCAGAATCAGGTGTTCTAATCACTTGGCCTGGCCCCAGGTGTATAAATTCAAGCACTCAGGCATGCAGACTGTGAAACAAGACATTTGTGAAAGAATGGGCCGCTCTCAGGAGCTCAGTGAATTCCAGCGTGGAACTGTCATAGGATGCCACTTGTGCAACAAATCCAGTCGTGAAATTTCCTCGCTCCTAAATATTCCACAGTCAACTGTCAGCTCTATTATAACAAAATGGAAGCGTTTGGGAAAAACAGCAACTCAGCCACGAAGTGGTAGGCCGCGTAAAGTGACGGAGAGGGGTCAGCGGATGCTGAAGCGCATAGTGCAAAGAGGTCGCCGACTTTCTGCACAGTCAATTGCTACAGAGCTACAAACTTCATGTGACCTTCAGATTAGCCCAAGTACAGTACGCAGAGAGCTTCATGGAATGGGTTTCCATGGCCGAGCAGCTGCAGCCAAGCCACACATCACCAAGTGCAATGCAAGGCGTCGGATGCAATGGTGTAAAGCACGCCGCCACTGGCCTCTAGAGCAGTGGAGACGCGTTCTCTGGAGTGATGAATCACGCTTTTCCATCTGGCAATCTGATGGACGAGTCTGGGTTTGGAGGTTGCCAGGAGAACGGTACATTTCAGATTGCATTGTGCCAACTGTGAAATTTGGTGGAGGAGGAATTATGGTATGGGGTTGTTTTTCAGGAGCTGGGCTTGGCCCCTTAGTTCCAGTGAAAGGAACATTGAATGCTTCAGGATACCAAAACATTTTGGACAATTCCATGCTCCCAACCTTGTGGGAACAGTTTGGAGCGGGCCCCTTCCTCTTCCAACATGACTGTGCACCAGTGCACAAAGCAAGGTCCATAAAGACGTGGATGACAGAGTCTGGTGTGGATGAACTTGACTGGCCTGCACAGAGTCCTGACCTGAACCCGATAGAACACCTTTGGGATGAATTAGAGCGGAGACTGAGAGCCAGGCCTTCTCGACCAACATCAGTGTGTGACCTCACCAATGCGCTTTTGGAAGAATGGTCAAAAATTCCTATAAACACTCTCCTCAACCTTGTGGACAGTCTTCCCAGAAGAGTTGAAGCTGTAATAGCTGCAAAAGGTGGACCGACATCATATTGAATTCTATGAGTTAGGAATGGGATGGCACTTCAGTTCATAGAATGAGTAAAGGCAGGTGAGCGAATACTTTTGGTAATATAGTGTATCTACACTAGCTAATCGTCACATCATCTGTGTGGGCAAATCCAGCAGGCACATGAGACCAGATGATACAAACATCATTTTTTCTGTGCTCACTCAGATTAATTAAGATATCAACATAGGAGAAACTATCAAACATATTAACTACAAAATAATATCCCTTTCATTATATTGCATAGTCAAGTGATCCTTTATCACCCTGTAGTTTACACCTGAGGGTTGATTATTAACATAGTACCATATTTATACATTCACAACTGTCCCTCATCTTCTCTGAAAGTAAACTAGGTGATATCTTCTCCCAGTAAACACAGTTATGTCCCTTTAATCAACTGCATGACCCAAACTGACCTGTACATTTCATTCATTTCGCCGCTAGATAAAAACAAAACACAACAGGTATTACAAACGCATATCAATCCAAACAAAATAAAAAGCACAAAATTGTTCAGTAATATGCTGGTGACCTCATCACATGGGCAATTTTGGCGAAGGTGACTGGCTTCTATCGAGGGCAAGACTCACCTGGAAGACAGACAGACGAAGATATTTTATTTCGTGCGTCTGGGGAACCCATTCACCAACAGTGACATTTATGGCTATGTGAGGCCTATAAATGCAACCATAACTTCCCATTTGCTTTCCAGAAATCACCAGCGTGGCTAATTTACATTTTTTTCCTGTGATTTTTAGTCTTTCTTTACTGAGCTTGCCCACACTGCTATTTACAAAAAAAAAGGAAAGAAAATAAGTCAGTTTTTCTAATTAAAGGCTGTTATTCTATATTTTTCTTATTGTCAATAAACTAAATGAAATTAACCAAACCTTTTGTTGTTGTTTTGTCTAGTAGCTGACCTAAATGTCCGAAATGAGCCTAGTATCCTAGCTTGTTAGCCGTATTGCGCCATTAACCATTATTAAACTTCTTCTTCAGTATAAACTGTTTCAACATACACTCCGCGTTAAAGCTGTTTATGTCATGGAATAATATTGTGGTGGCAAGTATGAGACTCATTTTGATTAAACTTGCTGTCCTGATTGCAACCAACCAAACCAACAGCTAACTGACAGCTAGCTTGCTCACTGTAAGACACTGAGCTAACTGTCAGTTAGCACAGAGAAGGAGCAAGACAGTAACTGGCATGCTAACTGACAGCTAGCTCACTAAACAGCAGATAATAGGAAGCTACCTGTCAGTTAGCACACCCGCTATCTTGGTTACAAACAGTAACTGACAGTTAGCTAGCTAAACAGCAGATATAGCATAGTTTGCTATATCTGCTGTTTAGCTAGCTAGCTGTCAGTTAGTGCAACTATTATCTTGGTTACAGGTGGCAACAGGATAATCAAAGGTGTGCTAACTGCCAGCTAGCTCAATATCATACAAACAGCTAGTTTGTTAACTGGCAGCTAGCTTGCTAACTTGTAGTAATAATGAGCTAGCAGTCAGTTAGTATGCACGTCATCTTAGTTGCAAATAGCTAGCTACCAAACTTGCCCAGGTTTATTTTTAATTGTCTTAATAACTTTAAGTGACGGAAATTATATAATTGATATAAAACTGACAAAAGCGACAAGGCTGGAGTGAATAATGATTTGTAATATTTTTTCTTCTTGCAGTAGCCTAATGTAATACAGTAAAGAAGGCCTATGTCACAGTGAACTTTGATATCAGGTTTTGTTTACACCAATACTCAGCTGAATGTCACTTTAGCTCTTTTTGTGGGATTTGTTGACTATAACAAAAATATAGAACATAATTTTTTTTTTTCCCCCTATTCTGTGCTGAAATGAAATTCAACTTCTCATCCAGAATGAAATCCACAGATGTCTGTAAGACATGGTGAAAACAGTTTTACTACACTTTGTGTTTTCTGAGAAGGGGGTGACACTGACCCACTTTTACACGTGGCCCCTTTGCAGTCTCCGTGGCTATTACGCCCTTGTGCAGGACGCTTCTCTTTGCTACCTCCCCCTCCTCCGCCGCCTCCTCTCCCTGCAGCTTCTCCATCCTCCCCAGGTCATGAGTGTAGGGGTTGAACGCCAGCATAGAGTTCTCTGACGGGTACTCGCACACCTGCTCCAGCTGCTCCTCGTCGAAACACACCTTCGTCTGCAAATGTGACGACAGAAAGGCATAAATGTCAATTACATTTACTTTGATTTGCAACTTTTGCAACTTTCTCTCTAATACGGGAAACTGCATTAATGTGGAACACACGTAGCTTGATATACTTGATATACTTTATTCTCATATTTTGCGTGATGCTGCATTATCATCTTTTGACTGAAACAATAAAAACATGAAATAATGTGAAAACTAGCCAGTAACTTACCCTATTTTTATTCTGGATTTACATACGGCAACATTTAAACGTATTTGGTTTGAGATATCTTAAAGATCTGAGTTAAAAAACAAATTTACATAAGCAAAACATGTCTGCCAAGGTACTAAGCTATTTCAAGCAATGTGCAATTCTTATGTAGGGAATTATTTCGGAATGCAAAACAAAGCCTGCATACATGCTGCAAAGCAATGTCCAAAACGCCAAAGTTATAATGGGGACGCAGAGCTGCATGTTTCCTCTGACGTGTGCTTACATGGTCGACGTGTAAACATAGGCTGGAGGCACTGCAGAGTGTCTGCGAGGTGTTTGTACGCTGTCAGTGTAATGTTAACTGACAGCATGAGGCTTAACACGGCGCAAATACTCCCTGCAGGAGTACTTACTGACTGGACACTACGTGCACTTATTGATTAGCGGCTGCAGCAGGAACTGGACATGACTTCTGCTTTACAACTTCTCCTGAATTACTGGAAAGGAGATTGAATGTTCAAGTTTCGCCTGGACTGAGGGATGTTTCAGTTTGTTTACTCAGCGGTCAGCGTGGTGTAAACAGCCTGACTAAATCCGACGGGAAACGGCAGCACGTCCACACTGTGTCTTATAATAACAGCAGCTCAGCTCTGAGGCCTGTAGTAAACAGAACCGTAGGTGCAGACGCTATCTGCGTGGAGCTGCTTCGCCCTGACTATGGCCGTCTGCAGAGGAGTGCAGATAATAGCGGTGCATTAGAGAGGCTGGCCCTAACCATGCTAAGGCACAGGAGGTTAATCCTCCCTCCCTGAACCTGATTAACCCAGCAGGGCAGCAGAGCCACCCGGTGAGGCACAGGGACAGGAAGAGTACGAGAAAAAGGGGGAAGTTCATGAAGTAATAATTCCTTACATCTTCAATGCTTAATTTGGTAACACTAGAAGTAAAACTGAGAGGTCACATCTTAGATAAACTTTCAAAGGATAAGTGTGGTTGCTTGAAAACAAAAACTATGAAAAACAGATCAAATTTAAGAAAATCTGCAGCAAGTTTTAGCTTCAAGAGTCTGAATCGAGAGTATTTAATGAGCGGATGAAGCGAAAATGAAGAGGAACGTGGAGGATGCCGAGAAACAAGCAGGTCAGCCCCCCCCCCCGTGAAATGATGGCGTGGTTCAGAGGGGGTAGGGATGGACGTCTGACGTCAAGTCTGAAGGGCATCAACGTGAGAGCGACAGGTGGTCAGAGAATCACTCAGTGGTCATCACTCACTGCAGATAAAGTGTGCTTACGAAAGATGGAAGTTATACGAAACGAAAGTGTTGCTCAGGGAGATGAATTCAAAGAAACCATTGTTCATTTAAGGAAACATTACAGCACTGGACTCTTAAGTTCTGGAGAAATTCATTTAGAGGTTTCTCTTTCACTCTGTGAAACAGATGGTCCTTTAGTACAACCGTTTAGCGTCTGAGTCGCATTTGGTGATTTAAAAACGGACACCACATCACTCCCCTGTGCCTGCCTCTGCCTCTTGTTTGGAGGAAGTGTCTAAGTTTGAAAGAGGAAGTGAGCAAAAAAAAACATGCAGCGTGAACAGTTCGAATAAAAAATCTTTAATCCTCTCAGTATGACTGTCAAACTGTCAGTCGCTTTTTCTTCGCCCTCTGCTCTTTCTCTAACACCTTTTTTTCCACCTCACCCACGTCAAACTAAGAGCGTGCGGCCTGCCGCCCGTCGGCATCGCTCAGACATACAGTGGAAGGTCAGCCTGGTCTAAAACTGTCTGCCAAGACTCCAGTCCAGCAACCCAAACCCCTGCTAGGAAACGGCCAAGAAGACACAAAGAGAGATTTGTCTGAGAGGCGGTGCGGGCTGACTCAACAGAAATTTGACGAATTCTGTACGAGGGAACAAGGAAGCGGGACTGAGGGGGAAATCACCAGCAGCTGAACAGCTTTCAAACAATACTTATAGTACACTGTGAAAATCATAAATAGAGTCAGATTTATCTTTAGAGCACGGTGTGGGAAAGGGCAACGATGAGCAACTCTTCTCTCTATTACGTAAAAATTTATCTCCCACTCTTTCTCAAGCAAGGACTGGATTCAGTTACAAAAAAAAAAAAAGAGGAAACATGAATTAACGTGAGATTCATTAGCAGTTTTACTCGTTGAATAACTGTAAATACCAGTGTGGTTTTGCGTGTGTTCACAAAGACAGACATGTGATGTTAGGCAAGCAGACAAGATAGAAAATAAAAAAAAAAACAGGGAGGAAGGAGTTGACTGCTTGTCATTGTGGTTTCCTACACACATTTTCTGTCTCTGCTGAAGCCTGCAGTGTACAGTTAACTGTCTCGTTCTGCAGAAGCACAAACAGCCCAAAGAAGGATGCTGATTTACATCTATTAACGCAAATCAAGGAGCAGGTTTTGTGCATCTTTACAAGAGTATAAACATACACAGGTGGCCTCTAAAGATCCCAAGTGCGACAGGTCATTATCAAGATGTAAAAGTCAAAAGTTTGCACAGCACGAGGCCGCAGAAGCAAATGGCAAAGGAGATCACAGCAGGATTTTATGGCTAAGAATCAAGATGTCGTGCTTGATAAGGCTTTAACCGGCTTAAGTCGCTCTCTGCGATCGCACTTCTCAGTCAAAAGGGATGTTCTCCCACTGAAAGGGGATTCTGCTTGACGACGAGGGCCCATCAGGGAAGGCGACACCAGGTGATAAACTCCCGACTACCTCTGGTGAATTTTAGAAAGCTGGAGAGCGACCGACCCCCCCTGAAATCTGGCTCAGTGATATACTGAAATGAAAGCAACAAAAAAAGCTACTCACCTTTTTTGGTGTCCCTCTATTCTTGACCAGACAGGACTTTTCCAGATTCTGATATCCACCAATCACCTCAATTTCCTCCACTGTTGGGTACTTCTTCTTCACTGGCTCGGCCACAGCAGGGGTCGCCTGGGTCGGCGCTGCTGCCGTAGTCCGCACCGTGGACACAGCCGTGGACACAGCCGTGGACACAGTCGTGGACACAGCCGTGGACCCCACAGTTACTCCTGTAGCGGCTGGCCTTCTTGGGGTGATGGTGATGGTGGCGCCTCTCTTCACTTGGCCTCCAGAGGCGCTCCTGATGGAGAAGAGTGTGGGAGATGGGGTGGAAGATGGAGAGATGCTTGGAGAGGGGGCGGGAGATGGTGAGCACGGGGAGGAGGCCGGGGTCGGGGCGCAGTTTGTGGGTTTCAGAGAACTGTCCGGGGACTGGTTCCTGAGAATTGAGGGGGCAACGGTGATAGTTTGTTTTTTAGACGCTGGAGAACAAACCCGATGAGGAGACGCTTTAGGGCTCTGCTCTGGCGTTCCTTGCTCTTTCTCCTGGGTCTTGACATCCTGCTTTACCTGGTGCTTGAACACTCGCCTGGGACTTTGCTTCTCCTTTGTCTCGCTGTCCTTCTGAGAAGCGTCTGATGAAGTACTTGACTTCAGCGCTTCCTGCTCTTTCAGCTGAAACTGCTGTATCTGCTGCTGTATCGTCTGAACTCCACGAACGTCGTCACCTGCGAATGCTTTGCTGTCACCCTGCTGTGAGTTTGATATGAGCGGCTTCACCTTCACGAGGTGCACGGATGACGAGATGTCGACTGTCCTGTCTCTCAAACACAAGCCCGTTCTCGAACCCACCGCTTCCAGGTTGTAGATCCGGCTCATGGCTGCGAGGGAGTTGGGATGAGGCGGCGAAGAGGAGAGAGATTGTCCAGACTCGAGAGGCAGTGCAGATTCCTCTACCTCCTCCGCAGAGAGCTCCTTCTCTTCCTCCTCCTCCTCCTCCTGTTCTTCTTCTGAGCTCTCGTGTCGACTCTTGTGGCACCTCAGCTGTTCTTCATCTTTCAGGGGGTCGTCTTCATCCTCGGATATCTGGAAGCTATCGGAGATAACTTCGGAGGCAGCAGTGGCATACCCACTTATCACTTCCTCTCCCCTGCTCTCGACTGGTGACTGTGGATCAGAAACAGGAAGCTGAGGGCAGGTTTTCAACACATCGACTTCCTGCGTGACGTCAAAGGCAGCCACGGATGTCTGCGCTGCTGCGTCTTCCTGTCTCCTCTCTGTTTCGGCCAGCCTCTTCCGCATGTGAGCTGCAGCTTCCCACTCTTCCTCTATTTCATTTCCCCTCTCCTCGTACCTGTCCCGAGCCGCCTGAGTGTCACCGATCTCTGCAGCCTCACTCCCATCTCCGTCCTGTGCCTCTCTCTGTCTGAGCCTCTCCAGCTCTCTCTGTCTGATTTTCTCTCGCAGGGACTCGACGCGGCTCAAGGGTTTCCCGATCCTCCAGCTATCCCTCCTCTCGACCCCTTGACCTCCTTCCCAGTCTTGACCTTCAGTCGTTTTTCTCTCCTCCACTTCTTCAGCAACATAAAACACAGATCTGGGGATCTGAATCTCCAGCGGGCCTGAAGGGATCCCAATGGGTGGGATCCTTCTTGGAGATCTTGGAGTTATATCATGGCCACCATCGCTGTGTGTTTGCACCTCCGGTTTGCTGTCTTTGGTCAATTCCTGAGCAACCTCGTAAACCCTCTCTCCTCTCTCGTTGCTGTAGACAGTTGTATCTCCAACTTTCTGTATTTTGCTTATGAGATCCTCTGTGTTTTGGGACAAACCCGAGAGTGCCATGTAAGGATCTCGTGGGCCTGTGCCACCCCACTCCGGTGCTCTATGTGCGGCCCTGTCTGTGACTGTACAGAGCAGACTGGAGCACTCGGTGAAAGCTGAATCATGTCTGTAGAAACTCTCATCAACATGAGAAGAGCTGGCAAGCTCTGCTGAGGCAGCGACAACATAACTTGCTTCTGGTGGGACTGTGCTTTCGAATTCTTCTTCTCTATTGTCACAAACTTGCGCCTCAGTCTGTCCTCCTAGCTCTGAATCCTTCTCCACGCTCTGCTCCCTTTCCAAACTCCTCTCACCCGTCAGCGTCTTCACCTCTTTGTCAGCTCTTGCTCTCCCATCTTGCCTGATCGGGACTCTTCTAGCAAACGATATTCCCTCTGTGTTTTTGACCGAGGCCACTGTGAACCCCTTGTCTCCATCTGCATCGCCCACCTTCTCTGCAGCTCTCTTGTCAACGGGCTCGACTTTCTTGACTTCACTCCTGTGTTGGATTTCCGCCTCATTTCTCCGCTGCACGAACCCTCCCTTATCGTCCTCGGATTTTATGTGTGCGTCTCTGTGCCTTGCAAAACGATCTTTATCCAAAAGCCGTGCGCACCCCAGTTTGATCTTCACCGGGGTGTCCCTCCCTAGGCTTGCCATGTCCTCCCATGGCGCCAAATTCTTGTCTGAATGTATCCTCTCTCGCATTTTCCTCTCATAATACCCATGATCCTCTAACCCATTCTCCTTAGCACAGATGACTCTATCGGAGAAGCTAAACGAGCGCTTCGGTGCACCTTTCAGCAGCATGTACTTTCCGTCGGCCTTCCTCTCCTCGGACTGTTGCTCATCTTCATCTCCTGAGTATTTTCTCCTCCCCGGCTGGAGGAAATTATCAGAGCTTTTAGATCGGGAGGGAGCCTTGCAATGCTCTCCGAATTTACTCAGCAGCTTACTGACCCTCCCTCCTCTGTCGACAAACACATTGTCATCCAAGCTGTCCTTCCTCTCGTCTTTATTAATAACCGTCGCCTGCCCCCACGGTCTCTCTTTCTCCTTAGCAGTCTCTTTTTCCCTCAGCCAGGACATGTCTGTTCTCAGCTCCCTCTTTACGTCCATGCTGCTCTTCCCCTCTCCGTCCTCTCGCCCTTTCCCCGCTGCACTCCTCTCTTCGGGGTCAGTCGAGGGCTTTATGATGAGAACTTCAGAGGCCCGGATCTCGGTGACGCTCCCACCTCCGGCCAGGATCTCCCTCAGGTCCATCTTCATCCCTCTCTTTGCCTGGCTGTCCTCCTCAGGCCTCTCCCTCTCTGCCTGACTCCATCTAGCCCTTCTCTCGTCGCTGCCTTTCCTGTCCTGCTCGATGATGATGATGTTATCAGCTCGGATGGTCCGAAGACAAGGACCGGCGGGCGAAAATGAACCAGGTGCTGGCTGGGTTTCTTTTTCCTCTGCGTCTTTTCTCACTTTAACAAAGTCCTGCTCCCTGGCTGCATCCTTAGCCAACTCTTTCCATTGACTTTTATCTTTTTCAGTGCTCTCCCTGCTATTCTCTCTTTCTCTTCCTTGACTCAAATCCCTAAACTTCTCAATTTTCAGCTCTATATCTCGTCCTCTCCCTGACTCCCCATCTTGACCCCTGGAGATCGATTTGTCCTTCTCCCTTTCCTTAACCTCTGGTTCGTTCCCCACTTCTGCATCCCTGCCCTTCCTCCATGCACTCTGTGTGCGAATAAATGGGTTCTCGTGTACCGGAACAATCGTTTCTACAGACACCTGACTAACTAATTTGGGCTCAGCATCCACCCATTGCCCTGGATCTGGACTGAGCGACGGCTCGCTCCCCAGATTAACAGTTACAGAGCTGTCTGTGTCACTTAGACAATCAGAGGGAGATCTGGCATCCACCTGCAGCAGACACACATCTCTATCCTTCTCCCTGTCACCCATGCCTTCCTGCTTCGCCTTCCTCCGCTGGATGATCCCTCGCTTCCAGGCCGGCATGCTGGCTAACTTCTCCTCTTCCTCTTTTTCTCTCCTCTCTCGCTCCTCCTCCTCTCTCCTCTTTTTCTCCAGAAGGAGTTGCTTCCATTCCGGCAGAGAGGAGACAGACATAACAGAAAGGGTGCTCGTTTTTGGACAAAATGTGTAGCCTTCCTCTTCAGAGATGTCTGGGAATCGTCTGCAAAAAGAGGAAATTAATATATTAAATCAGGCGTCTCTCTCTGTTCAAAATCATTTAAAAAAAGTTAATATATATTTTCATTGTTTGATGAAAGCAACAGAACAGACACTTCTATATGCAGTCCTGCAGTTTAGTTCAGCGGCTGTCTGATGAGATTTTCATCTATTTAATTCAATTGTTTTACAAAGGTCATCAAATTAATATGTACCACTTTATGCAATACCTCTTTCTGCTTCAGTTCAATATTTATGAAAACGTAAATCCAAACTTACCCCAGTCCTTGCGCAATTTAACAGCTTCCACCTCGTCTTTACATCGCCACCTGTGCGTAAAGTCCACTCCACGACCGAAAAACTCCCTGAAATTTACTGATTAATATGTGTTGTCTAAACGGAGGGTTTAAAAAAAGGCTTTTATATCCCCCCAGACTGTGTGCATGAGAGCACGGAATCGCCACCGTCCTCGGTGTGGTAGTAAATATTTCCAGCTTCAGAGCCGCAGCGCTGTAATCCGATAATTACATTCAATTCCGTCAGGAGAGTTTAGTGGCACACACCATATTGTCGGACCTAAGAAAAGGCGTTTAAAGCACATAGCCGTCTGCCCGGCCATCCCCCCCCCCCCCCGCTCGTCTCATCCCTCCGTCCAGTAATTGGAAAATAGGTGGAGGTGGAGGAGGAGGGGGTGCGGCTCTGAAACGGGCTGTGGTGTCAGCAGGGCAACGCACAGAGCCGGAGCAAGAGTTTACCAGGAGCAGGAGTGATCAGCTCGACTCATGTGGCATGTTCTTAAAACTATTTTCAGTGGTAATCATTTGTATTTGTATATTTGTATGCAGATATTCTGCACAGAAGAGGAAACAGTAGAGGAAGCACAAATTTGAAGCTGTGGAAGTGGGGAAAAAAAACACATCTAACTACAAGTTTTACAAGAAAATGACAACAGAATGACTCCTAAATATTAAATATGATATTTCTTATTCAGATTTGAGACTATTAGACTACATTTAATGTTGCACCAGATCATCATTTGTCGGATTTAAGTGATTCATCTGGTTCCTGGTCATAATTTGTAAAAAACTGGTCTGTTTTTCATTTTGAAATTTGTGGTGCAAACAGAATTAATAGCAGTCAGATAAAATTTCAAAGTTTTTTATTTTTTTCCCTCTGACTGGAATGAAACTGAAATACCTGAGAAAAAAGTACCTCAAAGTTGTCCAGAGCTCCAGTAAATGTACTTTCCACCACTGTGGAGGAGTTTTTTGGGGGATCTTACTCTAACATAAACATAGAAAACAAAAACTGAAAGTGATAAAAAATATATCTCGTTATAGATAATGTAATAAGTTAGTCTCTTCAGATTATTTTTAGCAAAGATGTCAGGATATTTTACATAAATTGTCTAATTTGTGTTAAAAAATATAATATTTCTCTTGTAATCTTTGTATATGTCTTATATTTTAAGCGTGCCCAACAAATATGACAACTGAAAGCGTTTATGCAACTGTCACTATTTTAATAAGTTCAACATCTCAAATTAACAGCACGTTTTGAATATTCTCTTGTGAAATTTTAGCTGTAATTTTGAAGTAAACAAACACATGAATAACAAGAAGAAATAAAAAAAAAATAAAATACTTAACGTTGTGTGGTATTTACACAATGTAAACCTGAAATGAAAGATTTACAGTACTTTATGTTGAAAACGGAATATGTATCTTGGAAAAATATTGCCTGCCATGCTAATGAGCTACAACGAGAATTATCAAGCTATATGAACATAAGCCAGGCATGAAATACCGACCTGGTTAGTTCACATGTTCAAGTCCGACATCACTAATGACGCTCACAGAGGAGGAAAAATAACTGAGGAAATACATTCAAAGCTGTTGTCAGTGTGAAATCTCAGTTCAAAGGCAATCAAGTCTGAAATTGCCACAGAGGAATACAGTGTAAATGAACTTGGCACATGGAATGTAACAGTCTATAAAATGATTACAGTAAATGATATGAAACAGTTCAGCGTTGATGTATAAAAAAAAGGACCATCTGGAGAGTGTTACTGTAAAATCTAGCGTATAAAATCAGTTTTGAACAAATGAAATAAACTCTCCCTTTTATAACCACATTCAAAAACCAGTCCAGAGACCAGGATGTCACTTCTCCTTATGGTTGTCGCCGCCCCAGTCGGCCGCGGCGTCTCCGCTGCCTCGGTGTGGCTCGGCCAGGAGCTGCACCTTGCTGTTAAGCTGCACACAGAGGTAGGCTAAATCCTGTTTGTCCAGAGAGTGTGCCAGCGCCAGGTAGGTCGACAGAGTCCCCGCCAGCAGGAGCCTGTCCAGGGATAAGGCCGGCAGGAGCCACAGCACGACGCCCAGCTCCAGGCACACTGGGTGGCGGAGGTGAGACAGGAGCCGCTGGGCGTGGGGAGACTTGTGGGACAAGGGGTCCCCTAAACCGAGACACTCGTAATACACCTGAGAGTGGAGAGTACGAATGGGGCACAAAGTTTAGATCCCACTACAACCACTCAAAATAAAAAAAATGACTCTAAACGTTCTCTTTATTTTAAATAAAAACTACGCCCTCTATCTGTGCCTCTTACCTGCTTGATGCCCAGTAGTTCAGGGTAATCGAAGATCATGAGGATGCTGAAGATGATGGCCCAGCAGAGGAAGTGCATCGTGAAGCAGAGCAGAGGGAACCAGACACTCCAGGGCACATGACGCACCGACCACAGGCAGGGGGCGCCAGTCACCGGCTGCCAGTAACGCATCAAGACCTAACACAAGAACCGAGTGGTGAAACAACCGGTGGCGCTAAACGTTGCATGTACTTTGAGAGGGAGTGTTGCTGCTGTACCTGGAGGGCTAATGCTGTAGTGAAGCAGTATGCCGTCCTGTTCAGGGGCCCCAGCACTGACTGGAGGGCCCGCTTGACGGGCGACCAGGCGAGTAGACTGTGCTGCGTGGTGAAGAGAGCCAGCAAGACCAGATCCACAGCAAGAGAGCTGAGGACGGAGCTGTCCCGCAGGGCCACGGACCATGGTACGGAGTCTTAGGAGTGGGCAAATAAAGCAGAGAAAGGCTACTTTGAATCTGGTGTTTATTGTGCTTTTAATGAGCTTTAATTCAGTTTTTCAGTTGAATTAGAAATACCAATATGAAGATACACATTACATTTTAGAAAGCAGTGTATTTATGCATTGTATCAAGTGAGAAAACTAGTTTGACGACAGTGATGTTATGAATGGAGCCACTGAGAACACACAAGTAGTGTTCACAAGCACTCAAGCGTTAAACATGCACTATAAATAGAATACAATGCAAAATAGTCCTTAGAATAGACCTGAATGCACGCAACTGCATTTATTAAAGTAAAATAACGAAGAATCTGAGTTTCCTGTGTCTGGGAATCGAACCCGGGTCCCGCCTAAGCGAAATCGAATTCGACGTGTTCGGTCCAGACAGAAAAGAAGCCGAACTATTTTCGAATTCGAAGGATTCTGAAGCGTATGTGTAGTGGAACTGATGTAACGGCTTTCGAACACTGCGAGGACGCATTCGGCTACCATCGTCGAACTGGTTGCCGTTAAGACAATATATATATATATATATATATATATATATATATATATATATATATATATATATTACTGTCATCAAAGAGAGCACTTGTTATATCCGTTGCAACACAGACGACTGAATGATACTTTGAGCGCTCGCTGCCTTGTTGGTTGCAGATATATGTTTGAACAAGTTAAAAAAAAAAATTACACCCTGAAAGAAAAAGGAAAAACTTAACCGCCCAACGTGGGGCTCGAACCCACGACCCTGAGATTAAGAGTCTCATGCTCTACCGACTGAGCTAGCCGGGCGATAGAACGCGTGAATGTCAGCATGTCCTATCATGTTACACTAGGGAAAAGGGGACTAACTAAATTGTTACTCATGTTTTTCTTATACCAACTATTAAATATATTTACATATTTATACGTTAATAGTACAGTGTACTATTAGTACTGTGCGTTTATTGGCTTTATTGGTGACTCCTCCACCAAAGTTAGCTAACTTCTCCTGGCCGCCTGCCAGCACCAGTTACGGGAGCTTACCTTCACACAGTGTCGTCTCCCCGGTTATGTTATGGTAAATGGCTCGAAACGACAGAAACCGGACGAAGTCTGCACCGGATATGAAAACAAACGCAAAGTTTAGCAGCGACACGGTACAGAGAGCACAGCCACGCACCGTAAGTGACGCCATTTCAATCACCGTTTATCTTCATTTGAAACCACAGTTCCGGGAGAGGAGGTGGTTGTAGTACCGGGAAGTGACACTTGGAGGCGCTGCTGTGCGCTGCAACTGCAGCTGGAGGAAGAGAACAAGTTTCGGTGCTGCAGGGTATAGTCCTACCGCAGAAATCATTACCATCTCTGAAGATAAGGTTTGTGTTTTTCACGCATTATATGAAAAATGTGTTTAAAATTCCTATCCAACGGAATAGAAAATATATATGAGGTTGAACTCAAAACATAAAAGCAACAGATGCACCAGAACAGTAACAAAAACACGGTAGAAGTAGAAACCAGTGGGATGGTGAAAAAAAAAAACGTTAGGCTGGGGCTGCAGTACATTACAACGTAATAAAGTACAAATGCAAGATGGCAAAAAAATGCAAATAAATTCAGTTTACTCATTTTAAAGTAGTCAAAAATCTGAATCAGCTTTCTGGATCATTATTACGTATTTGCGTTTAAAAGCTATATATAAGTATACAGTTACATAAGTATCTACCCATGCAATTTTGCATCTGCACCAAGTATAACATTTTTTAAATGAAATTCTTTGACTCTCTGACTTTTGACTCTTAACACACAAAGCACAATAAACATCTCAAATGTATTGATGTATGTTTTTCAGTGGATTTGTTTTGCAAAATTCACTCAGACTGATGCTCATGTCTGAGTGAGTGAGTGCCAGCTCGTCGAGTCCAGTTCAGTCAGTTTTTCTTGAATCCTGCAAAGACTCAGATTGTGTGTAATTTGTAGACGGCTCACAAGGGTAAATCAGGATTTCCTAAAGCTAATAAATATTCAGGTCCAAATTTTGCACCAAGCCGTGGCTTCACTTGTGTCTAAATAAAGGCCTTGCATCTAACACGAAGTCGTAGTTATAGAAATGACACTATTTGTATGAGAGAGAAAGCACACAGCAGCATTTAAGACTTATTCAAATGACTTTATTAAGACAAGAAATTGTGCAAAAAATGTTACAACGGTTATGTGTCTTTAACCAGCCGTCTTTAAGTGAGGTCGACCTCCCCGCTGTAGCACTCTACGTGATAATTTTTGTTCAGTGACACCACTCGAATAGCTTCTGTAGACCCCTGAAACAACAACAAAGGGAGGAAGAATGTGACAAAATGTTTCTCACATGATTTATGTTGTTAAATATATTTGAAGCTCACTTCAGTCGGCAGGATGGGCATCCTGCAGGCAGCACAGCGGTGGGCCTGGACCCTGAAACCATGCAGACGTCTCATTGAAAGGAGACAGAAACTGAAACATGACTTGGGTGTGGGTGTGACTTGTGTAGCCTGTTTGGCAGGGATTCCCTCTTTTCTCACGAGTGAGAACTAAAGACCATGGGCTCATTGTGATTTCACCAGGTCCCGCATGAGACGCTCACCTGTGATAGTCGCTGACACAGTAAACCCTGGAGTCTGAGTCTACAGCGAAGGGCTGACCCTCCAGACTCTGTCTGCAGACGACACAACGAAAGCAGGACGGGTGGTAAGACTTCCCACGAGCCTGCAGGACCTGAAGACACACACACACACAATGAGCTCACACAATGTCACAACACACACAACATACAATACACAAATGAACACGTACCAAGTCTGTGATTAAAAACCCGCAGCTGTCACACACTTCAGGGGAAGGATGAGCTCTACAGAACTGAAAGGAAATAACAAAAACAATTAGAGTATTACATGTTCCTGTCAAGCTACAGATAGGCCATTTTATTTATCTGTTTATCAGTGGGTAAAAACTCCATATCATATAATGAATATAGACGCAGAGCTACACATTTAAAGGTCTGTAATTCCTACAGCTTTCTTCCAATCTGGTATGAATACCTTAAAATCAAAGCCCATCTTTATCATATTTTGGTAAGCAGCTAAAATAATAATATTTATATCACCTCATTTAAACATGGCATACTCACCAGAAAGTCTTCTTCACAGTAGATTAGTCCAGACAACGTGTAAAACGTCTTTACACTGAGATTTTTATCTGACACAAAGCAAATTACAAACCACAAATCAAGGGGATGTAATGTGGAGAGGCCTTTTTATAATGTGTCTTTTGAAAATGTGTTAATATTTTAGATATTATAGTTGTTTAGTTTCTTATCCATCAAACCAGAAAGTCAAGTAGGCGTCTGATAAATCCCAAATTATTCATCTTGCTTCATGACAGTATAATTTACACTTTCAAAAATCCTATATTGATCATGGTATTATAATAGTAAAAGAAACACCATAATTGAACACCATGAAGATAAAGTCAAGGTACAAGTAGAACATATTAGACGTTTGGCACAAGCATCCACCTCCAAACTCAAAGGACTCACTGCAAACGCTGCAGGTGAAGCACGTGTTGTGGAATAAACGTCCCATCGCCCGACAGGCTCTTCCTGCACCGTACACCGCTTTGCTGCATCTTGTACAACTTCCTGCAGACACACAAGACAAAAAACTGAAGAACCTGACTCACTCTGCGTTCACTGGAAACACAGCTCAAGGACTGACGCAGGCCGGATAATGATCTGTGATTAAAGGTACTGAGTGTTTCCATCCTTACCAAAATAAAGACTGGTACTGTAACTGGGCTCCATCTCCATCTGAAACACTTTCCCCTACTTGTCTGGAGTGTACACTACGACTGGCTGGGGTCTAATTTTGTGTGCAGAGCAGACAGCTGTAAGGGGAGCCGCTGTCTGGGTTTATGGGCGTTTTCAGACCCCCCGTCTCCTTCGAGGTGGCTGCAGAGTGGGTGGCAACAGACGAGGACAACTGTATTAGTCTGTATTATAATTATCAAGTTTCCAATCGAAATGTTAGCGGTTAAGAATCAGTTATAATTAAAGTAAACCTAAAAATATGCTAAAACACAAGTAGAAGTCCTAAGCTGTACACAAAACATAAGAATTTAAATGTTTTATTCGGAAGAAACACGTTGATAAAGAGTATTATTATTGCTGTAATTTTTCTGATGTTAGACACTTTAAATAGTGCTGCTTATCTAAGTAAATATAATATTTGAGTAAGTGTCTGTGTCAATTTACTCTGAGAATTTAAATGTCATTTTGGTTCCCACAAAAGCCTTTATTTCAAATGAATCAATAAAAATTAGGGCACACTCTTAAAAGTTTTAGATTTTTATTTGATATTCAAGATGTGTGATGTTTCCCAGCAGCTGAAGAAGCCGTCTAAAGAGGTGTTAACATGGCGGAGAGTGCATTTACTAAAAGCTGATGTATTTAAGTTCAGTTTTGAGTCTTTATGTTTTGAGGAGGATTGTTTCAACTTGTTTGTCCACTACATTTATCTGGCGGCCACTTTGCAGATTAGGATTTTAGCTGCAAATCATAAAAATGCAAATTATAAACGGCTACAGATGAAGAAAGTACACAATAAAGAAACTGGTGCAAAAGTAGTTCTATAGAAACCACCTGCAAGGAAAACGCCAGGATTAACGATCCATTCATTTTAATTTTAATCACGCAGAGGTCTTCAACAGGGGGTCCGCGACCCCTAGGGGGTCCTCGGAGGTACTACGGGGGGGGGGTACTAAATTTTTTTTATATTCCCCCTGCAACTTTTTCCACAAATTTACATGTCTTTAAATACACGTACACAAAAGTAGGGGGTCCCCGCTCCATCTCTCCATCAGTTTCGGGGTCATTGACCTGGAAAATGTTGAAGACCCCTGATTTAACATACACAGGGACACTTTTTACGTTACATTTTCACATCTCTTTATAATACTTTGGCGCTTTGGAGCAAGATTTCAAGGAAAGACGACAGTTTCTAATCTTTGGATTGGCTTCTTTTATTTAATTAAAGGATCCCGAAAAACCTATTTCAGCTATTGTGGACAAAAGAACATTTTAAATGAATCATACAGACAAAAAGTAGATTCAGTGAATAAAAACACATTTGAACATTTGAATGTGACACTTTATTGTTTTACCTCAATGTCCACAACGTAGGCGCACAGCTAAGAGTTAAAGGAACAGCAACATCTGCCTTCAGACCAGTCTGACTCTGAGGTGTGTATGTTTAAAACTGTGGCTGGTGATCATTTGTTTATTCTTTGTTCATGTTTGAAATTCTGGACAGGAGCCACGAGACCTTTGCTCTGGCCGTCTGTCTTGAGTTGCTGCCACCACGTGGACCGTTCAGACCCTTCAACCTCTCTTTTAGTAAAATCAGACCCACCCGGATAATGATCAAATACAAAAGGACTGAAGTTAACATTTTAATCTCTGGTTGTGGCTTCGCACACAAAAGAAGAAGAAGAAAAACTAGTTTCTAAGTCTTTACCAGTCTGTAAACTTTCCAGCTGACTGTCTGTAATGCCCACAATTTAACCACGTGAAGTGTTTAGAGTTTAAGGTGCCTGTCTGTCTCTACTGACTCCCATATTCGTGAAAGAAAAACGTCAGCCGTGAAACTCTCCGCGGCACATGTTTGTCTGCTCTGGATCTACAGTTACACTGCAGGGGAGGGGAGCTCTGACAGCTGCTGGTTCTCCACCGAGGTCCCTTGTTCATAAGGCACACTGAGGCTGTCTGATTCCACCTCACCGCCCCACTCCGCATGCTGTCAGACTGGTTCAACAAAAAAAGAAAAGAAAAAGAGTGTTGCTTGTGTGTGTTTGGTGGTAAAGGTGTGTGCGTGTTAATCATGTGGGAGCTGACATGCACTTACAAAAGCAGAGGAATTAGGTCAAGTGAAGTAGCACTGAAGTTCTGATTTAAGAACATGTAGGGTGAAAAACGTCTCAAGCCGCTGGTTTAAGATTAACTTAAGGCCTTTTGGGTGTAAATAAGAGTTAACATTCGAAGCTTTGTGAAGAAGGGTGTTTCACCACCGAGTGTTTGTGAGTGTTGCAGCCCTCAGGTATGTTTCTGTGCAGGAATGTTTGTGCAATGAGGCATGTGGAGGCAGGAGAGAACCTCTGCAAAGCCGTGATAGATGCACACAGTTTATCATACTGTGTGGAGAAGAAAAGAATATGCCGAAGTGACCTGGAACAACCAGATTTTTTAAATATAAACATATTTCCCCCCTCATTTGATTGTTTCAGCTGTCAATAATGTTCAGACTGAATTTCAGCCTCCTTATTGGTGTAAAATGACTCATTTTCATTATATTAAAGGACAAATTTTTATATTTATTTGTATTTTTCATGCAGTTGAAGCTGTGAGTTTAGAGTATTAAAATCTTTTCTTTCCACACCCTTCATCTGCTTCGTTTTGGGGATCCTCAGCACGGTGCCAACAATCCTTGGCATGTTTGGCTGCTTATAAATAGGGCACCCATTGTGCCACGCAGCAAGGGGAGTCACACAAGGACTCGCGTCTCATTAAAAGTGGCAACTGTACTGTAGTGCACTGTACTGTACTCAGCAGCGGCGGCAACAGCAACAGCAGCAGCAGCAGCTCAGCGACGCTTCGGCTCAAAGGTACAGCGGCAGAGTCCGGTTCCTCCCGTCAAGTTTGGACAGGTAACCGTCACACCTGCGGTCCACACCCTCCTCCGCTGCGCGCAAGGAAAGTAGAGCAGGAAGTGGCTGTCAAGCGTCGTTGCTATTGTTGTAAGCGGAGTGAAAATGCAGCCGGGGTTTTGACAGAAACCCGAAGAGTTTTACTTTTTTCCATTAAAAGCAGGGATATCGTTTTTTTGTTTGTTTGTTTGTTTTTTTGAGTGAAGATGCGGCTCTGCGCGCTCCTCGGATTTTTGTTTTGGGCTTTCTTGGACTCATCAGGTGAGAAAATAACCTCTCAGCAAGAAGCATAGGTTTCCATTCACTGTTTGTTGTTATCTGATTTCTTTGCTGTGTTCAAGTAGGCTGCCATTTACAGTGTCCTAAAACACCACAAGGCGTCCTCTCATTGATGCGTAGCTTTATTTCTCTGTGGCTTTGGGATGAGTGCATGTTGAGCTCACTCGAAAGCTAATTCAAAGATGCACTTTGGGTAAAACGAGCTGTTCTCGGAGCTCCGCGTCAATAAATTAGGGGATAATTGAGGACATGAAGGCAACATTACGCGTGATTGATTGGGCCGACAGATGGAGACTGGAGTGCGTTCTCATCCGGAGTGGAACAAGTCTCAAGCCTGACTACTAGACCTCCATTTTCAAAAGGTTTATGAGGCATTTATGGAGCTTCCTGGAGGCATGAATTCATCATCACGACTTCATTAATGATTGACCATGCAATCTGCTGCTGAACTATGAAACTGACGGGCTGTTTTATCATTCTTTATGCCGCATTTAAGCCGCTCATTTTTATCTCAACCTTCTGGGGGGAGAGAGAACCAGCAGCTTAACTGTGGACTCAAACTGCTTTTTTTGTGCAGTGTTTGTGAAAATAAACATCTAAAAACGTCTTTTGGATTGAGTAATCTTTGAACCTTGTGACATCCTCCACACCCCAGTTGTTTGCTGTCACAAGAAGCCCTCTAGCCTGCATTTTATCTGCTGCACTGCTCCTCTGTGCCGCTTTCAAGTTCTTGCAAGTTTAGGTTGAGAATTCCCCCTTTCTGTTTGTGAGAGTGTTTGCAGCTTTAAAAAAGGCTTTTTCATCCAAGACCGCAAGACATCCCAGTTGTGTTTTGACAGCAGACGTCATGATTATTGCTTTATTTCAGATTTATTGGAAGAAAGTAAACACAAATGTATTTTATGGTTTTATTTTTGATTTCAGTTTGAGCCAATTTTCTTTACGTCACTGGATAAGATACAGGTGTTGTATAGGGGCTGATTCAGATCTGGAGATTGTTGACTCCTCGGATGAATTGAGCCGCTTCTGCAAGTGGAAATGGGACGCGTGAGACTTCATGAGATGAGACTGAAAGTAAATTAAAGAAAGAAAGAAAGAACAACAGATGCATTAGTGTGGTTAGCAGGGCAGTAAACATTTGCCTACGTCGGTGTGCAGGTGTCTGTTGTTTGCATCCGCGTGCATGCGGGTGTGCATGTATACAGTATACAGTGTGTGTGTGGGGGCAGGTGGACACTTCTTATCTCTGTATGTCATTTGTTTGTTTTCTGCTCATTCATCTAATTGGCCAATCATGTGCCTGCGTTGAAGTGCAGGTCAGGTGCTTCAGTTGATATTAAAAAATCCCAAATAAACGGAAAATGTGACAGCAGGGCCACGTGAGCTGGGTTTGAGTGTTTGTGAAACTACTAATCCCCAGGGACTTTTACATCTCCGGAGTTTACTCAAACTGTAATGCCATGTTGAGAGGAGACTAGTTCAAGCTTAAGTGCGCATGTTTTATAATTGTAGAGAGCAGAAAAGCATCACAGGAGTTAATAAACTTAAGATGGATGGGGCTCCATCGTTAGAAGGCCGCATCGGATTCCTCTCTTTGTGGCTGTTTGGTCATCAAGACCGGATAACCGGTGAAGACTGGATGAATGTCGATCGGGTTAATGAGTCTCTGTTCCTGCTAAGGCTGCAGATGGTTGAGCTACCATCAGCAGCATGAATCCTCGGTGTCAAGAATCCATGCTGCTGAGGCTTATCATCTTCTAATATCTACTTTCAGCACCGTGATGCTTCACAGCCACAAAATAAGTTGTCTAAAACTGGTTTCACGAACGCGACGGCGTCCTTCACTATTCTCCCCCAGCCTCCGCAGGTGACAGATCTGTAGAGCATGTGTGTGTTGCAATTGCGTCGACGTGAAATTTTCCAAAGCACATTGTAGGAACTGTGAAGAACTGTGGATTCTGGCTGAGATAAGACAGAAAATTTGTGTAACTGTTGGTTCCCTGTATGGGGGAAATGCAAATTGACACACAGCAGCAGCAACAGCAGCAGGACAGGGAGATAATATTAAAAAGACTTATATCAAAAGTAGTGTACAGAGCAGAATAAATCAGGATAATAGAAACAAAATGTGTGGAATAATATAAAAGAAATCTGTGCGTATCTACATGTGCTGAGGTACAGTTTATATTCGACATCTTAGCGGGATAGAAAACAGGAACACAAATGTGAAGCCGAAAGATGTAACGTAGATTTCCAGCTGCCAATATGTAAAGTTACAGAGGAAGCGCTGATAACATTTATATCTGTGGTTGTAAAAAAGGTACGGTTATCTCAGCTGGAGAAGTTGCGTTAATCTCAGGCGAGCCAGAAATCATTCACGTCTAGTTCAGTTCCTCTTTCCTCAGTCGTTGACTCGGATTAATCAGGTTAATTTGTTTTGATCTGCCTGTGGGGAAAAAGGTGTGTCTGGAGCCGCTGTTCCAAGTGTCAACAACAATCTGTCTGATCATTTGAGTTTGACATTAGGTCTGCATATATCTGGTCATTTACTGTTATAAATCCCGGACACATTGGTTTTGACTTTCACCTTCCAGTGAGCATGACTGTGCAGTGTATATATAAAATCATGCTGAGATTAGTTTACAGCGTATTCAGACTCTTCGATCTGTTTTCCTCAGAATGCCTGCAGACGGTTGTCCGACCAGACAAAGGCTCAACGGTGACGGTGTCCACAGTGGGGCCTTCGGCTCAGTGTGCCGTGTGCACGGTCAGCGGGCCGAATGACACGGAGACGACCTGCCACCCCTCTCTTTCCCTGGCACCTGAAGAGGAAGTCAAGCTGCTGTTCAACTGCTCCGAGCCCCTTGAGAAGTCTTTCGCCGTGACGGTTTCTCGTCTCATCGGTGAGTTTACAGACGCTGTGATGATGCATTCATTAAACACTTTACAGATTATTTGAGCATTTTCCAGTTCTAGCGCTGCAAGCTCTTTTATTTATTAACACTAGAAGTCCCAGCATTTTTTGCTCTACCTATAAAACCCAGAGGGCAGCCGATCGGCTGGAAGGGTTTTAGCTAATATCCTAATCACCTGTGAACCCTCCTTTTGTTATGTAAACGAGGCAGTCACTGGGGCACCACAGGAGGGGACATGCTGAGCCACTTCAAGGAAACCTGTGGGGAGGGGAGAGGGAGTGGGCCCAGAGAGTTTATGGGGGAGAGGGTGGCTGTTCACTTCTAACCTGGCAACACCTTGAGACAGAAACTGGTTCATCCCAAAGACAAAACACCTTGACATAAAATGGGGGAGGGGGGGAATCGGAGAGGAGCAGGATTGCTGGGGGTTTGGAGGCCAGAGTGTGTGGGGGAGGGAGGCACACCTGAGGGCTGTGAACTCATTTGCTCTGTCCGGGCTGCTAAGGCTGCGTTCAGACTGCAGACGGATCTGATTCAAATCTGATTCCTTCTCATATTTTTAGGGCTGACTGTTCACACTGCCTTTAGCAAGTGTCCAAATCGGATATGGTTCTGTTCAGACTGGGCCACATTCTTCACCGGTCTGATAGGTTGCTGTAGCAACGAGCGGAAGCGTCATTCAGCACGTGTATTTGTCAGACGTCATATAATTGCGACAGCGACAAGCAAAACAACAACAAACAACACGATGGATGTACGTCACGTCAGTGTAAAGATTTATAAGGCATGCAGTTTCTTCCTCTGACCAAGGCGAATTGTTTTCAAAGTCCTCCTCCATTGTGATAGCTGTAATATCACTGTCCGTGGCCGTAACGTGGCTCCTCCACAACGGAAATAGGCACGCGGCCTGGCGCATTGGTTCTGGCCTGGCGTCGCGTAAGTGACGTCACGGACAGTCAAAACCCATCTGAGTGTTGGGAGCTGTTCAGACTGAGACGCATCTGTCCATATCCGATACGAATCCGATATGAAACTACCTCTGGATGTGGTTTGCAACCGTTAGGCAAAAATCGGATTTCATGTGATCTGTCACTGTTCAGACTTCAAAATCGAGATCCGATTCAAATCTGAATGGGCTAAAAATCGGATTTTGGCTGGCAGTCTGAACGCAGCCTAACTGTCTGTCTGTCTTTCACCAGTTTCACCAGGTGGCAGCCTGGGCAGAACAAATGAGCTGAATCAAAATGTAATATATGTAGAAGGATGTAGAAGTTATCAGGACCCTACAACACTGGGCTTCCAACATCCCCACCAGACACATAGGAAAAGTAAAAGAACAGAACCACATCAAAAAAGCACTCAAAATCTGTGGTTATCCCAACTGGGCCTTCATGATATTTACACATATTTACAAATAATAATAAAAAAAATGCATTATCAGGATACAGTGTTAGAGAGTGGAAGTGAGTGAGACTTAGAACTTAGACTTAAAACTTTATTGATCCCTTTGGGGTGACTCCCTCAGGGAAATTTGAGTTTTCCGCAGCAGCAAGCACACAGAGCAGTTTGCAGACAAACAACAGCAGTGGTTTGCAAATAGTTATAGAAAAAGTGATTGAATAATAAAATGGTGAACATTAAATAATGAACGGTGAACTTCCTTTGAGTGGGATTAAAATAAGATGTAGTAAAACTCTAGTAGGGAAAAATAAACAGTAAGTAACAGTGAGTGAGGTGAGTACATTTCAATAATCACTCACAATCCTGGCACTGCCATGCTAATGACCAATGTGGCCATAATGACTCATGTGACTGCAATGTATTGACTGCTACAAATACACATGTGGCAAATGCAGAAAGGAGATGGCTTGGCAGTGCCAGCATTGTGCGTGATTATTGAAATGTACTCACCTCACTCACTGTTACTTACTGTTTTACTGTTTATTTTTCCCTACTAGAGTTTTACTACATCTTATTTTAATCCCACTCAAAGGAAGTTCACCGTTCATTATTTAATGTTCACCATTTTATTATTCAATCACTTTTTCTATAACTATTTGCAAACCACTGCTGTTGTTTGTCTGCAAACTGCTATGTGTGCTTGCTGCTGCGGAAAACTCAAATTTCCCTGAGGGAGTCACCCCAAAGGGATCAATAAAGTTTTAAGTCTAAGTTCTAAGTCTAAGTCTCACTCACTTCCACTCTCTAACACTGTATCCTGATAATGCATTTTTTTTTATTATTATTTGTAAATATGTGTAAATATCATGAAGGCCCAGTTGGGATAACCACAGATTTTGAGTGCTTTTTTGATGTGGTTCTGTTCTTTTACTTTTCCTATGTGTCTGGTGGGGATGTTGGAAGCCCAGTGTTGTAGGGTCCTGATAACTTCTACATCCTTCTACATATATTACATTTTGATTCAGCTCATTTGTTCTGCCCAGGCTGCCACCTGGTGAAACTGGTGAAAGACAGACAGTCAGTTAGCAGCCCGGACAGAGCAAATGAGTTCACAGCCCTCAGGTGTGCCTCCCTCCCCCACACACTCTGGCCTCCAAACCCCCAGCAATCCTGCTCCTCTCTGATTCCCCCCTCCCCCATTATATGTCAAGGTGTTTTGTCTTTGGGATGAACCAGTTTCTGTCTCAAGGTGTTGCCAGGTTAGAAGTGAACACTGCTCTGTGTGCTTACCCCGTCCCCCATAAGCTCTCTGGGCCCACTCCCCCTCCCCTCCCCACAAGTTTCCTTGAAGTGGCTCAGCATGTCCCCTCCTGTGGTGCCCCAGTGATTGCCTCGTTTACATAACAAAAATAGGGTTCACAGGTGATTTAGGATATTAGCTAAAAGCCTTCCAGCCGATCGGCTGCCCTGTGGGTTTTATAGGTAGAAAAGCCAAATGGCTGCTCTCTGGGACTTCTAGTGTTAAAGGTTTTGTTTTGTAATTAGAAAGTGAGCATTCACTTACAAAGACCACACCTTGATTGATTAATGCAAGGAGGTTTGCTGGGAGACCTGAGGGAAATGGATGGAGGGATGAGATGAGTTGAGGTGGAGTGCAGACTTAGAAGATGGTCCCCCAGACGCAAACAAACGGAGAGAGTTAGACTCGGAAATCTTTGAATCCTTGTTCCCTTGGTTCCTGTAATAAAAGAGGGAGGAGGAAGGAAGGAGAAGAGACGGATAGGGAAGGGGACTTGGAGCTAAGGAGGTATGCCACAGCTCTGATCTTATGCTGTAGTCTGACGCGCACAGCCCCAAAAATGCAACTTCACATTGCAGCGATGCAGACCAATAACCGCTGCGATTGGTCTGAAATCCAGTTTTTCGTCCACATCTCTCAGCGACCCTCCTTCTGCCTCCTGCACACCATCCACTCCAGCATCTTCTCTTTTCTGCATTGCAGGGATTTCAGTAAAATTAACTGTCGTGAACTGTTTTTTTGGAGCCAATACATGTTAAACAAGTATAAATGTGTACCACTTCCATATCCACCTGTGTAGGCTGCAACTTTGGGTAGATCCGCTGCAGAAGTAGAAACCAAGCTTCGCGAGGCAGAGTCCTCTTGATTACTTTGGAGTTTATTTAAAGCTGTTAAAATCAATATTCATAAGCTCTCAGTGATGGACCCTCACATAATTATTACCTCAATTTGCGGCGCCCCCTCTGCTTAATGGATCTTTATAGCCCATCAATTTTCAACATGACTTATATTGTATTTGCAGCAGCAGTCAAGGTCTGAAAGAAAAATGTACACAAGCTAACTCGGTGGCAAACAGCAGGCAGACACAGTTGGAGACTAAGTGGAGAACGTAGTGGAGCATTTAGCAACTGGATATGCAAACTAAAGAGTTGGTGTTGGCTAAAAACAGAACTAAACGAGAGCGGATATTGGATTTACCATAAATAAATTTCGAAATGAGTGAATTAAATGTTGCATTCACAACTTTAAACTTAATTGTGACAATTTAATTGTGTTATAATTCTTCTTTCCACCTACTTTTACCTAAAAACACCTAAAAACTCGACAATGACATCCTAATCACAAAGTCAAATCAAAATTAAACTGTGTATGTAATTGCTGTCATTTCATGATTAACATATGTGCAGGGTTTTAAACTAATCTCTGCGTCTTTTCTATCTTTGTTCGTAATCCAGAATGCACTAAAGATGCCTGCAACCCTGCAACAGTGGAAACCCAGCCATCCATCCTGACAGAGTTCAGCAGAACCTTCACCTGGGAGCTGAAGGCACCGGAGAAGATCGTTGTGAGTCTGAACATCCTCGGGGATGGCCTGATGGAGTCGTCTCAGCCGTGCCCTGAAGGCTTGCAGTATTCGGTGGCCACATCCAAAACCGACAGCAAGGCACCGACTCTGTACTGTCGAGGTGGTTCTGTGACTCAGTTCGACCTACCCAGTCAGGCTGTCGTGTCTTTGCGGGTTGACCCAAAGGTTACCGTGGATCCTGTGTTGTTTCAGGCCTCCGCCGGACCGCTGAGTAAGAGCAACAGCTTCTTCTTTACTAAGAAAGCTCTTAATGACAGTGATTTACACTGGATTTTAAATAGAGATGAGTTGTCGATATGCTTTGGAGAGTTTAGATGAAGTAGGATAAATACAAGCTAGCCATTAGCTGCTAGCCACTGTTTCCAAATTTGACGCTAAGCTAAGCTAATGAGATAGCAATAGCTTCATATTTAAAGAACAGTCACACTCTGTGCTTTTATTAATGGTGTAATGTAGTAACAAAGACTGAAATCTGCGCACAACAACTGGTGCAACCCCGGCTTACGACCAACTTTGTATTTCATTGTAGAGGGACGAACAATGGTCGTAACGGTTGACTCCAGCACGACGGTGGTCCTTAACCGGGACCTGGACGAACCAGAGTGTGAAGTGTGCACTACTGACGGCCCCACTCCCTCCTGTAGCTCAAAGGCGAAGACACTGACCAATGCTGAGAAACTCTCTGTGGAGTTCAGCTGCCAAAAACCTGAGGACGTGTACAGTGTGAAGATACAGAGGAAAATAGGTGAGAGCTGCAACATGACAAAACTGTATTTAGTCACTTTAGACTCTCTATAAATGAAATGCTCATATATGGTACGGTTGAAATACAAATCAATACAAAAATATTTAAATAAATAAAATTAATGAATTTGATGTCATTAAAATGTAAAAAGCCACAGAAATGTATAATTAAACGAATAAGGAGGCATAAAATTAATTGAAAATTGAATTGTTGCACTACATTCCTACAGCTTAGTTATTTATTCATGTTTCTAAATATCTGCTTGTATTGGTTTATACAGGACTAAATAAAAATAGAAATTTAGAAGTTAAATACCCACTTACTTATGTTTAATAATCTTAGTTTTTTGTTAATTATTGTTGTATTTATGAAATTACATTTATTTTATGTGTTAGTTTTTTAGATTTCGCAACTTAATTTTGCTAACACACAATGCAAACATTTTTTATTTATTTTTACTCAGATTGTACAAAGAATTCCTGCACTCCCACTGCAGCAGAAGTTGATCCCAACCTCTTCGGCGACTTCAAAAGATCCCTAACGTGGGACATCAGTATCCCAGAAAGGACTGTATTGACTTTAGACTTTCCCGGTGAAGGACTGAAGGAACTTTCTGCAGCAGAAAACTGTCAGGATGGCTATCAGTACTCAGTGAGTACGACTAGAAGTGATAAAAGTGTCAAAACTAACAGCTACTGCAAAGGCGGGAAGGTGTCTCAGCTGGACCTGTATGGAGCGACGACTGTGTCTGCAGAAGTGCCAAAAGGAGGAAAGCTGGACCAGACTGCGTTCAGTGTCAAAGCAGCACCAAGAGGCACGCATCTGTTTTAACTATTTATTTAAACCACATATAAAGATATATAGCAAGTTATTTTAGAGGAGAAAGGTTTAACTAGCACTGTGCTGACAAATATTCCTCACTACTTCAGTCACAGCTATATTACTAAAACTTTTATTTAATTGCTTGCTTAGTATTAGCTTTTAGCTTAATTTGTCATTGACTGAAGCGAGAAAAACTCATTTAAATACTCTAGAGTTAGCATAAAAGCTAACTTTCTGGTTAAGTAATAGTAGTTTGAGAACAAGACACACTAGTTTCGTGTTTTAAGCTAGGCTAACTTTAGCATGCTAACATGTTTGGTGTGTATACATTAGCTTAGCTGTAAATTATGTCGTAGGCCTACTAATATTTGTTAAAGTACCGGTGTAATTGATGAAAATTTGGGGTTTTACAAGTATATTTCAAAAAGTGTTTTGCTAGTTTAGCTAAAAAGTGTGTAATAGATTTGACCATATGCTATGATCATGTATATAACTTACAATCTACAGTCCTTCAGAGACTCAGAAACCAGTGATCTGTGTTTACTGTAATCAAATGTTTCTTCTTTATCTGGACGTCTACTAGGTTATATTTCAGTCTATTTATTGCTAGAGACGCTGAATTCATAGAACCGTAACTTTAGTTTCTCCACCATAAGCTACATCACACTAATATGAACTTAGATTAATTTGACAAGTAGGTAAATTTGCTGACTTTTCTCTGCTCTTTTGGCTCGTTGGCTTTTCTCTTTAGGTGGCAGAATGATGTCCGTGACCCCTGACCCCGACACCATCATCATAATCAGTAGAGTGAACAAAGAGCCAGACTGCAGTGTTTGTGTCGACAAGGCACCCCAACAGAAATGCAACCCACAAATGCTACGGCTGACTTATGCTAAAAACACCTCATTAGAGTTTACCTGTCCTCGGCCTCAGGATGTTTTCAGTGTGGAGATCAACAGAGAAATTGGTATGAAAATCTAAAATATATGTCTCAAAAGTTGTGTAGTTGTTGGATCTCTTTACCTATTTAGATCTCTTACGTGTTCTCCAGACTGCACGGAGACCGAATGTTCTGGCCACATTGTTCAGGGCGAGTACACGCTTTTCCCGGACTTCAACCGGACCTTCACCTGGGACCTGAAAGTCGTCTCCACTCGAGCTTTTCAACTGGACTTCCCTGAACCGGGAATGAGACAAATTTCCAACGAGGAGACTTGTTCAGACGAACACACATATTCTTTCATTACCTACTTACGCACCGGGCCAGCCACCATTGGTACCTTTTGCAGAGGTGGAACTGTGACCACAATCCTGGCTCGCTACAAGGGCCGTGTTTCCCTTCAAGTGCCTTGGGACAGAAAGCTGGACCCTGTTGACTACAAACTTAAAGTTGGGCCTGAGACAAGCAGTAAGTTGTTATTTTTTTTTATATATATATATATATATATATACTTCCATGTCATACCAAACATTTGGCTCATCTACAGTGGACTGGAATTCACCAGCAAACATTGTTCTGTACTTATTGTATAACAAGACGTCATCTTATGACACAACCACAAAAATTAAATAATTAGTTTATTTGCGGATAACATTGGATTATGTAAAAGAGGTTGGTTGGTGAGCAAAAAGCAGAAGAAGAAAGTTGTTAGGTCTTTAATATTTTATATATGTGAAAATACTCAACCATGCAGCTTTAACTTAGGAACAATGCCACTTTAAGCTAAATGCTAACATTAGCTTAAAGGGGAATTACCGTTTTTTACAAGCTGGACCTTATTTCTGGCATAAAATACGATCGTTTACTCACCCATATAACTTTGGTGTCATTTGGAGTCGTTCGGAAGATATTTAGATCCAGTGGAACGCCGCGTATGTCCATATAGTGGGAGTGACTGGGGCACCGAAACGCAGCCTCTAAATGACGCATTATCTGCCGTGAAACTCGTTCATTTCACCAATGAATGAATGAATGAGTTAGGAGTTACCTGTTATCTATTTGCGGACGTGCAGCTTTCAACAAGCTCCTCATCCGTATAATCTGGCTCAAAACGGTAAAGACATCCATCATAAAGAAAGTCGTCGTCCACAACCTTAGAATCGGAAAAATATTCAGCCATGTTGCAAAAAACTAGCAGTAGCAACTTACAGGTAAACAACCCGATAGTCGCGGGTGTGCACGGCACTCAGAGAACTCCGGACTCAACGGGGAATAGCACTAGCGTATTATAACAAAATAACAAAAAGTTTTGTGGCAGATATTGCGTTATTTAAAAGCTGCGTTTCGGTGCCCCAGTCACTCCCACTATATGGATATATGCGGCGCTCTGCTGGATCTAAATATCTTCCGAACGACTCCAAACGACACCAAAGTTATATAGGTGAATAAACGATCGTATTTCATGGCAGAAATATGTGGTCCAGGTTGTAAAAAACGGTAATTCCCCTTTAATACTCACAATGCTAACAGGCTGGTTGCCAGGTACTTTAGAGTTGCCATGTTCACAAACTTGGTTTAGGGTGCTAGCATGCTAAAAAATCCCTAACAAGTCCAGTTTTCACTGTGTCTTAAGTCATTAAACATGTATTGGACTTGATGTTTGAGCGAGGTGAAAAGTTTAGGGATGTGAACCTCATGGTGGTGCTTCAAGGCTTCAGCTGAAATATAGTATCTTTAAGAAGTGTAGTTCTCCAGTTCTGTTTCCCCCATTTTAGTCTGAATGAAAGTCGTAGATCAAAAATACGTTTTTGTAGCAAGCATGCATCTGTTGAGTCCCTGTTACTGATAATTAAAATCTCTGTTTTCCTGTTTCTAACCACAGTATTTTCTCCTGGTTTCTCTTCTTCAGTGGTGGCCATAGTGAAAGTCAACCTACCGAAAGGTGTATCAGACACAAACTTCATCACAACCAACTACCCCAAGGATTTCCCTGACAAGCAGGAGATGCAGTGGAACTTCACTGTGCCCAGCATGCACAACTACACCATGCACTTTCATGATCACACGGCCCCAGAATGCCTCAACGGCGAAGTGGTGGTGGAGTACCAGAAAGACGGCAAGAAAGTGACCGCACTGAGTCTGACAGATCCTCAGCCGCAGCATCAGCAGGGAAACTTCAATATGATGCTGAAGAACTGTGAAACCAACCAGACCCTACAGGGACTCGCGGTGAATTACACGATCTCTGTAGTGAGGAGCGGTCATCCGGGTAAGGTTCTGACAAATAGTAATTTGAAAAAGGTTTGTTTTAATCCAGTGTTTATATGTGTGACCTGATTGTATAGAGCATGTGAAGCACAAACAGCAGCTAAATGAGTCCGAACTTGCATAACTCAGCTTGTTTTTACTGTTTTTCAGCCCTATATGTTAGTATGCAAAGTTGTAGTGGCATAATTATGTAGTTGGACAGAAAGAGGTATATGATCATGTTGTATTTCCCCCACAGTTCTCTGTAATGTGGATCTTACCAAACATAAAGGAGTGTCCCTGCAGATCGAGAAGGTGGGTTCTGACGAGTACTGCGAGATCAGCATTAACTCTGAGGTTAAACAGAAGATAAACGTGGCTGCAGGAACCACGGCCCGTCTCTCCTTCCTTGACTGTCCACATGAAGAGATCCGCCTGACTGCCAGCCAAGTTATTGGTAAGCCGCCTCGTGTTTTGCTTGTTTTCTTGCTACTGAACAGACATCTATCGCAGTTTACTCGTTAAAGACAAGGAATCCTTTTTGTTGCGAAGGGTGTTTAATTAGCACAGCTTAGCATAAAGGCTAATAGAGCACCAAATAACATGTTACATCTCTTTTTTTGAGCAGTAGTTGCAACAGTAGTTGGGCTTATTGTCACCACGCACAACCAAGAATTAGTCCAGTGCTTATGCTATTGTTAAAATACAATTCAAGGTTTTTATAACTTTTGTATGGATCTATTCTTGGCGCTAAGCTAAGCTAATCTATGAGCTTCAGCTACTTAGAGTATTTACTATACAAATATCAGAGTGAATAGATAAATAAACCCATTTCAATCATATCTATGTACTGTATGTCTGTAATTTTGTGTCTTTTGAATAACAGGGTGTCAAAATGTGGCGTCCTGCTCCGCGAACATCCTCACTGTTCCCAAACTGGATTCCTGTCTGCCGATTCCACTGCACAGCTTCACCTGGCACCTCAACATCCCTAAGGACGCCACGGTGGATCTGATGTCGCCCACGGGGAGTTTCCAGCAGTCGCTGCCGGGCCAGGAGTGTAATCAGCCTGTGTCGCTGCACGTGGCCGAAGGCGATGGGTTTTCTGTCGGAGATTTCTGCTATAACGGTACTATCCAGATGCTTCAAGTGCACGCCAACGTCTCTGTCACAGCCACGGCCCGGGACTTCAGCAAGATCAAGGGGACTGTCCTCAGTACCAACGTCAGCAAGGAGATCCCAGGTAAAACATTAATATGACTCCAGACCACAGTTTATGAAATAATCAGTAATATTAAGTTATGCAGTGCTTGACGCATAATATTCATTTATAAAAATGGCTATTGAAAGGCTCCAGAGAATGGTTTGGCTTAAAATAATAGAATTTAGTCAATTTACAATTTGATTAAACAACAGATTATTAAATCTCTAAACTGCTGTTCTTTCTTTACGGTTTTAATGAATAGTAACGTGTTCTAATGGACAGTTTCCAACGATTTTAATTAATTTTAGCGGACGTGTGGGTACAGTTGCATTAAATGGGTTAAAATTTATGAATGTCATCGCATATATAGAAAAAAACTGCCATTTGAGACATCTTAATGGTTTCCCAATCTGGTGGTAGGGATCACAGCAAGTAACAAATGAAACGGGTACACAACAGAATAATAAATAACCTAACATACCACGCTAATCCTCCAACAGTGTATTCAATGCAGTCCATGTTAACCACTTGACATTGACAAATTTTTCCACTGCACACATTTACCTTTCAAACACGGACGTGACTGATAAAACTGCCCCGACTTGCAGTAGTTGCCGCAACCGAGCCGTCGTTAAGGTCAATTGTAACGCGTGAGTTGTTCTGCTCTCATGAGTCAGGAAATCCGGATGGACGTGTAAATTTTCCATTGTGAGAAGAGAGGAGGAAACATTTTAGACCGTTGAAGTGAAACAGCAACAGTTTTCTTAACCAGTAAACAACAATCCATCTTTGAAGGAGCCTTGAGGCAGCATAATGTTTATTGAATCAGAATATGTTGTGTAATTTACCACGTCATCGCACAACTTCTCAACGCTACAGCATTTTAGTGTCTCTCGGCTCATTGTTTTTTTTTTTTTTTGGCCGACAACTTAACCTTTACTGATGTGGTTCACATCTGTCGTCTCTATAATTTTTGATGAAGCAGAAATTATATACCTGTTGATCTCTACCTGCTCAGAGGCAAATATCAAATTTGTCTGTGACTCCAACTTAAAGCTAATGTTGCTAACACATTTTATAACGTGACAGTACTCCAGCGCTGTGTTTAACGGACCATAATACAATATAGGTAACAAATAAATAACACTTATAGTACTCTTACAGTCTTCTCATTCACTTCACTGACACCTGAATGCAACAAGTTCAGACTTGCTCAGTTCTGGCTGTTTGTGGTCATTGCAGTCATTCTAGGTTGTAAATCAGAAACTAAAAACAATGCAGAGGACAGGAGGAAGATGTGAGTGTAAAATCAGTATTTTGCGGTTTGGAATAATTATTATTTGGTTAAAAAAATAACAAGCATATTATAGTGGTAAGAATGAGGTTATCATGTTGACACTTTACTTTTAAATTCCACACAGGGGCACTATAGCGCCGTGGATAAATTTTAAATTATAAGCCAGCGTTGTTTCCATCCTTTTTCAGAAACCATCATTTACAGAGTCATTCCTACGACGACCTCTCCAACGCTCCTAGCCAGCCCCAACTGGCCCGAGGGCATGAAGCCGTTCTCCACCGTGTCCTGGATCGTCACTCTGCCGAGCCAGTACCAGGCGCACCTCAGGTTCAACGTCAGCAACCCCAAATGCAAAGACAGACACACCTGCGTCAAGGTGAGGATGCTGGGGTACGAGGAGGAGCTCATGAGCCGCAGGGAGGACGAGGAGGTGGAGGATTTATTGGTGCCGCACAGTTTCTATCTGAACCTGTCCAACTGCTTACCAGAGAAAGGACACTTTGGTGCAGTGGCCACAATTGCTCTCGAGAAGAAGTCTAGTAAGCAGCCGTTTCTTTAAGCCATTCATGTAGATGAAACACTTTAAAAAAACAAACTAAGATTTAACTCCTCTGTTCTCTCCACAGACATCTTGGCCATTGTGCTTGGGATAGCGGGAGCTCTTTTGCTTTTGCTCCTAGTTCTGGCAGCTGTTTGTTTTATTTCAAAGTGAGTACACCTGCAGTAAATCTCAATTCACCCTGGAGATCCCTGTGCTGGGACCCGGCTGTAATCACTCTGAGAAGGATGCTGAGTGTGGAGAAGCCGTCTTAGCAGTGCTGTGATTTAAAATAGATGTGGGAGTGTAGTGCTTCAAATTGGATGGAGTTGTAGTTGAGACTTTTTAGAAAAGCTTCGTTAGAATCATTGTTTACTGACTCATTGTTATCGGGTGCTTTTCTCCATCTAATGTGATTAGATTCATAAATGTTTTTCGCTGGAATCTGCACACTTAATTGATTGTAAAAGTATTTCATAGAAGTTTAATGGTCGCATTACAGCATGATGAGATTCGGTAAGATAAGGAGATGCTTGTCTCGACTCTTTCTTATTGTTTGTTGTCATCTTTTTAAACAGGAAAAGGAAGAAGGATAAGATGAACAAGGAGTCGTCCATCTACATCGGCAAAGGGAATATCTTCCGACCAGGTGACAGACACTTCACCAAAACCCGATCTGCCAACGACTCCCACGTCTACGACTCCATAGATGAGACGATGGTCTACGGCCACCTGCTGAACGACGCCGGCACCTACAGCAACAACGACCTCTATAATGGGATGCAGGTGGACTCCTATCAGACCTTCACGGGCCCCACTGACGGAGCGCTGCCGGTCATCAATGAACCAGACCCAGAACCCGAGATGGAGCAGTACAAGACGTTCTTGGACCCCTCGGAGACATTCATCCCGTCCCGCCCGCGCACTCCCATCGACAGGCAGGACAGCCTTGGCTTCCAGGACCGCCGGATGGTCGACAATGAGCTGTACACTTTCAAGAGCACGGGGGACATAAACACCATCCGACTCTCTGGTATTGATTTGGAGCCACAGCCGGCGATAACAGAGGAGTCCTTGTAGCGTGTTAGAAATGTGTCTACATGATGGACTGCTGTTACTGAATCCACGTCACCGATGTGAACTTTCTGTGCCTCGATCACACTCAGGGAATCTGAGGTGTGATACTTTTTAATGTGATGCGTGTATGTTGTCCTAACTCGGGGCTTCAAGAGTAGAAGTGATGAGCCATTTCCTTGAAGGATCTGAGGCTATAATTGGATTCTTGCTTATAAGGGACAGAAGAGAAGATTGATACCACTCTCATGTCCGTCTGATAAATATGAAGCTATAGCTAACACCTAATTAATTATGCAATTGAGCTTTATATAAAAAAAACTGTAAATGAAATGAGCTAGCGTGGCTCTAATTAAATGCACCTCCAATCAACGTGTTTAATTCGACTTCCTGCAACCTTGTCGTGCCCAGGAAGTCAAATCGTCTGGTACACAACCTCCTGTGAAACTTTAAAATATCATGTCTGCGCTATATTTTATTATCTGTTAAACAAACATGATAATTAATGAGCTGCAGAGTTGCTGTTAGGTACATGCTAGCTAGATTTTCCCATTTTCTTCAGTCTTTATCATGTTGTGCTAAACTAAGTTAAGCTAGCTGGCTGCAGCTAGCAGGTATCGATCTTCTCCTCTAACTCTCAGTAAGAAAGTGACAAATAGAAACAGTTTGGTTTGTTTTATTGAGTTTCAAGGGGAGGGACTATGGAGAAAATGAGCTAGCACCTCAGGTTCTTAATTTTAAAGTGTTTTTATATTATTTACTAGTCTTTTTTTCTGTACCTGTAAATATACAGTTTAGTTGTTTTTTTCCTAGGAAATGGCTTTGGTGAGGAAACAGTTTGCTCCTTGAGGTAATGGCTGCCATAACACACTAAAGCTGTGACATTCAATTTCCCCTCTTACGCTTAAACAGTGGCCTTTTGCAGTCTGGACGCTGAAAACTATTTCAACCACAGGATTTCAAGCCATGAAAAACAGCGCGGAGGAACTGCAGACTTCAGAGCGGCAGCCAGTGTTTACCGCGGAGAAGTGTGTTGTAGAGGCCAGGTTTACATAATTGTGTCCCACTTTTAAATAAAATTTGCATTTCTTTTAACTATTTTGAACATTTCAGTCGATAACACTTGTCAGTCGATTTCTTACTTTGAGTATTGTCTCCTCTCTTGTGTTTGTATAGCTGCTTAGCTTAGCTTAGCTTAGCTTAGCTTAGCTTAGCTTTAATCGGAAACACAGCTAGCGTTTCCCAAACAAAATGTGCACACCGGCACCTCTAAAGATCACAAATGCACATGTTTTAACTTAATGTGGTTGTTAAATCCATACCACAAGGATAAACTTTCATTTTATGTAGTTATATGTGCATCACTATTTGTTAGCATCTTCAAGGAATTTATTGGTCATAGATTATTTGTTACGTAATTATATATACATATTTATATATATTTTTACACTTTTATTGATTAAATAAACAAAATATAATGTGTCATGTCTCAAATAGTGAGCTTTAGAGGTGTTAGTAGATTGGTTTTAGCTAGCTTTATTCCACTGTTTCTGTTATGCTAAGCTAAGCTAAGCTGAGCTAAGAGAGTGTTATGAATTTTTTTCTAACTTTCAGTTAAAAAAAACAAATTTCCCTCAATGTTCCCTTAAAGAAATGACAATGGAAGAACGGGTAATCAGTTTATTGACGATAACGTTACAGGTTATATCAAGCAAGACATTATGAGAGAGTATAAGGTTAGTAAACTGAAGATATATTCTTAAAACAAATGGGAGTACCAGACATCATTGTAGCTGCATGTGAGCCTTGTAGTTGAGATACATAAATTGTGAAGTTTATGCCAGTGGTTCTCAACCTGTGAGTCATGGGGCTGCTGTAATAGAGACGTGGAAGTAATGGAAAATTACTCCCAAGTTTTTATATTTGTGGACGTTGCCAGCACCTGCACACACCGTTATTACAGGATTGTTGGCATTTCAATCTATCCAATATACAGGCAGGAAGAAAAGCCTATGCAATGACTGCAGACTGATTGTCTCCAAAACTCTAATTTACTCTAAACTGTTCCTCTTGGTTGCATCGTGACCACAAGGAATGCTGCAAATGACACACCAGAAGGTCACTTTTGTCAAAACATAAAATCTTCCCATGGGACTGAGTGTGATTTCCAGATTAGGCAAAAACCAGTTGAGAACCTCTGGCTCAAACTCCTTTTGGAATAGCAGGCAAAGTGGCATTGCAGCAGGAGTACACACACACAAAGCAGCTATAATCAATCGCAGAGTCTGTGATGAGATAAATGTGATCAGACGATGTTGAACTGGCAGACGGACGGCTTCTCCTCACGACAGTTCTCATCAAACCACTTCCCACGGGAGGACCCGGACATGACGGCACAATTCTGGGACATGCCGCCATCCGGCTGGGGGGACCGGGAGTTGGACGTGTCCCAGTTTTTGTACGTGATGACGGAGCCGGTCTGGTCCACCCAGCTGCCTTCGGTCATCATGTCGTTGATGCCCATCCAGACCTGTGCGTCCGGGCCGATTATCTGGCGGATGTAGTCTCTGAGCTTGTCGTTCTCGTCGCTGCTTGAGGGAGAACCGAGGACGCCACCCAGCGAGTTACAGTCCTCGCTGGCAGTGTGGTAACGTTTCCTCAAAGGCTCGGCCAGGAAACACTTGCCATGGATCTTTATGCCTTTTAAACAGACTGAAGACAAAGAAGGAGGAGCACATGGTTAGATAGGAAACTGTAAAACAAGCTCTTCACTCATCGTGACTAACATGATAAATAGGAGGCTTTGCGTTTGTAGAGAGGATTCTTGTTTGCCAGGAACAACTGGATAGCATTTAGTGTTCTGGACTACAGGTCAAACGTGGGTTTGCCATGTGGGATCCAGATTAAAACATGCAGTTTCAAAGAGTACACATGTATCCCATCTGTCCTTATTTTGAGTATTGACTCTTGAATACAGATTTTGTTCCCTGAATTGTAATCCAGTGAGTCGACGTTGATTAGATCTAAACAAGGGGACAGAAGGCTGATGTTGGGGCCCTAATTGATTCCTTCCTTTACATGCTCGAGTGTCCCAATACATACTGATCCTTAGCAGGTACTGAGTATGCATATAATGGCATTTTTGTGTTTTAATGTATGGCAATGCCTTTAAACTATAAGTTGTGCATATTTTAAAGAATTGGTGTTCATGTAGGGTTCATTTAGAACATGCAAGAAGGAATACAACACAGCTCTTAAAGTAGATTTTGAGAAAGCGCCCTGCTTTAAGACAGGGACATCATGTTTCCTTGGTTGACAAGATACTTTTGGTGTTAAATTCCAATAAAACATTTGCAGTCACTGATATAATTCGGCTAACAAGATGGTCTTTTCATGAAATCTTTCGAGGAATCCTTTCCTTTTTAGATGCAGACAAGTTGAGGTGTTTAACACCTGTTGTGTTTACCTGTTTGCAGGGCCTGTTGTTCTTTCAGAAGGTTTAGCTCCTGGACGATGTCATTAATCTGCTTCTGTAGATCCTCAATTGCGGAATCCTTTGCTGCATCTGATGCCAAACAAACAAACATCATACAATTTAAAGAAGGTGATTTAAACCCCAGTGCACAATTAGCAAGTGATTCAATGTATTTTTTCCAAGGAAACGTAAGTCCATGATGTTTACATAATCTGTTCTTCTTCCTACAGGTTGTGATGACTCAGATATTTTCCTCCATCTACCTTTTTTCACTGGCTTCCTCCTCGTTGTAGTCTGCTGCTGAAGCGAGCAGCTCACGAGCAGCAGCACTCCCAGCAGCACGCACACTCCTCTGAACTCCATGGTCAGACCTGTTGAATGAGGCTGCTCCAACGTGGACGTTCTGATTTATCCCTCACACTCCCACGCTTCCTCTCTCTCTCTTTCTCTCTCCCTCTCACACCCTCCCTCTCATCTTCTCTCTCTGGACAGGGGAAAAATACAGACTCCCAAAACTGCTGTTTGTGTGGAATAACAGTCCAACAGGTGGAGACCAGCAGACAGGGCGAGGCAGTGTGAAGCAGCTATGACATAACTCCTCTGCAGCTCATCCAGGTGACACCGACTCCTCTGTTGCATAAAAGCTTAAATAACGCGGTCACAGTTTGTTTTTTGGCTCAAAAGAAATTAGACTATTTTTCCTAAAAGTTGGCCAAAATAGGTTTTGAAAGTCTTTAGCTTTGGAAAAATTAAAACATTTCCAGTTTTTTTTTTTTGGCGAACACGAGGCACTGAATTAAAAATCTCACCACTATTATTTATTATAAATACATAAAACACATGCAGAGATTTTTCAGTTTGAAACTCTGCGCTCGGAGCCTCTGCCATAAATAGGAGTTTGTTTTGGACCGGCCTTCTCCCCGTCTCTGCACACACCCTGCTACAGACCAGGGAAAGAGTGGACACGATCCAGAGTCACATCTGGTCTTTCTTTAAGACTTGCACTTTACACAATTGTCTCGGCTGACACGTGGCAAACAAAACTCAAGAGACTGACCATATTTGTGCAGTGCAGTGACAGTAGAGGACTGATTTCGGGTCTGAAGTGTCGACAGAGATATGAGTATTAAATTTGTTTCTTTACTAAAATATAAAACAGATTGTGAGGGAACAGCAGGAGAATGTAAGGTTTTACAAAATTATAAGTTAAAATATGGCATTCGGCATAAATGTATAATTTCTATTAACAATAATTCATATTATATGACTTTTATAGGGTGTAAATACAAATAAATATGTCTAAAATCATCGAGATGCAGCTTAAACTAGCATCTTACATTGTGATGAAAACTTTTTCTGTACAGGATATTTACACCTGACTCACTTAACGGCGTATGAAGACTGTAGAGTGTATTGACAGCACCCCCCCCACTCTCCCCAGTTAAAAATACAAAAACAATCAGAGTGTACAAATTAAACAATTTATTAGAAAATGATGCATACATGTAAAAACTAACTGTAAAATCAGGAGTTCAACCAAGAAAGCCAACTTTCTGTCTCTTCTTTCCCAGACTCTCTTCCTGCTGCAGCAGCTTCATAAGCGGAGCGTGAAGGGCCTTCCCGACTCGTTTTCCTGCCTGTACACAAAGAAATACTGTTTGCAGCTTCATCCAGGTGAGATAACAACCTTTTTTATTTTTTTTAACTAGGTCAAAGTCAAATGTGTCTGCTTTTCAGTTAAGGCAACAGTTAAATAAATAATAAAATCACGGTATGTTAATTCCTCAGCTGCGGTGAGAGGAGGCCAGATGGCTGAGGAGGAGGGCCTGACTCACCTCTGTCATTTCAAAGATGCTCTCTGGATCCAGGCTGCCGCCGCCCACCTTCCTCGTGCAGGTGACCGTGCCCTTGTGCGTGACAGAGATGATGAGGCTCGCCACAGAGCAGGCTTTCTCCTGCAGAGTCGCGTCCACCACGTGCCGGTGACCCACCTGCGCCGAAAGCAGTTAGCCTAAATGTGTCTCTGTTTGTGTGATGACAGTCTTTACTTCAACAGCAAGTGGGCTCACCTTGCACAAGGTCACGATACAGGGAACGTTTTCTACGTTGAGTCTCATACAGTCGTAAGGGTCGTCGGACAGCTCGATTTCCTTTGCTCCTTCCTCGTCAGTCGATATATGAACTCTGGGGATTCTGTCAGATCACAGTTTTTACAGAATAAATCAGTGTTTGAGAACAATAAGCCAATCAAAGGAAAGAACTGCCAGGATTTAGAGAGGCAATCATTACAGCCAAACAAATACTGACTTTGTGTTGAAGAGAGCCGCCTTGATGGCGACTGAAATGGCATCGTACAAGTTTCCGTCACACTGCAGGAGCTGGGGAAGCACCGTAATGTGAGATTTATTACACGTGGAAATGCTCTGACAAGGAGGAACTAAACAGCTCTACGCAGAGATAAGTTATCATACAAGCTAGAACAGAAATGTGTTGTACGCATATATTTTATTCTGAATTCTAAATGTCAGTCTCAAAGCAAAAAAGGTGAAACAGATGGACAATCGCTTACTGTATAGGGACACAAATAATTACTACTACTGTAGATTAATCTGTCAATTAGGATATCCATTAATTAATAAGTTGTTTAGTCTATCAAATGCACTGCGTTAATTCCCAGTTCCCAATTTAGTTTTAGTGCTGCCGATTAATTATCTGTCTAAACTGTTCCTTAAAGGAAACAATCAAATGGTGATCTAAGCCCTGCATCATACAGGGAAGTGAAGTTAAACAAACGATTCAAATGGAAAATAACTTGCGGTCGGGAATTCCTCAGATTCATTCATGTGTTTGCATAAACAATAAGTGACGGAGTGAAAATCAGGATCGGGTGCTACCGCTCACCAGCACATCCACGTAGAGCACCCAGCAGTGTTCTCCAGCGCTGATGCAGAGGCTCTTCAGATCCACACTGTGTTTGTTGTTGAAGACTTTGTAGAGGGTGTTACTCAGCGCCGTCCCCAGCTCCTCGCCTCCTCTGCCTTCAAACTCCGGGGTTGCATTGGCCGAACTAGGGACAGAACGAGAAAGCAATACGAGAAACCCGTGAGGTGAGAGAAATGTGTTTCTTTTTGCTTTCATGGGACAGAGGTGAGAGGTATGGTAGTATCATAACATTTACTCCAATGCAGTCCACACTTAGTGGGATGGTTTGAGACTAATACAGAGGAGAAAATACAACAGCGCCTCCCAGTGGCAGGGTATCCAATAGAAAAACAAAAGCTACAACAACACAATCACTATAGTTGATGTGATTATACAACACCATGTCATGTTTTGCACATTAAAATATTATAAACACTTGGTTTAGATCTGTGAAAAAGTGAAGGCTTACAAAGAGTAAGACAATCAATAAGCGTATAAGTTGTTTTGATAACATTTATGGCCACACCTATAAAGTTAGTCTCCTTTCTTAAACCTGCTAAGCCTTATTTGACACATAAGTAAATAAACACCATACGTACCAGTCAACAAAGAACTCCAAGTAGCCTTCATTTGGCACCATGGGCCTCGGTTTTCCAATCTCAGCCTTAATCCCAACTAGAACTGCTGTGTGCCCCTTAAGGACAGACAGCACAGAAAGCAAAAGTTAGTCTGTCACTCCTAATTATTTAACAACAAAGGACCCAGTAGACATTAAGCAGGCTCAGATGTAAGTAATAATTCAGTGTGTGTGGGTGCAGCTGGAGGTGTTTGACAGGATGCGACTGAGGTGCACAGAGTTACCAGAGTGACTTTGGCTGATCCGTCTGTGTTGGACACCACGTCTGTCTCTATCTCCATGTGTCTGTAGTCCTCACAGCCCCTACCATCCACTCGTAGGTCATCCTGATGACCAGGAAAAACATGTCAACACAGGATGCTAGTGCGAACGCAGCTAGCTTGCCACCTTAGCCTCAAAGCTCAAAGACTCCCGTGACATTTATAGACAAAATTGAATAACAAACACTGGATGGAGTATCTGTTAAAAACTTACCCTTATGCCATGTAAGATGTAGACTTTCTCTGCCTCGCTAACCTGGACTGTTGCCATGTTAAGGTACCGTTTTTTCGCATGCGTCCGTCGCTCTCATTCTACGTCATCAAGAGACGACACTAAAACCGCAAAAAAATACACACTTATATATATTTTTATTTTTACTGAATATAACTTTTTCCGGCATATAACTCTAAAAAAAAACCTCTACATTTTATGCCTTTAAGACTTTCCGACAATTTTATCTGCATGTTTCTTATACTGATGTATAAAAGGAGGTTTGTTTGATGTTAATATTGTTCTTTTCACTTTCATTTTTAACAGATCTTATACTAATTCTCTGTCCTTTGTATGTTGGCTTTAAGTGTGATGCTGCAGCGGTGCGACAGCTGTGCATTGAATTGTATTAAGAATATTGGGATTAGCCCTGAGTTTGGATTTTCAGGAAGTTGTGACCATTTCATTAATTTAATTCATCTTCTGTAACTGCTTGTCCTGTGAAGGGTTGCGGTGGGGCTGGAGCCTATTCCAGCTGTCATCGAGCAAGAGGCGGGGTACACCCTGGACAGGTCTCCAGTCTATCGCAGGGCTAACACAGAGAGACAGACAATCATTCACACTCACACCAAACAATCTAAGACATCTTAGATCAGTGATTCTTAACCACTGGGCCGCGGCCCATTGTTGGGCCGCGGGACCGCAATGCAGCTTCCCATTTGTTGGTGGCAGTGATGCGTCAGCCAGTTGTTTAACTCGCTCCAATGAGCAGCAGCAGAAGAAGCCAGCTGCGGTCTTTTCCCTTAAGTGTTGGAGAAGTTTTAAACGAAAAAATGAAGATGAAAGTGATGCCAACCCCTCCTAAAAGGCTAACTTTGTGCGCAACCCTGACTTCATTAAGTTCGGCTTTGTGAATGGAGGTAGCGGGTAAGAAAGCGTTCACCATAGCGAAGGATGGACTGTTGTGACTAGTGTTGCCAACTTCCTGAATAATAAATAAGGGACACCTCATTGGCAGGGCCGGCAAATCCTTCACCCTTCCAGGTGTGGTAATTTTTTTTTTAGTGTGTGAAACGATTTTTTTTTTTTTAACTATTTGACTCGAACCTGAATTGAATTAAATGCATATATTTGAGTGAACACACGGAAAACAAATCATCTTTTTCAGTAAATTCTTAGTAAGCGACAGTAGGCTACCTCGACCAATGAGATGAGAGGGACTCCTGCTGTCAGCTCATTGGTCACAGAGCAGGAGACGGCCTGGGATAAGTTTACCGTAAATGTTCATATAAAGCGTCCTGTTGTTCATTCATTCCATTGACATTTTACACACTATTTTTGATTCTCACGGTAATGGGACGCGTACTTTAGTTTCTAAATACGGGATGTTTCTGTTTTTCACCGGACGGTTGGCAACCCTAGTTGTGACTGTTGTTATTGTTCATTTGTCACAGATTTGAAGAGTAACTACTAGTTCTGGCATGCAAAAATGAAGACTGCTAAATTGTCAAATTCATCAGTAGGTTATAAGGCAGTATTTTAATTTGCACTTTATTTATATTTTATTTAATTTGAAACTTTTATTATTTTAAATGTATTTATTACCACAGAATTTTATTTATCAGAATTTCTCATAGTTTTTTATTTTAGAGTCCATCTAAATCTAAATATTGAGCCTTGAGCCTTTATATTTGTTCTTGTAGCAGCTTGATATGTCATAATTGCCATACTGTTCAGTGTTGTTGTATGTGCAGGTTTACACACAAGATATAAATAAATGTCTTTGAGGTGGTCACAGTGTATCATATCATTTATTTCACAAGGTTTTAGCTTGTTAAACTATCACTATCTTGATTTAGTTATTGGTTACAAATGAAACCAAGACACGGATCAATTAAAAATGAAAGTGTTAATATTTGAATGGGCCCCGGACCACTTTGTACCGGGAAAATTGGGCCCCGCGGTCAAAAAGGTTAAGAACCCCTGTCTTAGATAACCCACGCAGACACAAGGAAGAACATGCAAACTCCACACAGAAAGGAAGCACTGGTCTCATGATTGAACACCACTTGGTCACAAGTTAATCAACTGTTTTGACATACAACCACAGACAGTGGCAAAAATAAATGAGTTATGCCATCAGAGATTCAATAAATAACACTGGTCACACCCACAGACTGTAGAGGTCACACTGTGTTTCCGACAGCTATTTCTCTGATAACCAAAAAGTTTTTTTTAAAAGCCTTACCAGAATACCCAATACCTCTTTTAACAACCAGAATAACAAAAAGACAACTGTACAATTAAAAATTAATAAATAAATCACAAGTTTTGATATGATTTCCTTATTCAAGCGATGAAAACATGAACATATTTAGTAGGGCTTTTACCTCATAGCAAAACTACAAAAAAACTTAAGAGATGATTTAGAAAGAAAGCAAAAAAAATACTATAGTAAGACAATTTTCTCAAAATATTAGAGTATCTTGTCTCTTTCTTCAGTTTAAGTGATCTGCCTGAGCGTCAGTGTTCCTGACAGACCAGACTCAGGGCTTCACACTCCACCAGACATAGTGTGGTATCCTACTTCCTGGTTGGATCTGCGTTGTGTTGTCCCGCTGCCTGCAGACCTTTCTGGATCTGACTGAGTAGCAGCCACCGTACCAGTTAGACAGCGGCCCGTGTCAAGACTCGGCCCCCCACCCTCCGGCTCTAGCTAGCCTCTTATTAAGCGAATTAACACCTCGTCGGAACCGAAGTGAAAGCGGAGCCTTCGAGAGCGGCTATCCGGATATCAGTGCCGTGTAGCCGGGATTGAGCTAACCGAGCCAGCGGCGGGGCGATACAGGAGCTCCCAGTTCCCTGTGTTTGAACTCCCCTAGGCTCAAAACTACAAGAGGACTTCAAGAAACTTTGCTTGACAAGGACGAGAGAGGGCGAGGTAGGTTGTCTAAACCAGTGGACGGTTGACTCTTATTTAATTTATAAGTGGTTATGAACATTTAAAGTGTTTCCAGCTGTCGGCTACAAACATCCTGCTCTGCTCCAGCTGCCTGAGTCAACTTCCTGGTCGGCTCCATGGCTTCAACACTTTACTAAAGTTAATGCATTACAGCCACTTATTGTCATAATAACTGCTGGTCATCACACTGACACATCTTTAAGAAGGGTTGCTGCAAACCAGGCTCCTTAAAACTGAGTCCTGGATACTTGTGCACAGACACAGATCAAGTTATTCTGGCTCTAAACTGAATCAACTAGAGCTGTAACAAGTAATCGATTAATAACCTGGACATAAAATGAATTAGCTGCTGTCTTGATATAATAATAAATCAATTTGAGCCATTCTAGTCTTCTCATATGTCTATATTTTCCAGTTTACTTTGTCTTTTGTGATCCCAAAGTTCATTAACCTCTGATTTTAGATATTAGACTGGAGATATCAAGACTTTTTTAGGATATAAACATAGGCTTTGGAGAATTGTACAAGTATTTTTTACAGTTTAAACTGTTAAAACAATAAAAATGGTTGTTAGTTGCTGATAAATCAAACTTAGAAGTAGTGGGAACCTATATATCTTTAATAAAACTGATATTTTACATCTGAACCCTACTTAATGCATATGTAATTCAAGATATATGAATTCACTTCAGGATATCTGTATAAAAAAATCTGAATATACAGGATTTGCCTCTAAATAGCATGAAATAAACATTAAAACCAGTCTCTACTTTAGTTTCATTGCCATTTTGAGCTCAAATTGAACCCCAGAATAGCAAAAAATCCGCTTTCACCTTATTTTTATTAAATGTTTTGTGCAATTGTATCACCTTAGAAATGAAATGATTAGAAAGAAAGGCATATAGCAAGGTAAAGACCCACATAGCACTTTTTGTGAGGTTGTTTCGAATGGGATGCCCCATGTAGCCTGAACCTATCTTAGATATTAAATAGTTAAAAGTTTAATCGACTGAATTCTTTATAGAGAAAATCATTATTAGGTTAACTGATATTACTAATATTCAGTCATAATTCAGCTAATTAAACTGATTCAGCTCATATATTTCCTTCATCTACCACTAGATCAAATCATCAGGCCGTAAAAACAGTGAATGCCAAGTTTCCATGCTGGAGGTTTGGACACAGGTTGTTGGTTTAACTCCCCGGTGGTCTGGTTACACAGTACACTCTTCTACCTGTTTAGAAGTTTCACTCTCATTTTAAACTATCTGGTAGGCCTCCAAACCATGTCAGTCATGTTTTCCCCTCGGCGCTCAAGTGACACAGTCATTTCTTGAATATCCTGTAGAAGAGGATTACACGAACTGACGAGTTCAGCTTTGAACCCACAACCCTTTGCTTTCCGAGTTATCAGATGAGATAAGCGCTATGGTGAGACCACAGCATTTTCCTAACCGTTTATCTCAACAGGAGGTCAGATCCGATCTGTCCAGCGCTCATGCAGCATGCCATCCGTTGCCGCCATCGCTCACTCACTTCTCAAATGGGTTCTAGCAGCAGGGTATTGAACATACCCATAAATCATTGATTGAACGTGCTGCATGCATTTAGACTGAGCTCACGGCTGTAATCTTACAACGCTGCGAAGCTAGAAACTCTTCACCGTGATCGCTTTTTCATTTGGTCGACTCGGTTAGAGAAGGCGTTCTGTGTCTCTAGTACAATCAAGTCAGATAGTGGGTTTCATTGTAGAAAAAAGGGAAAAAAAAGACAGCCATTCACTGAGAAAAATCGAAAGAGTCGCTCTAAAAAGAAGCCATTGACTTAATGAAGTGTGGTGCAGCAGTTAGTTTCACTCCAGGCCTTTCTTGTCTTTTTTATTGTCTGGGGTTTTTATCTGCATTTATCAGTAAACGCTGGTTTCAGGGCTGTTGTTGCTAATGGAGTGAACAGTTTAGATTCACAATACCAGTATTTTACCAAGCAATCCCCCCCCTCCACCTCCACCCTCATCCTCTCCAAAACTAGTTTGACTTGAACTCCCACCTGATGACTCAGTTATGTACTGGTAGACAGTCATGTGGGTAAAGTCGGTACCCTCCTTCACTCGTCATACAAACTGCAGAGTAAGGCTGCACAGCAAACACAACCTCTGTCTGTGCAAATAACCATCCCAACAGCCTTTAGTGAGAAACATTTAAAGTGGAAAATAATAATGTGATCACAATTAAAAGTACAGCAGTCCAGGGGAGAAATATATCAAACAGGAAACAAATATGTGATATAAAACATCAAAAACTACATGAAAACATATGGAAAATGTTATGTTTTATATTCATGTGTCTTTTTCTACATGAAAAAAATAGATTAAGATCCACTCTAAGCATTTAATTATTTACATGTCATTTATCCCACAGTTGGATAAATTAAGGATCGTCTTATTTTGTCTTATTTATGCATAAGCATCATTTTAATGTACTATTGTGACTAATGGAGGAGGAGCTAATTTGAAAGTCCGTATTTATTTATTTGTAGGCACCTTTAATTGGTCTTAAAATCACCTTTTCTTGCATACATCAAACACTAATATAAAAAAAATAACAGAAATATATAAGAATATATGTAAACAGAAGTACAAATGGGGACATAAAGAGCACCTGAACACTGTACGGACGAGAGAAAAAGACAAATCCTGCAGTAATCCCTGATGTCCAGTGAAGGTGGACTCAGCCGATCTCCAACATGGCCTCCCACTGCTCCCAACTCCCGCTGTGTTGATGATGACAAGAAAAAGGCCAAGAAGCTGCGCGGCAGGGTTCACGTTCACACTGTACTTTAATTCATTTTTTATAAGGGCTATAACGGCTTATGTCTCCCAGTTGTGTTAACATTTCTTTGATTTCTTTCATAGTCAGAGATTCGGAGTTCCCAGTGAATGCAGCATACTTAGCACGCTGGCTGGGTGTGTAGTCTGATGCATCCGATGACATAAGTTTACGGCGCCGATTAGTTTTATAACGTCGCATGGCCAAGCCCTAATTAATACAGACATACAGTAAAGTAAAAGTCAGATCCGGCTGCCGCTCAGACGAGCCCTCATGACTGTGTTTTAGGTTTCAGTCAAGAGAAGGGTGCCCAGGTCTAGCCATCCTCCAGGAATGAGCTGATTTTATTCCAGTCTGTTTTATCTGCACATAATACTCAGACCCCTTTTTTTTGGGGGGGTTTCTGACATTTTGGCCCCTTTGAAGTCACATCATCATTTTATCTACACACACTCAGATCTGCTCGATTGCTTATTCATGAGCCTCGTCTCCAGACAGAGGTGGAAACGCTCAATCCCAGTGCAGTTCGGGACAATTGTGTGGGCTGCTTTGTTGAATTTTGTTTCACCTTTTTGAAGCTACATAGTGAATTAATGTCTCTTCTTCTCTTTGCTGCGAGAGGAATCTGGATGGGTTGTTTGGTCTTATGGGATCCAACCAGTCAGTGTTCGTTCCTCCTCCAGTTAATGCTTCCTCCTGAGTATTCATCCGAACCTTATTTGCTGATTCATTGTGTCTTATTAGCTTCTGTCTTTCTTTATATTCCTTGAGGATCATGTAGTTACTTCTGATGGTGTGTTTACACCTACTCTTAATTGTTGTGGGACTGCACTCTGTCAAAGCAGACAGAGACGAAATAAATCAGTCAATCAAGAAATTTTTGAGGATTCTTTCACTATTTTCACATTTTATGGACTTGACAACGAATGGGGGAAGTGAGCCGCAAGGTGAAAATAACTGACACATGCTTCAGATCCTTCGCCTAATTCTCTAATTCCTTTCCCTCTTTCATTTCCTTCCCATCTCTCTGCCCCCCGCCACTGTCTCCATCTGCCCCTCGTCTCCCCTCGCAGTATGCGGTTGGAGCCACGGCCGCTGTAGGATGAAGAGCCCGGCGAACCGCACCAGGGACATCGAGCGGCAAGCTGGCTACCTGAGGCCCGAGCACTGCGCCCCTCCTCCGCCCCGCACCGGCTCCGACACCATGTGGTTCATCCGCGACAGCTGCGGCATCGTGTGCGGCATCATCACCTGGTTCCTGGTCTTCTACGCCGAGTTCGTGGTGGTGTTTGTCATGCTGCTGCCCGCCAGGAACGTGTTCTACAGCCTCTTCAACGGCGTGATCTTCAACGGCCTTGCCTTCCTCGCCCTCGCCTCTCACGCCAAGGCGATGTGCACAGACCCGGTCAGTCAGACTTTATAGTAATGGTGCATAGGCTGTGACACATCTTTGCACAAACTGTTTGTTGCACAGATTTCTGAGAACTTATTTGTGTTCCTGTAGGTATTCTCTTGTATGGTCTCATTACTTTTGACTTAAATGCATTTCTTTGACGAGTGTAGTTCCAGACCATTGCATGAAGTTCTTATAAGCTACAACACATTGTTAAAAATTAAAACAATGACCCATTAAGCTTAATTTACACTTCTGCATCAAATCAACGCCGTAGCCTCCTGTGCACTTCCCCCTGGAGACGAACTACATGTTGAGACAGCGCCGACGGTAACGGCTGCTTCTTGGTCCTAAAAGCATTTTCTTGTTCACGCTCCAAGCGGCAGGACAAACACAGAAAAACCTCCACTGCACCGTCGACTCATCCTTTCTCTTTTTGCAGCAGTTTCAGTAAAAAGTAACTGTTGTTCAGCATTTATCAGCTCCAACTCCAACATTAGACGCCCAGTTTCAGTCCCCATTTTCTCAAAATAAGAAGTAAACCCAACAAAGAATTCACACCTCCACCGTCTGCCATTTTTAATTAGGGACCGATGGTAACTCACCAGTATAATTAGTTAAAGAAACATTGTTTTTGAACCTCCCTGGCTCAGAACCTGTCAACACAAAGATAAAAAACGAAGTGGACTCCGGTGACACATAAATGACACTGATTAATACAGACAAAGCATAAAGGGAGGAGCTGGGGCGGAGCTGCCTTGTACACTGGCTAAATAAACTTTAATCAGGTGCCTGGAATGAGATTTGCTGATGGATGCTTCATCTTAGCTGTCAGCTGATGTGTGTTGGTTTACAGATTAATTATCAACTGATGTACCCGGGCTTGTGAGCTGAGCTTGACTCAGTCGCCTACTAATAACACTATGCTCCACACTAAACATAGCCCTGCTTAGAATCGATGCACACGTGTAAACAAAGCTTTAGATTCACCTTGGAGATGACCAGACCACTAGGAGTTAACATTAATATACAATTTGGTAATATTGTCAGTCATAGTACTTCAGAAACATTTAGCTTGTAAAGCTTGGTGTAAGTAGAGTGGTTTTTACATGAATGTGTTGGTGCGTTTGATTGCAATGAAGTAATTAGTTTAAAGGGGAACTACTGTTTTTTTTACAACCTGGACCTTTTTTCTGCCATAAAATACGATCGTTTACTCACCCATAAAACTTTTGTGTAATTTGCAGTCGTTCGGGAGATATTTAGATCAGCGTATATCCATATAGTGGGAGTGACTGGGGCACCGAAACGCAGCGTCAAAATAACACATTATCTCCTGCGAAACCCGTTCATTTCACCAATATTTTGTTATCGTACGCTAGTGCTATTCCCTGTTGAGTCCGGAGTTAGCTGTTATCATCATCTGGGGTCTGTAGGTCAATCTACAGACATGATGTCTTCTGACCTGGATGATTTCATCTCTGAGAGCCGCACGCACCCGCGACGGTCGGCTTGTTTACCTGTAATTTGCTACTGCTGGCTTTTTGCAACATGGCTGGTGCCGCTCAGAGATGACATAATGCAGGTCAGAAGAGGTAACTCCGGGTAACTCCGGACTCAATGGGGAATAGCACTAGCGTATCATAACAAAATATTGCTGAAATTAACGAATTTCGCGGCAGATAATGCGTTATTTAGAGACTGCGTTTCGGTGCCCCAGTCACTCCCACTATATGGATATACGCAGATCTAATTATCTCCTGAACAAGTGTAAATTACCCAAAAGTTATATTGGTGAGTAAACGATCGCATTTTATGCTAGAAATAAGGTCCATGTTGTAAAAAAAACAGTAGTTCCCCTTTAATACTTTCAGTAATTGGCTTAGTTGTCTCACACTCCATTGAAATACTGTGGGACATTAAGCAAAATCCATTGGAGCCATTCCAGTATCATACATTTTTGATGGCAGCACATTAATCCTGACTCTGTTATTAGTTTAGTTTAGGTTTTATTATGCTTTTTTTTGTCTGATCAAGCCCAATGATGCATTGCAGCAAGGTATTTTTGTTTATAACGTCTCCCACAGCCAAATGAATGAAAAAGAAAACAGTGTAAAGCATCTGCAGTGACAGAAGGTGCAGCTTAATTCCTCATCAGCTTTTTTCTTCTTTTTTTTCCCCTATCTCTCCCAGGGAGCCGTGCCGAAAGGGAACGCAACCAAAGAATTCATCGAGAGTCTGCAGCTCAAACCGGGACAGGTGGTGTACAAATGTCCCAAGTGCTGCAGCATCAAGCCCGACAGAGCTCACCACTGCAGGTACAGCACTCTGTGAAAGTGCATAATGTAGGAAAGTGAGAGTGCAGACTCCACACATTTTAATACGCTGCAGTCTGCTCCTTACAGAGGAGAGTCCTGAAGCGACTCTCCCGCTGGGAACTCCTGTGTTTGTTCTTGCACCGGCTCTCCTGCCTCCCCTGGTGTGTGTTTTTTGTGCTTTTTTTAAAAACAGCATTTCCCTGCAGACTCTGCAGCTTGATAATAAGGAGTTCCCTCTGTGGCTGCTCGGTGGTTTCACTGGGATCTCCAGACGTGAAAAGTGCAAAAACACACCAGAGTAATTGAATTGTCAAGCAAGTGACTCACTTTGTCTCACAGGCACCGATGGGTGTCAGCTCGAATGAAACAGATGATTTATTTTTTTTTCTTTTTGCTGAATATCATGACTCATTCAGATAATACAACGCAGTGACACGGCTATCTCCAGTGACTCGTAAGATCAATGTTTTACAAACAGAGTGGCTGCTTTTTTCTTTTTTCAAAATAGATTTCCCTCAGAAGAAAAGCACAGGGGTGGATTGTGACTCCATGCTTTGTCATTTGATAAATTACGAGGTGTCTGTCAGATAAATAACTTCCACCTGCCGCTGCTATGACTGAGAGCAGTCTTTCACATCTGTCAGAGCTCAATGAATCATGCTGCTAGGAGCTGGTGTGCATCATTTTACCACTGTGTGTTGCGATTTACTCTGGCAGTGGTTGAATATACAATATACGCTCTGTTATATTGGTGTGCATTGCTTAGCTGCCTTTACACTTTTCCTGTAATCTTCATTATGTGTCTGTTTCCTCACAGTGTCTGCAAACGCTGCATCAAAAAGATGGACCACCACTGTCCCTGGGTGAACAACTGTGTCGGAGAGAACAACCAGAAGTACTTTGTGCTCTTCACAGTGAGTCCACCTTAAAAAGATCACAGTGAGACCATCTGTCAGTCTCATGATCATATCTACACTTGGCTCTTAACTTCAATATATAATAAGGGCTGCAATGAGGCGTCAACACATGTGGGTGCTGATTACATACTCCACAAGAAGCGAGAAGTTTGTTCTCAGCCTTCGTTTTGGGAGTTCTCGCAGCTTGTTCTTGACACATCGACCAGGCAGAACTTTTTTCTCGTGTGGTATCCGGCAACTTGAAGTGGGCGTGGTTAATGTGGAAAAGCGGAAATGCTAGCAGCCAATTCTGTGAGCTCCCAGATGTTAATATTCGCTGTGTGACCGCTAATCTCTCCTGGGTAGAGATGGGCATACTGTGTGTGGGTGCATGTTGAATAAAACGGCGTGATCCGACGGACAAGGGCCGAAATCCGAAAATAATAAGATAAGTGCCTCTAGTCGTCCATCTCCCGCATCTCCCACAATGCTTAGCACGTGTGAGGTATACCGGAGTGGGCGGGCCCTATGAGGACTTCCCCAGAGTTTGGCACTTGAGTATCTCATGAAGTATAAATGACCTGGCCAGAGCTAACTTTTTTCTTGCTTCTCACTGAGTAGGTAACAAGTTTAAGGGTGTGGGAATTCTTTAAATATAGACCCACTGAGTTGAACACTCAAGCAACCCACCACAGCAGCACACACAATGCATGAGGCGGCTGTGGCTCAGAAGGTAGAGCGGGTAGAGAGGGTTAGCGGTTCGATCCCCGGAATGTGCCACATGCCGAAGTGTCCTTGAGCAAGACACTGAACCCCCAGTTGCTCCCAGTGCGTGGCACTGGTGTGTGAATCTGTGAGTGCTTGTGTGAGCGAATGGGTAGATGTGTCTCTGACTGTAAAGCACTTTGAGGACCAATAGGTCCATTTACTATGAGCATCTCAACAGAAAAGATCGGCGAGAGAGCAGCGTCAGTATTTTGCTCTATTACACAAAGTTTTGTCTGATTCTTTGGTTGGTGTTCAGTTCCTCTGGGTCATCGTTGTTGTCCTCATCTGAGTCAAGAACTCAACAAAGACTCTTTAGAGCGGTGGCTAATGGCTAGTTTGGCAACACTGCTTTCCAGTGCATTTACGAGCTGTAAGCAGTTTTTTTTTTTTTTTTTGCGCCTATTGATTTACAAAATGAAAAAAATCATTTATTTTACATGTTTAAGTGGATGTAAGAAACGTTTGCAGATCAATAATACAGCTGCACAAGCCATTTAAGTTAAATCACACTCAAGACTGTCTTTTCTAATTAATGATTTTGTTGTTTGTTTGTTTCCAGATGTATATTGCACTAATATCCTTCCACGCGTTAATCTTGGTGGCCTTCCATTTTGTTTTCTGCCTTGAAGAAGACTGGACAAGTGAGTATTATCCTGTATTACAGTAGTTTAGTGTAGAGACCAGAGGTTGCTTTATTCCCTGTGGACTGGGAACCAGTAGTAGTGGTTTAGTTTGTGACTGTTTACTAGTGGACAATTGTGAGAATGGTTTTGAAGTTTTGAAGCTTCTTTTAAACATAAAATCTCCTCCTCCTCCTCCTCCTCCTCCTCCTCCTCCTCCAGAGTGCAGTAACTTCTCTCCACCATCAACTGTCATCCTCCTCATCCTCCTCTGCTTTGAGGGTCTCCTCTTCCTCATCTTCACTGCAGTCATGTTTGGGACTCAGGTCCACTCCATCTGTACCGATGAAACGGTGAGTACAAACAGCCAGCAGCCATCTCACACAGACCTCAACCTCAGAGCCAGATGTTCCACCCTCAACGATTTAAGTTATACATGTACTTGACTGCGTTTCTTTGCTTAACGTGTATACGTCACTATTTTATACAGCACCCCCTTTGGTGGCGTCTCTTATAAAAGCACCAGTCACATATCAAATGGTGGAAATACTGATGGATCTCTAACTATTTCATGATATAACAAGGCTAATAGTTGCATCCAGATGTTTTTATACAGGTGAAGATAAACAATTGTAAAGATTATAGAAAATTAGTCCAGCTCGGACTTTTCCTCCAGCCTCACTAAATCGGCAGGGAAGCGTTTATAGTTGGGTTCAGCATCACATGACCAATAACATTTATGTAGTTTCAAAATATATTATGTTTTCTTGTAGTTTCTACATTTTTCAACACAAAGTGGCATGGAGAGTTCTTGCAAAGTTTCAAATACTCCGACTAACATGTTAATACGTTTGAAGAAAACTATTACACCTTCTTTCTGGAGATCTAATAACTGCAGCTCCTAAAGTGAGTCAATCCATGTAGACATCAATGTAAAAATGTCCAAATGTACAGCAGATATACGCTCTCACAGGATAACAGCTGTCTGCTTTGGCATCACCCACCCATCCACCTACCTACCTCTGCTCCTTTGCTCGTTTTTGAATTTTATTTATTTATCCTTTATTTAACCATGTTTATCCCATTGAGAACAAAGATCTATCTATCTATCTATCTATCTATCTATCTATCTATCTATCTATCCGTCCATCTATCCATCTATCTAGCTATCTATCTATCTATCTTTGGCAAACATGACTCAGCTGATTTCGCCAGCTTTGTGAACTCGTTCAGGGATGCTACATTTTGAAGTTTGAGATCGGACCTGTAGGTTGCTGTCCATGCAGCGGGAGCAGAAAACCAAAAAGCTGTGTCTCCCAATTCAGATCATAGCTTAGGGACCACAAATTGCAGTATGTCCTCAGAACGGAGACTGTAGGAGTCATGCCAAGAAAGGATTTGTAAATAAAAACGTACCAGTGACTGAGGCAGCGTGTACGTAAAGCAGGCCAGTTAACTTTTGAATTAGAGACTAACCACAATCAGGAATCCTATGGTTGACATAAATAAGGGTCGAACTTTATATACAATCAATAATTTTAAATGAAAGTTTGCATTTGAAGTCCCCTTTTTTCTTTATATACTAAAGGATTTCTCAAAATAAAACTGTAATGATGGAGGATGACGGCTCTAAGATGGCACTCTCTGTTGTTCACCTAATCAGAGCACAGATGTAAGTAGGAGCAGGTAATTCACTTACAGCCCCCCAGGTGGGCTGAGATTAGTGCATTTTCTGCTCAAACCACCCACGACGATGACTCACCGTGTTATAATGTTCACTACAAAGATCATCTATTTCAGTCAGTTTCAGTCTAATGGGCCCTGCAGCTATCGACCCTGTTAGTTTATACTGCGTGTGTTGAGGTCTCACTAAAGGAAATGAGTCACCGATTAAGACCCATGAGAGGAAAACTAAAGAATTCAAAGCATGATTCATTTTTAATCCTGTTTTTTTGTTGGTTGTTGTTGTTGGCACGTTAATATTTAAAGGCAGCTGTGTGCTCCCAAGCCGATACGGCCCATGCTCTGCGTCGCCTCACGTACGCTTGTCCTCCGCAGGGTATCGAGCAGCTGAAGAAGGAGGAGAGACGATGGGCCAAGAAGTCTAAGTGGATGAACTTGAAGGTGGTGTTCGGCCACCCGTTCTCTATAGCCTGGCTGAGCCCGTTTGCGACGCCCGAGCACGGCAAGGCCGACAAGTACCAGTACATCGTGTGAATGCTGGAAACCGAGCTGAACTGCCGCAAACACAGACTGATCGATCCCACCGTGGATCACAAACTCCTCTTTACCACTCCTACTATTTCCTTTCTGAGTTCTTGATATTTCAGGGTGTTCTCTTGTAAAGTTGTTTCTCTTCTTCTTCTTCTTTTTTTTTTTTTTTTTAAAAAAAAAACAACAAAAAAAACATGTTGTAAACTTCTGGTGCTGAGTGAGATTAACCGAGGTGTAGCTGCACAACAATCTCTACGGGAATCAAAAAACAAAAACAGCTAAGCAGCGACAACTCAACAAGAAGCACTTAACAAGAGTTGACAAAAAAAAAAAACACACACAGAGACTGAGCTCAGCCCTCGCTGGAGTGAAGATTCCTGCAGTACGTCTGATCATTTCCGTACTTCCAAGACTTAACGACGCTCAAAAGCGCCGCCACTTTCAGGTGCCAACACGGACGCCTGCTGTTGTCTTCCTCTGAACCCCGTCATGAGCTACACTTCATTTTTGCTGTATCGCTGTCGTTGCAGTAGTCTTTTGCAGATTTGCCTTAGAACAGTGCATTAGTGAACAGTGAACATTATTATTTTTTTTTAAAAGACGTTTCTATTTATTTGCCTTAAAGTGTCAGCACAGGTTCACGCTTGGTTAATACATTTTAAAGTGAGTTTGTCCTTTTTTTGATGCCAGATAGCTGGATTTGTTCAGGTCTCGGTTTGGAATATGTTTTGTTTTCTTATCTGGCAACACAAAGGACATGAGAATAAATCAGAACAGCTTGAGTTTGAGAGACGGAGAGCAGCAATAAAACAGTTTAAGCTATAATCCTGAAGATTTAACTAATGATCTATTGGCTACATTGAGCAGTCAATTAAAAAGTGCAGGTCGTCCTCAAAATATGAAGCAGCAATCAGATTTTTCCCCCACACTTTCATAGCCAACTACACTTTGAGGACTTTTCTCCTGCTCCTCTTAATCACGTAGTTTTTTTTAAATATTTAAAACAGTTTCAGTGTCAAGAAATCGCTTGATTATTATTCATCCAGGCCATAAAAACTCAAAGCCAAAGGCAGCTCTGCAACTGTTTCACAATAAAACACGCCTACGTGTTTTTTCCCGTCAAGGAAATGTTGCATTAGGAGAAACTTAACACGCCTCTGATCGTCATTAGAGGAGTAAACAGTGAGGCTGATATCAGCGAGATAAACATCTATTACTGTACATTACGTAAATGCATCGTTTCCTGTGAATCCCTCATGCATAGATTGATCTAAACCTCCACCACCAGTCTTCTCTGCTATTACCTTAAATGGGTTTATAGTGAATTTGGTGGAAAACTGAGTAATGCAGACGTCTGAAGCTGAAAGGTGTTTCTAATATGTTCCTGTTAAAATGATTGAGGGCAGAATATTCGCAACAAATTTAACTTCTATTGCTTCAGTTTTAAGAGCAATAGTTGCTTTGGTGTACGTGAACCACATAATGGCTAACACCGAGAACATCTGGACCATAAAAAATGTAAGAGATCATAGAAATCTTAAGGATTATTACTTCAAATCTCCAATCTTACACTTGTCTGGTAAACAAGACTGTTTGTCTGTCAGAGTTAAAACCAGCCTCGTTTAGATCCTGTTTGCTTGACGACCGTCACCAGCTTGAACGATTGAACGTCAGGGAATAAAGCAATACAGCACTGCTCTCTGAATGCACTGACCCCAAGTGGAATTCACTTGCTCTCAATCGATGGAATCAGCTTGTGTGTGATCCTGGTTTGTCACAGATGGCAGTTTAGAGCAGGGTAAAAAATGTTAAATGTTTCATGTTCAAGAGACCTGAAAGACTAGAAATGCACGTTTGGACAATAAGAGGCTTATGCCTGTTGAAACTGCGCCTCTTCTAAGCATTTAACACTAAAAAATGCCTTTGTCTTAATGTGTTCATAAGCCTTACTGTAGTTAATAATGTGTTTATTTAGACGGTGAAAGGCCTCATTGCCAAATTTAAAGCTTAGCGAAGTGAAGGAACCGTTTCAAGAGGGAAACGCTGTAAAGACTGATGTTTTCTGAGGCTTTTATATGTTTTTAAATCATGACCAGTCATGTGTGGATGCTGCAGGTTTACACGTACAGCGCACCAGCTTTCTTCTTCTTCTTCTTCTTTGATTGTTTAATGTGTTCTGCTTGGTCAGGTATGAAAACTACGTGTTACTGTGGCCACATGACTTCTTTTTTGTTTTCTGACTGTGGTATTTCTTGAAAGGGGAATGAAATAAATTTATGAATATGACACAGTGTTTGGTTAAGATTTTATCAAGGTGTTTTATTTCTATGAAGGAAATTAAAATTTATCAAAAATGGGAATGATGCATTTTTGATTTGTCAGATTTAAAGAATAATGAATATTCCTCATTGCAGAAGCATACCCTTATTATTGGAAAAAAGGAAAGAACAAACACAAAATGTATAATAAAATCTCAGGAAGATTAAACCATATATTGTATATGACAAGATAGAACTTAAAATAGAACCTAGAACCTACTTTTGCTGTTGCTTTTGTAGAATTACCATGTTTGTCAGTATTTGTTCTGTGCATGCCCTCTAAAATTTTAGGAGAAATAAAAATTTTCATCATTAAATCTTTTATAATGAAGAAAATATGTATAACAAGTAAAGTCTGAGTCAAAAAAATAAAGTTTAGACTCATTTTGCCCTCTATTTTTTTAAGAAAAATAAGTTTAGACATGTTTTAAATCCTGGAGTTGACTTAGAGAGTGAAAATAAAATTGGTGGATATCATTATAATTACAGCTTGTTTTTGATAATTAAATCACACGTTTTCTGGAGTTTGACCAAGATGATAGAAAGTTGGAACATCCTCATCTAAATGTACTGATTTAACTCAACAGTATAGAATAAAAAGCCTATAATGAACATGATCTCCATTATTATCCTCCGTGTGATGTTTTAGCCTGACTAATTGTGTTTTTCATTTTAAAGGGTGAGGCTCACTGTAGATGGAGACGAGCTTGAGGCTAACTCCACTCTCGCCCCATTAACTACAGTAAGAACCCTCTTCATTAGACATTACTGTGTTTGAATGCAAAGAGTGGACACTGAGCTAAAAGAGCACAACATCTCTGCTTGTGGGAAAACACAGACCTTCTCATCTACTCTAATTCAAAACAGATTAGCTTCAGATCTTCTCTGAACATCTTCCCACAACATCACAACAACAACATGAGCGATGGAGACGTTGTTTGTCACATGAGCTTTTTATTTAATAATTTAACAGTGTTTCCTCTCTCACTGGAGATGGCAATTTACACATCCCCTTTTTAAGTGTTTTCTATTAACAGAGTATATTACACGTTTACACATGAGACATTTTAGGAATAATTTATAAATTTATATCACAGCAAACAAAGTCTCACCATCTAATCAAACCGCCTCGATTCGCGTTAAAAAGAGTCGAACGTTAAAAGTGAAAAGCGTGATTTCCGTTGTTTGTGAGCTCTTCTGATTTAATTTTCAAACTCTTAACACTGAACAAAGATTGTTCTCTTCTACCAATCCAAATGGTATTGATTTAAAACATGTCCTGATACATTTACAGATGTTTTTATCTTGTAAATGTGACACACACCTCATCAGGTCAAGATCTACGTAATATTTCAGGGGTTTTTTAATGTCTCCCTGTACACCCACGTCTACAGTTTATGTGCACACATACATAAAACACATCGCACTCGGTGCCATGCTGCTGTCTCAGAGCTGTATTCGTGGCTATTGCAGAAGCTCTGACGGGTTATGTTACAGTGAGAGTGGGTTCACAGGTAGATGGTTTACTCTCGTTATCATGCCGTCAGCCGGAGAAAAGCCAGACGCCGAAAAGTTTTCAGAATCAAAAGCGAAAAGAGTGCAGATATTAAGTTTTTAGATATTAAAACGTCAACGTTCACTTTCTTGTTCAGAGTTAAATGAGAAGATCAATACCACTCATGTCTCTAAGCCTGGTAAATATGAACTCTAGCCAACAAACAGTTAGCTTAGCATAAAGACTGAGCCATCTCTAATTCTCACTAATTGAACTATTAACCAAAAATATGTCAACCTGTAGGGGACAGTGTGCCCTACTAAGTATTGGCTAGTCTCTATTGGTTGCCTGGCAACTGCTTTAACTAAGAAATAATCCGACATGTTTGTGGCATGTTTTCCTGTTAGCTTAGCTTAGCAAAAAAGACTGCAAACAGTTGGAAACAGCTAAGTGTGGCTCTGTCTAAAGAACCACCTCTAAAGCTCACTGTAATTTACCAAAAATCAAGCTAGCTGTCTCTAGCTGTTTCTACCAGTTTCCAGTGTTTTAACTAAGCTGACTGCTGGCTCCAGAGCTATAGCATGAGAGTGCTGGTTTCCACAAAGTGTTGGTTTTAAATAATAACACACTAGTCTGGAAGCCAGCTCATATTTTCCCAATCCATAAACTTTTTGTTGAAGGCGTTGAGTTAAATTTGTTTACAACATGATAGCTTTGATTGATTGCATGCAGATGTATTTTTTTTTCTCTATATCGGTTGATGTTGCCACAAAATTAAATCCAAATGGTCTGTTACCAGACTCCTAGTTTTACTACACCAGCTTATTTACACATATTTTACAGGGTATAAAATAATACTGCTGCTTTAAATGTGCTGGATGGAGGATTTTGTTAGCCATTTCCAGAGTTGCTAACTGCTAGCTATAGCTGAATATTAATTGAACCAGATTAAGAGTGTTGGTTAGCATACTGTTTTGTTTTAGCCTAAAGTACAATTTTAAAAAACTGCTGATGTTATAATTAGAAGTTCTAGTACGCAGATTTTGTTAGCTAACCGTTTCCGTTTTTTATGCTAAGCTAAGCTATTAGTTAGCTCCAGACAGCTACATACACACGAGTGGTATTGATTTCCTCATCTATCCCTTGACAAAAAAGCGAAGCAAACTTTCCCAAAGTATGTTGCTGTCCTTTAGAGCAATGCAACACACCCAGGGAGTCTTAAACACGGAGGCACAAATAACTGAATTCACATATGTTGCCGCATGTACAGCCCTGCCATGAAACATCACTCAGCCGGCCTTTAATATGATATATCCTTATAGTATAACCTCATTGTCACTGCAGTCACATTAATAGGGATGCATGTAAATCACATGATGCAAAACCTGCACAGCAGCAGTTGGAAAGACACCTCATATATTTGTGTGTTGCCACCATGGGATATTACAGCCAGGCTTTGTAGCTACCGTTATGCATTTATATCATGATATGTATCCATACAACAGCAGAGTGTGATCTCAAAACACTGTCCAATAAAGCAGCCTTTGATCTCATCTTAAGTCAAATCCCTGTATACTTACTTGGTTGATTTATGCTAACAGAAACATCCCTCTCGTAGCATCGATTGACATTTTTGTTGTTCAATTATTAATGCTCCCTCTCTGTTAAACACATCACAGTGTTATGAGAAAATATAACGTTATTGCAGACTGAAACCTCCAGGGGATGTTGAAGGGAATTAAGCTAGGTGTCTGCGAAGGCCGGAGAAATGGTGATGGATTATTATTCATGATGTGCAGCAGAATAATATGAGATTGGAAATGCGGGGCGCATGAACCTCGACAGGCAATCACATAGCCGTGAGATGTGTCTGACACCAGAGAGGCGAGGGGGGGGGGGGGGGCTCTTAAGTTCTAGGTTTAATGAAGCAGTTCACAGATGTCGCTCTAATGTGAACGGGCGCTCCGGGATGCTTTGGAGTGATTTAGGCTTTGGTAGCGATATAATAAACACAGCTATTGTGAAATGGAAGATCATCAGCTGCCTCTGAAATCAAAATATGCATCATGCTCATATCTTGAGGTTAAGGTTCAGGCGATCATGAAAGGCAAATATAAAAAGTAAACCCAGGCAGCGAGCACACCCTCACCAGAGATGAGCCTTTCAGCGCTACATTAGTTGGATTATTACTCGCGAAAATTCAGTCTGATTAGCTAAGCGCTTCAGTTCAAACGTCGCCTTGAGCGTGCATAAAGTGATATGTCAGTGTAGGATGTTTGCAGTGAGTGTCGTAGTAACAAAAGGGAATGTGAGCGGGGATGCATACAGAGAGCACAGGCTGTCTGGTGGTGGCGTCATGCACATGTGATGGGGGTGATGTTAGCTCACGAACAAAACTAAAAGCCCTCAGATCAGTCTAAACATATATATATATATCCATTGTAATATCAGGCTCTTCCTTAAAAGGTTGTAGTTCCATATTTAGAGAAATTTACTATAGGATAAAAAATATAAACTTCCCTTTCAAGTCTGTACAGGAAATACGAATCAGGACTCACAAGACAGTTGACTAAAATAGAGTAAACACAGAAAATGAGAGAATAGCTACCCCTGCTTTGTCCAAAGGTAACAAAAGCCACCCTGCGTTTGTATTATCTGCACAAAAAAACCAAAAACATAGAAATTGTGGTTTTATATGGGCTTATAGTTTAACACTAAGATTTAAGGAAGTCAGAATGTATAGCCAGGATGAAATCCTACACATACAGCCCCATAAAACCAGAAACATCCTTTTTACATTTCTATATCTAGACAATATAATACATAAATCAGTTAGATTTAGATGTGCGTAAAAGCTGTCTTTGTTACCCTGACAAAGAGCCAGGCTAACTATCCCCTCTGTTTCAAGTCTTTATGCTAAGCTAAGCTAATGCGTTACAGGGTGTAGCTTCATATTTACTGCACAGACATGAGGTATCACCTAGCGTCAGACAAGGAAGCAAAGAGTCGTATTTCTCCAAATATCAAACTAACCCTCACACATTTTCTCTCATCTCACGAGTTGTTGTGCTATTGTTGAAGTAACGTAAAGCTAGCGTTGTTTTTGCTTCTTTGTAAGCCTGTGGTCAGAGATGGTTTCAGAGCATCTGGGAGGCTCGACCCAGGCATCCATTAGCTCGTCTCCACGAGCCCGACTGTGGCTGTGCCGTGGTCGCACTGGCTAAAGGCCAACACCTCCTCTGATTTTTATAACAGGACTGAAAAAAGGCTGCGGCACCAGCTGAGCCTGCAGACCCGGGGGATTTTTCTGAGGAACACGATTTTAGTTCAACTGCATAATTTGTTTACGTGACTGGAAGACAATTTCTTCTTGTTCTTTAACTACGGAGCAGGAACTCATTATTAATTCAGTAACTGTTCCACGGTGAAAGAACAAAATACTTTTAACTTTTCTTTATTCTTGTAAAAATCTGAGGAGACGTCTGCCGGATAATCGCCACATACCACAGCCCAGCTAGCGGAGACGAGACATATTATTCGTCGTTCTTGCCGGCTGCGTTCTGATGTCCATCCTGCGGTGAAACCCTCTGCAGTACCAACAGACCAGAGAAGGTCAAAGAGATCCCAACCCACCACAAGGTTATCTGGGCTTCCCCGAAAATCAGCTGGCCCAGGAAAGCCTACGGGAGGAGTATTCAAGTTAAGAGAAACAAACAGTCAATAAAGAGGCCATGATGGGAAATATCAGACCTGGAGTTTAACAAGGAGGACGCATAAATCACTGTGACATGTTATTTCTGAATATAGTCCAGCCTATTCTCTAAAAATAAAGCAGCTTATGTAAGGAAGAACTGATGTAAGGTCACTCTGAAATTAATTTCACCAAACGACACTCTTGGCTCAGATGACAAGAACTAAAACTACAAAAAAAAAAAAAAAAGAGAGACAAGCGAGAAGAACCGGGCCGCTACTCACGGAAGATACGAAGTTGGAGGCAGTGGTGGTCACAGTGGTTCGGGTGGAGGACGAGGAGTACCTGAGTGCTTTGGCAAGGAAGGTCCACATCACAGCGTTGCAGGTGAAAAGCAGCCCGCCACACAGCAGCCTCAGAGGGATATGGAGCTGGAAATCAGGAGCAGAAACTCATAAAAGAACAGTCAGACAGTCATTTTCTGTAACCAGCTGTCATTGGGCGAGAGGCGGGGTACACCCTCGACAGGTCGCCCGTCTATCGCAGGGCTAACACAGAGACACAGACAACCAACAGTGGCACAGCTTATTTACATAAATCCAATCCAAGTTAGTGCTGTCTGAGTTTTCATGACATGTACCTACATTTCTGGGGAGGCGTACGCCAGGATGTAGGGTACAGAGCTACGCTTTAACTACGGCATAGAGACAATGCAGAAGAATAAATCATGCTTTACAGCTGTGGAGCCATAACTGGATTTATGTGTTTGTGGAGGTAGATATTTAAAAAAACAGCACCAGGGGTTGATTTAAAAGCCCTGCAACCATTGATAAACTGATGAAAGAAGGAAAACTAGGAGTAGCACAATTCACAGTTACAGCCTATTATTAGAAGTGTTGTTTTAACATGACAGCAGCCTTTCAATAGTGTAGTGGATCACACCTTCAGCTCTGCTTTTGACAGCTTAATCCATATATGTTGTATGATATCAGTGCCTCGGTAAGTAGGCCTACTAACTTTAGTAGAATAAAACAGGAAATACACAAGTAAGTAACACAAAATTGAACTAATTAATTGGAAAGCAATTCAATGCACCATAACTTATATCTACAGTCTCAGCATTTAACACAGTTTTTAACATTTTAAGCATCTAAAAGCAAGACATGTGATTGCACCTAAGGCTCCTGAATCACATGATACCTGTACTCAAAGGCAAAATGACAATAAAGTTGAATCTAATCTAATATAAGCCCCTCGGTGCACACTAAGAGCTTCTGCATACATTTTGCATCCACCTGCATATATTATGACGTTTCCATCGTTTAAGGCTACGAACAGCTGTCTGCAGGTGTTTGTGACATCACCACGTGACGTAATGCGGACAGCGTGAAGGTCATTCAAAGAAACCTGACCCCCCTTCAAGAAGAAGGGCTCCCTCGTCCTTCTCCGGTCAACGGGACACACGCCGAGACAAGTTTCACGCGTACTAAAATAACGCGATAGCTCACTCGTGCGAGCTGCAATGTCCTTCAGCGGCACGCGGACAAGGCACGAGAGCGGCGCAGCAGCTGCACGGGCTCCCCCCCCGTGAGACGCTGCAAATGGTGCTGATGCTGAGGGAGTCAGAGGGAAGAGAGGAGAGGAGAGGAGAGGCGGGGATAACCCCCTAACTTCCTCCGTGAGAAATCACCCCCACGCGCAGTCATGCACGTCGGCGCTGTATTATTCACGGCCAGCCTCACTGTGTTAATAATTCACTTGAACTGCGGAGATGCCTCACCCGGTCACAGGCGGTAGTTTCGTCCGCTTGTCTAAATTTCCGCTGCTCGCCCCACGTCCGGAGTCCGGTTTCACAGACTCCCTTCAGGTAGTCGGCTCCGAGGGACAGTTTGGCCGACGACGACGCCACGGCCCCGAGGAAACCCGCCAGCAGTGCATAGAAAACTCCCGGGAACATGATGAAGACGGTGACAGCCGAGGCACATTATTCTCTAATCCATCCTTTTCTTACATGTCTGCTGCTGATGCTGCTGCTGCTGCTGCTGCTGGTCCAGGTTGAGCTGTCTGCATGGTGTGTGTGTGTGTGTGTGTGTGTGTGTCACTGAGCACGTTTTCCTGCACTTTCTACAGACAGCCGTCCGGTGGCAGTCACACAACACATGGTCAAGGCCCTGTAGCATTCTGGGTATTGTAGTCCCATAAATATTATAACCTTGCATAAATGAAAAACATATATAATTACTGAAAGTAAACGACAAAATGACACAGTTTATTAATTCATTCAAATAAAATCCACAATATACATCCAAGAATATAGTGTTTTACAATATTTTGATTAAAACAGAGTGAGATTAACTTTCAAATGAAGTCCCCCCCTGTGCTATTATTAGTGGGTGGAGTAGGGGACAATCAATACTAATGTAATGTCCTTGAGTGTGGGCGGAGAGCTCCCTATGACTCCACTTGATCCAGACTACTTGAACTGCAGAGACGGACGCCGGTTTCCCCTCAGCATACTGATGAGCTGCACTGATGCTTATTACGTTAAAGCACGCTGGGCATAAGTTAAATAGACAGGAGGAGTTTGTGTGCGTTGGTCACACATGATCCTTCTGTGGTCTTTAATGAGGGACGGGTCCTGTCAGACCGGTGGAGCCAGAACAAGACTGAATTATTCTCCTAATTAGAGGCAGAAACTGCAGTCAGCGTCTTCAGCGTAGAAGTCTGTAATGAGAGTATTAATCAGAGCGTTGTAATGAAGACAAGAGACGTCCATCTCGTTATCAGACTCTGCAGCTGAATTTTGTTTGCAGATAGAGTGGACAATGAAGAGTGAATGGCGGCAGCATTGCAACTGACTTAAAAAGGTATTAAAGGGACGGGCATTAATCACTGCCACGTACCAAAGCGTTTAAAGCCCAGAATAGTCTGCGACGCACGTCCCTGTGGGCCCTTTATACTAAGACACAAGGCCCAATATGGAGAGAACAAACAAAACACAAGCAAAGATGCAATTAAATTATTTTTAAATGAAATCATTCTGCTTTGACAAATGATTGATTGCAGTAACTAAAAACAAATTTTGCACTTATTTTAAATAAGAAGGTCAAAATAGCAGGATAAATAGCCCTATCAAAGAAAAAAAAAAACGTTTGATTAAGATAGTTTATCTTAGCTTTATATAGTGTATACAATAGAAATAGAAATAATAAAGTTAACACAAACTAATTTGTTTAAACAGATATTTTAAATAGAGGGACCACACCCAGTCTCGAGAATAAGATACAGTTGATTGCCAAGAGTTGGCAGTTTCTTCCTCTGCTAATCTAGGCTAACAGAGGCCAGGCTAGCTAGACTTACAACAATAATTTCTCTAGTATTCTCGTTAGATAAAATTACTCCCTCATTTATGTTTGATAAGAAACTTTAATTGGAAGTTTTCCATTTTTTTAGGTCATTACTAAAGGGAAACCATAGATAAGGAGGGAAATGGCAGCTAACTTAGCTTTAGCAGAAGCTAGCTGTGACTTTGCCTGGCTAGCTTAAAGTTTTTTTTTATGTCTTTTAGCTGATTTTTGGCTCCTCAAACAATCCGCAAACACTATTTTTAGACAAACTAAACAAGATATTTAAACATTTTGGTGAACATGATATCAAACGGTGGCTAATTTCTGTTCCTAACCAATTTTGTTTACTTATATTTCTATAAACTTGAAGATGTGAACAACAAATAAACTATGATGTGTTATTATAGGTTAAGATAAGACAGTACTTTATCGATCTCTGGCGAGAAATTCACAAACCACCCTGTAGTATACACAGTAACTGGATAGCCTATGTTTTGTAAAATTATCCAGTAAGTTCAGTGATTTTGTTATTTAATGGGATATTCCACATGTTTCTATGATACAGCTCATGGCCTGCTACATGAAGCATAGACAGTTCACCTGAGCTTACAAAAATAAGGGTTTACTTAATACATAAAAAAGGCATAAAATAGGCAGCTTAATAAACAGAATGAGCTTGAGCTTTGTCCTGATAAAGATGGTCATGTACATGCACCTCCCAAGACATTTGCTCTGCTCCTACAAAGCCAGTGGGGGTGCAGAAGGGCATAATAATTTCAAAGAAGCTAGTTTAACACCCCCCACACTGCACTTTTAATGTTGAGGCAGCATATCACACAAAAATGAGGGTTATCTTATTCTAGGTCCAATGAGGAGACTGCTGGCCTATAGCAGGCTGATTGCTGGATTCAGGCCTGTAACACCTACCCCAAGAACTACACAGAAACACAGACTGAAGGTTTAAAGGAGTTATATTGAACTCACTGAATATCTTCTGCAGCACCGGATCTCAACAGGTAAGTGACACAAAATGAGTATTACACAGAATCAATAGTGTAACCAATACAATCAATGTTCACAGTTACTCAAATGTCTGTTTGACTTAAACCAAAAAAAAAAAATGATAAAGAAAAAAACCCTCTGAGATCTCAGGTAATGAAAGTAAATTGTCCCAAAAGTTCAAATGAATAAAAAATAAATAAATAAATAAAATGAGTGCACTCAGTCCTACCGCCCTCTTATTAACGAATGTCCAGTGGGGAGTATTGCAGGGGTGGGGGGTGAAGATGTGGATGAAGGTATGAATCGGGGGGACAACCAGGACGGAGATGGAGGTGAAGATGGATGCAGCAGGTGAACCCAGGACCCAGAAGAAGGACTCTACAAAAAAACCAGTCGGGATTCCTATTGTTTACGTTCGTTCAACTCGAACTCACGGTACACCGATGGTCTCTTCTGTCTCTCGGTCTTCAGTTTTCTGACTTCTGTTAGTTTATTATCAGTTAAACTCTAAGTTCGTTTTTTCTACTTCTTTTCTTCTCTTCCAGCTACTCACACAGCACACCAGACATCGTCGAGAGGGGCTCGCAAAGGTCAGTGCAGAGGTGAGATGCTCACTAGCGTCAGGTTTTCGCGCACCGAAACTCACCTGATTTAAAGAGACAGTAACACAACCGGCTTTGTTCATAGGAGAAGCTATTTTCACTTGTCCTCTCTCATGAAAAAATATTAAAGAACTGAAATTTTATAGAATACTTTGAACATTAACACATATACCTATAATTAACTATAAACAACCTGGGGTTTATTAACCCTGGTTACACCCTCCCCCTCTTACTGCATGAGTCCCTGCATGCACATTAAACCCTACAAGGGACTTGATAGGGACTACTAGACACTGGGGTAACAATAATGTCCCGCAGGCTTTCAAAAAATGAGGTCATGGCAAGGATCAAAGGTTTCCCCAGCTCATCGTAGGTGAACTTATGTGGAACTCGTCTCTCTCGGTGAGAACGTCTGGGTTCTGATGAGTGGTACTCTTGGACAACATTTATATCCTCTTCAGGCCCTTGAGGGGCAGGTTCATGCTGCTGTCCAGAAGGGACCATCTCACTTTCCTCGTGAACTAGGGAGTTGTTTCCACTCCCTTCCTCTTCAAGTGCATCACACTCTGGAATGTCCACAACGACATGATCCGTAGATTGAGCAAAAGGTGGACCTACGGGTCTGCTTGACTGGTCAGGACTTGACTGTTTGGATGTGAGATGGTGCTGTGAGTGAAAGTCAGGAGCGTTTGGATTGAGTGAGGTCAGGGGTTGTCTTGTGGGTACACACTCCATTTCCTGAACGAAAGGTCCCCATGAAGTGATTTGTGGTGATCCCTCAAAAGCATCATCAATCTCCTCTTCATCTGTCAAATCTCCCTCCACATCACATTCCGCCTGCTGATTCCTCACTTTACAGCTCCTCAAGGTCATTTTCCTTCCTTTGTCTAGCTGTGGTCCCTGCTCTGGAGGTTCCTCAACAGGCAGAAACCCACAGGGCAAAAGCAGGTCTCTATGAAGGGTACGGTGCGACCCACTGCCCTTCTCAGGTTTGACGACATACACAGGTCCACCATCAACTTGTTTCACAACAACGTGAACAGGACGTTCCCACCTGTCAGCCAACTTATGTTTCCCGCGCACGCTGACATTCTTCACCAGGACACGGTCACCTTCAACCAATTCAGCAGCTCTGACTTTGGCATCAAACCGCACCTTGTTTCTCTCTCCTGCTTTCCTGGAACTTTCAGCTGCCAGGGCGTAGCTTTCATGGAGGCGTTGACGCAGGTTCTGCACATATTCCGAATGTGTCTTACGAGTCTCAGTATGAGGTTTGGTGCCCAGGATGAGATCAACTGGGAGGGTCGGCTGCCGGCCAAACATCAACTCATATGGCGAATACCCCGTTGTGTCATTCCGCGTACAATTGTACGCATGTACAAGGGGTTTAACGAAATCTCTCCAGCGTTGTTTGTCCTTCTCCTCCAATGTTCCAAGCATGCTTAGCAGGGTCCTATTAAAGCGCTCAACAGGATTCCCTTGGGGATGATAGGGTGTTGTACGCACCTTATCCGCTCCAATCAACGAACACAACTCTTTGATCGTGTGGGATTCAAAGTCCCTTCCCTGATCACTGTGAAGGCGGCTAGGGAATCCGTAATGGACAAGGAAGTTCTCCCAGAGGGCCCTAGCGACCGTCCTGGCCTTCTGATCCTTCGTTGGCACTGCCACCGCGAACTTCGTGAAATGGTCAGTGATGACCAAGATGTTCCGGGTGTCATGGCTATCAGGTTCGAGGGACAGATAGTCCATGCAGACCAACTGTAATGGGTAAGTTGTTTTGATGTTTACCATAGGTGCCGCTCTCTGCGGTTGAGCTTTCCTCCTGGTACATCTTCCACAGGTTTGACATTTCCTATCGATGGATTCTTTCATCCTTGGCCAATAAAATCTGGCTCTAGCCAGGCTTAGCACACGCTCCGGTCCCAGGTGACCGACTTCATCATGTAACCCATGAAGAGCTCTGTCTCTATACTGTGCAGGCAGCACAAGCTGATAGATGATGTCTCCTCGATCATAGCACCTTCTGTGGAGGATGCCATCTCTGAGTTCAAGCCTGTTCCACTCTCTGAGGAGCAATTTGACCTCAGGCTCCTCAGTGCTTACAGTTTTGAAACTGGGCTTCCGTGCACCATCCAAAAAGGCGATGATTTTCCTTATTGAAGGATCCTCCCTTTGCGCCTTATGCCAACATTCCTTTGTCATGCCAGGCAGAGTAGTTTGGCCTTGGCTAGCAAACAATTCAGGCACTGATGAAGCATCTGTGGCGAGGGACTCTGCAAGGACAGGAAGTTGCGGGGAGATGACAGTGTGGCGATGACAGAGTGCAGAGATGGCATCTGCGGGAACCTCCTTTTCCTCCCCCTCTAGAATGCGTTTTGCCATCGCCTCAATCCTCTCTTTCTCCTGTATGAAGTCCTCGTCTTCCTGAGGTGGAGCCTGCGGCCGTCGAGACAGGCCGTCCGCGTCCCTGTTGGTATGTCCTGCTCGATACTTGATGTTGAATCTGAAAGTTGAAAGGGCAGCCAACCAGCGGTGTCCTGCTGCATCAAGCTTGGCGGAGGTAAGGACATAGGTGAGCGGATTATTGTCCGTCAGAACAGTAAAATCTGTACCGTAGAGGTAGTCATTGAATTTTTCGCAGATCGCCCACTTCAAAGCTAGATACTCTAGTTTGTGAGTTGGGTAATTTTTCTCACTCTTTGATAAGCCTCTACTGCCGTAGGCTATCACACGAAGCTTCCCGCCTTGCTCCTGATAAAGAGCAGCGCCCAGGCCTTCACAACAAGCATCTGTGTGTAGCACGTACGGGAGCCTGGGATCCGCAAAAGCGAGGACAGGAGCTGACGTTAACTTGTCAATGAGTGTTCTGAAAGCGGTCTCGCACTCAGACGTCCACTCTTCATCAAAAGGAGCTTTCGGATGGACACAGTTCTTCGGACGATCTCTTTTGTAGGCCTTACCTCTCTTCTTGGCTGGATAGTATCCAACAGTGAGAGCGTTGAGGGGCTTGGCGATTTTAGAATAGCCTTCCACGAAGCGCCTATAATATCCGGCGAAGCCCAGAAAACGCTTCAGCTCCTCTCTATTCCCAGGACAAGGCCAGTCTTTAAGAGCGGAGACTTTATCTGGATCGGTATGGACTCCTTGAGCATCCACCACATGACCAAGGTATTTCACAGATGACCTAAAAAAATGGCATTTCTCAGGTGACAGTCTTAAGCCATAGTCCTTGAGACGGTGTAATACCTTCATGAGCCTCGTCTCATGCTCTTCGAGTGTCTCTGAGAAGACTATGAGGTCATCTAAAAACACGAGAACCTCACTGAGATGCAGGTCTCCAACACACCTTTCCATGAGGCGCTGGAAAGTGCTAGGAGCGTTGGTCACGCCTTGTGGCATACGGTTAAATTCGTAGAAGCCCAAGGGACACGTGAACGCTGTCTTTGGCTTATCCTCCTCTGCCATCTCCACCTGATAATAGCCAGACCTGAGATCCATCACGGAGAACCACCTTGCTCCACTCAGGGCTGAGAATGTCTCTTCAATATTGGGGAGGGCGTATGCATCTTTTATAGTGCGGGTGTTCAGCTTCCTATAATCGATACACAGCCTAATCTTCCCATTCTTCTTCCTAACCAACACCACTGGTGAGGCGAAGGGGCTCTCAGACTCTCTTATTATTCCAGCATCGAGGAGCTCCCTGAGGTGCTGTTTTACAGCCTCCCTATCGCTTGGGTGTATTGGCCTTGGGCGCTCTTTAAAGGGCGTCTGGTCCTGCAAGCGGATATGGTGCCTCACAGCGGTGGTGTGGCCCAAGGAGAGCTCGTCGACAGCGAAGACCTCTGGGATGGAATTCAGCTGGTCTGAAATTCGCTCCTTCCAATCCTCAGGCATAGGTGAGTCATCAAGATTGAATGAAAGCCTCTCACTTTGCATCTGAGGATCAGTGGTCACGGATTGCATGGCACTCAGGGGCATTGCACTCTGAACAGCAAGAACTTCTCCAATGACACACCTTGGAGGCAGAGTAACACTGTGATCTGCCGTATTTCTGAGAGTGACAGGGATCTTCGTGGAGGCCTTACAGGTGATATTCATAAGTGCACATTCAAGGAACAGTCCGCCAGGTAAGGAAGGAGAGTCAGGGGGTTCAAGGACAAAAGATGTGTTGGGATTTTCCCTCCCAACCCTGACATCCCCAACCACGCACAGCTTGTGCCCTGCTGGAACAGTGACGGGGTACCTCCCATGCAACTTCACAAGACAAGGTTTGTTTTCATTTTCATGTACTTTGGCAACGTATTGGAGAAGCAAGGCAAACTTATCTGACCTCCTCTGGAATGTCAGCCTGTCGTGGTCCATCCCACGCTGGTGGAGTTGCAGCAGAACATTTGTACCGACCAACACTGGAATTCGGCTATTAAACTGGCACTCGGGGACAACAAGCGCTAGGGCAGTTAGCTGCTCCTCCGCACCAGTCACACTGTCGGGGAAGGTTAGAGGGACCTCAACATAGCCGAGGTAAGGTACCGATTGACCTCCCGCCCCCTCAACCTCGAGCAAATGATGAATGGGCTGAATTGGGTAGGATGCCAGGTAGTTGGAACGGAAAGTCTCTGAAATGGTGGTAACTTGAGATCCAGTATCGAGGATAGATTGACATCTTGTGTCCCCTACGGAGACTGTAGAGACACAGCGAGGGCCCACCAGCCCAGGAGGTAATGTGTGGGGAGGCCCACCATCCGGGGTTTCAACTCCCGTTTTCTCTTCCACGTTGTGGGTCATTGCTGTGGGACTTGTCTGATTGACGTCCTCAGCTCCTGGTCGTCCCGTTACAGGAGCCTCTACAAGTTTAAAGATGCTTCAGGGGATCCCTGTCGTGCCCAGAATCTGTCACGCTTTTCCCTGAGTTCTGCATTCTTTTTCCGTACAAGACCAGGGTTAGGTTCATTGGTGCAATTTGCGGCAATGTGGCCGTCTTCTCCACACTTAAAGCAGAACCACGGTCTTGGTTGAGTGGGAGTTTGGGGCGTCGAAGGATTTGTGACATGGACTCCTAAGCTTCCTCTTTGCAAGGGCGTCTCCTTCCTTGTTGAACTGCTTGGGGGCCCTTCACGTTTGAATTCATTTCTCTCTTTGTGTAGCAGTTGTGCAACTTGTTTCCGAAGTTCTGCGACTTCCCTTTCAAGTTTGGAACTTGCATCAGGCTTTTTGGTAACTGTGACACTAGGTTCCTCATCAAATGCTGGAAGGCTCATGACTGAATGAACATGTGCTGCAGCCTTTGTGCTTCCTAGATGTTTTTTCATTCTGTCCATCTTAGCAGCCCGCCGGTCCTCTTCTGTTCTCAATAGGAGCAGTAATTCTGGGAAAGAGGGGGGGCTAGTTTTCCTGTGTTCAAGCTGGAGGCCAATGATCAAACTCTGGTCCCAGCACCCTCGACAAAATTGCCTGAGTAAGTACTTATCTGATTCTGCAGGCGAAACTCCCCCTCTGGAGATGGCTTTAGTGAGAAGGGTTTGGAGGCGGTTTAGGTAGACAGAGGGCTTCTCCCCAGAATTCTGGTTTGAACCCAAAAACGTCGCAAATAGCTCTTCTCCATCCTCTACTACTCCAAATGCAGATTCAAGCTGAGTGAGGTAAGCTGCAGGTGGTGCACTTGTTCCAAGAGGCTTGACAATGTCAGCAGCTGGGCTAAGAAGACTCTCCAAGATCCTTCTTACCTTTTGGGAGTCGGATAATGAAATATCATTAAGAAGAAGGTCCACCTGAGTGCGCCAGGCATCGTAATCTACTTCGCCGGTTGGCTTTGGAAGTCGTCCCGAGAAGGTCCGGACTCTGCTCTGGCTGAAGCTAGATGGTGTTGCATCACTGCGAATGAAATGTTCAACGATAACCTTCTGGACTTGAGGTGGATTAATTGCGCTCGCACTCAGAAGTGAAGGACTTGTGGGGGAGCTGAGGTGGGGAGAAGCAGAAGCTGGATCAGCTGGGCTTGGCTCAGGCCTGTCAGCTGGACCTTCATCAGTTGCTCTACTGTCACTACTTGCTGCAGGAACAGGCTGATCTGACAGTTGGAGGTGAGTATCGGGGCTCAGTGGGGGATCTGGTGGGACGCGTTCTAACTCCTGCTGAAGCACATTCCAAAAACCAGCTTTACTGCTCCCAGCAAGAGTGCTCAGGTCAGCTAAGCATCTTTGGGCTAACTCTCTCCCAAGCTCCTCTTGACACATCTCACGAATAGTCCTCACATGCCAGGTGATGTTGGGGTCACGGGGGCTAGGCACATGTCCAAGGTTTGCAGGATCAAGCTTTGAAATTGTCTGCTCTGAGGAGTACTCTACAAGGGTTCTGGCTTTTGGCTTATCTGGCACATCAGGAACCCTGACCATTTTCTTTATGTCCCCGATAATCTTAAAGAAGTCGGTTATTTCTTCGTCAGTATACTGTTCATCTATGCCCGTAACATAAAGGCAACTAGGTCCATGTACATCAAACCGGTTGCAAAGATCCATTTTATCATGCACTTAAGTTTACTGAGTTTTATGGTCAATGATAATTTGCACGACACATCAACTAAACTCTAACGTCTGTGTGAGACTACTTATTTCAGACTATTTGGGGTAGGATCTAACTTAATCTACAGCAGTCTCCTGGCTGGCTCGCCACTTTTAACACCCCCCACACTGCACTTTTAATGTTGAGGCAGCATATCACACAAAAATGAGGGTTATCTTATTCTAGGTCCAATGAGGAGACTGCTGGCCTATAGCAGGCTGATTGCTGGATTCAGGCCTGTAACACCTACCCCAAGAACTACACAGAAACACAGACTGAAGGTTTAAAGGAGTTATATTGAACTCACTGAATATCTTCTGCAGCACCGGATCTCAACAGGTAAGTGACACAAAATGAGTATTACACAGAATCAATAGTGTAACCAATACAATCAATGTTCACAGTTACTCAAATGTCTGTTTGACTTAAACCAAAAAAAAAAAATGATAAAGAAAAAAACCCTCTGAGATCTCAGGTAATGAAAGTAAATTGTCCCAAAAGTTCAAATGAATAAAAAATAAATAAATAAATAAAATGAGTGCACTCAGTCCTACCGCCCTCTTATTAACGAATGTCCAGTGGGGAGTATTGCAGGGGTGGGGGGTGAAGATGTGGATGAAGGTATGAATCGGGGGGACAACCAGGACGGAGATGGAGGTGAAGATGGATGCAGCAGGTGAACCCAGGACCCAGAAGAAGGACTCTACAAAAAAACCAGTCGGGATTCCTATTGTTTACGTTCGTTCAACTCGAACTCACGGTACACCGATGGTCTCTTCTGTCTCTCGGTCTTCAGTTTTCTGACTTCTGTTAGTTTATTATCAGTTAAACTCTAAGTTCGTTTTTTCTACTTCTTTTCTTCTCTTCCAGCTACTCACACAGCACACCAGACATCGTCGAGAGGGGCTCGCAAAGGTCAGTGCAGAGGTGAGATGCTCACTAGCGTCAGGTTTTCGCGCACCGAAACTCACCTGATTTAAAGAGACAGTAACACAACCGGCTTTGTTCATAGGAGAAGCTATTTTCACTTGTCCTCTCTCATGAAAAAATATTAAAGAACTGAAATTTTATAGAATACTTTGAACATTAACACATATACCTATAATTAACTATAAACAACCTGGGGTTTATTAACCCTGGTTACACTAGCATCACCTGAAGTGTTTAACCCTCAGTCATCAGTTTGATTTACTGCTCTCTTGAGTCATTAAGGATGAAAATTTCCAAAAAAACTGCTATAAAAACTTAACCGATGATTACTTAAAGTCACAGTTTTTTACAAAAAAAAACACAAAAAAAATTGTTATTTTCCATATAATGTTTTTTTTTTTTTTTTTCTCAAGTGAGTCTTGGATATGACCAAGATTATCTAAAATATTGACTTGAACGCGTTATTAGTTTCTGTGTAGCATCAGATTTAAAATTTACTGTCCTCTTGAGTCATTAGCAGACAAAATTGTCCCATTGACTCCCATTATAACGCACATTTTCTAATCTCACAGCCATGACACAATATAATCATTCATTCTGCAATATTAGAGTTTCATTTTTGAGAAAAATTGTCCAATTTGTCATTTTTAGTGTTCAACACTAAAACCAGCCATATCCCCATCATAGGGCACATCCATAAAATGTTTGTTATTTCATTAGATTTTGTGCTTGTGTTATTGAGCTTAGCTTCTTAATTTTTTTTTTCACAGTGTTCTGTTGACCTATTAGTTGTTGTTTTTTTTTCTTGAATTTCAAACTTTGTGTAGAGAGAGGCTTTGTTACAAAAAATTGTGCCATATGCACTAACACAGCCACAGTGATAGTCAGATGAAGAGGAGGAAAAAATCTGAATCTGCTACACACAGTTCTGACATTGTGTTTTGGCTTTGTGGCTGTGCAGATCATCTGACCTCCTCCTTGGAAAATAACTTCATGTCCTGACATAATTGCATTAGCCAATTTCTGTTTCTGACCAGCAGATGTCTCTAGTGTGCTTCAGAGCTTGAGACACATCTATACCACAACCTGATGTGGCTATACTCTAAATCAGCAGACTTGAGGCGACAATTAGTGTGAAACACAACCTGTTTTTCCTGCTGATGCTTTGGATGACTTGTTGCTGCAAATCCATATGGCTTTTCCATCTTGACATTTGTGAGCAATAAAAATTTAATTAGTCCATAAAGAAGCCATAATAGTATAACCACTGCTTTTAATGCATTTGTGTGCCAGGTTATGTTCTGAAGTGATTTAACTAAGAAGGATATTACATAGTCCTTAGGCACAAAAACAAGGACGTAATAAAACCTGGGAGCGGCAGGGTATTTGTGTGTTGTCTGCACATAATGTGTGTGTGTTGTTCATGTGGAAGAGGATATTAGAGTGGGCAAGGAAATGACAGAGGAGCAGTAAGGTGTCCTCTGCTCTGATCTCAGTGAAACAAGCTCCGGGGGAACGCTCATCCTCGGCCCGTCACATTTTGACACCGCTATCTGTAAGTCCTAAAAAATGAAGGGGAGCTGTTACCTTCTCACTCCGAGTTTCCAGCCTGAAGCTCCTCTGACGAACGCAAGTGTCAAGTTAAAGCACTAATTGGGGTCCTTCGACTGCTGTTCAATTGGGCGATAATTGAGCCCACAGAGAGCTTTAGTGACACTTTTGCTTAAGGTCTGTCGCTGGCTTCTTGTATTTTTGTCCACCTTTTGTTCCCTTGCACCTCCAAGGTGATCTAACGATGAAGAATAAGCGATTCTTAAACTAAAGGGTTCATTAGTGGAATGGCTTTGACCTTTAACTCTGCCAGTCACTAGAAGACAAAAATAGATTTTGACAAAACACAAAACAGAAAGAAATGTCAAGAGATGTCCACTCTGATTTTTTACATATTACTATATTCTGTGTTTAGACCTCTTTATTTATTGTGTAACAGGAAAAGCTATTTTATCTTTCCAGTCCAGGTGCACTGACAGCTGCCACCGAAGCACTGAAGAAATGAAACTTTTGGTCATTATTTTTAGCGTGCGTTAAAAACAACAAAATGAAAACAATTCAGTTCAGTTCAGTTTTATTATTTAGCGCAAATAACAATCCAAATTGTCTCAAGACACCCGTAGAGCAATTACAGAGGCAACCGTTGCAAGGTTTTAACAAGCTCAAAACTCGTGGGGGGGGAGATCCACCTGCTTGACACAGAGAATCAGAAGAAAACAGAAATAATACCTACACACTGCTGTCTTGTTCCCAGTTATTTTTAGTCCTTAGTCTACACAGATAGATAAACAAGAAGCAGAGTTCGGGTTGCAACCAACTACCTGATATTTTAAATGCTCTATGGTAAAATATGAACTAAAACCCATTTTATTGTAATAGCTTTTATTAAATGTTTTGCTGTTCGGTACCTGCGCCGTACATTTTGTCTTTTTGTCACTTTGTCTACGGCTCAGTTAGCCATAGACATTTTAATCAACGGCAAATGAAAATAGCTCAGATCACAAACATGGTTGATTGTACTCCACAGGCGTGTCTTCAAGACATTCACACAAAGGTGATGAGCTTGCGCTACAGTGCCTTTAAACTGTAATGCATTCACTCATGTAAGTAATACAGCCTTCTCAACGTGCATTTAATTACAACTGAAACAAATCTAACTGAACCGAACAAGGTCATTCGAATCAGAAAAACGATTTGTGAATGAAAGTGTCTTGGCTTTAACCTCACGTTTTAGCTCAACATCATGCATGCGTTTATGATCGTTTATGATCCTTTAAGATGCTTTAATACTTTTATCTTGATTTTTCTTGACTGTCTTTATTCTTACAGAGGAGTCAACAAAAAAATACAACCAGTACCACCTCCATATTCATCTTCAGCCGTCACACAGCCGTATCGTAAGCACGCCTCTATGAATATGCATGACCTCATCTTTCAGCCCAGAAGAAATTTACAGTAAAATATTCACTCAGATCAGGTGCACACGCTAGAAAATCCCCCTCTTGAGCTCTCAGCTTTCCCCTCCTGTTTCTGTCTATCTTACAAACACACACACGCAGTCAGCTGACCTTGTCAGTGTACAGGGTCAATAGCTCCTTCAGTCCATTAAGTGGTTATTGGAGAGGTTGCTGGTCTTTGTGAATATTGCAGGCTGTTGTGCAAACATACGCAAGCTTTTGGCAAGTCCAGCGTCACCACATGTTATTTACGCAGCCCGCACTCACTTACGCACGGCACATACAGTTAGACCTAATGTGATCTGACACCGTTTTAGGATTACATTCGAGTAAAACCAAAGTTGGAGAATCTTAAGTTAATTTAAGTGTCCAGATAGATACTTGGCGTCATCTTGGCGGTGAGCTGACTTTGCAATGAGCAGATAAAATACTCACAAAACAAACAGACAGACTCCACGATAATCTCAGTTCCCTCGGTTGCCAGGAACAATTAGACAAGGTGAAATGCTAATCTGCTCCGGCTGTAATTTATAGATGTCAGCTAAGCAGAAGCAAATCAACTGTGGCGTCTTTTGCTCTGTAAATTATTACTGTATCTGCTTTTGATTTGGACTTTCAGTCTGCTGAGCTGTAGGTGTTTAGATATAGCTTATATCTCTGGGACAAGGACAGGCAATCTAACACAGACAAGTACTGATAAGACTGCGACTGAAATGCACTACTCCTTATTCAAATTCTGACAAGCGGCTCTAAGCCCTGCTGCTTGGGAGATTTCCCAATAACCTTTCAAAATGTGCACAGGCTAAACAATGATCGCTTGTTCAGGCAAACTGTATCAACGGACTTGGCTCTCTCCGCCCCCGTCACTCACCGGAGTCGCCTTTGAAACACCGGGATCCATTAAAAAAGATGGGATATGTTGGGGGAAATGAAAGCATTAGAGCTAAGAGACGAGGACGTGTGCTGAGGAAGGACTTCTTCACTTTATCTTTAAAGCTGAGTGGCGGGCTTTTCCTCCGCTAAGCCCTTACGATCAATCATCATCATCATCTTCTGAAAGACTTCCAGAGATCTAAATGCCAAATGTGGTGGACATCAGCACGCTTTGATGTAAAGTGAAGTTTGAAATATTCAAATGAAGCTACTTCAGAATCTATATTGACACCTTTTTTCCTGTGAGTGTTAATTATCTCTTTCCAAAACCAGCACTAGTTTATTCTTTTGGAACCTGGCTCCAGGGATTTGCTTCTGTTAAACCACAAAAAGCATTAGCGAGGTTAGCTGCTAATGGCAGGCTAACCTCGCGATCGAAGTCGGCGCTCCGGTTCATTGTGGAGGTGGAGGATTGAGGTTGAGGTCCGGGGGGGGGGGAGCCGCACCACACTGAGAAAACCTTTTCTTTACGCACCTGGCTCTGAGTAATTGACATGCCGAGGCAAGAAACACAACGCTGGAAGCACATAGTGTGATAAAACATCCTTGCCTGGCATTTTGTGAGCTTACTGACATTCTGTGTAGGAGTTACAGGAAGAGAGGGATACATATCTCATATCTGTACGGTAGAGCCTTACAACAGTTAGATTAGCTTAACATAAAACAGATTTAGGAGTGAGATGAGTCTTCTGATCAAACTTTCTGCACAAATGCAACTGATTTTACTTTTACTTGTCCAAAATGCAGTGCATCGACAACTATAGACCAAATTGTGTGAATATCCACATAGACCAGCAGAGCAGGGATTGACCTCAAGAGGGAAAATATCAACACAAGCCCATAAAAAAAAGTAGTTAACAAAAATTAGACAAATTTGTTATAATAGGAACAGAATAACAGAATAAAACGGACACATGTGCATGTATACACAGGCTATCTGAGCACAAAATGACTGTACATGCGCCAGACTGCCATTTAACATTTAACACTTCACATAATCAGTATTTTTTATGCAAACACGGACGACAATCATGAATCTAAATGTAAATTTTTCATGTAATTTATTCAGAATTCATGATGTGCTTGAGATTACCGGTAACGGCAAATGTGCTTAACCTCTGTTTTGATCTAAATTCTGTGCTTGTAAATCTTTTATAACCCATGTGAAAAACAAACAAACACACTCACATCAATTCTCAAACAAGAATGAGGTTCTTAGTTCCTAAAAAGCTGACATTTGAGAGCTGTTAGATTTTTAAAGTATCTCCTTCCAGGCTGTAATAGCTCGGGTGCTGTGAGCGGACTGCGTGGTGGAGGATGACGAGGGCCTGCCTCGGGCGGCCACGGCTACCATAAATCTGACTGGGCTGACGGCGGGACTGCAGCGGAGGAGATTGGTGCGATGTCAGTGACTAGCCGGGGATGCATGTTGAATCACAGCTCCGGGGAATGAGCTGTTTCATGTTTTACAGTGGTGAGGTGAAGAAACATTCATCTGCCGTGTCGGTATTTGGCTGCTTTTGCATCAGGAGAACAGTGGTGAGGAAGTGATGATTGGTTTAAATAGCTTATATCATGGATGACAGATGTGAGCAAGAGGAAGGAGATGAAGATGAGAAGTAGGATGGTGAAAGTATGAGGAAGTAAAAGTAGAAATACCAAAGGAAGATCAGTATTTTTAGAGTATAATAAAACTACAGGTTCATTTTGTGCACATATATTGCAGCTGCTAAATGTCGGACTAATTTTACCTACTATATATACTGCAGGGAATTTAAACGTAATAATGCATCATAAAATTATGTGGTACATATTTTAATGTGGCAGGGTCTGTCTAGATTTCAAATGACCTGACCTATATTAAGAATGATGGAAAAACTCTATTCAGCTAAATTGCAATACATAAACATAAAAAATACATAAAATTTTTATGTCACAACTTGCTAGCAAAGACCTAGATCCAGCTCTGCGCCGTAGCTGAATGTTTACAAGATATTTGATTAGACAAACACCTCTAATATAGTACTGAATTAGGCAGAAGTTGTTAAAATTACATGATGCACAACCTTTCCATTTATGAAGTATACCAGATTTAGGATGCAAACGTTCTTGAGTAGCACATGTAGAAGAGCCTTAAGTTAGCTTAGCTTTAGCAAGGTGGTGTGGTGACATAGGACTCTGACTTTGCTCAATATCAGCTTTTAGATAGACAAAGCAAACTTATTATTATTATCACATATAATCTGGTATTTTACCCAAATCTCTTAGAAAAACCGAGGCTGCTAACGTACCGCTAACTCTACTCCAACCAAAGTTACGTCCATTATTCTTGAACGGTATCGTAGGGATAAGAATAAGGTTAAAAATGTCTCTGATAAATTAATATTTTTGCAATCCACAAACTGAATTTTCATAAGAATTGTGTTAGCCAAGCTGCCGTGACCTCTCACAGTGTAATGCAGATGACCCAAGCTTGACTCTCAGCCCACGCTCTTAACAAATCATTGACTCTCTGTTGCCCAGGGAATTTTTTTTTTTCCTTAACTCTCCTGTATTGATCTTTGCTTTGTGGCTGCCTCAGCTGACAAGCAGCAGAATCTATCTGCGCTCTGTTAAGTGTCCTGTGGAGATTCATCGGGGCATGCCTTCGATTTCCCTGCGCAGTCTTAGCCTCTTTGTAATCGCCTGCAATGGTCCTTAGGCTTGATCTTCATTAACGTGTCCTTTTCATCCTGGTTTTCATGGTTGTGGTTGCGGGAGTGCATGTGTGAGTAGATTTCTTAACACTTTGGGTAAAGATGTACCCAAGTGTCATTCTCACATGTTGCCAAACTAACACCACATCTAGTTGTTCATTCGTCTAATAATCTTTAGCCCTTTATCTTGTCATGGCGTTTAGCCGTGCTAGCTAAAAGCTGTCTGGTTGTTGGTCTGACAGCTAATGGATAAATTTGATACTGACATTGTTTTGACGGCCAAAAAGTTTGGTTCAGACGTTAACATCCTCTACAGAATAAAATACAACAGCTCTGATATGATCTAATTAGCAGCTGTTAGCATCCTAGCACATGAAACTGTGATATTAGCTTGTAGCATTTGTGCTACAAGCGCTGGCTAGCATGGCTTCCAACTGGTGGACTGTGAAAACACCAAAGGCAGAAATGGAAATTTTGTCATGTGTGAGGTGTTTTTATAACTTTGTCAATATCAAATATAAATAGCCTACAGGTAAAAGTCACAGTTAACTCATGGCTAGTCAAACCTGTTTTGGATCCACAGCACATGGAAACTTTCCTTTAATTTTCGACTCCTACCTGTCCCAGGTTTCCTTCAGTATATCTGATAGTGTTTGGTAATTTGATGAAACACAACTTTATTTTATAAATCTTGTCATTCAGGCACAATATAAGCCGGTGAAGTTGGTAGAAACTTTAATGTTCTTGTAAACGCATGTGCGTCCTCTGCACAAGGACAAACAAAACAAGGACACACTCATAAAAACTTGCATGAGACATTACCAGTGGTCAGTGGAGGGATTATCCAAACCATTTTTTTTAATATATAGGATTTAATTTTAAATGAGTAACTCTACCTGGAGCTTAGGGGCTTGTGGAGATTTGCGGTTGTGCAGCCTTACCTCTACAAAAAACAGCGCGTATAAGTAATGTGCCGCCGTTCCTTACATATCTTACCCATGACAAGTTTGAAGTCTAGAAGGGAACAGATTTTCTCCAGACTGATGTCTAAAAGGTAACTCAACTGCTTTAACTTTCAGGGAAATAAAGATCAGAAGCTAATAAATGCACCATGAAACATATCTGAGGCAGCTCTGTAACCTCAGACCGCTGCTGTAAAAAGCTTTCATCTACAGCCAGAGACGATGTTTATGGAGAAAATGGCTGAACTGAGCTAATAGTTGAACGCATTGGTCTCTTTAATTTAGCGTTGATGTTCCTGATGACTTTTTAGAATATCGTTAATAGAATTTTCCCTCATATTCCGGTACAGCGCATTCGGGGTGACACTATTATTATTATTATTATTATTTAGAACTTTTCTCTATGTGCTGCACATTTTCTTATGAAATCTGGATACTGTAACTTCTGCAGGCCTTATAAAATCCTTCATGCTTCAATCTACAATCTAAAGTCTAGCTGGTCACAACATATTTCCACATAAAGGCCGTGTCCTGGTTGGCTTTGGATGGCCCGCTGTTAACCAGTCATGGACGAATTGCATCAGTTCATTGGTCGGTGTGCACTGCGTGACCTCTGCCCTTGTTTCAAATCCAATCGAATAGTGCAGCTGCTGTGCAGACAGAATGAAATGGCGTCTCTTTGTGGGATCTGTGCAAACCTAAAAACATAAAAAATTAATATTCAAAATAAATGAAAGTCATAAAGTTTAGCGACCATTGCTGCCATATTTTTATTTCATTCATACTTTATTTAGTGACCTGTATTAGTGACCTATTGGCTTTTCTATCCTCTGTGGGAGGATCTGTCTTCATGCATCATCACTGTAATCTTGCATGTGCATAACAGTTTTGTTGCAGTTGTAATTTATTATAAAATAAACTCATGCGTATCAGCCTAAAACATGAGTCATCTGAGGCTTTTCCTGCCCCCCCTCCCCGATTTTTTCTATATATATATATATTACTGTTTTGGTTATGATGTGGTGTATAATAGGATTGCGTTGTAATATCCGGGGGCTGGTCCAGAGTGGAGTGGGAGTGTCTGCGCTCTGCTCTCCTTCCTACAGGAGGCTCACACTGCCACACCGCCGCGCACTGCAGAGGAGAGAGCAGGAGTCAGGCACTACCGGGGAATATGTCAGCTTTCTCACGCATCGAGGGACGCTTCAGACACCGGCGCAGCGCAGCCGATGCATACCCCCTGCCTCTGCTTTAGTTCCCTAGTGACACATCTCTCCATTTACCACTTATGCTCTGCTGAAATCTTCCCTACTGCTGCTGCTGCTCCTGGTCCATCCATATCCCCTCCTCTCGTCTCTTCCTGCTCCTCCTCCTCCTCCTGCTGCTCTCCGCCGTCCCGTCGCCAGGATGGACAAGGCGCTCTGCAGTCCGCATCCCGGGATCAACAAATCCAACTCTTCCTCCGCGGACATGCGCGGCGGGGGCTCGTCGTCGAGGAAGCCCGGCGGCCGGACCGGCTCGCAAAGCCCGGGCTCCAGCTCCCTGGGCGCCTCCACCGGGGCAGGAGGCAGCCGGGGAACTGTGCTGCTGGGGAACAGCACCAATCTGCAGCAGCAGCAGCATGCGCGCAAGAGGCAGCTGGAAGGAGTGCTCAGCAAATACACCAACCTGATCCAGGGCTGGCAGAACAGGTGAGGACACACGGGTGGAAGGAGAGGGGGAGGGAGAGGGGGGGAGCTGCGGTTGACATGATTCAGTATCGGTTCAGGCTTCGTGTTGTTATTTGCCCCGTCCACGTTGCACTTTTACCACCACGTCACTGTGGAGAGGAGGAGGAGGAGGTGGTGGAGGAAGAGGAGGTGGTGAGGGGGATTTAAATCAAACAAGCTTGTACTGTAGGCCTGCTAATGAACCATTTTATGCACCGTTATTAAGTAAACACACACTAATGAGTGCAAATCAGGTAACAGATTTAACAGAAGACAGCAGGTTGCATCAAATCCAGTGGTTGGAAATCTTCACACGTTGAACAACTCTTGATTTTTGAGGTTGTAATCAGGGGTAATGTTGCATTTAGAGCTGAAGCTGCAAGTGTTTTGCGTGCTAAAGTAAATTCTCATGCAGAAAAACTGTATTACAGCTGTTTTTCTGCAGATAAACTGGATGTATTTGGGGTTTTGGGCTGTTGACTAGAAACAGATCGCATGTCACCGGGATGCTGTGACAGATTTTTCTAATTTTGGGACATTTTATGGAGCAAACACTTAAAAAATAGTCAGATAATTGCATTTAAAGATAAACTGAGCTGAAAGAAACTTGGAAACTTAAAGCTTAAATCCCCTAAAGGAGTCATCACTTATCAACATTTTCATCTGTTAAATAACAACTTTAATTAATTGCTGCAGCTTTTAAGATATTGCTCGTAGTTTTCCAACAACCAGAATTAAAATGATCCTTTTAGAAAAATGTTAAAACATAAAGGTATTACAGTAAAGCTGCAGCTAACAATTATTTTTTTATTATTGACTAATCTGGTGTTTGCTTCTTGGTGAACCCTTTGACCTGTAAGATGTCAGAAAACGGTCCAGATCACAGCTTCCTAAAGCTCGACCCCCGTCAAAACAAAAGTGCCATTCTGAATTAAGGTCAAGCAAGTAATTCTCATATCCTGTGAATATCCCAGGCGCTGCAGCCACTCTCGTAATGAAGCGCAGAACATCTCAGCAACAACTGTAGGGATCGCGGCGGCAGCGGCGGTGCATTATTGTGCGACTGTACCTCATGCAGCATTTATGGGTTCACCGCCTGATTTACTCAACTCAGACACAGCACTGAGAGAGTTTTTATGAGGAGGAACTGCGAGTGAGTTTTTTCGAGCCTGCAGTCGCTGTGCTTGTGCTTGTGAGCCACATGTGAAACATCTGGTTGTTGTTTTTTTGTTTTTTCTTAAGAGGAACAGAAAGCATTTTTTCTTGTGAATTTCTTGCTCAACAGTGAATGTGAATAATGCACACGAATTATGTCTGTCCTGCAGCTCCACCCCTGTGATTTGGTAATGAAATTAGCACACAGAAATAACAGGCTTGCATTGTGTGGCTGTGGCAGTGCTGCAGAGGAGAGGGGAGCTCGGGCTGTATGGCAGTGTGTATGATCTGGGCTGGGTGCCAGTGTATGTGAGAGGGGTGGGGTGTGGGGGGGGGGGGGGAGGCGGAGGTGGAGAGAACGAACGGCTTCTTCTCCCTGCTCTCCCATTAAACTGACGCACACATGATGATGATGATGCACTGAACTTCATCTTCATGCACGTCCACAGAAATACCTGCAAAGTGACACGATGTTTAATGAAAGAAATCTAAATTGTGTCTCGTGCTCATGTGGGATTTGTCATGTGCAGCCTTGAACCCACTCATACCGCACAAATATGACAGGGTATCATGAGCGGGGCTGTGCGGATTATGAGATGTTATCAGGAAGGGGATTAACGGATCGGTTTGCTCTTTGCGGTGATGCTACCTGTCCTGTTTCAGTTTGCCTGAAGGTCTGGCTTTGAATGAGAGATCCCTTTCAGCTCGCTGACCCGAGCCTGTGCCGCGGCCTTGAGCCGAGCGAACGGTGGCGACTGAAACCTCCTGAACCCAGATCCGATAATCCGCCTCTCGTGAGCTTGCACCGCCCCTGCTGCTTGTCTGTCCATCCGTTCTGCTGCTACGTTTCTTCTTCTTCTTTTTGCTCCTTTGGAAGGAAGTAAAAAGAGTTTACTAATCAGATTTCACTCTGCTCTGGTTGTTTCAGGCACACTACGCAGGTAGGATGTGACTGATCAAAGCTTTTATCTGAACCTGAAATTAGGTTAGACCTTCGCAAGTGGATTGAGATGGAGCCATTTTATTTGTGTGTTGTGCAAGGCAGATGTGTCACATACAAATCCAGGGAAACTGAATTAAAAATGCCCATTAGGCGGATAACATTTTACCGGAGAGACAAACGACATCCTTGAAATATGAGCAGTAGACTCAATAAAACCCTTTCCTTTTAGGCTAGATGTCCTTAAACAGGTTTGATGATTTCACTTTCCACTAAATGTAACTTAAAACTGTTTAGATTTTCCTTTCTACTTTATATTGCTGCACCCTGATTGAGAATTAAGGGCACAACCCATCATTTTTAGTCTTATAAATACACTAAGTCCCCAAAAAGCTGACAGAGGCATAACTCATTTTGACATTTACCAATGTTTTGTTGCAGTTTTCGTTTCATAAAAGTATTGCCAGGAGGTGACAGGTCTGCACCTCAGACAGGTTGTCTCTTACCGCTGTTGTTATACGTGCAGAAGGTGGTGATGAAATAATCCTGGTGCTCCCGGAAAAAGACGTCGTCTGGACGGCGGTGTATGCTGCTCCGAAGCCTTAATTTTCACAGAAGTTGTTATTTTTTGAGTTTTAACTTAAATTTGTGGATGCAACGGCAAACCACTGCAGAGTCGGGTTTATTCTAAATGAAGTTCCTTCTTAAAGCTTGAAGATCACAACTGTTCTTTTTTGTTCTTACATCAGGAAAGATGAAGCCTCTCGGATGGGTGTTGGAAGCAATTCAAAAAACAAATGTGGTTTTCAGATACGCCGTGACCTTGATAACTTCACAGACATCCGTTGAGAAATGTTTTTCCTTGATTCTTGAGCTACACATGCAATCTTTCACACGTTAGAGAACTTTCCTAATCCTCATTTCTGAAAAACTCATCCTCCATCCTGCTGTTTTTTTTTTATCCGTTGCTGACATGAAGCCAATTAACTTAACTATTTGTGAGATGCTGTGAGACTTATCCAGGCTTCTGTTGCCCTCTCGAAACTTTTTTTTAAATGGTATTTCTGGAAGGGAATACAAAAAAAAAATAGAAAAAAGAAAATGCTCAAATTCAACATTTGGTACGCTGTCTTTGTGCTGTTTTCAGTCAAGTATATGTTAGAAAGGACGCCCCAAATCATGGCATTTTCCAACTTTTTGGGTTTTAAACAATGAAGACTTTGACGTCCGCACAAAACATAAGGAATTTTGCGTTTATCTGGGTTTACAAAATGAAAATATATCTGTACAAGTACAATCAATGTAAAGAAATCTTAAATAACATCAGAAAAAACCCTATTTATAATTAAAACCACAACTTTGCCTCCCATTTCTCCACAGATTGTGACTTTAATCGCTATAGTGCAGTCTTATGTGATTCCCCGGGCTCAGAAAAACCTTGCTGCTGCACAGGAGCCATTAATGGACATAGAAATGTAACTGGATTTTGAGTTGGGGGGAAAAAAAAGATGAAAAGGTTATTGGATGACAGCTTGTTAAAGACAGGTCAAAACGTCATGTTGTTTTAAACCCATTAGAGGAAGAAGAGAAGTCTTTGGACAAGCCGCCGTCCGTCCCTCTGTCCTCAGGTTGAGCTTTACTACTAATTACAGTTAATATCTGTGAGAGCCTGCGGCCTTTAAATATAGAAACATTTGAGAGGAGGCGAGGCCGATGGAAGGCGGCGGTGTTGGAGTAATTACGGTCGTCGGTCACGTTCCATCACGAACACAGTGTGTGTGTGTGTGTGTGTGTGTGTGTGTTTGGCAGGCTGTGTCGTGGTGGGCAGGAGACCTGAGTGGAGCTAATTCTGCCACTGTGTGGGTGGCCATGTGTCAGCGTGAAGTGCTGCAATGTTGTGATGGTGCTGTATGTGTTGGCGTGGAGGAAAGGTGCTAGGTGTCACTTTATTTCTATACGTACATATGCTGAGCATGCTACACTTGTGGAGGAACTGTAAAGACATAAAGCGTCCCTTAAAGCCAAACCTTTGAGGATATCACAGTCACAATCAACATTTTTATAGTTTAGTCCCTCATTTCTGTTGTCAAATTAGCGACTGCAAGTGCAGCGTGACTTGAAGCATCCTCTATGGGAAGGCAGGTGACACGTGATCAGCCAACGATGATGGAAACAGGAGGAAAGGTGTATAAGTGTAATGTGCAACTATTCAAAAGACTGAAACATTTGAAAAAGAACTGGCGTAAAATAAATGTTTGGTACTGAAATATATCTACTATGTTTTTATTCTCGTCAATGCATGTTCTTCCTGTGTCTGCGTGGGTTCTCTCCGGGTACTCCGGCTTCCTCCCACCGTCCAAAGACATGCTCCTTGGGTTCATTAGTGATTCTAAATTGGCCGTAGGTGTGAGTGTGGTTGTCTGTCTCTCTGTGTTAGCCCTGCGATAGACTGGCGACCTGTCCAGGGTGTACCACGCCTCTCGCCCGATGACAGCTGGGATATACTTCAGCCCCCCCAGCTATCCCCTAAAGGACAAGCGGTTACAGACTAAATGAATGAATGAATGTCCTGGTTAAAGATCGCAGCTTAACTGTTGCATGGATGCAAAAACACATGGGTGGAAGGAGGGTTGAATACATTCAATAGAACCCGATGACCAAGATGAACCCATGTTTGCAACGGCGCCACTGATTTAAGATTTCTTGTTCTTTTGCCGCCTCCACATTTCTCTCCGTCCTGGAAGCTCATCACGTCACCTAATGTTTACCCCGACATGCACAGAAAGAATGGATTTATTCCACCCGCAGAAAAACATGTCTACGTGATTAATAGGAGCTAATATTTTCCTTTTGACTGGACTATCAAAGCCCTTCTGATCCGGCCCCTCTGTACTGATTGCTGTTTACGCTTCTATTCCAATTATTAGTGGAAAACCGGTGTCTGCGTAAATGCAGCCAGTCACCCTAGTTGCCGGGATCCATCTGTCCCAGATATAAACTTGGCACAAAGTAAATCGTTGGAATGAATTTTAGGATTTGTGTTTGCGCAACAGTTGCACAATAGAAATCGGGAAACCGCTCACCATCTCACGGGTGTTTAAATGAACCACACTGAGGATCAGGGCGCGTTTTCAGAGAGTCAGACAGGTTTTAACAACTGCTGAGTTTAGTCAAACTTAGTTGGAAGAGAAATCTGATGTAATAACATGGCAACACTTTGGGTTCTTTTCTTTTTTTATACCCAAGAAGTAAGTGTATCAGACATCCAGGCGTCCCATCGGATATGTGTTCCTCTTAACTGGAATTATGCTTCAGCCATCACATGTCTAACCACGACCCCCTATCTGAACCGTTAATCTAAAAGTCTTGACCCCTCAAACTATTTATTGTTTTGAGGAACAGCTTTAGATTTCACTTGTTCTGCAGAAGCACCACATATTATTTCCATGTATGAGCACTCATCTGCTCACCGTGAGTGTCCAGTTTCAGGATTACTAGGTTGACACCTTCAGTCCCTCCGGGCTACGAGACTGAACAATCAGGCCACCGCTGTGTGATTTCACACACCGAAAAACATGTTTTACAAGAGACGGGTAAATATTCCACGCCGGCCCTCGGGCCTTTCATTACCAACACAAAGATGTGTTAATGAAAAGCATCAGCTGCGCATAATTTCGCGCAGAAGTTTGTCAACGCCGCCGTTCTCGTCGAGCGCGCTTTTGATTGTGGATGGCGGCTCAGAGCTGGTTTCCAGGGCGATGACGGTGAAGCAAAAAAAAAAAAAAAAAGATTTATTTCTAAAGTGCAGAGGTAAATGAGGTCCAGCATTCCACTTTTCATGCAGCAAATGTTGCTCTGTCGACGGCTCAACCCCTGTTTGTGCAGCAGGTGTAGGTATTCTAGCATTTGTATGCAGATTACAGAGCACTTTTATTGCCCCCTCAATCTCCGTTGCCATCATCTCGTTTAATATTGAGCGTTGCTGCATGTGTAGATCCTAAATCTGTGTCTTCCTATGCGGTCAGCCGGGTGGGGAGTACATTGTGAGGGATGAATCATTCCTTTGCAGATGTGCTCGGTGGAAAGGAGCAGCGCTGTGCTTCGGTGATCAAAGTAGGGTAGTGCAGCCGGGGCAGGTCTCTCTGTCGTGGAGGAAGAGGAGGAAGACTCAATGTGTCAACTTGGCTTGGCGTTGATTTCTTTATTTTTTTTTAATGCCTTGTTAGTCTTTCGTGGCGAAGAATTCAGGTCGTTTGTTGTCTTCATACCATCTCCTCTTTCTGAAAACAGGCCGAACTTACTTATTTTCTCTGAGCTTTCAGTTATAGCTCACTGTTCTTGTCACCAGGCTGAGTTATGGTTGAAAGCCCCAGAACAACAGAGCAGACTTTTCAAGTTTAAACCTCATATTTGGATAACTTTGATCAAAGCCCAGTGAACCTTAGTGATGTTTTCTAATGTCAGTGCTCTTCGTCAGAACCTTTATAAAGAAAATATTGGGTTTTTTTTAGAAAAATATCATAATATAATAATATATAATATTTCTGGTTTAGGATGACATATCTTTTTCACAGTGTCTACTTGTTTCATTATTTAGGTTTGTTTGTTATGCTCACATACACCGATCAGCCACAGCATTAAAACCACTGTCAGGTGAAGTAAATAACATTGACCATCTTGTGGCAATACATTGTTCTGCTGGGAAACTTTTGGACCTGGCATTCATTAGTGTGGATGTTACTTAGATATGTAGCACCCACCTAGACCAGACCTGGCACCCCTATCCCATAGCAATGACACTCCTTAATGGCAGCAGCCATCCCCAGCAGGATGCAGCCTGACACAGGCACACACACAAAAACGGTTTAGGAACAACTCAAAAAAACATGCGCAGGGTGTTGACCTGGCCTCCAAATTCACCCAAACTGATCAAGTATCTGTGGGATGATCCACAGAGGCCCCTCCCCTCAACCGATAGGTTACTAGAGGACACCTGCCTCAGAAGGCCCATGTCCATTCTCTGATGAGTTGAAACTGTTTTGGAGGCACAAGGGAGACCTACACAATATTAGGTCATAATGTTATGCCTGTAGCATATGTACAGTACGGCTAATTTAGTAAGGCCGTGAAGGCTGGTGTGATTCGGCCGACTTTCCGACATTACTTTGGCAAATTTCCTACTGGGAACTAGCTAATCTGACCTCCAATTTCAAGTGGTATGCACCAGCAGCCCACAGCGGCAAACAAAACAAGAGAATGAGTGACTGTTGCAGGAAGTCAAACATTTACCAAGTGGAAAATATTGTCTGAAGTTGTCGTATGGCCTCATAAAGTGTCAGCTGGATGTGTGAGCGTTTCTGTCCCGTACAGTAGCTGAATATCTCATAACGTGGGTCTGAATTCTTTCTCATGACAGCATGGGCCAGTAAAGCGTGGGCTGCACATAAGCTCTCTGACACCACACGTTTTATTACTGAACAGATATCAGCCATATCGCCTGCCAATAACCAGTGTGATTTACTACCTCCTTCTGCTCCGACGTCCCTCTGAGCATTTTTGGGAGTGAACTGCCAAAAGAGCACAGAGAGGATTCAAATTCCGCTGACGAGCTACTTCCTGCACCGTCAGCATTAATGCCATTAGGAAATGGCTGTGTTTCTCTTGATGTGGACAGATGTGGTTGACTAAGCTCTTTTTACAGTGTAAATATTGTCATGGGGGCGACTTATACGAGTGATAACAGCAGAAAATGGATCAGTATTAGAAAGCTCTTTGTCGTTACAGGTGTCAGGTGACGTTTCAGAGCCGTAAGGGAAGGATAATGGATATCTAAGATAAGTCCCTACAGAGTTTGAGAAACGGAGCCGTGGGTTTGAAGGATTATCAGACGCCGTAACACTGCGCAGTGGTTTGTGAAAGCTTATCGCGCCTTCAGTCATGTGCTTACGTTACAAAGTCATCCACTAGGAATGTGAGCATGCATGTAGGGGACCTGGTGACACTGGTGCTGTGCCAGAGGATATAACACAGAGCAAGGCTGGACTTTGGCACGGTTTCACTTTTGTTCATGTTTCTGTGCCACCCCCATTCAAATGAATGAAAGGGGAGGATATTTTTATACAGCTAAAACTAATCAAATAACCAAATATAATTATTCCATACTTCCTGAAGCTGGGATAATAGAGTAGTCATATATACTCTGGAGTACTTTAGTAGTCAGTCATTCCATTGTATGCAGTAAATGGGACTGTTTTGACTAAATTCACTACCCTGTGTTTGTTTGACCCATCATCAAAAAGTCCCCATGAAATCTAGTTTAATGTTTTAGTGTACAACATGTCTATATGCCACCTTTACACCAGTGTCTGATCCAACAATGACTTGTTTAAATAGATATTCTTAATGGTGTTTTGAAGTTTGTCACTGTTGAAACAAATGGCTCTCTGTTCTGGGAGAACTTAAAGGGGAACTACTGTTTTTTTACAACCTGGACCTTATTTCTGGCATAAAATACGATCGTTTACTCACCCATATAACTTTGGTGTCATTTGGAGTCATTCGAGCGATTGTTTACATCAGCGTATATCCATATAGTGGGAGTGACTGGGGCACCGAAACGCTCTAAATAACGCATTATTTGCCGCGAAACTCGCTCATTTCACCAATATTTTGTTATCATACGCTAGTGCTATTCCCCGTTGAGTCCGGAGTTACCTGTTATCACCATCTGGGGTCTGTAGATTGACCTACTAACCTCTGACCTGGATGATGTCATCTCCGAACCTTGTTTACCTGTAATTTGCTACTGCTAGTTTTTTGCAACATGGCTGAGGCCCCATTTACACGTACATGGTTATTTTGAAAAACGGAGACATTTACCTTCGTTTGAGCCCCTCGTTTACACGCAAACAGAGAATTCGCCTCTGAAAACGATGCTTTCTAAAAACTCCGGCCAGAGTGGATATTTTGGAAAACTTCGGTTGCACGTTTGCATGTAAACTGACAAAAACCAAGGTTTAGGCAGCCGACGTCACAGTATGCGCCAGAATGTGCACCTGCATGCTCCAAAAGTGCGACCTATGTTTATGTTTATTCGTCGCTTGCTTTCTATTTTCAGGATTCTGATTGGCTAACGTGGGCTTGAGCTTCTCGTTACACTGCCACCTACAGGGTTGGCATGCTCTTGACGGCATATATACACGGGTTCGTGTAAACGAAAACGCTGATGACTCATCCTGCACTAGTGGGTGTGCACTAATTTTGTGTCCAATCAAAATCTTTTTCATGATTAGATATCTTCTTATAGCCTCACTGTAGTATAGTTATATATAGTATAGTCTCACTCCAGAAACTCCAGAAAACAGGCAATGCGTAAATATGACGAAACAAATGGCTCTCTGTTCTGGGAGAACTTAAAAGCAACAAAAATATCTTCAGCCTGCTTGTGAGACAATTAAAATATCTGTCATAAATCTGGTTGGGGCAAGCTTAGCAGCAATGAGGTCAGGCATGGGTTTTCTTTTTCTTTTCTGGGCTTCGGACAGTCAGATTCATTGTGAATTAATTCATATTATGCTTGGTTTTAAGTGGCGAAACAAGTGTTGTTCTAATCCCATTGTTAGCTTTAATTTGCTGTAGCCTCATGCTTTTGGAGGTGAAGAGTTCACTGGGCGCGCGGTCTGCCGCCCGGCAGGTCAGGTTATATCAGCAGCGCTCTGACAGGAGGGTTTGTTATCAACCAACATCCATCATGTTAAAGGCCTGCATTGTTGTTTAGCTGCAAAAGCAAGACTGCCCAGAGGGGTCAACGGTAAAAGCCTCCATTTTGCTGACTGAACAGGGGATAAGACTCCATACTGTATGTGTGCTTCACATCTAGGGAGAGAAAGAGAGGACTGGATACGAACTGACGCAGGCAGATTGTTCGCTGGTTGGCTGTGGTCGACATAAATCTGCAGCTCCCCTGATGGAAGGGGGCGAGACCGTGAGTGGCGATCAATTTTCAGACAGCAGTATTCACTGCATCCTCTCTGGGGAACCCAAGAGGGTTCATGGGAAAATGCTTTATGTGAAGGATGAAGTACAGTAATAGAGTTGAAGGCTGAAGTCCCTCATGATGTAATCTCCCCCATAAAGAAATTCATCCGTTATAATCTGATCATATGTTTGGCGTTAAAGTGGGTTAGGGTTAGTGATTGTGATTACAACTAGCGCAGAAGACCGACTTCGTCTGATATTAATCTTATTTTAATATCTTTAAAAATGGAAATCAGTCATTTTATGGAGTCTGGCCGCTGTCCCGCTCTCTCACCTTCAACCTTAGACTATTACTTATGTTGGTTTTGGTTCTTTTAAGTTAATAAACAGACACAGACACCATTAAATTAAACTAAAATAGATCCGGGATCAGAGATGTGATTCATTAAAAGAAGTTCTTCACATCCATCCGCCACTGTCATGAGGTCGTGTCTCTTCTCGTTAGATAAGCTGGCAGCCAATTAGAAATGACCAGTCGCAGCCCAACAGTGTCAGGTAACATGAGGCCAGGTACTGCTAAAAACTGAGTGGGCGAATGTAACATCAGTTTTAAGGGGGTTGCTGCTTTTCTTAATTTTACTTTTTAAAACCTGGACTTCAGGAAACCTTTAATAACATTTTCACCATTTTAATAGACATTTACACTTTATAGGGCGAGGAATCTTATATGGTAACTTCAGCACACATCAACTTGCGTCCGTGCCTCTCAGGGATTTTTAGCAGCATGTAGTTTGCAACCCGCCAAGATCAAGGCGACATCCTCAGGTCAAATCGGGGTCAAATGTGGTCTGCAAGGTCCACCTCTGCATGAACCCTGAGCGTAACTGCTTTATGCTTTATTAGGTACCGTGAAGAGGTGTCCTAATGTTGTCTAATGTGATAATGCTCGCTGCAGCCAACGCATTATTAAAAACTGGAAGGATAGTGGGGAAGCAGAGCATCATGCCCATGCCCACCCATCATGCCTAGTGTCTACTGTACAAGCCTGTGGGGGCAGTGCTATGATCTGGGGTTGCTGCAGTTGCTCAGGTCTAGGTTCAGCAACATTATGTGTCCAAAGAATGAGGTCAGCTGACTACCTGAATATACTGAATGACCAGGTTATTCCATCAATGGATTTTTTCTTCCCTTTTAAAGTGTCCTAATGTTGTCTAATGTGATAATGTTGACAAGTGCCTGAGTCAGCACTTATGTTCTAATGGTCTGAAATACTTAGATTATTCTCTGACATTTAATCGGTGATTCAAGAGAATATCTTGCAGATGAACTGATAAAAAAAAAAACTCATGTGTGGCCGTAAATGTGTAGGAGAATAGTGTGTTTGCCAGTGTGTGAACCTGCAGCATGCAGTGAGCTGTCACCTGTCAATACCTGTGAGATTTAGTGTACAGGTGACACCTCGAGATCTCTTTAATCATCACATACGGCCACGATGTGGTGTTAGGAAGTAGCCCCAGCTGCTTGCTGATCAATGCCGCTGCCGCTGCTGTGATTGTGAATGAAATCATTGTTAACATCGTGAATGAAAAGAGAGCAATACTGGGCAGCGTCAAACCAGGAGACAAGACAAAGACGACCGCTGTTACCTCAGGCCGCCGGGCACAAACACGTAAAGGTCAGCCGGAGCTGCTCTCCTCAGCGTTGAACTGCAGAACCAGAACAAAGCGCCAGGCAGAGCAGACAGGCCAGCTTCTTGAATGTCACACACAATCCTTTCAGGCCACGGCAAAATGAAATGCGCCTGCCCCGGTGTGTCTCAGGTTATGAGCCCGACCGGCTTTGAATCTTCCAGCCGGCGATGAACGAGGCAGAGATTCAATTACGCACTGATTGAATGCGATTCATTAATCACAAAGGGGAAAATGCGCGGTTTAATTTCCACGCCTCGAGCGGTGAGTCCTGCTCAAGATGACCGCACTAATCACTGCCTTGAGTAATTTGGAAGCGAGCTCCGCCGGTTCGTGTACACTCTCGGCTATTTTTAACAAGTCGTGGTAAATAATATCCTGCAGGAGTCGTTGCATGGGAGGTGAGACACTTAAGGGTGTTGTGTGTTTTTATGGCGGCTCTCTTTTGCCTCTTCTCACCCTCATTCATAGCCCTCCTCCTCCTTGCTGTCTTTGTGAAGTTTGTGCAACAGGAATGTAAAAAACTTTCACCAGTAAACAAGATAATGAGAGTGTAAAGCAAAATGATGATGATAGCACGAACGCTGCTTCTTCCATTTCCTTCTCCCTTCCTTTTTTCTCTGGTCCATTACTTTCCTAACTTCCTTCTCTCTCTCTTCCTCTCTCTCTCTGTCCCATCAGGTACTTTGTGTTGGATCCAGAGCTGGGACAGCTGCAGTACTTCGTCAATGAGCAGGGAAAGAGCCAGAAGCCCCGTGGGTCCCTGCCTCTGATCGGTGCCTCGGTAACCACGAGTGACGAGGCTCCACACATGTTCATTGTAAACTCCGTTAATGGAGAGCTGTACAAACTCAGAGGTATGACCTCACGCTGGCCTCAGGCTGCCCGAATATGGCAAAGAACAAACACTACGAGGGAGTGTGTGTGAGTGTGTGTGTGTGTGTGTGTGTGTGTGTGTTTTATGCTGGCTACACTTGGAGTGCAGTGTACACACTGAGGTGGTGTGATGGAAATGTAAATTAAAGCTGCAGGGGTTTCACCTTAAAGCTCTAACTGATATTTTTGTGTTTACAATGTGATGAAACCGGAAAGAAAAGAAAAAATACTTTAAGGAGCATTTTTTTTCAGGTCATTGTCTTCGTTTTATGGCTTACAACGCTAACGTTTTAATTCACGCTCACGGCGCTCATTAAACTTAGTTTGATCTGCAACACACAGCTGTCTTAAGTAGACACAAGAAACTTTAATAGCCCCCTCTGTGTAGTGACACAGTTAGTGGGTAGCTGGTGAAATTCCCCTCAGTCGTAGGTGGAGACCAAAAGTAGAGCTAAAATAAAAATAAAAATGAACATTTCAGATGGTAATGATATGTCAGAGTAGTGTTTGCAGATCAATGAGGTGCCCTCAAGTAGCCATGGATTAAATTTTGTCTACGTATACACTGCCTGGCCAAAAAAAACCTGGATTTAACTAACCAAATAGATACCAGCCTCCTAGAGATTGTGAAAGAGTGGTTCAGGGAGCATGAGACATCACTTTCACACATGGATTGGCCACCACAGAGTCCAGACCTTAACCCCATTGAGGATCTTTGGGATGTGATGGAGAAGGCTTTGTGCAGTGGTCAGACTCTCCCATCATCAATACAAGATCTTGGTGAAAAATGAATGCAACACTGGATGGAAATAAATCTTTTGACATTGCAGAAGCTTATTGAAACAATGATACAGTGAATCATTCAAGGATTCAAGGATTCAAGGATTCTTTATTGTCATTGAATCCTTGAATCCTTGAATTCACTGTGTCATTGTTTCAATAAGCTTCTGCAATGTCAAAAGATTGCGTGCTGTAATCAAAGAACAAGGCGGTCCAACGCAGAAGTAATTTATTTCCACTTGTCACTGGTTGACGTTACATATTGGTGTTTGAAAGCAAAGTTCTTACTCAGGGGAACAATCGGTGGCTCGACAAGACGTCAGTGAACAGTTTTGATCATTTAAGTCGTTTATCGTTGCACTTTTCCAACCTGCTGATTACGGTGCTTCACTTTGTTTCATGTTTCATTGTGAAAGTGTGAATAAAATAAGCCATTTGAAGCTGTAAACCTATGGGTTGTAATTGTAATCTGTGTTTAGATAACTTCAACTTTATGGTAACTAGTGCTGGTGTACAATAAAATATAGTATATCCTAAATATTAAATTGTCATAAAGTTAGGTGCATATTTTTAGACGTTGTTTACCCTGTAAACACACAGGCGCCGTAGCAGAACGATAACCTTCCAAGAAATTACTGTTTACGTTAAAAACTATACTTGGAAAATCTATGTAGATACTGTACACAGAGAGCTACTGTGGCTGGATAGCGGCTAGCTGACTCCAAAGTAAAATATAATATAATAATTTACCAATAAATGCTAATTACAGCCCAACTTAAGGATAAATTTAAACCCTTTGTTAAGTTAGATAGACTCTACTGATCCACCAGGGAAATGGCTTGGTAACAGGTGAAGTTGCACATAAAAAAACACTATTAAAAATAAAAATAGGTTAAAAAAATATATAAATGAAAAAATAAAAATGATAAAATAAAATAAAATAGAATAAGCAGAAAATATATAACATTTGCATGTGTACAAAGCTATAGGAAATTGAAATAGAAGTAAATTTACATTAAATACACAGGAAGTTCTTCCTTTATGCTTATTATTCAAGTTTTCTGATCGTTATACAACAACCACAATGTTATATACCCGAGTAGCTAGTAGTTAATGCTTTTGAGGACAGAGTATGAGGAAACCTGAAACCTGTGGAGGGAAAAATCCCCTTTTAAGACGCAGTGCTACACCAAGAGCCTGTAACCGGCCGCTGGGCTGAAGGCCTTGGCTTTGAGTGACCTGTATTCACCGAAGCGAGAGAGACTCCTTTATATTGTTGCTCCACTTGAGCCGCTGGAATGTCCCCTTACGCTCTCGAGGGGGAGGATTTCGGAATAACTTGGCCTATATTCCCTGAATAACTCAGCGATACGGTGAATTGAGCCAAGAGGAAACAATTATCCCTCAGAGAAGAAGAAGAAGATAGGCTGTGCAGCTCACCGGAAGAGGTATTTCCATCATCAAGAAAGTCACTGAAAGAGAAAAGATATCGTTTCAGCCAAGAAAAACTCAAATAAGACTGGTGCCGACACCCTTAACTGGCCTGACAATGAAATAACAGCCATTTAAATATCTGGAGGAGCAACATTTGCACTCAGAAACTTCAATTTGCTCAAACGACGTTGGGACAAACTGGCTCACACGTGCTCCCTCTGATTAAAATTGGCCAATACGCTCAGATCCGATATCGGTTGCCATGGGAGCCACTGCCTCGAGGGAGGGGGGAAAAGGGGAAACTTTCAGGTGTCAGGTGGGGTCATTTTTCAGTTTTTCCGGCTCCACTTGTAAGCTGCCTATAATCCCACCAGTGGTCTTAGTCCAAAGCTTTAAATGTCACCTTTATTCTCGGGCTGATAGCTTTTCACAAGAGAGCTATGAATGAGTTTCCTTATCGTTGTCGGTAGATACTGGATACACAGAATCTGTAGCTTTTCATGCATCGGCGAACTTGTGCTATGTAAAGTAGCCTGAAGGAGGTTTATTTCTTTGCCCACAGGGTTTTCTGTCAGATATATAAGAAGACTCTTGGTCTTGTGTTGTTTTTTTTTTAATTTTATTTTTTTCCCTGCCCAAAGGTGAAGAGCAGCTTGAATTTAATCACGCCCGAACGCTCAGATGGAAAATTAAGCTATTTATCATACCAAGCCTTTATGAGACAGTGTGCCAATGAGCGGGTCGGGTTGTTTTCAGCGGGATGTGAACTGCCTCATTAGGATGCCTAGCACAGTCTGATTAATTAAGGCACAATATTTTCATCTGTCATTAAGATTTATTGTCTGTATGGCTTCCTGTGATGGCCCCCGTTAGCTGTGGACTTTTGTGGCTTTTGAGATTATTCAGAGTACATTTGCCCGAGTGCCAAATTGGGTTTATTGACTTGATTGCTCGTATGTGAGCAGATAGCAAGAGACAACATCTGAGGCTGAAAAATGAAGTGTCCAAAGCCAATAGCTGCAGTTCCTGTAATGACCACTTGAGGCTCTCTTTAAAGACGAGTAGATCCCAATAGATCTCCATTTAATACGCCCAGCTTTACAGCAGAAATTAACTTGTTTTTTAGCATGAAACAAAAACTGCTTTGGTCTCTATAGCAATTTTTCCCATTTGTGCCCATCTGTTTAAATTATATCAAGGTTTAAATTTATCTGTCATCTCAAATGAGTTCACTTTGACGCTGTGAGTGACCTGTAGGGTGTCCTCACCTTGCTAGCGTCACCCACAGGCCTCAGTTCCACTCACACTTTGCCAGTTTTTGAATTAGCCAGGAGTTGGGTGGAATCAGGTTACGCCAAGACGGTGAGGACAAAAACTACCACACTGAGCTTCAAAACTGCTCTCCTATACGTAACGTCCTGCGGGGGTCATTCATCTTTATATACAGTCTGTTGCTTACATACATCAGTTGGGTTTTCATCTACAGAATATTTCAACCAAACGTGAGTGAAAAGTTGCATCAAACATTTTGGTTTGATAGCTCAAAATGAACAGTTAGCTTAGGTTAGCATTTACAGCTAACATTCTCAGATAAAATAACAGGCCCTGTGTCACATCTTTTGTACATTTTTAGATGTAGATGAACTGCTAGCCACAAAAAACAGCTTGTTTGGTGAAGATTTTCCATTGTCTGTACCTTTATAATTAATTGTTCCGAACTACACAAGGACACAAAGAAGTGGTGAAGTGGTGTCGTCTCTGGATGGTGAGAGATTGCTCCAGATTTTCCAAATATCATGTTCAATGTCAGCCCAGGGAAGGGATGGGATGGCAACAAACTCCAGCAGCAGTCCATTTTGTAGTGCTTGGCTCGCCTCACCATTGACACGTCACTGCAGCCTGACCCTTAAAGGGAAACTACTGTTTTTTACAACCTGGACCTTATTTCTGGCATAAAATATAGTCGTTTACTCACCCACATAACTTTTGTGTCATTCGTATTCCTTCGGGAGATAATTACATCAGCGTTTATCCATATAGTGGGAGTGACTGGGGCACCGAAACAACCCCCGGGAGTCGGCTTGTTTACCTGTAATTTGCTACTGCTATGGTTCGTCCACAGCCTCAGAGTCGGAAAAATATTCAGCCATGTTGCATAAAAACTAGTAGTGTGTTTATAGTGTGAACTGAACGACATGCACGTCCGCAAGTCTGTGCTCAGAGTCTGGATCGGCCAGTGCACGAAGCTGTGGCAAACCATGAACTGGCCTTAGCATTTGTTTTCATTATTATTCTGCTTAAATATGACATTTAAGTAATTTGTGCCGTCCCGCATAAAATACTAAAATTAACTGCTTTGCACAAAAAGCGTGAGGTGCCCCAGTATGAAGCATGAGATTGAAAGCCATTTAAAATCATGGCCTGTAATTTACAGGAACTTCTTTACTTAAGAAAAATCATGGGGTTTAAATGTCACCGTGCTGTTTTGATGGGAAAAGGCTGGTTACTGTAATTGCACGGCAGCTCTTCCACCCTTTTCTAGTCCCTGTCAGCATGTCCATTTTCTTTCAAATATATGTTTGAAGTGTCCCACTCATATTACGTCCCGGCACTGCTTCAAAGCTAATCACAGGCACGAGCATTAATCCTCAGACTTACCATTATTATAACCAATAACATCTTTCTCAGTGTTAATTAAAGTGGGTGTAATTAGACGATGTAGGCGGTGCTATGATTGACTGGGATGGAGGTTTCTCTCTCGCACGCTCGATATAATTCAGACGTCTGGGATGGATATTGGCATTTAAATAAGACGCGGAGACGAGGACGGCTGTCTGTTGTCTCTCATTTTTAAACGGGCACCCATTTCGTTGTTAGTCTCCTCGGCTATCCAGCGCAAAACCTCCAGCATTCACCAAAATCAGTGGAGCTGTCAGTGTCAACTCCAAGTCTGCAGCTGCTGTGACACAAAAGCATTTTTTTTTTAAATGTTCAGCCTTTTCTAGCTGAATGAGAGCAGCACGATGCGCTCTTACCTAAGTAGTATGTATATGGATTGGATCACCATATGAACAGGTGCACATTAGCATAGCCACACGTGGAGGCTGCTCCGCTCAATACAGACAACTAATTATCTCTAATCACAGGGAGAAATATCAGATTTAGACGCTTGCTCACTCTCTGGGTTGAGTGGTCCCTTTAGAGCGAGCGATTTCTGTGGATGACGGCAGCATGAACTAAGCTTATTACTGAAAATCTTTTGCAGAAACACGGCTCGGTACAGGTGTTTCTGTATGAATGTTGTGTTCTCCCCGCAGAGGCAAGCAGCCACTCCCAGTGGGAGAGCACCGCACGTCTCGAATGCTGCACTTGTGTGAACGCCTGATTCTCGCCGAGTTTCCTCTTCACTTGAAAAGAGGCTCTTTGTAGATGTTCTCGTGGCTGTGGCAGATGTCAGCGGTGCAAGTGATTGACAAGTGCAAATTGAATCCTTCCTACGGTGAAATAACCTCTGTCGACATGTTAAAACACTCTTAACTTCTACCATGGGAAAAAATAAATAAATAAATAAATAAATAAATAACTCTCTGAAGATTTTAAAGTTTTGTTTTGGTGATGATGCAGTTCTATATTTAGATCTTGTTGTTTCCAGTCATAATATCTTTTATGCACTCTCTTGCATTTATGCTGTTGCATAAGGGTGGGAATCGCCAGAGGCTCCGTGATATGATAGTCTCTAAATACTTAAATCACAAGATGATGTTATTATAACCGTTTTAAAATATTGCAATGACACACTGTGAATTACAATTTATAATTTTTCAAAGTCAAATTATGTCCCAAAGAAAAAAATCTAATAAGTTAACATTTTCAGTCTGTTTTTCCTTTCTGCTGTACTCAACCTTACCTTAAAGCCAACTTAACTACAACCTGGACCTTATTTCTGTCATAAAATACGATCATTTACTCACCCATATAATTTTGGTGTCATTTGGAGTCGTTCGGACGATATTTAGATCCAGCGGAGCGCCGCGTATATCCATATAGTGGGAGTGACTGGGGCACCGAAACGCAGCTTCTAAATAACGTATTATCTGCTGCGAAACTCGTTAATTTCACCAATATTTTGTTATGATACACTAGTGCTATTTACCGTTGAGTTGGTATTGCCCCTTTGACTTTAAGGTTCACATGCTTGTAGAGCTTTGGCTGTGTCCATGAAAAAAACACCACAACAGAGTCACATGTCGGGATTTCACTTTCTTAAGTTTGTTACAAAAGCCCTGGACGCAGGTTTTGCACATGAAGTTGGTGTTATCGTCTTGGCTCGTTCTGACTTGGGAGGTAGTTTTGTCAAACCTGTCCAGCGTGGATGGATTTTTTATTTTTTTTGCTTTAATGTTAGCCTTGCCATCCTTGACCATGGCCATGTGTGTAGGGTGAGGTGTGAAGTGATACTGCCAGAGTCTTTGCAAATGGTATGCCATTTTAATGGCAAACAATTTGGAGCCTATCCCAGCTGTCATCACGTGAGGGGCGGGGTACACCCTGGACAGGCCTCCAGTCTATCGCAGGGCTAACACAGAGAGACAGACAACCAGACAACCTACGGCCAATTTAGAATCATCAATTAACCTAATGAGCATGTCTTTGGACGGTGGGAGGAAGACGGAGTACCTGGAGAGAACCCACGCAGATTCGAACCCAGAACCTTCTTGCTGTGAGGCATCAGTGTTCACCACCACGCCACTGTGCCCAGATACTGAGTTCTGTTGGTTTATCTGTTCCGGAAAGTTCATATAATTGCCAGACTTTTCCTCTTATTCTGATTTCCGATGCAGTTTCCAGTTTGACAAAAGCATCTTTTGAACACGCTGATACCTTTTCTCTTCTCTGTTTCCTCCCCAATGTGTTGAACGAGTGCTAGATATTGTTTCATCTTTTCATCATTCTACATGACTCTGAGGTTCTTAAAGAATAAAAAAACAAGCTTCACTTGTGCCCCGGTAGTACATCAGTACTTTTTGTGCGTTTTATTTCGGTTTCAAAGTGTGGGAGTTGTTTCTGTCAACATTTCAAGTTGTGAGGGACGCTCGGTTTCTGGCTCATTGAACACAAAACGCCAAGAGAGTCAGATCCTTCTTTCTTGGATGTGAAAGAAGCCCAATGTCTGTGGCAGACCTGGAGCAGCGTTAAAGCTGTGATCTGTAAATAAGTCCTGTGGGCCTAATGTGCTCACTCATGCGAGCGTCTGTAAAGCCTTCAGGTGTCCCACTCCTATTTTATTCTGTTTCGCAAAGGTGCTCCCAAGTGCTGCGAAGAGGTCCCTATGGAGGCTTTTGGTGAAGCTTGCATCTGGACAGACTTTACAGCTGAACTGCAAAGTTGCCTTGTGGAGTTTTACAGGAAAACTCCACAAGGCAACTTTGCATTTAGCTGAATCTTTTTAAATGAAACATGATGCATATGATAAATGACATCCTCAGAATAGCTCCAAGATTTAAATTTAGATGACTCACTTAGGTTATTTGCATTATTACTGACATTACTGTCTTATTGTTAAGGTGATTAATTAGCTGTACGTGCTCAACGGAGGATTAAAGTGCATGCACCGCTGAGGCCAAGAGTTATTATGAAGGCAGAGTAGAGTTTGAATCTGATGTTTCTAGGTCTGAATAAATGAAGGGTTTTTGAAGAGAGTCCAGCTTAGAGAGGCATTTGGAACAAGGCCTTGGATGTCATCTTCCCTCTGATTATAGCAAAATTAAGTGCATCCTTATAGGTGGTTTATGCTTCCACGTCAATTTGATGACGTAGCTATGGCGTAGACCCTAATGACGTAGCCTGATGCGCACCTCCCCAGAAATGTAAATACAGGCCGCGAGAGTTGTGATTGGTCCGCTTGGTAGTAGCGTGTTTCCACTTTAGTATTTCCGGCTGCTTCTCCATCTCTGCATGTTTCGAATTGATTGTTTAGGATCAACAAAGATGGAACACATCGAGGAAAGGTTAACTGAGGAGGTTCGAAGATACAAACATTTGTATGACTTGTCTTCGGTGAAATTTTGGCCAAAGTTTTAGTTGCCATTGCTGAAGGTGAAGCAGGAAGTAGAAAGAAAAATTAGCTCGAATGGCCAAAAAAACACAGTGGCGACTAGAATTTGGGTGACATTTTTACAGAGCGAGCCAGACTGATGAGCGCACAAGTATAAATTGCTCGCGCTGACGTACGTAGGTTACGGCGTCTATGTCCCGAGTACCTTAAAAGAGCCTTTATCCTCAGGTGTACTAATTACACACATTCCCTTGAGAGGGATCTTTATTTTGGGTGAGCTTGCAAAGACTTTAAGGGATATTAAAAGATAATTTTAGTCTCCTTATTTATATATATTATTATTATTATATATTATATTATTATATTTATTATATATAAAAATTGAAAGTAGAAAGAAGAGCACAAAGAAATCAGACAGAAATCTTTAAAAGCTCCTTTCTTCCGTACACACTCCAGCTGGAGTTGACCTACAGCCTAAACTTTACTTTGCAGTCCCATCAAAGACATTGTTCTCCAATATCTAGTCAGTGAAATGGGATCAGAAGGATATTATTTTCCAGCTCGACCTAGAAGCGGTCAGCAGAAACAGACAGTCAGCGTCTTCTTTCGCTGGAGGGCTACGACTCGCCGTGTTAGTCAGCAAGTCCGGGCTTCGGTTTGCCGTTTGTGTTTAAGATAAGCAGAGAAGTGGATCATCTGTGTGCCAAGGGGGGGAATAAAACCACAGGCACGCAGAGGGTATCAAGCTGCTTCCTGTGCTGCTTGCAAACCGACCGAACGAATCGCTGGCGTTTCTCGAATACTGAATGTTCAATTTGGCGTGGAGGAGAAAATGGAGTGGTTCACATGTGATACCAGCCCTGAGGACATTATTCAGAAAGTAACGGGGGTCAGATATTCGGGGAGGCGGTCGGCAAGTTGAGTAATCATTTGCCGCCAAATGAGATCAGTGGCGTCCAGCAGGTTGCTCTCTCTGATGCCTCATACTGTATGCATCCCTTATCGCCCTGTGTCCAAACCTGAGCACATGTCTTCGTATCACAGGTTAAAGGAGACGCCAGTTTAATTCCACCTTAAAACCTGATCTGGATCAATGATCAGTTTATGAACTAAGGAATAGTTTTAGGAAATTCTGTGATTGGGATTGTGATTGAGTTTTTTCTGCCTTAAAATGTAATTTTCTGCCTTTTGAGACAAAGGAAGTCTTGGGTTAAACTTTCTCGAAAGCATCCAAGAGCTGCTGGATAGAAAGGCTGCCCTTAAAAAAACGTAAATAACCTTCCCCAAACACTGTATATTGGTGTGTATATCTCCTGTTTGGGCTGAAAACACCTTCCACAGCGTTGGTTTAGATCGGGTTAACCTGATATTATCATGTTGAAGCTAAAAATATTTACATGTGTTCAACAGATTAACAGGAAAACCAGGAGTTTTAGTAATCAGGAGCTCTTGAGTAAGCATTCTATTTTGGAAAAAAGGTTGCTGGATTAGTATAAAATCAGTATTTTGGGGGTTTTGGAGAGATGGTTTGACATTAAAAACTGAAACCAACTATCTACCCTGCCATTGGCGCCATTCTTCGTCAGGAAAGTTGGGCAGATCCCAAAAGTAAAAATATCTAGATTTAGGTCATTTTGAAAATATTACCTTTTTTCTGTTAATTTTACCCATCATTAAGGCCTAATGTATGTTTCAGAGCTTTCTCCCCACGGCCACAAACCAAACTCTGGTTAGAAAACACTATATTCAGTCTTTATATATTTACTTTATGGGTAAAATTAAATAAACTCTGCTCCACCAGTTAAATATCAACTATTTACTTACTGACCAAAATCTAATAAGTGCTTAAAAGAACTTGCAAAGGACATGACTTCAGTGTCACAAAAAGTCCCAGTATTTATTGTTTTAACCTTTGTCTTTGCACAGTCTCAAACTTGGGATTACTAGCATCTTGTTCCTCCAGCTGCTGTTTACAACTCTGGATGAACGGCAATAATTTAAAAGTTAATCTGCAGCAATGGAAGTTGTAAGTACAATAAAATGAATGAATGGTAGCCCAGGGGTGGATGAGCACGCTTCAAGGCAGATGACTTTCTTGTAACTGCATATTGACCCAAGTGTGAACTCATGTAAGGATTTATTAGTGCCTCTCAATGTACCAAGTGTACAGGAAGTTTCATATGAGTAATTCATTTTTGTCCTGTGTGTGTGTGTGTGTGTGTGTGTGTTTTTAGCATCCGACGCCAAGGAGCAGCAGTTTTGGATCAGTCAGCTCCAAGCATGTGCCAGACGTCACTCGGACAGCAGTGCCAAGGTGAAACACACACACACACACAGTAACAGAGTTGTAAACCTGACCCTGGTCCAAGTTCTTGGCATCCGTTCCTTCAGGAAGAGATGTGAGCGGAAAGCCTTGACACTTTCCCTAGAGATTCCCGCTCCCTTGTGTGTCTGTTTATAAAGGAGATAGTTTCCATTTCTGTACACTCAGATCAGTTTCGTAAGCCATTCTTTTCGTAAGAGCTGGTTGTCCATCAGGTGTAATCCCTGTATGCAGTACTTGTTGTATTTATTTCAGTTTGTCCTTTAGTTTGAGTGTAAAGATGGCAGATATCCTCCAGAGAATTTTTCCTTTTATCTGACATAAACTCAACTGAGTCTCATTTAACAACCCCTGCAGAGTTTTTAAAGTGTTCAAAGTTATTTTTCTCTCAAGGCTATCTGACTTCCTCCTGTCGTTCTCATCTTCCTGCTAAAATGACCAGTTTCCCAAATAAAGTTCTCCTTGCACCAAAAAACTTTGTTTAAACATTATTTAAACAAAGTGAATATTTATTCAAAACAGAGTAATTATTGTGTACAGATGAATTGTTCCCAAATCCTTAGACCCAGTAACTTCCAGGTGTAAATGCTGCGCAGCTAGCTGACGCTAACTGCCAATGCTAACTTTAGAGGCTTGCTAATAACTTTAGAGCTAAGGCTAAAAGTTGGCCAGTATAAAATATGGCTGACATATTTAAACTATGGTCGACTAAAAATGTTGTTCAAAGACTAATTTTAAGGAAACAATATTCATTAAATTAACAAGGGTTACGCTAATAATACTGAACTAAGTTATGTTAGCTAGCTACTTTAGCGCAACTGGATATTTACCTCTCTTGTTCTACAGAGCCTTTGTCCATTTATTTTTAATATACATATATTCATATATGAAGAAAACAAACCAAACAAATCGCTGTTTTATGTGTCGCTTAGCCTCTGAAATACTTATGCTAGCTAGCTTGTGGCGCGAGTAAATTAGCGACTTTAGCGACAGTTCAGTACCACACACACAATATGTTTTGTGCAATTAAAGTCTTTTCTAGCTAATACTTTTGAGTTTTTATGTTACCATCTGATTTATAACTAGTAAATAATAACTGGTCTGGAGCTAGCTTAGCCTTTTAGACTTAATCAGAGTCTTACATAGGCTAGTCGATTTACAGAAAACAGCACACTGCAGATTTTATTTTTTGTAAAGCTTAATCACGATTATTTTTTAGATATCGTTCCTTGGGTTGTTGTTGATTCAGATGATTATGAAGGCACTTTAAAGAATGTGACATACATTGTACTACAGGCTAGTAGTAAATACATTCTTGCTTTTTTCCTTCAACTTGTCTGCTTTCCATTCCTCTTTTTATATTTGTCACTGGTCTGGTGAAACGTCTGCAGAATCTCAGATCTCAGCAGTGAGCCAGTGCTTTATTGGCTATTTTACAATGGATACACTAAGTAGTTGGTATTTTGGGAAGAATTAGTGAACTTTTATGATGATGAAACATGATGAAACAGATGGCAAGTAATGCCACCAGTGTGTCAGGTTTTTAGTCTCAACACTCCAAAGTATGCATCATCATCTTCTTTCATGTTTTATTCAGAGGTTTCTTTCATTTCCTGATTCTCTTTCACTCTCTCGCCCCATGAGTGCGTATAGGAGTGAGCAAATCGACAGTCGCAGGCCTAAATAAATGTCATCCCAAAAAATGCCACGTCTCTGCAGACAAGTGCCATAACGCTTCCAGATTAATTGTGTGCTTCTGACGTTTTAACTATAGACACTCGCCGGAGAAAAGGAAATATGTTTCAACAAGAGGAAATTAAAGGAATGAAACTGCAAAATAAACACATATACAAAGTAAAATGTCCATTAAGTAAGACAACAAAAGGGAGAATGGATGTATTTAAAGACCATAAATAAAGGGTACAATGTAAAAATTCCGGTCTGACACTCATTGCAGGGCTCTGCTTCCATGTGTCACGCGAACTTGTCTTGCTTGTCTAATTCGAGAATATTTCAGACAATTCCATTGACATGAGACAGTGACTTAGGCAAATATGCCACAGCCTGCTGGTTTAATTCAGCTTGCATGTGCAGCTCCAGTAAAAGTCCCTGGTGTATTCTTCATATCTCTGCGGGCTCTTTCCTGACAAATTACTGCATTGGACATAGTATGACTACCTGTATCCACAACCAGTTTTTTTAAATGAGTTTTATGGATTAATATTTGTGCATGTGCAATTTTTAGCTTGGGCTTCCAGGGATTAGTTGGCATCCTGTGTGTGTATGTGTGTGTGTGTGCTGACTGTATCTCTGCAGGGTGTATCCCCAGTTGCCTGATCCAGTGGAGAATGAAGCTTGTTATAGAGCTCCTCCTGGAGCTCCACTGCCTCTGTGACAGTGTGGAAATGTATGAATAATAGAAATAATCCAGACTTAACTATTTCTCTTGCAAACTTTTGGTATTAAAGTTTGTGCACGAGGTTTCTGCTGTAAAGGCATTTTTTTTATAGTTTGACTTTGGTTTTGAACTAGCTTTTATGCTGTTTGATGCATGATTGTGATGTGTTTTGAAGTTTTATTTGGATGCCGGTGGACAACGAAGCAGGACAAACTTTGGATTTGATAGCTCAAACTCTTCCCTATAAATCCTAGCTTTTTACACCAGATTGCATTCGTTCAGTAGCTTGAATATATTCTATTTGCATACTGGATATAAGTGAGATGGTATACTGCAAAAATTAGGAATGTGTTTTCAAACCATGACGTTTTACAAATTAGCCTCTCTATGAAACAGATTTTTCCCAAAAGCACACTCTGAGTTTGTGTTTAAAGGCTGTATAATAAAAGACTACTGCAATGTTTTTCCCAAAATACTTTGGATTATATCGTATATGTGTGAAAATAAGACAAATGACTGATTTGCAAGAGTCCTGTAGAGGTTTTACTGGTGACTGACTTCTTTTCATACTACTTTCAAATCACTGAGTATGAAAACAGCCTCATTTATTACTGAATGATAAATTTTTTCCTTGATTGTGTTTGTGTTTGGCTTCAGGTGAGGAAATTAAAGGGCTCAGATGAACACCTGAGTGTGGAAAGAGCAGGAGGAGGTCAGGAGGTGGTGGTGAGTGAGCGACACATAAACACACACTTTAACCTTCAATTGTCTGAAATGAAACAAATGGGGAAAAACTCCAATATCTGTCCTTCATAGTTTATGTCTATTAAGTGTGGACTGCTCTCAAAAAACTCTTTGATGTGTCTTTTTAAACAATTAAATACTACAGCCCTCATTATGCTGCCTCATTGCTGGCTCGCTTATTCAACACTTCAAACTGCTGCACAGCTGGAGCGAGGGGAAAGTCCAATTACGCTGCTCAGCCATGATGAGAAAAGCAATCAAAAGATGAGAGAAAATTGGATAAGCAATGAGAAGTGGAATGAGTAAGCGGTCTATCTCTCCTTTTCCTTCTACCCCGTGGAGCTGAGCGGCCGTTTTTGTTCCCGTTCGCCGACTGTCGGGCATTTCCCCGGCAGCAGCTGTTATTGCTGTTCCCGCTGCTGTGGTCTAATCCTTCCCTGAGCCGCGCTGTCTGCCTCTCAGATCGTTATCACAGCTACTCCGATGATGAGGCTGCCAGCGGCGGAGGCTCGACTACATCAGTGATAACGGGCCTGTGTTGCAGAAAAAAAAGGTGTAGCGGGATTTATTTATTACAAAGGAAGGGCAGGAGTTCATTCTTTATAAGAAACTATATGAAAGTGCTGACACATTTTATTCTGGTGATCGAATCAGGTGCAGTCAAAGTTGGCTTTTATCTTGAACTACATGAGGCAGAAGGACAAGCACAAAGTATGTTTGTGCTCTATTATTTTCATCCCTGTACATTAAACTGTACTTTGAACAGCATTTGAATGTGGATGAAGGGTGGACTGCATGGTTGAAACGCCTGTAATTGTATTTCAATCCATAACGTCAGTGAAAAAAGTACCATTCAGTTGAATCTGCACTTTTTGGACACAGATAAGTTTCACAGGGTGCATCCGAATAGTCAGTACATACTAACGTCGGTTAGAATGTACTACTCAACCGTCAATTTAGTACGTTATTTATGTATGCGAGCGAGTAGTAGGCATACAATTCGGACGTACTGGGCAGCCATCTTGCCTGTCCTTTGACCCCGGATGTTTACATGTGACGCCGACACATATGACGCACACCGACGGATGCTGCGAAATTTTAAAGCCACCTCGAAGAAGTATTTTCGAAACAACCAACATTTTAAACTCAACATTTATCCTAATATACTTACATTTATAAACTTCTGTTGTCGTAGCTGTAGCTGTCACAACGGTCTCAGCCATTTTGTCTGATTTGATTTTCCCGGCGGCTCGTCTTCTTCTACGCTTAGCGGGCTCCCGCTGAATTGTGGGATAGCGTAGTGAGCTACCGTTGTATACTGTGGAGGTAGTAGGCCATCCGGGTATTTTTCGCCTACTAGTTGATGTCTACTAAGAATTCGGACGTACTACTACTGTGACGTACTGCGTCTCGCCTACTGAACAGTACGTTAGTATGGGTATTCGGATGCACCCACAGTCTCAATTCAAGTTACATTTATTAGAGCACAGAGCTTGATCTTTGTCAGTAGGTGATGATACAAATGGGCTTATAGTACAAATGTAATGTTTCTCCCTCAGGCTTATAAGAGAGAAAATAGATAGATTTCCATCCAAATGTAGCACAGGAGGACAAAGAACTACGGCAGGCAATGTCGTTGCCTCTCGTCACTTGTGTTTGGGCCAAAAAGTTCCACTTCAACCCCTTGCTCATTCAGCGTGCTGACTTGGCTGAAAAGGAGTCCCACTAAAGCCACATGGGAAAAACTAGGGTCGCTGGCACCAGAAAACGGTCGACCAGGGCTTGACGCGTCACGGCCTTTAGTCAGAAGACACTATGAGATTACACAGTTCTACGAGCGACGGTCGAACATTTAGGAAAACTTGATAAAAATAAAACTTTAAGTGTGATTCTTGTATAAATCTGAGGATCGCCTTATTGCACAAATATTTGCAAATACGTTTTTGTGTATTGCTGGAATGGAAGCTAGTGGACATTTAAATTAAATCCATTTTGTACGCGTCAACTCTTTCACCTCACCCAAGTTTAAAAGCTTTGGTTTTTGCATTTTCTTTGCTTCTGCTCCAAGTTTTTTAATAAAAAACAGTTGGATGCAAATGCATGTAAAAGACACGGAGAAGAGAAAATCAGGGAGGGGATTGTGTGGGAGAGCATTAAAACAAACTAAAATATAGGTCCGGTTTAAATCCAGTTTCGGTTTAGTTAGACTAAGACTTAGATAAACTTTATTCATCCACAAGGGAAATTGTTTTAGTTCTCTCACGCAGTTTCCATGTCAAGTTTATGATCACAGGGTGGTTACTGTGCACTAATGACCTACTTTATTTAGAACTTAGTAAACAGCTGCACAGCTGTTGAAATATGCAGTAAAACCTGCACCAAGTTCAAGATGATCACAACAAAAATCCGCATTAATATCACATGATTATTATTCAGTCTTTTTGCAGAAACTCGCAACCGAATAATGAACTCAGTGTCTGTGCACAGTTGTCATGAATGTCTGAGAAAACAATTGAAGAAAAGAGCTACATGCACCTTGTAAATAGTTCCTATTTGAAAGTCATTTGTTGATCATTTGGTGGAAGTAAGAAGCACATTGACAGTGAGTTAGAAAGCTCTGGCTACAGTAAAGCCATAACTCTTTAATGAGTGAGCAGACACTCTTTATCTCTCTGGCTGGAGCTCTCTATAGATTCCCATCGGGTTCAGTTGGAGAGTTTGACCTTGTTCATTGCGGTGCCACTGAACTATCAGAGGTCGCAGCTGGTGGAGTCAGCAAGCCGGTTTCCTCTTTCCAGCCACAGCTGAGGCCTACAGGTCGCCGGTTGCAGCGGTTGTTGTTGTTGTTGTTGCTGCGGTGGTGGCAGCTTGACTTTGTGTGTCCTGGTTTCAGGGTGTCACAGTTAGATCCAGTGAGATGATACAAATGAGCGGTAATACACCGAATGAATGCTTCTTGCAGCCGGAGAAACCGTAATCATACATTAGATTTTGGATAGGAAGTAATGAGATTTTCTATCAGAGTACTGAGTAGGCATAGCGAAAAGATTACAGTATAATGAAATTCAATGGGCTGAACTACACCCACATAAAAATGCTTTAATGGCCAGCTAAGATACTTCAGAGCAATTTTACATTCATCCGGCCTCTCGCCCTTTACCTCCATTCATCACTCATTATTCTGACTTTGTATTTTCCTTTTAAAACACTCAGATTAAAGCTCCTAAATGGAACTCTAGTTTTATAATTCACACCCACACACTTACAGCTCTGGCATTATTTTCCTGTCAGAGTTCTTATGTCCGCCCTCCAACGGTAGTGTCTCAGAGGGCGTGGGTTTGGGCGCTTGCTGCAGGTGGAGAGCCAGGGCCCTCTCAGTCAGCCACGGAGCGCAGCTGCATGCTATCAAGCTGATTAGCAGCCTGATAAATTAGCTCAGCGTGCTTGCTGTTAGTGGCATGCACAGCCCCTGACAGGAAGGGCAAAGAGTCAAACTGTGGACTTTGAATCTGGCTGATAGTGTTGTTTATGCCTCAGTGAAGACGTGTGTGATGTGACGCCTCTGCTGGTATGTTTGTTGTTAAGGTAGTAAACCAATTACACGTTAATGTAGAACAGTGAAAAAAATTTGTTCCCAGTTCCCAACTTGAAAGGTTGTGCACGCAAATATCAGCCTTACGTTGTGAGAAGATAGCTGCTAGGCAACTGTTAATATCTTGAAGTTTAGTAAACAGCAAAACGGTCGGTAAGTTAATGTAGAGAAGGTAAAATGAAACCATAAGTCCATTGACGTGTGTAGAAAACTCGACACCAAGGGTGTCAAACATACGGCCCGCGGGCCAAAACCGGCCCGCCAGAGGGTCCAATCTGGCCTGCGGGATGACTTTGCAATAATCCAAGAAGCAAGAATTTTTTTCTCGCTCCTAGGGCTGCAAGAACAAGAAAAAAAAGTTTGTTTTGGTCTTGTCATTTATACTTCATGAAAAACTCAAGTGTCGAACTCGGGGGAAGTCCTTATATGGCCCTGCCACTGCAGCATACGTCACACACGCTAAGCATTGTGGGAGACAGACGACAAGGAGCAAATTCCTTCTTATTTTCAGATGTTGGCCAGTTGTTTTGACGACCGTGTCCGTCGGATCACGTCGTTCATCCAGCATGCACCCACACATAGTAAGACGAACGCTACCCAGGAGAGATTAGTGGCCACTCTGCGAATATTAGCATCTGGGAGCTCACAGAGTGGCAGCTAGCATTTTTGCTTTTCCACATTAACCACACCCCCTCCAATATCTGACCAATCACAGAATAGTTGCTGGACGCCACACAAGAAAAAAGTTCTGTCCGGCTGATGCGTTGAGAACATGCTACGAGAACAAAACTATGTCATTTTGTTCTTGCAGCTCGAGGATCAAGAACCAACTTCTCACTTCTTGCGGAGTATGTAACAGCCTTAACACAACACGCTGAAATTGCACTTATTTTTCTTAAGAAATTTCAGTTTGTTGATAAAAGTTTTTTTTAAAAGGATAGTTCATTAAATATAATCATTTTCATGATGTACTTCTCCGCACTAAAACAAAGGGAAAAATCAGGAGTTGTGGTTATTTATAGGTTATTATGCTATAATGTTACTTGTCCAGCAAGCTTGAGATCAAATTAAGCTGTATGTGACCCTGAGATAAAATGAGTTTGACATCCCTGGACTACACGAACAAATTAGAATATATTAACTTGTCATCCACCTCCGCAAATTTCTTAAAGCGTCAGCAAATATGTCACAACACGTGAACCCGGACCTTTCCACTTATGAGGTTGTAAATACAACAAGAGGGGGCTGTTCATATGGAAGTTCTTGTGAACACAAGCCTATTTGAAGGCATCATGACATTATCTGATCCAGTATAGGGTCTAGCACTAGTATCCCGTCCGATATTGCTCACATGTGCATGTGCACACCACCTTACGGCAACATAATGTTAATGTCTTATTAGCTGATCAGGTGGTAGTGTTGCACCTCCAAGCTGGCTGGCCTGCAGCCAGTGAGCCCAGAAGAAGAACGTAGGTGGTGATAATCTCTAGTTGGCTTGCTGTAAGCATAGGCACTTAGGCTTAAAATGGTTTATCTAAAACATTAAAGGCAACAGGACTTGTTTTGAGTTTCACCTCTGATCCGAACAACTCCTTTAGTTTAGACCACAAACAAGCCTAGTTGCCCCTTGCTTTAGCTCTTTATTAGATATACCCACGAGTGAGATTTTCAGCTGCAGCTCAATCCACTATAGGCTCCGGTTAAAGACGTGCCAACCTGCTTGAACAGCGTGTATCACATCCTGGTAGCATGTAGCGTGGCGCTAAAGAATCTTGTCTCTGGGAGCGTTTGCATCCAAATATCAGCTCCCTGTCAATCTCACTGCTCACAGTTTGGCACTTGGTCAGGGAAGTGAACTCAACAGCATGTGTGTGTGAAGATATTTAACTATTTTCAAACCCTCTAACTCGGCTTATTACTGAATAGCTAATTGTGTGTAATTAGCGGCGGTTCCATGCGGTGCGGAAAATGGCAAGTCAGCAGCTGACCGTTGCACTGCCTACCCACGCTGCCTCAAACACGCATACACACACACAGGGCCAAGTCCACCCACGGTGGAGTGGTAGCACAGCACCTGGGAAGTATCAGCCACTTCTTCTAGAATTTAAAACTATTAAAAGTATTTACTTCACAACAAGTTTAGGTTCTTAGGAGCTCAGTTTATATAGTTGATAAAAGAGCTACTTGCTTCTGTCAAAACCCTGTACTTAATACTTTTCTCTGTATGTGTCTGCACCCACCTTCCTTGCACTTAACTTTTCCTCTTTGAAATTTCTTTCACTTCCAGTTGATTGAAATGCTCGGGGCCCTGTGCCAGTTTTTGGAGGACGCGTCTATCTGTTCACGCTCCTCACGCTGCCTGTCTCTTTTCCTGCTTACTCACCGCTCGTGGCTTAGCCTTGCACAGTACAACAGTGTTCTCTCTTGTAAGCTGATTATTTTCTGTTAAAATGATTACACAAAGACTGGCCTTCTGTAACTCGCTGCGTCTAGTGTTTGGGTGCATCTAATCACCAGGAAAATAGTCTCGCGGTGATTTCTTGCATTTCTGCCCACGCTTGCACGCAAATGTATGATCTCAAAGGAAGCAGTTGTGCTCTGTTCATGTGTGTGATGTTGTGTTACATCAGGAAATCCTAGTTGTGATCTCAGAAGTTACTGCAGATTGAGCAGCGCCACTCCAAAGTGAAAGGCCAGTTGTTTCCCTCTCAGTGAGCCGCTCTCTGAGGTGGAAGTTGTTTATTTGATCTATTTTATTTCCACCGCTGTGCCGACCAGACCTCTGCGCTCTTCTAAGGGATAAGTCTCTGGTGCGTATTTCTTTCTCTGTTGTTGTAAACTAATACAAGACAGAAGAGGGGGAGAGAGCCACTGGTCCGACATCTCTGCCTGTGTCAGGTCAGCGAACTGAAGAGACAAAGAGAGAGTCACAGAGGGGAAGAGAAGGAGGCGGCCAAATGACGGATGTGATGTGACTTTGCTCCGCGAGAAACAAAACAGCTAAAGGATTATTCTGCCTTCTTACAAAACTCAGTCAAGGCTCAGTGATAATGTCTCTAGAATCAATTGCTCGTGTCAGGATGAAATAGAGCAAATATTGAGTCATAGAAAACATAGTAATTGAAAATTACTGTAAACACACAGTCAATTTGAGATTTGCAATTTTTACAGTCCAAACATTTGCAAACATATCTTGTTCTGTCTTCTTTGTGAGGATTTACTGTTTCTTGTTTGAAGCTATGTCGATTAAAGGTTAATGGGGTTTTAGCATTTTAGCATATTGCTGTCACTGAGGTGAATTGGAGCTGTAAATGTGAGCATAGACAGGTACAGGGACTAGAGACCAAGATTTTATCTTGATGCAGTGAGACGGGTTGTAGCAGAAGGCCTATGCCTTTGGTGTTCTAACAAAAAAGGACAAAGATGCATAGATGGATATATCTGCAGTAAAAGCCTGAGTGATAATAATTAATAGCCAGATACAAGTTGCTCAAGACTGAAAGGCCAAACGCAGCATTAACATGTGCACAGTATTTGACTTCAGTGGCTTACAGTTACAGTTTAAAAGATTTCTTGTATGTGGAGCTCCAAGATTTCTGATGAAAGTTAATGTTAAGTTGGAAGTTTAACAGTTACTGGACAACTTACAGTCAGTCCTAAATATCAGTTTCCTTGGGTATAAAAGGTGCTTATATAGTGCGTTCATCAGTCTGACTTGCTCAAACACTAGTCGTCACTGTGTCTGTTTTTGACAGTCGGGTTCATTTTTGTTTCCACTTCCTGCTTTACTTTCAACAATGGCGACTGAAACTTTCGCCGAAATTTCGCCGAATACGAGTCGTACAAATGTCTGTATCTCCAAAACCCCTCAGTTAATCTTACAGATTCTTTATTGAACCAAAACAATCAGTTTGAAAATTACGTAGATGGAGATGCAGCCGGAAATACTAAAGCGGAAACACGCTACTACGAAGCGGACCAATCACAGCTCTTGCGGTCTGCATCGCTGCGATGCATAGTTACATTTCTGGGGAGGTCATGTAACATATTAAAGAATAATTTCGATGTATGTGCATAGTTTTTTGCTCATAATACAAAATAAATACATGAATACATCTGCACAAATCTAAATCTACTGAACCCGTTTGTGACATAAAAAATTTATTTGATCTGAGGAGCAGAACCATTTGATTCCTTATTGAACCATTTCCTGCGACTATTAAGTGGATCACGTTCCTGTAATGGTTAAATTCCCACACGACTCATTCTCTCCCTTTCTGTGTCACCCCCACACCCCTTCCCTCCCTCCCTCCCTCCCTCACCCAGGGCTCCTCATCCTCTGGTCGGACCCGTAGCTTCTCCCTCCTCCCCCACCTAACCCCATCCTCATCCCCGGGTTCCCAGAGGCACCTGGGCCACACGGCCTCACCCAGCAACATCGTCACCATCACCCACCACAAATCTCCAGCTGCAGCTCGGCGAGCCAAGAGTCAGTATCCAGGACGGCTGCTGGAGGTCAAAGAGGTGGGTGACTAGGACATGGTGGTCTTTTAAATCAGTGGACTGTGGAGTTGGAATTCAAAGCAGATTCGCTGGTGTGACTTTCTATGTTTTTGCTTTTTAAGAGAGAAAGGGTGTAAGCAAGTGGGATGTTCAAAGACAACAATAGAGGGCTGTCATTTTTAATTGTGTAATCACGGTCTTCATTATTGGTTGTGATTGTATTTACCAAACTAACTGCTAATATTTGCACCACAATGGCTCAATTTACATGGAAACTCAATCAGAATGAGAGGCTTGGTGCAAACCTGTTCAATAGAAAAATATTAACACAAAATATTCGCGCCTATTTACCACTTTAACACTTGATCTGATTATTTTGTTAATCCAATCCTTTCATTCTGGTTGGGATAATACCTTCTTTATGAGCTTTATTATTTTATTTTTTTGTGTGGTAAACATCTGGAGACGTAGCTGGACTCTGTGTGGGCAGTAGCGTTGGAAAAATGGACGAATTCCGTGTTGTCAATAATGTTTCTGTTATATTTCCAGCAGTTTCTATGTCTGTTAAAGAAATATTGTCCACGTTAGAGGGGAATTACCATTTTTTTTACAACCTGGACCTTATTTCTGGCATAAAATCCGATCGTTTACTCACCCATATAACTTTGGTTTCATTTGGAGTCATTCAGACGATATTTAGATCCGCGTATATCCATATAGTGGGAGTGACTGGGGCACCGAAACGCAGCCTCTAAATAACGCACTTGTTAATTTCACCAATATTTTGTTATGATACACTAGTGCTATTCCCCGTTGAGTCCGGAGTTACCCGTTATCATCATCCGGGGTCTGTAGATTGACCTACTAACCTCTGACCTGGATGATGTCATCTCTGAGCGCCGCGCACACCCGCGATGGTCGGCGTGTTTACCTGTAATTTGCTACTGCTAGTGTTTTGCAACATGGCTGAATATTTTTCCGATTCTGAGGTTGTGGACGACGACTTTGTTTATGATGACTGTGATGAATAGCGCTAGCATATCATAACAAAATATTGGTGAAATTAATAAGTTTCGCGGCAGATAATGCGTTATTTAGAGGCTGCGATTCGGTGCCCCAGTCACTTTCACTATATGGATATACGCTGATCTAAATATCGTCCAAACGACTCCAAATGACACCAAAGTTATATGGGTGAGTAAAAGATTGTATTTTATGACAGAAATAAGGTCCAGGTTGTAAAAAACAGTAATTTCCCTTTAATGTTCCCTCATCAAAGGCAAAAATACAAGTAGTCGGATGAGTATTTTGAAAAGAGGCTGGTGGCCGTCTTGAATTATTCTTTTTGCTTGTGTGCATTTGATTACATTCAAATCACAGTGACCTTGCAGATATCTCGTCTATAATAGACAGTTTAGATAACGCTTTATTTAAAACTTGTGTGGCTCAATCTCTGCATCTCTAGATTAGTTTGAGGTGTTATTACAGATGGCAATGACGGACAAAACTACAACAAACTGGATTTATCCTTCACAGAAGAATTTTCCCAAAAGTCCCTAAAAACTTGCTGCACCGCTGCCCCACAGAGTTTTCTGTGGCCTCTGTCTTTTATACGCTGGTCTCAGGTGGGACGCTGCTGCAGTGAGTTCAGCAGATATTTCTGGCACGCGGACGGCCCTGACACTGACTGCAGTGTGCCCACTCTTCGCTGTAAGTTCAGCTTTGTTGGCATTTTTATATTGTATATATCAATACTGATTAACATGGCTGGTCGAGGGGGGCCGGGCCGGTGTGTCGAGTGTGTTGAGTGTGTGCAATAATCAGCACTTGAGGTGTAGAAGTGTCCGCGTGTGGATAGAAGATAAATTGTGGAGCGGATGAAGTGAGAAAAGTGGGCGCGAGCTCATCCATATGGAACATTTAATTTTCCATACGGTGTTGTCCTGCTAATCCCTGAATGTATGGAGCGAAGATTGTGCTTTTTTTTTTTTTTTTTACCGCAGCTCCCGCAAGAGTTTGACTTTACAAACCTGAAAGAACACAGTGAGTTAATTAAAAATCTCTCCTCTCCATTTGCCATCAGTTTGGACTTAGTTTAAATCCTCATTAATTCGTCCCCGCCTCAGTCACCGGACCTGTCGGTTCTGGTTACCACTTCTTCCTCATCTGCTACGTCTCCATGAACTCAGAACAGTCACTCACTCCTCTCTGCTTATCTTTCAAGAGAGAGAAGACTGTTTTCTCAATCCTTGACACTCCCCAATAGCGCGTTTGCGGTTATTTTTATTGTGATTAATTGCAAGAGATTAGGCTCGAAGTTGGTGCCGGTGAAGTGAAGATGATAAAGACTTGATGAAGACATGATTGTTAGCCTGTCTGGTGAACTGTACGACCATTAGCTGCAAGCGTTTCTGCCTTCCCTCCCTTTTGTTTAAAGATGAAATCTGCCCGCTCGGATCGTTGCCAGGCAGCTGTGCATCTGGCCGCCGAATTATGGAGATAAGATAACTTTGCAGTTAGGAAGAAGGTAGAAAACGTGAACGAGGAGAGACAAGAGGCTTTCTAAATGTAAAACATTTCTGTCCGTGTGAACTGTTCGTACAGGGGAGAGGAATAGAAGCTGGCAGGGAGGAGGTGTGTCGGCCGTCGAGGAACGTGTTGCCTGATTCCTACAAGATACTTTCTGACTAGTTTATGTACTTGAACTGTAAGAACAGAAACTTTACCTCTATTACTTGATATCTTGGTTGTCATTCAGACCAGAAGCATAATTTACAATCGTACAAATGTCTTTAATTATACTTAACGTTTTTTAAAGTTGTGGATGACCTCCTGACTTTGCAGTTCAGCTCATTGTTCTGTGTCTGTTTACAGGCTGCAACCTCGCAGTTTTAATTAAGTCTTACTGGATTAATCTCGTCAGGAGGACACAGCAACAATTTGTAAATGGGCGACTGACTGCTAATTTTGCCATATCGGCTCAAAAAGGTCTAAAATGTCAGGTTTGCATTTACAGCCTGTTTGCTGAAAGAAACTAGTCGAGCTTAAAGGTTAGAAACTGATTTTGCTCCATCGACATAGGCCATGTTTACATGGGCCGGCGTATTCTGCTAATGGTAGGAGTAATGGTCTAATCAGAATAAAAATGCCACCACATTCTGAACAGACTGGCTCGCTCTAATCTAATCATAAAATGTTTTCCATTACATGGAGAGGGAGAGGGGTGGCGTTACCTGTTGATGGTTCTAGTGATTGTGTAAAGCAGACCTTTGTGCCCCACGCAGAGTAAACATCAGGTCATGAGGTCTCGGGACAAGTGGTTTGGAAGGATTGATGAAGCTGTAATCAGTGTGGGCAGCGCTGTTAAAAGTGGTCTGTCATGTTCTTCTTAAATTAATTCAGTAAAGTTGTGGATAAAGTTGGAAATTACTTCTTCTGTTGTATTTCCCTTAGATTTAATGCTTTACAGCGATCAGGATCACAGTGTTAGAAAAGTCTTGTTGTGAGGTTATGTACGCGATCAGCCACAACATTAAAACCACTGACAGGAGAAGTTAATAACATTGACTGTCTTGTGACAATTCAATGTTCTGCTGGGAAACTTGGCATTCGTGCGGATGTTACTTAGACATGTAGCTCCCACCTAGACCAGACCAGGTACCCCCACCTCATATCAATGACACTCCTTGATGGTAGCAGCCATCCCCAGCAAGATGCAGCCTGACACAGACACACACACAAAAACAGTTTAGGAACAACTAAAAAAACATGAAGAACAGCACAAGGTGTTGACCTGGCCTCCAAATTCACTAGATCCCAAACTGATTAAGTATCTGTGGGATGATCCACAGAGGCCCCTCCTCTCAACCCAAAGGCCCCCACTAACAACATCCTGTTGCCAGACACCACAGGACACCCTCAGAAGACCCGTGTCCATTCTCTGATGAGTCACAACTGTTTTGGGGGCACAAGGGAGACCTAGACAATATTAGGAAGGTGGTCATAATGTTATGCCTGATCGAAATCCATGTAAACAGTTAACTTAGAATCTGATCATAATGATTTCAGTCCTGTTGAATTATTGTCCATGTAAACGTAACCAGTCATCAGATACAAGCTCCTTGAGAAATGAGCTTGATTGCTTCTTGGGCTGCAACTAGAGATTATTTTCATTATCGTGTCATTTTCGTCTCAGTTTTGATTAAATCCAAGAGCACAAAATGACCTCTTAGAAGTTTTGTCCGTCAAACAGTTGACAACAGATATTCAGTTAATGAAACAATACAAGCATACTTTTCTATTTCTACTTTGTTTTCTTTGTGTTCAGGCACTTGGAGCATAGATTCTGACCTTGCTCTTAAACTGAAGGTTACAGGAATAAAAAAAAAACCCAAAAAAACAGTCTTCTCACCTACAGATATCCGATGCTCGCTCCAGAATAACAAAGACGACTCTCATTTACTGTCTGTCTTAAAGCTGGGACAAAGCAGCTTTGTTTGATGTCTGCAAAATGAGGCTTTCTTACCCAGCATAGACAAAAATAATGAAAAAAAAAATAAATCCTGTCATGGAATTGAAAACCTCACAGTAAGATCTGAGCACCTTGTGTCGTTATGTCACCCTTCCCAAGACACCAGGAAACCATTAGCTAAACAGTGCATTAAAACTTGCCATTTACCCCAATGGCTCCTCTGCTTGTCAGTCTGACGACACTCTTGGAGGAGCATCAATATTTCATACAAAGCCCTTTTCTTTCGTGCCTTTCTTGCCGCTTGAAGACACGGCTGGCTCCAAGTTGTTAAATTCCCCATTCAGATACGCCACGCTGTGCGTCTGCCTCTTGGCGCTAAGAATATCTCGTCTAAATGATTCACTGCGTGGCACTCGGCGAGAGCAACTAGTGATCAGTGCGAGTGGGGAATATTTTCTCACCTCTCAGGAGCAGGAGTGTTGTCTCCCCAAGTGAACCTGGGACAGTTTGAGTAAATAGCGAGCAGATGGTGTGATCATTAAGCAAAACAAACACTCGTCTGGTGCTTGCTTTTTCTCTCTCTCCACAGACAGAGAAAACAAGGCCCTCTGTGATGCGCGATTCATGGTCTGTTTCGGCTTCACGTCCTTTTTAGTTCAGAAGAATTGGGTTGTTGTTTTCTGTGACCTGATTCGTGTCTGCCATCATTTAGCTCCTCACTCCATCTCCCTCCGTGTCTGCTCTTCCATCATGGCCTCCTCCCGGCTTCCCTCCTTCCTCTTGTCGTTTGTTCTTTTCCTTCCTTTAATTCATAACGGACCAATAAACTTGTTTGATGGGCTTGGCAGAGATAAAGGCCGGAGGATGCCGGAGTTGACAGTAAAGGAGCCTGTTTGCACCGTGATTTATACGGTACTGTACACAGTAGAGACCAGAAAGCTGCTGCGTGCTGATTACATAGTGGATTTATGTTCGAACAGAAGCATCTGGGACGCTGTGTTGTACATCCCATTTATTTTTCTGGTTTCTAGGGGTGAAAATATTCATAAGCACCGCTCTCTTGTTTGCTGTAAGAGTTTCTCCCACCCTGCAACACATGCGCACAGTTGCGTATCAATGGTCCTCGCGTCTCAGTGAATCTTCACACGATGCGCCTCCTCAGCTCTCCCCTGTTTATCCCACGTCCCGCCAGCATTCACTGAACCATCCTAACAGCAGGCAGGAGGTGCAGATATGCAGTGTGAGCCCAGCAGCACAGAGTGAGGTCTGCAAATATGGGATTGTTGTTATCTAATAGAACAGGGTGCCTAAAAGAGGTGCAGTTCTGCTGGCTTTGCAGCTCTGCTAGGAAAGTCTGCACCAAGCTGCAACTTCTGGGGCTGAAAATTAAAGCCAATGTGTAAAACTGCAGTTCATCAAATGTCCACTTGAGGTTTGCTGTAAAACTTTGCAGCAGAAATAACCTATGCATAAATGGAGATTAGCATTAGCTCAAGCAGGCCAAAACGTCAAGATTAGGACCCAATCCCAGCTACTTCAGCCGATAGTTAATCTAAAACACAGCCCACATCAGCTGACAGCTCATCATCCGCTGGCAAATCCCATTCAGGGCGCCTCGTTTAAGCTGCTTTAGCCTTCCTACCTTTGCTGTTCCCTCCTCGCTGCTTTAGGAAGAACAGGCAGGTCCGAGAACAGAGCCAAAAGCTGACTTTCGCTTTTCTGCAAATGCAAATGATCGGGTTCTCTGACTGAGGTGATCGTGACTGAGTTAAAGACGTGGCCAATTTCAGCAGCTGGTGGGTGGCAAAATGAGTTGCTAGCTGTGTGTCCGCCTACCTCGGCTCCATCCACATTTCACCTCATTTTTGAATTCGTTATGGATTAGTTGGAGTCATGTACAACCAAGGTGGTGATGGTCGGAGCCACTTATAGAGCTTCATTTCTTTCCCCCCAAAAAAACTACTTGAGCTCAGTATGTGCTCCCACTTTCTGTGAAAGCTGACCTTTGTATTCACAAAGAAACTCAATAAAAAGAGACATCAAAGCCACAGAGGTCAAGATATCCTGACTTTTAATTTCCTGAAACACTTGATCCTTCATGTCCCAGTTAAAGATGTAGTGAATTAACGGCGTATTAAATGACACACCTTTCCCTGAAGATACCCTGCTCACATACAAATAATCACGTTAACATGATTCTTAAAACAGATTAAGACACAGGTTGTCTGGTTATTTCTTTCAACACAATAATTACTCTGACACTTTAAACGTATTCAGGGATTTGGTCTTTTAAGCTCCAGTGTCGACTTAAAACCGTCCTCGCCGCGTGGACAGCAGCTGGTATCTCTGAAAAGGCAGACTTAAAGCGCCGATATATCGGTGAGGTCTTGTGACGGATGTCGGGGCCAGTTTCGTGCTGTCACCTTTCATCCGTCTGTCCGTCCATGCATGCATCTGTCTCCTCACTGAATGTGTGACGGTGGGAGTCAGACCACATAAGTGTCTCTCCACAGCCGGCTTGTCACAGCCGGCTGATGTGAACTCATCAAACGCCTCGGCTGTCGGTGCAGCAGCAGCACCACTGGGCACTTACACTGCCGCGGCAGAGCTGGCTATTTCTGGAAGCATCGCTGGTCCTGTTGGCTCTGGATAGCTTTCTGTGTGTGTGTGTGTGTGTGTGTGTGTGTGTGTGTGTGTGTGTGTGTGTGTGTGCGTGTGTGTGTGTGTGTTGAGCAACCATTACTGTAAGCCATCACTGAATTTTTATCTTCATGTCTGCTTATAAACCAGAGAGAGTCACTACTATTACCCATGCCTCCTGTACGCATCTGTTTGAATGTTACTAGAAGGTGACCCCTGTCGTCCAAAGGGGTTTACAATAAGAAAAAGTAGTTTCCTCCATCCATTTATTTTCTGTGTCTTTACTCAGTCAGGTGATCCGAGACAGGATCACTTTCTTTGTGCTTTCATCGTGCCTGACCTCGTTTTTATTTCCCCCCATTTTGCTTTAAATTACTCCTTTGTCTCCTTTTCTTTTATGTTTTTTTTTATCTCATATTACTCTCTCCCTTGCCTAAAGCATAATAACATCATCCACTACACGTATTTTCCCATCCTTGTGTTAAAATGCCGTGCTTTACTTACACAGAGAAATGTTGCTGCATTTTACTGAGCACCATAAAACCCAGTGAGCTGTGTTATTTTTGAGCATGCTATGTTTTTTTTTTTGTTTGTTTTTTTTTCCCCTTTCGTCTCCTTTTTCTGAGTTACTTAAGGTCGCATAGCAACATTGTTCTCCAACTTGCATTGCAACCCGCTAAAGGCCTCTTTAGTGAGTGCAGACCCTGAGGCGGATTCTGATTTCTGGCATTATTAGTGCAGCACAGATGCAATTATCCTCATAAATCTCTGCTTTCGTGTACCATGCTGTACACTAAAGCTATAATTATCCCACAGCTTTAATATCGGTATGTAACTAGAAGTACTGATAAAGCACTGGCAATGTATCTGTCAGAGCAGATATAACTGACAAACCTGTGGTATGGTTAAGCCTGGTGCACCTGGCTCATTATGACATCCAGCATTAGCTCATTACTGATTAGCAGCTTCTGTGTTATATGCTAGCAAATAAAACTGCAGTACAGACATGTCAAGGATATGACTGAGAGAACCACTGATGCTACTTAAAGATGAACAAACTCTCCATGGCATCACTCAATGAAGTTTGATGTGGATGACACTGCTCATCACCATCCTAACTAACTCTTGACAGAGTCAGAAATCTCATGTCTCATCTCATGTCTAATATCTCGTCAAGTATCGTGTCTCAAATCTCATCTTAAATCTCATGTTGTGTGTCTTATCTCATATCTCATATTTGTCTCATATCATGACTCGTATGTATCTCATCGCATCTCATCTCTCATGTCTCATCTCATATCTCGTATCTCATGTCTCACATCTCCTCTCATATCTCATCTCGTGTCATATCTCATGTCTCATCTCATATCTCGTATCTCATGTCTCATATCTCCTCTCATTTCTCATCTCGTGTCATATCTCATGTCTCATATCTCCTCTCATTTTTCATCTCACAACTCATATCTCTTCTCATGTCTCATCTCATGTGTCATATCTTATGTCTCATCTCATTTCTCATGTCTCACAGCTTGTCTTTTTTCTCATGTCTCACATTTGTCTCATATCTCATGATTCGTATCTCATCTCCTCTCATCTCCTCTCATCTCATCTTATCTCTCATGTCTCATCTCACACTTCATCTCATGTCTCATATCTCATCTCGTGTCATATCTCATGTCTCACCTCATATCTCATGTCTCATATCTCATTTCTCATATCTTGTATCAAATGCTATCCTAAATCTCATGTTGCATGTCTTATCTCATATCTCATATTTGTCTCATATCTCATGTCTCGTATCTCATCTCATCTCTCGTATCTCTTCTCATCTCTCATATCTCATCTCATGTGTCATATCTCATGTCTCGTCTCATTTATCATGTCTCATATCTTGTCTTATTTCTCATATCTCATGTCTCATATCTTGTTTTATTTCTCATATCTCGTCTCATTTCATGTCATCTCATCATAAATATCAAAATACATCCGTGTACAGTATATTGCTTCTCTTTCAATCATTCAAAACTGTCTTTGTCTTTGGCTTGTGTGGTCTAGTTTACAACTAAGAGCACTTATTGCTCATTCTTTGTAACAAGCCACTATTCTGAAATCTCAGGCTATACACATTTTCTCTAACATGCAGGGTCGTATTCTGTGGCAGACTGGTCACAATAGCTGTAAGAAAATATGAGATTCCAGTTTGAAATGTTAAATCAGCGAGTCCTGATCGTTTGAAGGGCACTGTGAATATGATATGGTGTGCTGAACACTAAGAATCTATTTATAAAAAAGCGTTCAATAAAAAAACTTGAGCTTCATCCGCCCGAGCCTTCCAACATCTGACCTGTGTAAATAGCTGAATAATTGGTAAAATAAAGTTCTGAAATTCCTTCACATAGACGTCTTTGCCACATATAACCCCTGCTGCAACAGCTCTTCAGTTTAACAGCTTCTGTGTGCTGATGCGGAGAGACAGATGTGCTATTGAAGTGTGTGCGAAGGATGAGTGTTTGTGAAGCCATACAATATTAATGAATACAACATTTCCAGGCTGATAAACAACCCAGATTCATTAGCCCTGAGAGAAGCTTATTACCCGTCAGTGAACCGGCTTTGTTTTCGGCTTTGCCTTCTTCCTTTTGTGATACATTTAGACCCCGATAGGTGAGTCACACAGAAATAATTTTCAGAGTAGGAAATGTTCTGTGCGTCTGTGCGAGCGTGGAGAACAACTTTTTTGGTTTGAAGAGTTTTATAAGTTAGGTTGTTTTTTTTTTGGCACTGTCGTTTTGGAGCAGATGATCGTGTGGATCGGTTGTTGCCTCTAGTCAAGACTGAGATTGTGATACCAAGAGATTTACTGCGAAGTTGTATCACTTCCTACACACAAGCGAAACAATGTGGATGTGTGGGAACGCTTGTATCCTCACTTTTGGATATATTTAACACATACTATATATTCAGTTCTTTTTTCTGTTGAGGAATAATTCAAAATTATTCGCTGACTTTTTCTGAGATAGAAACAAAAAGTTGGTTTGGGGGATCACTAATGATCAATGATCAGCTGTAAAGTGGTCATTAATGGAACAACTTCATCAAGTTTCCTCCTCAGTGTTTTACATTTCTGATATGATGTGTCATCAAATCCTTAACTAAAAAACGCCAAACTTGGTTCTAATTAGGTCTTCAATTCATGAGTCAGCAGCGAATGTGAAAACACTGAGGCTGGAGTTACTCAGTGTTTTTCTGACTGTCAGCAAATCCCATTAAGACCGAAGTGGGTCTAGTGCACATCTCAATATTTTTTGGCGTCCCTGTGTAATCTGTGGCTCCAGCCTTAAAACCACTGGTTCCCACTCGAGACAGATATTCAAAAACTGGTCACGCATATAGAGTAGTTGGAAAAATTAGACAAGGACCCAGATGGAAGACACACTAAAGGAATGAGGTGGGATGAATAAAATCAAATTAATAAAAGTAATTGATAATGATGATGATGATAACAAAATGAGGCAGGTAACATGAAGGGAGACAATTCCAGAGTAAATTTGCAGTAATGGACAATCAGACAAACTGACAAAGGACAGAGGAAGAGATGGGGCTGTATACAGTGTACATAAAAAACTAATTGGGGAAATGAGACTAATGAGGGAGAAGCAAGCAATCACACAGGCGGGAAAAACACAAAGGCAGCAAGTAAAGCGAACTTAAACTGAAGTTAAAGATAAATAAGGAAAATGACGACAAAAAACAAAACCATGGTAGTTTCCTTTACATGCCTAAATAATTTCCTTGGGAATAATTGGAAAATTATTTTCAGCAGCAGGTTGAAACACCTTCAGTGTTCTAGTGGGGATTTCTCACATGAATCCAATTAAACAACAGTACCCATTGTGCAGCAGTGTGGCTCACTGATGTGTTTTTTTAGTAGTTTTTTGGATAATAATGGAAGCCGGTGTATCAGATGGATAAACTGTATGGTTTGTCCAGTTTTGACATTAAGAAAGGAAAAGTATAAATCATTGCCAGTGTGTGGCTTTGAAGTCCCCGAAAGGAATAAAAAAATCTATGTTCGTACGTCAAGTGACAACCTTACATTGTCGACGAGTCGCCTTTCAAGTGTCGTTCTTCAAGTGCTCATTGATGTTAGGTTGTCGTCTGTTTAAAAAATGAACTGGTGAAACAGACACATTTCATGCAGTGACAAGTTTCAGTTCGTAGCTTCATATCCCCGGCTTCTGTTGCCTTTTCTCCGGTAGTGTGAACGCAATGGGGTGTTTGAAAATTTCACCTGCAGTGATATTTAAAGAGAGAGTTTGCAGATATGTATAGTCTGTCAGCACCATTAATAGCATTTAATAGTACTCCACAGCGTGCTGTCAAAAAAGATAATGTGGCAGGGTAAAAAAAACAAAGTGGTATTTCTCTGAAGCCTTCTCAGTGTATAGCAGTTAAAGGTCTAAGGTGAAGCTGTTAATTGACCGCCATTGAGAGGATTTGGACCATTCCTCTGCTAGCGTTAGCCCATGCTTTTTTTTTTTTCAGATGAGTGTACATTGCAATAGTGCTTTTGTTGTGTTTCAGGACTGACTTACATATTTTGCATGTCACAGTAGTATGGGCTCTATCTTTAGTGAAATATTTCCATGCACCTGTCTTCTCAGAGACGTCCATGTTTTTATTGTCATGTGACCAGTGAGTAGTCGACATGAAAGCATCATGGGACAGCAGTGAAGTCGACAAACCGACTAGTCGACTACTCTGTGCCCCTAAGATCTAAGTAATGTAATGGTAGATTTTGTCTTTTAATGTTGTACGTTTGTGGGTTGTTTTTGTAGGTGATGTCCCAAGCCGAGGGCCAACAGAAGAACCTTGTCCAGTCCATTGACTCACTACCTACCAAAGGCCCGCTCTCGTGTCTGGATCAGGACCTGCTGCTGCTCAAAGCCACGTCAGCCGCCACACTCAGCTGCCTGGGAGAGTGCCTGAACATCCTCCAACAGACTCAGAGCCACAGCCAGCCACCGCCTCAGTCCCAGGCCTCCCAGCGCAACCACACCGCCCCCTCTGGTGAGTCCGCCCCGGGCCCCGTTCCAGTGCTGCTACTGGAGCCCCCGGCCCCTCCATCTCCCCCAACCCAATTGTCTTTTCAGTCCCATCCTCCAGAGCCCAGCTCCAGCGGCAAGGCCCAGCTGGGGCTCGACTGTGGCTCTTGTCCGTGCCTGATGGGTACCATGAACTTAAATGTTTGTAGTAGATGCTGCTGAACGTTGCATTTGTCTGTTAAATTGTTCCATTTATGTTTTTAGTGAGTAGCATTGTTCTGTGTTGTTTTCCATTCATTCTTGTGTCTCTTCAATGTCGTCAGTCCATTGAAATGCCGATACTTCCTCAGAATAGTTGTGCCAAGTACAAGCATGAATGTGAAGCGTGTGTGAAAACGAATTTGTCGTCAGTATTGTTTACAGAGCCCTTGAGAATGCACTTCAGAATGTCTCCCTACATGCATGTCGGAAAAAATTCAGGGTTTATGTGTGAATGAGTAAAGCTAAATATAATGACTAATACTATGCACTCCTTAAATCTTCTCAAAGGATTAAGTCTTTGCCAAAGGAATCCACGCTGGTGCCTAGAATGTCAGACCTCTGCCATGTTTAACCCTCTCTGTGCCAGATCACAATGGATCCAATAAAGTTGTGTCGATTTAAAACCATTTGCAGCCTGAGGGTGGTTCTATTGGCGTAACACCAAGGATGAGGATTAAGGAGCAGTCCTTTAAAGGTGGAAGGCAGACACGGACTTAAAATAAAGTAGAAATGTTGTGGACTAATCCTATTTTCCCAAGTAAAGAGGAGTATTTACAGAACAACAGCACCGTTAAAAAAAAAGAGAACCGGAGCTCATTTAAAGTCGTACCGAAAATGAACACCAAGTACTCCTGCAGGCGTGAAAGGTGGCCCCGACAATTTGTACCTTGCTCAATTTGAGGAAGATGACCGATTAATGACATTCAAAGCAGTTACAGTGGAACTCCTGCAGCATTATCCTCTTCTTTACTGTTGACAAAACAGTCTCAAATTGGTCCACATGAGTTCACGCTTAATGACTAAATCACTAAATGTGCTACATCAAAACAAGAACTGTTTTGATGTATAATAGAATAAGTAGAGCCTTCCGTAGACTTGTTTCGGGAGGTTTTGATGCTCTTCCGTAACAATAACCTTAAAGTATTGAGTCATGGATGCAAATGACAAAACTTGGTTTCATGTGAATGGGTAGCTGAGCTCCCTAAAAAGTGTGTTCAGAAAGAAATCAAGTCTTTTCTTCTTGCCGTTTCCAAAATCAACCCATTTTCTGTCTAAACACAAGTTTAGAGATAAAGTGAGGAGTTAAAACTTCCTCAAGGAAGCTCGTAGGGATGGGGTACCCAGTTTGAATGCCTCCCAGACTTGTTTCTGGAGTTAGAGGCACATGCAACGCGAAGCAGGACCCATGAGGCCTATTTCCTATCCTATCTAGGCCAGAAACACCTTGGGATTTAGAAAACGGTTGTTTTGATTCCTTTTTTTACCCAAAACTTCTTGGTTCACATTAAAATCCACTGTAACTGCTGTGAATCCGAACTAATGACAGCTGGTGTCCTCGCATAGAGCAAGCAAAACATTTTCAGAGCCATCTTCACGCCCTGCAGGTTTTCAGTGGAGTGTTTTATACCAGGAGGTCGTGGACATCAAGCACCCGTGACTGTGAGAAGGTCGTTTGGGTTTGGGGTGGGTGCAGGATTCGAACCTGAAGTTTCCAGTCCTCACAGTTTGTTGGTCTTCTTTTTGCGGCAGCAGTCACCCTGCCCTGTACCTGTTCATCAGACAGGGGGTGGTGTGGAGTGGGACCACCCGGCCGCAAGTACAAACCTCTTTCCTTCCGCTGCCTGGCTGACAAGTCCTGTGGCGGTCCAGCTGCTCCCCGCTTACGGCATGTACCCCCCACACCTCAGTGAGGAGTTTTTTGTTTTTTTTTCGTTAGGGTCCTCGGTTTAGCCAAGAGATGGGTTGTGTGGCTCACCGGCATGGGCAGCATCCTGGTTTGATGCAGCTGATAAAGGGAGTGGCTGGCTGGTTGAATGGTATCGTCATGCCCTCATGAGAAAGCATTGCTGCTCCGTTGCATGGGCGAGAAAACTCTTTGGTAGCGAGCCGAGCATGAGGTTGGACTGAGTTTGGCTGGCACGCTGGTCCCTCCAGGCTCCTGTTATTACAAAATCAGATCAACTTTTTCTGAGTCAGGGCTCGAGAGTTTTGGAGGAGCTTTGTTAAAACTCCCAACAAAAACCTGCCAGTCACAAACCAGACAGCATATTATCAGCTGGTGTCATGGAGGATCTTTGCTGCTCTCTCTCTCTCTCTCGCTCTTTTTGGATCCGCCCCCCCTCCCCTCTTTCCCTCCCCTCTGTCACTGCAATAAAGAGCTTGAAGCCTGACCCTCCCTCACTCTCACCCGCGCACAAAGAACGTTTTCCTTTAAGGAAATGAAAATCCATAAAGGAAATTAACTTTGCAAACGAGTCCCATTGCAGCTTAACATAAAGAACTTAAAGCAGAAGTGCTCTGATTCACCGAAATGGAGGTGCGGGGTGAATACAGCATGTCTTAGTTTGAAAGAAAATAGAAGGGGACAAGAGGAACGAAGTCTGAATGGATGTCACGGCCCAGAAATGGAAAGCCATTGGAAACAACGACTGCATGAATGTCTGTGTCTCCACTGTTTGAGCTGTGATAGCCTTTTGATTCACCTGCATGCCTCTATCCAATGGTCCTAACACGCCGCTGCTCTAGAGCGTCTCTACTTCTGGCGCTTCATTGTGACATCTCAGAGAAAGTATCAAAGCATATATTTATATCCGTAGAAAACAGCTTGTGAAAACTCATTCACAGCATAAACACTATAACCATCCCCAGACATTTTACTCCTAAAGAACCCATTAACCTCCTGATGTCTTGAAAACAACGGTGTCAAAAGTTTTCACCATATTTACAAGTCACATTTCACTCGCCTTCATGCTAGGGGCGCCTCCGGTCAGGTTTTCACATTACAGGAGTCCAGTTTCACTAGAGGAGGTTCGCTCACACTTTTCAGGTTTCTGCCAGTCAAACTGTCAGTCGACCAAAGCTGTGGTCTGGCCTCGGGGCTATTTCAGCACATTTTGTGGAGACGGACTCGCCTCTGGCCCACCGGCACGTCGACCTGTGTCAGCACCCCCTCGCTTCTCGCTAATGGATATCAAAGAACGGCCTCTGGGTGCATTAGACTTTTAACCCGATATAAGCGCTGGGATCGGACACGAGAAGGGCCTCGGATACGGCTCTATTAAGAACTACTGCTGTCATGTGTATTAGAAGCTTTTAAATGAGAAGACTTGCACTCATAAATGGAGTTAGTGATGAGTCTATTCATATAGGAGACACCTAAGAGCCCTCTATCAAATTAGAGCCTTTCAGTCAGTGTTGTAACCTTCAGTTCCTCCCAAGTTTCTCTTACGTCACCATAATTTTTGCACATTTTACCACGTTACTTAATATTTATGGATATTTATGGACCTACAGTTCAGCAAGAGGCCTCTACAGGACTAGTGATATTTAGATGTAGGGCTTAGTAATGTTTTTGTAGTCACTATCACAAATTATATTTATATTAACCATGGTATTTTCACAAAATCTTCACTGACATTGCTCAAATTCATCTTAAAAGCACAATCTGGTCCCAATATCACTCTGAATGTAGATAACTTAGACTGCTGATTGTGGTCCAGGACTCGTTTGCTGTCTCTTAAGCTTCCACGTGGTGTCTTTGTGCACAAGTAGTAGCCGTCTTGTTGCTACTGCAAACTTTACAATGTTTTGCAACATGCTTAGAAGAGAAGAAAAACACAACTAAAGAGGTCAGTTATCAAAGGAAAGGTACGCCCTTTTAACACTGAGAGTCCGTCACGTGTAGGAAGAAATCAAAAGATGATTTTTATGGTTAAATACCAAGATAACTCCAGTAACTAGCATGAAATTGTTTAAGGAGTTATTTAAAGCGTGAATGCGTTTCTTGCAGAACATTTTTGTGCCTGAGTCAAAATTAATTCTTGTCTCTTCTGTATGTTTGACTGAGCTAATACAACAAGTCAGATTATAAGAGAACAAATATTACACTTAAACACACACATAATTCCTCTGTGTCTCGGTCTCCGTCACTCTTGCACACACCTTAATACTGAATGCCAGATGTAAATAGGAGAGATGAGATTTCTTCGATTCTTTCTACCCCCAAAAATCAATCTTTAAGTCCCAGCCAGCTCTTGTTTCACTCTTGTTAACGGAAAGCCTGCAGCCGGCTCTGACGCTGCCTTGTCAATTTTCAGATGGTGTTCCTGTGTGGACTGTACCAAAGTCGCCCTCAGGGGAGCAGTTGAAGAACGGAGGTCTGACTCCTCTACGATCAGCCGAGCCCTCCCCGGACCTCAGGAAAAGGAGTCTGTCCCATGGTGCTGAGGTGAGAAACGTGACGTCACGCTGTCAATTATCACCTCTGCCTCTCTTTATTTCCAACCCTCCCGTTGACTTGGTCTGGTCTCAGATGTGAGCCTGAGAACGCTGCACAATTAACCTGGGAGCAACTGAGATGTTGTGCGTTTCTGACAGATTTGAGGCAGGGGTTTGTCGGATGGCTGGGAGGAAAAATCGTTACGCATTCGGTGCTTTGATCCAAAATTCAGGCTGATGAAGCAAAGGATGTAGAACACGGAGAGACATTTTTTTTTTTGCTGCAGTTTGTGTTTTGGATCGTGTAATTAAAGACGGGAGTGTATGCCGTGCAGCAAAGGTCACTGCCTGTGATCCTTTTTGTTTTTTGTTTCCTTAGCCTTGTCAGCATGCCAAATTAGGTTGTTCTGCAAAGTTTTATTTGCTGCATGTATGTCTAAATAGCATTTTTAGATTTCTAAGTATTTATAATGGATTTCCTACAGTATGTAAACAGAACGTCTGTATTAGTAGAGATCCTGCACATAGCAAAGATTGCAATCCGATACTTCATTCTTGTTATGAGCTTATCTTGAAATTATGCAAAGTAAACACACACAATATTCAGACAATTTTCTCACACTGAAATGTTTTCTGGTCAGCAGCAAAGTCTCGAGTACTGTTTTCCTTGGTTGATGATGGATTACACTTAGATTTTCTTGCCGTAGTGAATTGAATTTAAACACTCGCGAGTTCAGAGACGGTGCCAGAGGAGCAGGTGTGGCGACGTTAAGACAGTTAGGATTTCTGCCTCAGCTTCTTCTCACTCTGTCGCCTTTGCCTCTGTTGCTCAGCAAGGGACACACACTCATCTCTTCTGAAAGTTTTAACAGAGGTGCTGTCAAGTAAGTGGGTCACACGGTATAGAAGTGGAACTGAGCCGCTCCCGGGAGCAGCTTCGTGGATTCCTGCCTGGCTGGCTGCTGCAGAAAGGGGCCGTCTGACTGTCTGTCTGTCTGGACCTCTCTGTATCTGTAACAGGAAATAGAGGCCCGGGTGACTTTGACGTAAATGAGCGTCAGCCTGGTGGAAAGAAAGAGGGGCGGGTGGAAGTGTTAGGCTGTTATTTAGTTGCTTATTATTTCCCACCCTAAAGGATAAAGCTGTCATAAATAGCTGCATGCATAAAAGCTGACATTATTCTCGTGAAGCAACTAAAAAACAGGTTTTTGGAGTTTTTCTAAAGATGTTTCACCATCCTCACCCAAGCGGCTTCTTCGTTTCTGAATGACTCATCGAATGCTTAACTGCAATTAGAGACTGTTGTTCAGATTGATGTTATTTGTCACAATTAGCTGTACGCCAACGACTCATTAAGAGCCATAAACTCTCCAGACTTTTTGTTACAAAAGTTTTTATTCCATTCAGATGTTGGTGGGGGTTCATATTAACAGACCCCAGTTTTGTAATTTTCAGGTGTGCACCACCCACAGATGTTCCCAATAAAAAACTAAATTCCTTTAGAACTGAAGAAACTGCTTGTATGATGGTGACTCATCTTCAAGAAAAACCCAACAAATCCCTCTGCCTCTGTTTTGTTTTTTAAAGATATACCGTGACCTGGAAACTGAGAATCTTCACAAAAAAAAACTCTATTGCTATTAAAGAGTAGCTATGTTTGATCTCAGTTCTATGAATACCTTGGAAAAAAAAATAAAAGATGAAGATGAATTGAGCTCACATCAAAGCACTACCAGATGCAGCCACAGTGGATTTGTTCTAATGGCAGAGACATTAATATCCGAAACATATTTTCGGCCGTCGTGAGCATGAGCTGTAAATGTTTTATTTTCGGGATGTATGCTGGAAGTAAGGGTGCTGAAGGGCTGCAGCTGCCCTTAAAAGCAGGCGTAATAACACCATAATCTTCAATAGCCGGTATCTTGATACGCATTAGTCCAGTATTAAAGTCCCTGCGAAGCGATTTGAGGGAGGTTGGAGTGTTTCTGTTGCACATGAACACGCTGAGAGGAGTGATAGTTAGTTTTAGGTTTCTGTTTGATGAGTGAGTCTTAAAGTAAACTTAAAAGTTCGAACTGCAGCCTCTACAGTAATTTGGCAGGATATGGAAACCTGAGGTATTGAGCTCACAGTTAAAAAAAACAAAAACAAAAATTGTGTGCTTCTATAACAGGATTCATGTGTGCAAGATCAAACATAAGTTTAGGCAGGAAGGCCCGCTCCAATCTAATGACTGACAGCTCAGTACAGCAAGGAAAAGGCAAAAGGAGGCAACATAAAAAGATTAAAAAAAAAGAAAATTATTTAAATATGCAGAAAACAATTGAGAAATGAACATGCAAATAATGTATATATATTATAATATATAACATATACAGAATTAAATGTAATAATAAATGTGAGAATATTTTTTATATATTTTTTAATACTGTATTTCTCTCCAAATTTATTTATTCTTTATTTTTAAATATTTTCCGCATTTTTTTTATTTTTGTCTTAATTATTTTTTTCATATTTACACATTTTTAATTTATTTATTTGTTATTTAATTGGTTCATATTTACTGACTTATAATTTATTTTTTTATTTATTATTTAATATTTCACTCCTAGGACTTCATAGTTGAAAGTATGGATGCATAACAGTCACAATGGATTCATTTCCAAGAAAATAATACATTTATTTAAATATTTAATCCTTATGATTAAGTTGTGTATGAATCCACACTACACTTTATTAAAAGCTCTTTAACCTCTTATTAAAACCTGTTAAAAATGGATTCCTTAGAGTTTTTTTGTAAACAAAGGTCACGTATCTGAAACACCTTTTATTCCAGCAGAGTGGAATAATGTAAAACTCAGCGTTTAATAAAAAGAGGAAGATTAATGGTGTCATCTCAGCAGCATTTCCTGCTACGTCTGCTCGTTATAGCCTCTTTGTCAAATCTTAGACATTTGTCGTTACCTGTCAAAAGTCTACACATTAAGAGAACAGCCTGCTTCAACACTAACCTCAGATCTTATAATGACTTGACGCTCATTTAAAACTCACCATGCAGCAGTTTAAGGGAAACAGAGAGGGACATTTTACCCTTGATGTGAGCCGTGAATCAACTTCCTGCTTCAGCACCACGAGGGGGCTGACTGTCATGTAATCCGTCATGTTAATGATCATTTTCTATTGACATACGCGTGTAAAATGGGTATTACGGTGCTGCAGTGTCAACCCATTTACCGCTAATTGTTAAGCTGTTCAGCATACTTCATGGAGCACAATTAAGAGCAGGGAAGCAAGGGCAGTTCGTGATGGTGAAGACAGTATTATGGCAGCTATGCTTCACAGACATTCCTGCCTCCGTCAGTATGTTTCTGCTAATTTAGTACAGGATACCACTGCAGTAATGGATACGCCGTTAAGGGAAATTTACAAATGTCTTACAAGATTTGCCTGAGAGAGAATTATCACCCACTTCAAAGCATTTTAGTATTTGTAGCTCTTTGTTTTGGTTTTAAGGCCACTTTAAACCTACCGGATTCAAGGCAAATTTAGCAACTGGCTCAAATATAACAAGTATTTTCATTGCTCCCAGTGGAGAGCGAATCATAGCTAAAAAAAAAAAAAAAAAGCAGCTTTAATCTTGACTTCTTGGTCGTTTAGGCAGGTGTTATTCAATTATGGACAGAGTTATCTACGTCATCCACAAGTGCTGTGGAGTTGAATTTGTTTTTAACGAAATGGCTCTGATTGGTTGTAGGACTGCTAATTGTACCGACTAGTCGACGTTACTGCTGTGCCGTGACGCTTTAAGCAGGAAGTCGACTTGTCTCCGATCACGTGACAATAACAACATGGACGCCTCAGAGTCGTCGCAGCAAATTAGCAGCGATTCGTCAAGTGTGCGGAAATATTTCACCAGAGATGAAGCCCATTCTACCTTGACATGCCGAATATGTAAGTCAGTCCTGAAATTACAACAAAGAAATCCGCTAGCTAGCAGAGAAACCGTCCAAAAAACAGAGAACGAGGAGGCAAAACAACAATTTGCTAGTTTAATTCATTGTCTAAACTTATTAGATCTAGCTGCTATACATGGAAAAGGCTTCAGCTAATACCACTTTACCGTTTAAAACTGGCAACTGGACGTGTAGAGTTTTTTGAGAAGACGTTTCACCACTCTAGTATCTTCTTGGTGGGAAATTTGAGGTTTAAATAGGAAACTTGCTTGTTTGGGAACCATAAACTGCAGCTAATTTCCATTAACCTTTTAGATACTTACCTGTAGTTTGGGTATTATACCATGACATGGATGACTGAGAACCTTCACAGGCGATATAGTTCATGTGTTTATGTTCAGTTCTGTTGCCTCCGTAGCTCGCTTTGTGGGAGTATTTAGGTCAAGAATTTCATTGTTGCAAAGCATTGCTTCCTACTGTGGGTTTATGTGTGACGTCATCGGCTAATCGACGTCGACTCGACTTTAATCACATATTAGTCGAACAAAAAAATCGGACGTTGTTCAACCCCTGCTGCAGAGGTTTTTTTATTTGTTTGTTTGTTTTTGTCTTTATAGCGCTTGAAACACAATAAAATCCCGATGGAACCAGGTTACCAGACTCATACTGATAAGCACTGAATGTGGCCACGTCAGGCTATACGGACTTTATCCTCTCACTGTCATATTTAATGTTTTACCCTATTGTCAGACCATAGGCCATGGTTAAAGATTAACTTACTGTAGAAGTCTGTGCTGCTTTGTAATGAGACTGTTTCTGTAAAGGGTTTATGAGTTATTCAGTGATTTACTGATGTTTTGAAAATACATCGAAGCTAGACATAGAGTTTTTGTAAGAAACTTTTGATTATTGATAAGGCTCAGCAGAAAATGAGGAATGCATCTTCACGACCCTTCTTACTAATGTCTTCTAACTGGTCTATTGGAGGGTTAGTAAATTAATAATCATTTATAATAAGCCTCACTTCGTTAGTTGGTATTTGCTGTACAAATTTTGATCTCACTGAAGAATCCAAAAGTGGATCGGTTTAAAATTTCACATATATATTTTAAATCTTTCATTGTTTTAAAGAAAAGCTGAAGTGTCGTTCTCAAAGCCACTGCTCTGTGAGATTTTCCTCTCGCCTGGTCCTCAGCTCTGCCCTGCTGCTCCAACCAGATTTCATTAAAACCTTCAAAGACGTTGCTTGTTTGAAGAAGATGGGGCAGAGAAGATGGTGCAGGTTGCCCGGTCACATTAGTCCAGCTTGACAGTGATGTTTATTCATCTTTTAAATATTTTAACCATCGTCCTTCAGAATACTCCCACCGTAATCTGAGTGATTGAAGGTTTTGTGAAGGAGAGGTAAAGGTTGAGTTGGAGTGAGAGACTTTTCTTTAGTTGATATTTTTGCTAAGGTGAGGCTTATAATAAACAGAGATTGAGACGTTTGTCCTGGTAAAGGTGGATTTGATGAGACAGCAAGTTTGCCATCTTGTGGCAGTGGAACAAATTGCAGATGGAATCAAATTATGTGCTTCACTGAATTTAAGGTTTAAAAGTAGTGCTTTATATTAAGTTTTTACTTTGCACCCAACGATAATTAATTAATTAAAAGTTCATGGTTAACTTCTCCTGCGTCCTAAATGATGCACGACATTTGTGGTGCAGTGAAGCTCAAGGACGGTTCTTGTTAGTCTTGGTTGCTTGCCAGCTGTGTACCATTTTTTTTTCTGCTGTAATCTCATGAGCGGTCTTGAGAGCAAGCAAGAAAGCACATTACCTCGGTATAATAAAGGTTTGCTGTTTGAATTATGTAGCACCGCGCTGCCATTTGATATTCAGTCCTTGTATGCAGCCAGCGAGGGTATAAGCGCAGGGCCAGTGCGTGACTGTGGGAAAATGGAGAGGAAATTGCAAGTGCTTGCAGAAATCTGGTAGCTTTAGGCACTTGCAGCAGCTCCAGCACACTCCCTCACCACATATGAGACCTGTCCTCTGTATAACCATAGAATTAATGACAGACCTTCAGTCAGCTCTGTATTAACAATGCCTCTTAATTATCCACGTTTGTGCTGTCTGGTTCAGTTTCATGGTTTACCTGTCGTGGACCTGAACCGTCACTAATACACCTGTGCTTTCCCTACTGTGGCAAATCAAAATGTCTGCTGTGAAACAGGGTAATTAGATTAATTTAGTTTTGATTTACGAGCTCGAGAATTTACATAAAAGGCTGAAAAATCCTTTAGATGGAGACAAAAGAACACAACATTGTGCCACTGTAAAGTCGGTTTAATTTATAAAAACCTCATAATCTGTATTAAAAAATGGCAACCTGTATCCTTAGGAAAGAAAATCTTATAAACCAAACAAGAAAGATGAGGTAGAAACCTCAGAAGAGCAATAGAGGAGGGAAGGAGGCTTCACACAGGGTGAACAAAGAAATAGATGTCATAAGGACAGAGTAGATGAAAACCATAAAAATCCACAATAAAGACACAGACATCAAAATAACTTGACAGCTGTATTTCCTTTCTTAATTTTCTTTTTGAACTGAAATCTTCTTCACCTCTTTTAATATCTGACTTATTGTTCTTTTGTTTCTCCAGCAGAGGGCAGCAAAGTCTCCTTCTGACTTCCAGTGAGTCTGAACATTAGATAAATCATAAAAGCATAAAGAGTGGCAGTGAAAGATATGTATTTGTAAGTTTTCAGGTGAGATCAAAGTGCAGCGTATATAAAGGAATAACAAACCCAGAGGTATTCTGCTGAGATTTGTTCCGTTCTTGAATTCACCAACTTTAAAAAAGTTTAACAACTGTGCGGCATCAACTTTTTTCCCGATTCTTATTAAAAGACCTGTCAAAAGACCTATCAGTCCCGGTGTCAAAAAAATAAAAAATAATAATGAGCAGTGTGCTCTCGGCTCATACTCAGTCTGTGAGGAAAATATCAACCCGTGACTCACTGTCTGCTCTGTAATCCGTCCTTTATTGAACCTCCAGCTTTAGTGTGAACAAGACGCCTGCCTATTAGACGCGTCCTCCTTCCTTGTCTCTCCTAAAATAGACGCCACAACGTTTACTTTTTAAGTTATGAGCAATAATAGACAAACTCTTTTTTTTCTAACTTTTTCAATATCTTCTACTTCTTTTTTTAATTTACTGATTTAACCATAGACTGTATATAAATATGGACAACGTGTCGCCACTTCCTTGCATTGGCCAAACTGACGCTATGTTGCCGGGGATACGGGCGGCGCCATCTTTGGAGCCAGAGTCTGTGCAGTGCGGTCCGAAAGTGGAAGCCACGCGGAGCCGACCACACTTCCGCCAGACTCACTTGCATTTTCGTTTAATTAATACTACCCTCTGCTCTACCTCCGCCAGTTACAAGGAAATTTTGGATTATTAAACACTGTACTTATTTATAAAAAATGTTTTTACAACTCTCAACGGTCTCACGGACCGCTTTACGGAGCGGTTGGCATGGCAACTGGTAGTCATTTTGTAACATCCGGTTTCTATAGCGTCAAATAACAAACTAAAATGAAACTCGTCCAAAAAATTTACACTTAAACACACATCATCATTATATTAACTACCTGAAATGACAGAAACCATCCTTGATAAAAAAAAAAAAAAATTTGATGTGTATTTTATTGTTTTAGTTAGTTTGCGCAAGTCCCATCCACTGATATGGAGGGGGAGGAGCTTATGACCTATACTGCAGCCAGCCACCAGGGGGAGCTCTACTTGCTTTGGCTTCACTTTTGAGGAGCTGTTCCACCGTCCATCTTTATACTTGTCTGTGGATTTAACAGATGAGCAGTTTTCAGATTTTTCTCAGCTTCCTCTTAAGGCCACGAATGGCTAATTAACTTTTCACCAGTGAATATCCTCCTGCAGAACAACTTTATTGTTTAAGTGGCAGAAAAATAAAGTGCTAGTTGACTTGAATAAGGCCTCTCATTGGACCTTTTGGCTGATGTGAGACTGGGTAAGCATGTCTGCGTTAGCACCTAACTGACTCCTGAGTCTGCACCGTATTTCACGTCCTTTCATTAGACGCAGCGCTGATGAAGCAGGTCACGGTGATTTATACGTGAACGGCTAAAACTCAGCGTCTCGTTGTTGCCTGCATTGTTTGGAGAAGCTGGAGAGATTCGTGACTTCCAATTCCTTCCTTTTGATGCTTTTCTCAGTGTGAATTATTTGGCGCATCTGGGTCACCTCCCACGCCTTCCCTCTAATTTTCTGCGTTTACATGGAGAATAAAACTTGATCAGAGATTGCTGCTTAACCGTTGGACGCGTGTCTCACTGTGAAACACTGGACTCATTCAAAAGGAAATGTTTCTGTCCCTCCTGGAAACTGTCAGCTGATGCTCGCTCGACGTGGAGCAAACATGCACTGAGAGTAGTTATTCCACCCAAAGAAAAATTATCAGTTTGCACGGTTATTATGAGATTATGCTTCCTACTGACAGGATTATCAAATGTTTACACCACCCCTCCCAATCTGCATCTTATTGGTCCAGTTTATTGTGATTTTGGTGGTTACATGAGGCATTTTTATTCATGTGATTATTACTGTGAGCATATAAACATAGTCTTTATTCTCTGTTTCTCTGTTTTTCTTGTTTTTGTTGAAGCCACTGCAGTCTAGCTAAGCTTTAAAAGCATTACAGCCCACACAGACGTCTCCTTAACAGCTTTAAGAGTCGTTGAAGCTGCTAATTAACACCTTGGTGCACGGTAATGTACCGTATCAGCAAACAGCCTAAACTCTCATATATTTTTATAAACTGACACATGATACGGTCACTTCTAGCTAAATGTCAAACCGGAGGACTCTCTAACTCAAAACCTTTTCAGTAACTCCTTGGCAGTTGACATTCAAAACATCCCTGACATTTAGCAGAGGAAGTGGAGCTCAGGAAAAAAAAAAAACTTAAAAAAAACCAAACCACACAGTAGTTACCTTCGTATCAATTTATTCACCGTCTTTTAGGCAGCGACTCTTACTTAAATAAAGGCTAAGTGTAAAGCACACAAACTTGAAGTTCAGAGATTGTTTGACTAAATGTCAGCACTGGAGGTGCCGTTAAGTGAGTCTGAGAGCGATTCTGACGTGGCCTGCCTCGGGGTTTACTGGGAAAACGCACGCAGTCAGATGCAGTCATGATGCTGGAAATACCAAGCTGATATAAGAGAGGTCAGAGGTCAGGAGGAGGGACGTGAACGCTGCAGTTAACAGCTCGGCTAGCGATAACTTAATGTCATGTGCAAGTACAGGAAATAAACATGAGATGTAAGAATGAAACAGAAAAAAAAGTATTAAAAAAAACCCAAATTAAGAGTATATACACCAATCAGGCATAACATTATGACCACCTCTCTAACATTGTGTAGGTCTCCCTTGTGCCTCCAAAACAATTGTGACTCATCAGAGAATGGACATGGGTCTTCTGAGGGTGTCCTGTGGTGTCTGGCCACAGGATGTTGTTAGTGGGGGGCCTTTGGGTCCTATGGGTTGAGGGGAGGGTCCTCTGTGGATCATCACACAGATACTTGATCAGTTTGGGATCTAGTGAATTTGGAGACCAGGTCAACACCTTGTGCTGTTCTTCATGTTTTTTGAGTTCTTCCTAAAGCGTTTTTGTATGTGTGACTGTGTCAGGCTGCATCCTGCTGGGGATGGCTGCTGCCATCAAGGAGTGTCATTGCTATGGGGTGGGGGTGCCTGGTCTGGTATAGGTGGGTGCTACATGTCTAAGTAACATCCACATGAATGCCAGGTCCAAACGTTTCCCAGCAGAACACTGAATTGTCACAAGATGGTCAATGTTATTCACTTCTCCTGTCAGTGGTTTTAATGTTGTGGCTGATCGGTTTATCGTGCATATGCTTACTGCAGTGTCAAACTTGTGAACTTTAAGCAACTTTAACCTTTCTCACTAAGCAAGCTGATTTTCAAAACGCAGCTCTCTCTGTGTCTTTGTGTCGGCCCCACAGATCAGCCTCGTTTCTGCTCAGCTGCTGATCACATCGAAAAACTCTCCCATGCTGCAGCAGAGCAAGACTTAAAGTTCAGGGTCAGTGTTACGCTCCGCTGTACGTCAGTGGAAACGCAGCAGGAAACACATTCGGCCAATTAAAATCTGAGCTGGGGTGGAGACATTTCACTTGCATTTCCTTTCCTTGTGGTTTTCTTTCTTTTTCTGGGAATTGTTCCCAAAGGGGGAGTAGAAGAAGAAAGAAGAGGAAGAATCCACTTTAGTATATCCACTTCAAAGGCAGAGCTAGAGAAGGAGGACACTTGTGTTGGAGAATGATTTTGCTGAAGGTTTAGAGTCTCCCATGTTCTAAGACAAAGAGATGGAAGTGATGATGATAGGGGGTGAAGAGGACAGCTGGTGAAGGAGGACGAGCCCCTGAAAGTAGCTGTAGCTTGTTGATGGGAAAAGGAGTCTTTGAAGTGGGAGCCCGAGCCGACTTGCCCTAACCGAGCCTCCTGTAGACACCCACACTCTCCCCTAATGATTTAGAGGAAAAAGAGAGAGAGGTGGACGACCGAGAAGTGGGAGGAAAAGTAGGAGGGGGGAAAGACGGCTCAGGAGAAAGATGGTGATGAAACAGAATAGCGGATAGCATCAATGAGGAGATGGAGGGGAAGGGAGGGTGAATGAAAGAAACCCTGACGGAGATGACAGCGCGAGGGTGGAGGTGGAGGTGGAGGTGGGGGCAGAGACGGGACGAATGAATCAAACTGAAGAGCGGAGTCAATTAAAAGGAAGCAGGGAAAGAAAGAAGAAAGAAGGGAGAAATAAAAGGAGGAAGAGGTGGAAAGGGAGAATGATGACAAGACGTGTCCCCGTGAACGAGGCGACTGCTGCTGCAGGTTTGCAGAAATGAGGATGGGTTATTAAACAAGCCTGACACACACACACACATAAACCTCTGATGCATGCTCTAGATAGGAAGGAGAGGTGGAGGGGCGAAGGCAGGGAAGCCGTGTCAGAAGAGGACAGGAGGGAGGAGGAGGAGGAGGTAAAAATGGAAAGAGGTGCAGGGAAACACAGCAGAGCAAAGATGATGTAGAGGGAGGGCGTAGGAGAATAGACGTCACTGGGACTTTCCTACAGCTTCTTCTTTTCCCTCCTCCCTGTTTTTCAGAGTGGGTGGTGGGCAGAGAGGAAAAATAGAGAGAGAGAGAGAGAGAGTCTCTGCAAGTCACGCTCACCACCTTCACTCAGCCACTCTCTCTAAAAACACCCTTCAAGTGGGCTGCTCACTCAGTCAGCAAATCCACGCGAGGAGGGAAGAGGACGGTTTTGTTTTTTCGGCGCGGCCCGTCACAAGTCCTCAGCGGGCCCAGATTTAGACAGATTTTCCACTGAGAGAACACCCCCCTTTAATTGGATTTCACGCTGACTGAAGCCTTGTGCGGTGGTTATCCTGTTTGCGGAGTCAGAAGCTTTAACTTTAAACTCTCCTTTTTTTTGCTGGATTTTACTCTCGGTGGTGTTTACCTTTTTGTTTTTTGGTTTTTTTTGGTTTTTTTTTTGGAGATGAGATCCAGTTTTATGCAGGTCAAGCCTGTAGCTACACAGCAGTGCAGTGTGAGTGATCACAATCAGATGTTTGTGTGTTTGTTTGTGTGCATGGCGTGCTGTTGTATCTGTTTGCGGACTCGCTTACCGAGCTTGTCTTTTTAGCGTTGAACATTACTTGCTTTCACCGAGCATCGGCGCCCACGTTGACTTTATACATTATTGAACTAACTCGCCAGTCGGGGGGCTCGTTCTGGTGGGAAACATTTTCAGCATCTGAAATGAAACGGAAAAAGGTGAAAGAACTTTTTCCTGTTCTCGTTCATTAATTATCTAACGGAGATGATGAAATTAACAGCTACAACTCTGACATAAAGAAAACCTTGTTACAGAGCTTAATTACCTCAGTGGGATTACCACATACTTTACCTGTGTACCTGAGTATCAAGAATTGTTCCCTTCTGTATGCATCACTCAGGCATAACATTACGACCGCCTTCCTAATATTGTGTAGGTCTCCCTTGTGCCTCCAAAACAGCTGGGACTCATCAGAGAATGGACATGGGCCTTCTGAGGGTGTCCTGTGGTGTCTGGCAACAGGATGTTGTCAGTGGGGGGACTTTGGGTCCTATGTGTTGAGGGAAGGGGTGAATCATCCCTCAGATACTTGATCAGTTTGGGATCTAGTGAATTTGGAGGCCAGGTCAACACCTTGTGCTGTTCTTCATGTTTTTTTAGTTGTTTCTCAAGTGTTTTTTTGTGTGTGTGCCTGTGTCAGGCTGCATCCTGGGGTTGGGGTACCTGGTCTGGTCTAGATGGGTGCTACATGTCTAAGTCACATCCACATGAATGAATGCCAAGTCCAAAGGTTTCCCAGCAAGATGGTGAATGTTATTCACTTCACCTGTCAGTGGTTATAATGTTGCGGCTGATAGGTGTACATGAGTACTTTTACTGCCACTTTAAGTATATCCACCTCACATTTCATTGCTTGTTGACATCTTGGTCTGTCTTCTAGTAGTCTTTATTGATTGAAGTATTTGGCACGTGTTTCAGCAACAGCACTCTCTATTTTTTTTATGTCGTTGTGGTAGCGCTGCTCTATAAACGTGTCTGATTACTTCTTCTATCACTCCATAAAAGTCATCACAACAAGCTTAAATGGTCCAAGCCCTGAGTACATATATAATATTATGTCACCTGCCAGAGGGAAAGTCGTTCTACTACTACTACTACTACTGCTCCTCCTCTATAAAATGTTATAATAGGATTAATCAATCATTAATAAAACCATTAGCTGTAATTAATCATTTATATTCTTAACAAGTGTTCTCAGTAGGCTTACTCTTTTCATGAAAAAGAGGGGTTTGTATTTGGATGTCGTTACAGTGACCTAAAAAGCTGGAGCTTTGTCTACACACACATAAATAAATGTTCATATTCATGTAGCTGTTTATAGCACAGAGTGGTGCTAGCATCTTTTAGGGCACTGTATACTGTATGCAGTGCAATAACTGCAAGAATTCCTATAAACAAGTGTTTTTTTAGATTGAATATAATACAGGGAGTTTCTCCTGTAATGATCGACAGCAGCAACACACTCCGACACATTATTATTCACTTCCGGACAAGTTAAAGTGCATTAAAAAAGTCTTAGCTGAGGGTTTTTCTGCAGATACGCTCCGACCTCTTCAGCAGTAATTTCCCTCTCGCTGTCAGGAGCCTCTTTAATTAGTTAGAACCGCTGAAATCATAACAGACCTCCCCCAACCTCGCTCTGTTTCCCTTTCACTTCTATATATATCACTCTGCTCTGAGAACCCACCGGCTCCAGGGACTCCTGTACACGTGTGTGTTCATGCGTGCGCCGCTCCTGTCTGCGCTCTTGTGCAGGATGTTTCGTCGGAGGGTGGCGCTCGGTGTGATGTGTGTGGGGGCGTGTGGGGGATATTGGTGTGCGTGCACGGGATGAAATATTCAGGCGACAGGCAGCCACTCTGGTCCTGGAAATCTCTCTCTCGTTTTCCCTTCTCCTTTCACTCTGCAGGATTCTCGCCTGCACTCGTGCTGCCAAGAGTTTCCGTTCAGATTTCTCTCAGTATTTCAGCTTAATCTGCAGCAAAAAGGCAAAATAACCTTGGAAAGATACAACACAGCTCTATTATTGTATGGATGTAAATGAAAGATCAAGAGCAGAGTGGCTGTGCTAGGGAGTTGTTGTTGCCTAAAGGCTCGGAAGCACTTTCTGCATTATACATAACCCCCCTTCTTGTTTTTATTTTTTATTTTTCTCCCCCCTCCGTTTTCCTTCCTGCCCCTAAGTTGCTGCAGGAGATATCAAAGGCATCTGCTCTTCTCTAACCTCAACTGGATCCGTTTCCAGTTGAGCGATGGAACACAAATGAAGGACGCAACATCTGTCCGCTCTGACCGGCGCAGGCATTGTGGAGGCCAGCGCTCGGGGCGAACAGGCGGCGCTCAAAGAAACGCAGTCACGGAATGGATAGAATTGGGTTGCGGTGAAAAAAAAAAAACAGCCAATACCTGGTCTTGAACAAGAGAAAAATAAGTGTAATACATTTGCGTTTCCTTTCTTGTGAGAAGATAAGCCTGGCTGTAGTTTGTCATTATCACATCCCTTGAAAAGACTAGAATGAGCTGGTCCTACTGTAGCTGATTTATCGTACTGTCCTGTCCAGAAATGGAGCATGAAAAGCAAACGAGTAGTTGCTCTGGGTGACATATTTACGCGCTGCAATGAGCGCGGCCATTAGTTCAGGCAGGATGTTTTGGCGGGCCAGGTTAAATGGTTTCCTTCCTCAGTTCCACATTTATTATCTGCGCCGTTATCTTCTCCTTTTCTATTACTCTCCATATCTTCCTCTGGACCTCCGGTCTGCAGAGGAGGAGGAGGAGGGAGGAGGGAGGCCTACAGAAAGGGATCTACAGGGAGGCAAAGGTGTGCAGCTGCCCCCTCTGCCTCCCTCATACGCCGTAATGCTGCCCTAAATGCTCACGGTCTCGTGTTAATCTGCAGCTGAACATATTCCCCAGCAGATACTTTTGTTTATTCCCATTTGAGTTCCCCAGCTGTTACCGAGTCTGAACTAATATACTGTATAGAAGTAATATCGCAAAGAGAGTAAAGATTAATTTGAATTTCCTTTTTTGTTTTCCTAGCACCACCCAGGGCTGGAAGACATCAGCCCCACTGAGGAGGTGACGGACATGGAGGACAACGAGGAGGAGGACCTGGGCGTCCTGGACGACCAGCGGAGCATCATTCTCCACCTGCTGTCCCAGCTCAAACTGGGCATGGACCTCACACGGGTATGAAACACTGACTCTCTACAGGGGAGGGTGCTCAGCTTGCTTTACCATGTGTATTTTAATGAGCGTGTCTTTCCTAGGTGGTGTTGCCTACCTTCATTTTGGAAAAGCGATCGCTGCTGGAGATGTACGCCAACTTCATGGCCCACCCCGACATGTTCCTGTCAATCACAGCTGGGGCCACGGCGGAGGACCGGATAGTCCGCTTCGTGGAGTACTACCTGACCGCCTTCCACGAGGGGCGGAAAGGGGCCGTGGCGAAGAAGCCCTACAACCCCGTGTTGGGGGAGACCTTCCACTGCTCCTGGGAAGTGCCCCGGGACAAAGTGAAACCTCTGGTCAGGTCGAACCAGGGGTCGGCCCGGGAGCCGGGCTGGGCGGCCTCCAACAACGCGCAGCAGGGCGAGGATTCACAGGGAGGCTGCTACAGGGTTCGGTTCGTGGCGGAGCAGGTGTCCCACCATCCGCCGGTGTCTGGGTTTTACTGCGAGTGCCGGGAGAAGAGGATGTGCGTCAACGCTCACGTGTGGACCAAGAGCAAGTTCATGGGCATGTCTATAGGAGTGTCCATGGTGGGAGAAGGTGAGCAAACCTGCAACATGCTGTGCACATGCAAAGTCAGGTCTCATTCTGCTTCCTGCTTTTGTTGTTGTGTTTTGTTGTATTCATTGAAAGTTTTGCAAAATCCGGCAGCAATGACAAAAGAAAAGGTGACGTTTAAAACAGGAGAGGAGGTCACAACTAGAACCAGACCAATACTAAAAGATCATTGAGATATTCTCTGCAACAAAAACATGTCCTCCTGTTAAGTATAGCTGTCTTTCTTGTGACAAACAGGAGGGAAATTTGGAAACTCTCCAAAAATAGCCACTTTATAATGTGTCACCAGCTCTGCCTGTCACAGTTTGTGGACTATGTGTGACCACGGCAATCAATAAGTCAGCACCATTACAGTAGCTACAGTAGGCTTCAGTGTGGATGAGTCACCCTGAGTGGACTCACAGGAAGTCCTTGAGCCCAATCGACCGAGTCTGGACACACGAACTGATTCAGACTTCTTACCACCTGTCGGGGAGGTCGTGACGCAGCAGTTCCCCGTCATACGCGGAGGCAGGCGCTGCCGTCAGAGAGAGAGAGAGAGAGGGAACACGGCGACCTTCTCATCAGGATGTATTGATTGCTGGATTTTATTTTTTTCCTTTTGCACAGCTGATGCTGTGTTTTTATGAAAGATACTGATTGGCAGTGAGTCAGCAGCAGAAAAGGAACTGAGTTATTGCAACTGATCCGGCCTGGGCGGATGATATTTAACCTACGTGACATTATGTGAAGCCCTTCAAGGGTCACGTGTAGGACCTTGCTCTAACTTGTAATACAAAATAATAATTGTCTTAATGTATGTAATCAGCCGGGGATGTCTGTTAGTTAAAAGGTTGCTCTAATCTCCTGCAGTGTCTTGCCTACAGGAGCCCTCTGCATACTAAAGGCCTTTATATACATTTATAATAATATTTCTCTGAATGCAGGACATTTACTTGTAACAGAGGACTTCTTTTACTTCCCAAGGCTCTGAGTAACTCCATTGCTCCTTGTGTTTAGGCCTAAAACATCATCTGTCGTGTATCACAAGCAGCTCTTTCACCAACAATCAGAAGTCACACATTTCACCCCGATGTCCTCTTTGCAAACGGAATCACTACGCACCATTGTTGTGACTGAATAGGTTTATCCCTCACCGTGACATGCTCACAGTGGTGTCACATGCATTGTCACCCTGCAGGCGGTGAAACATAGCTGCAGCTCAAGTGCTCTCTTGTAAACATGAGGTCTCAGGAGGTTGCTGTCTGTTCAGCGCCCTGGGCCAACTTTGGTAACGCGCCACCACAAATGTCTACACAAAACTAGAAAGAACATATAGAAATACAGAATAATATAACTCAGTAGGAGGAGGTGAATGGCTCTTCATCCTGACCAGAAGGTGCTCCATAAACACGTCATTATGCAAAATTTAAAGTGCTCAGTATAATGTGTACGTCTTCTAAGTTGGCTTAATGAACTGAGGACCTATCAACATCATGAAGAACATTCATGGTGGTGTCGTATCAGTTGAAAAAATAAATAACGTGTTGGGTTGTAACAGGTTAAATTCAACAGTACAGAGTCACTACATTATCAGTCAAGAGTCAGGACTAAACCAATTGACCTTGATGGTGAACACACTGAGTTTGTATTAACTTTGATTTTGCTTTATTTAACACAAACCGGAACATTCTGTCTGTTAAATTATATACTAACATTAGAACAAATTAATTCATGTGTGGTTTATTTGGCTTCTTCTGCCTGCTCATCAAAGTAACGAAAAGTAACGAGAAGTACTTTTGTTATTTTCATTACTTTTCGTTACTTTTCATTATTTTCAATACTTTTCATTACTTTTCGTTACTTTTTCAGTTACTGTCTTTACTTTTGTTATTTACGTTACTTTTGTTGCTTTTCGTTAATTTTCGTTACTTTCGTTACTTGTCAATACTTTTGTTGCTTTTGGTTACTTTTATTACTTTTCGTTACTTTTCGTTACTTTTCATTATTTTTTGTTACTTTTGGTTATTTTCATTACTTTTGTTGCTTTTTGTTACTTTTATTACTTTAGTTACTTTTCGTTACTTTCGTTACTCTTCGTTACTTTTTCAGTTACTGTCTTTACTTTTCGTTAATTTTCATTATTTTTCATTACTTTCAGTTACTTTCATTACCTTTTCAGTTATTTTCTTTACTTTCGTGACTTTTGTTACTTGTCATTACTTTTCATTATTTTCAATACTTTTCGTTACTTTTTCAGTTACTCTCTTTACTTTTGTTATTTACGTTACTTTTGTTGCTTTTCGTTAATTTTCATTACTTTTCGTTACTTTTAGTTACTTTGGTTACTTAGTTACTTTAGTTACTTTAAGTTACTTTAGTTACTATAAGTTACTTTAGTTACTTTTCGTTACTTTCGTTACCTTTTCAGTTATTGTCTTTACTTTTCATGACTTTTGTTACTTGTCACTACTTTTAATTATTTTTATTACTTTTCGTTACTTTTCGTTATTTGTTGCTTTTCGTTAGTTTCATTACTTTTGTTACTTTTTGTTACTCTCGTTACTTTTGTTGCTTTTTACTACTTTTATTACTACAGTTACTTTTCGTTACTTTTGTTATTTTCATTACTTTTCGTTACTTTTCATTATTTTCAATACTTTTCATTACTTTTCGTTACTTTTTCAGTTACTGTCTTTACTTTTGTTATTTACGTTACTTTTGTTGCTTTTCGTTAATTTTCGTTACTTTCGTTACTTATCAATACTTTTGTTGCTTTTTGTTACTTTTATTACTTTTCGTTACTTTTCGTTATTTTCATTACTCTTCATTACTTTTTCAGTTATTGTCTTTACTTTTCATTACTTACGTTACTTTTGTTGCTTTTCGTTAATTTTTGTTAGTTTTCGTTCTTTTCATTATTTTTTATTACTTTGTTATTTTCATTACTTTTAGTTACTTTGCGTTACTTTGCGTTACTTTACTTTAGTTACTTAGTTACTTTTCGTTACTTTGTTACTTTCAGTTACTTTCAGTTACTTTCGTTACCTTTTCAGTTATTGTCTTTACTTTTCGTGACTTTTGTTACTTGTCACTACTTTTCATTGTTTTTATTACTTTTCGTTACTTTCGTTACTTTTATTGCTTTTTGTCATTTTATTTTTTAGTTACTTTAGTTACTGTTGGTTATTTTCGTTACTTTTTCAGTTACTGTCTTTACTTTTCGTTAATTATGTTACTTTTGTTGCTTTACGTTAATTTTCGTTAATTTTCATTACTTTTTGTTATTTTCATTACTTTTGTTACTTTCGTTACCTTTAGTTACTTTTAGTTACTTTAAGTTACTTTCGTTACTTTTCGGTACTTTCAGTTACTTTCGTTACCTTTTCAGTCTTTACTTTTCATTATTTATTTTTTGTTACTTTCGTTACTTTTTCAGTTATTGTCTTTACTTTTCGTGACTTTTGTTACTTTTCGTTACTTTTGTTACTTCCATTACTTTTTGTTGCTTTCGTCACCTGTTACAGTGACGATGACAATATTTTTAGGCCTCAGTGCTGAAAATATTCAACACAAATTATTTACACTATTTAACAAAATCAAAGGAGCAAAAATTCTTTATTTCTAGTACAAGTCTTGCCATAATACCATAACATTTAACTTGAGTAAAAACATTCATGGTTTAATGCATTTAATTTCAAATGAACTGAAACAATCAGGTAAAAAAGCTCTGGATGTTTGTTAAGAAATGTTTCCAGTTTGTCTTCCACTTATTGTTCACTTCCTAATGTTGGTCAAAGAGTCACTTTATAATGAATTGCCTCCGCATGAGGTTGTGATGTAAAAACTATTCATGGACACGAGGTTGCAGAGGAAAACTAGAGAGGCCTTGTTTATGGGGAAATAAATCCACTTGAGCTCTAATTGAATGATGCAGATCATGCTGCTGAGTTGATCACGAGGTCCATGTATCAAAGCCTTTCTTGTGGGGAAGCCCTGATCAGCGATGTGGACCAGTTTGCATGTCGTTCTATACTGAAGGAAGTGATTAGATCAAGTTAAAGAAATGTTACTTTTGTACCCCTGAAAATTTTGCTTAATTTAGTGTAATGTTAATTAAGATTGAACTGCTCCTTCGTCCTCTCAGGGGTCCTGTGTCTCTTGGAGCATGACGAGGAGTACGTCTTCACGTTGCCCTGTGCCTACGCCCGCTCCATCCTCACCGTGCCCTGGGTGGAGCTGGGGGGCAAAGTCTCCATCAACTGCGTCAAGAGCGGCTACTCGGCCACGGTGACCTTCCACACAAAGCCTTTCTACGGAGGGAAGGTGCACAGGTGAGAGCTGCTCTTATGCTCTGTCACGGCCCGGCGTTATACATCAACGTCGCTCTGAGACTCTACCACCTGGTTCCTCTTTCCCATCCCTTTATGCATAAATACTTTACTACAGATGGAAGAACATCTTTTATTCATCACAAGAGACATAAATGTTGCCTTCATTGGTCATTTATTAAATATTAATACCAGGGGGAGTTACGTCATCTAAGGTTGTTGTAATACCCAATGATCTTAGCCCACAGCTGCAGAAAATGGTAATTTTGCACCAGTTTTCCACAATGTTATATTTCCTACTTGATTTAAAGGACCAGTGTGCAGGATTTAGTGGAATATATTATTAGAAATGCCATATTCCATGGAGCATGCCATGTTTCATAGACAGGTTTCCACTGTAGACCAGACTGGACAAATCAAATACTGACTCCAGAGTGGACCTTTTCATGTTTTATGTTGAGGTGGGGGCCCTCTGTGCTGGAAAAGAGGAAGTCGAGTACGGTATATTTGTTTGATTGCAGTCTGAAACCTCACCACTAGATGGCACTACACCTTTCACACTGGTCCTTTAAGGAGATAAGTTACATGAAATACTTTTGCAATATGTTCCATATATCATCATCAAATATTAATACACATTTGTATATCTGCATATTTGAAGAGCATATTTTTTATTAAGATATTTTGACCTTGGAGTTCATTTAAATCTGTTTATAAAGCTTTTTGGACAGAAGTTTATTATGTCTTGGTGAATGTATAAAGTCAAAATATCTTAATAAAAAAAGAAATGGTCTTCAAATATACATTCACCAGGACATAATAAACTTCTGTCCAAAAAGCTTTATAAACAGATTTAAATGAACTCCAAGGTCGAGCTCTTCCATTAATACAGTCTGTACACAATGCACGCAGCCACAGTGACGCCATGTCCCGTTGGTATGTGGACCATTGTTTGGAAGCCTTGAGTTTGGCATTTGGCTGGAGACAGAAATGACCATTTTTGGATAAGAGGGACAAGCCAGGCTCACAAACATACTTCTCCTTGAGGCATAATATCTACTTAGATTTGTGATTATTTTTTAAAATCACCACCGAAACATGGATCAGACGTGAATTTAGCCAATGACAACATAATTATCTTAGTATTTAATGAGACATTGGATCCAGTATACTCCCATTCACAGAGATTTTGGTGGATTTTATTTTTCAGTGCAGCAGCTTCTACAACGAATTAGTGGTGACACTGCAAAAAAAAAAAGTACCAAAAAGAGTTTTCTCTTCTAAGTTGATCTGTGTTTGTGCCAACGGTCTTCCAATAATAAGCGATGTCTCTGTTTTGCCATCGCAGAGTGACAGCCGAGGTCAAACACAACCCGACCAACACCATCGTGTGCAAAGCGCAGGGCGAGTGGAACGGCACGCTGGAGTTCACCTACAGCAGCGGGGAAACCAAAGTGATCGACACGGCCAAACTCCCGGTCACCAAGAAGAAGCTGCGGCCTGTGGAAAAGCAGGGGAGGACGGAGTCCAGGTGAGAGGGGAAAAAAAAAAAACGAAAAACGTCACCGATCCCTTCGTCTTCCTGAACAGACGGATTTAGATTCCTTTAAATGTTAACGGTTGTGCGCTTTGCCTCGGCTTGCAGGAGGCTATGGCAGCACGTCACCAAGTCGCTGAAGGAAGGGAACATCGACGGGGCGACGGAGCACAAACACCGGCTGGAGGAGTGTCAGAGAGGGGAGGAGAAGAAGAGGGCAGCTGATAACAAACCCTGGACACCAAAATACTTCACTAAAGAGGTACAGCTTTACTGACGAATGCACTTTTATTGCAGAGTCTGAATTCGAAAAGCAAAGAATCATGTTGATACCCATTGGGTTTATTATATAGGGAGCAGGAAGTGTAGGAGGGAATCTGCACCCAAATTATCAAAACACATGTCCTCCTCCCTTCTGCATCGCCTCCGTTAGTAGCTGTACATTTCTATGTTTAAACATGTCCTGGTTGTCTTTAGTGAGCATCATTTAAATTTTAAATAAACCATCAGCAGCAGCAGCTCTTTAATATGGAGCAAACAGATGCTACTGTAAAGCAGAAGGAAGTAGATCAGCGGGCCTTATGTCATATTCATGTAGAGAGGTGGTTCTAAAGGATAAGAGCATGAATATAAGTCAAGTTCTTTTCCTCGTCCTTCTGTCTTCTCATCCTTTCATCCCGCCTGCAGTTTTAATCGTGAAGGCCCAGGCAGATTTCTTTCCTTTTTTCTTTGACTCTGGCGACACATGACGGCTGAAATATGACCGGATAAAAGCTCTAATGCAAAGTTACGCTGCCAGAAGCACCACACCACTGAGAGACAGACGAGCCATGAAATGAAAAGAATAGGCTACTGGGAATAATTTAATAAGATTAATGGGAAAATATTAAAATGTAAGTCAGGGATTTTGATACAGTTTAAGCCGGCAGAGAAGGCTTCACCACTGGGGATGCTAAAGAATTTAAAAACAATTATTCTCTGGCAAAATCTACAACAAAACAGAAAATTGAGTTGTTCTGAGTAGTATCAGTAGAAAGTGATTCTTCAGAAATATCCCAGCTAAGTCCATCCAGACGATCTACGGTGACTGAAGCTCAAATAGTTCCACATTTGAAAACAAGAACAGATGATTTATTGTTTTGCTTTTTCCACGTTTCTGTCTTCATGTCAGCTGATGAGCAGCAAACGTTGGTTAAACATGTGCAGAAATAATATATTCATTTCACCCAGAGGGAAACGATCAGATCAAGTGTTTACATGGTTATTAGGAGATAATATTTACTATTGAACACACATTATTAAAGGTTTACACCGGCCTCCTGAATCCAATTTAAAATTCCTTCCCATCAGACCTGTCTGTGCAGATTGAGGTGGTTATATTAGGTCGCATTTTTAATCCGACCGGGCTAATATTCAGATTATTAGTGGAGTACTGGTGTACATGTAGACTGTTTAAATCCGAGTTATCAAACATATGGCCGGTCAAAACCAGCCCGCTAGAGTGACCAGTCTGTCCAGCGTCATGAATTTGCAAACCCAGAACTAAACAGCAGGGGGCAGCGATGCGCCTAAATTGCAGGTCATTCATTCATTTTCTGTAACCGCTTGTCCTCTGGAGGAACTGGAGCCTGTCCCAGCTGTCATTGGGCGAGAGGCGGGGTACACCCTGGACAGGTCTCCAGTCTATCTAAGGGCTAACACAGAGAAAGGCCCCAGTTGACCATGGATTCAAACCCAGAACCTTCTTGCTGTGAGGCAGCAGTGCAGTGGTTGAGGTCACGCCTTGAGGTCAAACAGTGCTATATGAGGGCCCCTGAACTAAAACGAGTCTGACACCTCTCGTCTAATTTATTAGATTTAAATAACAGTTAACTTTTTTGGTTCCTCACATGTGCAGGGAGACGGTTGGATCTACAATAACCCGCTGTGGAAGTCGACCTGACACCAGAACAACGCTCTTTCCTCATGGACGATAACGGAGAGATCCTCCACAGACCTTCAGACTCACTGAGCGACACTCTGGAGAGACACACAGGAAACTAGCAAAGGTGCCAAAGGGATCTCCACCGTCGTAACCAGGAGAAGAGGTCTGGGACTCTCGGGACAGAAGAACATTTTGTTTTTTTATATACATATATATATATACAGTTAATGATAGTATTACTATTCAAAGTAGAGTATTTCTATTTTTCACCTTGCCAAGGCCTTTTTTTGCACACGCACAGTAACGAACATCCGCCACCGGTTTGTTTTGTTTTTAACTAATCAGTACGTCTGGTTCCGAGCTTTTTTTTTTTTTTTAGTTTAGTCAGCGCTAGAATGGATCGAGTCTCCTGTAACACGTTAAACTGTAGCTGTAAATGTTTTTTTAAAAGCACTTTCAATTTAGGAATAAATCGACTATTTTATATTTGTGGCTTTTACCAATCAGGGTGGTCTCTCAGAGCTTTACAGGAATCAAGGTCACCTAAACAGATTTAAGGATAACTCAGAACATATGTACTACATTAGATGATAATGTGTCCGTATATATTATTATACAGTATATTACAGCAAGCTATTAGAAAGTCCTGATTGTTTTGTCTGCACTATGAATGTATTTAGGCACATTTTTAAAAGTCAGTATGCTTCTTCCCCGTGTTGTACATTTTTATTTCGTCACCTCTGCCAAACATACGACTCCCATTACTACCTCTCTTATTCAGCCGTCCCGGCCATGATTCATTCCTCCAAAACAAAACTCCGGTTTGTTTGCGGCTACACTCCCTGCACCACGTCTGCTAATCTGTTTTGTATCCATGCCCCTTCGATGACACTTGTGTAATTAGGCAGCGCCTGCACACACACACACACACACAGACTGCGCCTCCCGAAGCCAACACTTCTCTTTAGGTTGCAGCGTGGTGATGAATATGGATGCAGAAACACACAGCCGTGTTCTCACATCCGGAGGGTCGCGGGAAGGTTGCCTGTGTGAAGATGAGAGGATGGTCTGGCAGAATAACAATCTCTGGAAATAACAAGCCTGTTGAACAGAAGAGCCAATCTGTCGGTTCGTGCTACTGTATACTTCACAGTTCAACTGTACGCCCAACTTTCTAATACAACATGGATTTAAATGATAGATCTTTTTGATCATCATGAATTCCTCCTTCGCTCCTTTCATTTAATTTTTAAACGTATTTTTGTATTTGGTACTTTTAGTCCAGATGCCGGTTTGTAGCCTCCGTCATGTCAGTACATGGTCTTAATATATATCACGGTATATATATTCATTGCTCTTTTATAACACTGGCCTTACATGAAACCAACAAGCAGCTACACACACACAGAGAAGATCTGGACTCACTCAAGTAGACGGTGGTTGTGGATAAACAAAGAACTGTACATTAATAAAGACCTTCTACCTTTTTTAAACTAAATGACTTTTTCATGATGTTTGCATTGAAACTAAATCCTCTCCTCAGGTAGAGGACCTTCAAAACCCCTCAGGTGTCACCTCCTCTTTAGCCATGCTGTTAGCGTAGCTTCACGATAAGACTCATATCTGCCTGCTCCTTTTTTTTCTTCCACCAACAACAAACACATCTCGCACTGATGATGACCATATTCACTGAACACACGCTAACAGAATTAGCAAATTGTAGTAACAGGCTAAATAATTTAGACATGCTAACAGGCTAACTACTGCATACATGCTAAACACTACTTGGTGAAGATTTGCCAAACAACTGAATTTAAACATCCAACATGCTATCAGGTTAAAGGGGAACTACCGTTTTTTTTACAACCTGGACCTTATTTCTGGCATAAAATATGATCGTTTACTCACCCATATAACTTTGGTGTCATTTGGACGATATTTAGATCCAGCGGAGCACCGCGTATATCCATATAGTGGGAGTGAATGGGGCACCGAAATGCAGCCTCTAAATAACGCAGTATCTGCGGGAAACTCGTTCATTTCACTGATATTTTGTTATGATATATGCTAGTGCTAGTCTGGAGTTATTTAGAGCGTTTCGGTGCCCCAGTCACTCTCACTATATGGATATATGTGGCGCTCCGCTGGATCTAAATATCTTCTTGCAGATAATGCGTTATTTAGAGGCTGTGTTTCGGTGCCCCAGTCACTCCCACTATATGGACATACGCGACGCTCCGGTGGAGCTAAATATCTTTTGAAGGACTAAAAATGACACCAAAGTTATATGGGTGAGTAAATGATCGTATTTTACGCCAGAAATAAGGTCCAGGTTGTAAAAAACAGTAGTTTCCCTTTAACATGGTAGTAGAATAAAACGATGACCGATAACGTAGCTAGAAAAAACTATCTGCCAGTATTACATCATTATAGAAAGAAGGAATATGGTACAGTAACACCAGTGTTATGTTTTAGATTAATTTAGACATCGTTGCTATGACATCATTAATCCACCAGAGGGCGGTGGGACACGTGAAACCTTCACATTGAAAGGTCTGGTACATATTTTTGTAATTAAAATTAAATCTATTGTTCATGAACTTTGTTGCCTACAGCTCATAAGACTAGAATGATGAAAACTAAACCACCTAGTAAAGCTCAGTCCAAAGTTTTTATCTTAGGAAACCAAGATTTTTATCTTGGAGCCAAAACATTCACTGCATCACCATCACTAATAATTAAAATCTTCATTTTCTTTCTGGTGCTATTTTTGCTATAAACATATTTTATCTTTTGAGAGGTAAAGGTGCCAAACACACTCAGTATTATCCTGCTTAACATGTATCACAATAGGACGTTTCCCAGTGATTTAGTTTCCCCTGGAGAAACTGGAGGTAAAGAGTCTTACTGAAGATCATAATAAACTATACCAGATGGTTATTTGCTGAAGGAGAGATTTCACCCAGTGGTTTCTCCATCCCACCACCACCAACCCTTTCTCTCTACATACAGTTGCAGAAGTCTTCATCCAGAGGCTAATGCTGCCATCAAGTGGTTCACTTTGCATTCACCTTGGTTCAATATCACAATATCAGCTCTGCAGAGGACAAATGATGAATAAGAAGAACGTACACCGGCGTTTTTTCATTGAAGTGTATATTTAAAGATGGCTGAACAGAACATCAATGTAAAAATGTAAACTCTGAAGGGGACAGAGACGAGAAGGGAGGGACTGCATCAAACAATAATGAGACAGACAGACAGACAGCACTGAGCTACTAAGAAATGAGTAAACTTAGCAGAGGAAGGAACTGTTCCGTCGGTCTGGATTTAAAAACAAAACAAAACACAAAATGGATAAAGAGGGCAACAAACTGTACATCACATTAAGGCTTAGTCTGAACTCTGTCCTCTCTTGTCAAACCGAAGAGAAACCAAAGGACGCGACGCGGTTTTTAAGAATTTTTTTTTTTTTTTTAGGCGGAATAACAATGTGGCATCGTGTCGAAGGTCTGAAGCCTCGGGTGGTGACACAGAGGAGATCAAAAGCAGAGAGAACAAAGTGAGTCAAACATTTTCAAGAAAAAGAAGAAGAAGAACTTAAACCGATACTAATAAAAGTCACTTCCTGTGAGACGTGACAAAACAAGTACAACCGTGTGATGTGTTAAGTCTTTTGATGTGTCACTTATTTGATAAAAAATAAAAAATAAAAATAATAATTACTGAAGCGTGCACATAGAAAAACTCCTTTTTTTTTTGCGTCTGAAGAACCCCAACAGAGAACAGTGCAGTGCCCATAGAATAAGAAGACAAAGGTTACCGAACATTAGAGCTGTGTCCCAACTGTATCCTGTATACTAGAGCGCAAACTAACGCAAGCATGAGGAAGATCAAGCAAAAAAATTAATACAGAAATGTGAGTTTTTGGCCTTGGGAGAGTATCACATTAAATATTATTAAGATTTAGCCTGAAACTTAACTGTAGGAAACTGTGTTGGACATTTTTTAATTTTATTTTTGATGCTTTTTTTAAAAAAAAATTCTCCCCAACAATTTAATCCTTAACAAAAAAACACCACGAACAAACCAGATAGTATGTCCACTTACTAAAGCGTGAAGCTGTGAGACAAAAATCTAAATAAAACAGGTGCATACTGGGATATGTAGTCTCCAGTGTTGCCTATACTTTGGGTCAAAAGTCAAAAAGTTATTTATTTGTTATACTACACCTGATTTTAAGTTTTAAAAGTGTTACTTTGGAAAGTCTGGGCAAAACGGTGAGGATGCCTCCTTAGAGATATTTTACAATAACTGCTAATTCAACTATGTCAACAAATTTTTAGGAAAAAAACAAACAATTTCTGCAGTTTTCAGTTCCTTGACGGTTTAACGCTTTTTATAAATTGAATCTTACTGCTGCTCAAACAAAAAGTGACAACTAGTCTGCAGGAAACTGGAGAATTATTATAATTTTTTTATGGTTTCTGACATTTTACAGACAATTTATTTGATGCATTAATGAAGAAACTAATCCATAAGTTGCTAATGAAATTAAGTGACTGAAGAAACTATTGAATGTTTCTTAATTATCAATTTATAAAGAAAAAAACTCTAAATATTTGCTTTTTAAATGTTGATACGGTTCTGTTTTTACAAATACTGGTTAATTTGTGGACTAAAACAATAAATTTAAACACTATAATGGGTATTTCGTGGGGTTTTACATGCATGTTTACAGCAGCAGCAGGCCGAGTATACAGAACAGAATTGGGACGCAGCTTTAGAGACCTTAAAGACGTTTGTTAGTTTGTCCGTTCCTCTCACGGATCCGTTCCAGGCAGAGATGGAAGTCCGTTAATAGCCTCTCACTCGTCCTGTCTAGTTTCAGTGCCTGTATACCAACAGCTAACTACCCTCCTTCACAGTTCACCAGTCTATCACCAGACGTTTAGAACATTTCCAGTTTCCAACGTGTCACTCTGGTTGAAAACAGTCGCCCCGACTTACTGATACAACGATGAGCTCAACAAAAGTAGTCACGAATTAAAAAAAGAGAAAAAAAAAAGAAAAGAAAAAAGGTGATAATAATGACCATCGATGAGGCACTAGGCTTTGCTCGCTCGAACGCAGAGAGCTCCCCCTGCAGGAAGGGAGGCCTAATTTATTATCACTACTTTTTACACACACACACACACACACACACACACACAAAAGACTCTTGCTTCCGTCTTTTAAAACCCTAGCAGCAGAAATGTAGTACAATCTAATCCAATTTATGAAAAAAGGTGGGGGAGGAGGTGTAAAAATTCACATTCAGATTCACTCTTTCAACAAGATCTCAAAGCCCCTCTGTACAAGGATTATTGCATTCACTGTTCTACTCGCCGCCGCCGCCGCCGTCGTACAAAAAACAAAACAATCACACAGAAGAAATCAAGAGGAAATCAAGAACTGCATATTTAAAATTCACCACAATAATCCAATATATTACCATCCTTTTAGACATTTTCTTTACATAATATATTTACATATCAGGCCAATTTCTTTGCTAAAGAATCTGTTGAAAAATAAGGATCAGGGAGCCAGATGCAAGACGATGACGATAGAAAGGTTAATATTACAGGTGGGTTGTGCCTAGACGGTGACGGTTCCTCCATACCGCATACTGTCCTCTGTACACGTGTCAGGAACAAAGTCCTCAGCGTCCTCACTCACACAGTTCACATGTGCCACGGAGCAAGGTGGATGGGTCTTTGGTGCAAATGTTCCTAGTCTCCTCCCAGTTCCTCCTCCTTTCACCCGATCCCTGTGCCGACAAGCAGTTAATTAACACACCACGAAAAAATTAATCGACGCGAAAAAAAACGAGGAGAGCAGCCCTATGCCTTGCCACACATTCAAGTACGCAGTAAACAAACGGAGAATTAAAAGAAACGGAAGGGAGGAGGACAAAAATAAAAGAAAACAAACAAAAATAAAAAAAGAAAGAAAGAAAAGCAAGACGAACGTCCTCAGGATAAAACAGGACAACAATTCTGGAGCTAGCCCCGATATGACACTCCCTCGACACAAGAGGGCGCTCCAACGGGAAGCGCTCGAGACCAGGTGCCTGGCAAACGCCCCCGTGTTCTTCTTCATTGGTTGTTAGAGGTTTCTTCGCATTTGTTTGTTTGTTTTCCTAGAGTTCGTCGTCGTCGCCGTTATTTTTTGTTTTGGAGCTTCTTGCCCTTCTTCAGGACAAGTTTGTTCTTGATGTGTCCTCGCTTCCTCTTGGCGGTCTGGAGAGAAAATAATTAATAAATTAATTTAAATAATTAACTTGGAATCACTTGTTATGTGACTTTTAATCTGCATCTAATCACATGATCAGTCAACTTCAATAGATTGTATACAGAGAAAAAACATCTACACGTTATGTGCAAATAGACTCATACGCTGACCAGCCATAACATTATGACCACCTTTCTAATATCGTGTAGGTCTCCCCTGTGCCTCCAAAACAGTTGTGACTCATCAGAGAATGGACATGGGCCTTCTGAGGGTGTCGTGTGGTGTCTGGCAACACAATGTTGTTAGTGGGGGGGGGGCTTTGAGGGGAGGGGCCTCTGTGGATCATCCCACAGATACTTGATCAGTTTGGGATCTAGTGAATTTGGAGACCAGGTCAACACCTTGTGCTGTTCTTCATGTTTTTTTTTTTAGTTGTTCCCAAACCGTTTGTGTGTGTGTGTGTCTGTGTCAGGCTGCATCCTGCTGGGGATGGCTGCTGCCATCAAGGAGTGTCATTGCTACGGGGTGGGGGTGCCTGGTCTGGTCTAGGTGGGTGCTACATGTCTAAGTAACATCCACACGAATGAATGCCAGGTCCAAAAGTTTCCCAGCAGAACACTGAATTGTCACAAGATGGTCAATGTTATTCTCTTCTCCTGTCAGTGGTCATAATGTTGTGGCTGATTGGTGAACACTCCAGAATAACCAAAATAAGGACAGGACACGTTTCCCCCCCCCCGTTACCTTTTTGGAGGTGTACTTCTGCTTGGGCACTAAGCTGCGCAGCTTGTGGTCCAGCGGCTCTCTGTTGTCCAGGTTCTTCACCTTGTAGATCCTGACCAGCCAGTGCTCTGAAGTGAACGCCTCCTCCAGGTGCTTGAACTTTATGTCCTTGTTGCCGATCTCCGCGTTGCGCGTCCGGTCGAAGCCGGGCGGCGTCCTGAAGTCCAGCTGGGGAGAAAAAGGAAGAGCGCGGTGGTTGTTATTTGACTGATTGTCAAGCAGCTGTTGCTCTAAGAAATAGTTTATAATTAATACTAAACATAAGCAGCTGGTTAGCTTAGCTTAGCTTAGCAGAGAGACTGGAAACAGGGCAGAATCTAGCCTTACTCTTTTACACGTTCATTCATTCATTCTAGGTGTATTTTTGGACAAAGGCAGGGTAGCTGTTTCCACTTTAAGGTAATCTAAACGACTGCTGGTTGCAATTTTGCGCTAATGACGACCCGTTATCAAATAAACAAATTCCCAGCACACAGAAAACAGAGGGAAAAAAAGCACATAAATCAATTTAAACCCAACGAAAAAACATCAACCATCAGTTTGATAGCGCTTGGATGCAGCGTCTGTCCTCTGGCGACGATCCTATCACGCAGCGTACGAGCCACTTACGACCTCTTGTCCCCATTATTCTGCTCTAAAAGCTCTTGATTGCTCATCCTTGAGACTCTTGATACCGTTACGGCGTCCCTCTCACATCTGTCACCTCTATTCTCAAAGCCGTAGCCTCCATCTACCTGGCCTCTATTGTGTGTTTTTTTCTCATATTTCCTCTTGTTGTCACTCTCCTTTTGTGTACCACCTTCCCACTGAGAGCGTCTCCTCTCGGCCTTCAGGCGACGTCAGAGGACAACGGGTATGAAATGTTAGATTATTATTAGCCACTGACGCAGAGTCTGTTGCTATTATTAGTTGTCATTTAAGGACATACATGTGTTGGGGATATTCTGTATTGTATTATAGTTTAATCTTCCCTTAGCTCAACAAACTGCATCCCTAACTACCCTGTACTATGTTTCACCCCTCTCCACGTATTGTCTTCTTGATGTCCTCCAAGCCTCCGTTTCCTTTTCTGTCACATCTTGTTTCCATAAACCTAATCCGCTCCTCTCTATTTTTTTTTTTCCTCTCCTCCTCCCTCCCACACTGGAGTGACTCCATCCTGTCCTTCATCTCCTTCTGTGCCTCAGTCTCTCCAGCTCTTTACACAGAACCAGCGCTGCGAGCTACAACACAGCTTTGGCTGTCTGTCTGCGGATGGCGGCTGCATCGATTTTACCCATCTCCGCTGAGCTGTTGCCCAGGCCACATATACAACGAGGATGCAAGCACCTGGCACCAAAAAAATAATTAAATAAAGAGGATCCCTCTCATGTCTCCTTCTGCAGCCTGCCAGATGTGGCCGTGGCACATTTCAAAGCTTCCACCAAAAGCTTCATATTTCCTCCAACAGCCTTTCTTTCCCTCCTAACACCCCCTCTCCGAACTCCACTAGATCCCCAAGGCACCTCCTTAAACCCCCGCCTCTCTTCTTCCTGCCTGCCTGCCTGCCTGCCTGCCTGTCAGTCAGCCAGCTCCGCTTTAAAGATACAGTAGCAGGAAGTTTTACACCTTTAGCGGAGGCAGCTGCTCGTTATTCTCTGGGAGGGCTGCATACTGCATAAAATGCAGCGGTGGAGCTTTGCAGGTCTTTGGTGACGGCAGCTGCTTGTTACTTTCTGATCTTGACACGGAGCAGGAACACAGTATTTGTTCCTACGCAGTGGATCGTAACCTTAGCTGAGGGTAGGGATGTTTTTAGTGATGTTACCCGTTAGAACAATGTTTAAACTGAAGCTTCAACTCACCTGCATCTCACCAAATCGATAATAGGACATCTTGTACATGAGGCAGTTGAGCAGAGTTGGAGAACCGGCCTTATCCACTCTGAACTCTCCCTGAGGCGTGAAGTAGTCGCTCTCCTGAAGAAGATAAGGAGGGAGGAAGTGTGAGTACTGTAGAGGGTATTTAGCTGCACCGTGGATTAAATGGTAAGAGCTCATAGGGGAAAATAATTAAAAAGCATGCTCGCAAAAAATAATCTGCAAGAGGACAAAGGCACGACAAGATCTGCAGCCTGCTTCATTTAAAAAAACATTATATTGACAAGTTGTTCAAAGATAAAAACGTCTCCCTGCTAGTTTGAAAGCAGCTAATCTGAGCTCGATTGGTGTTCAACAATAGCATGCAGATCTCTGCCACGCATAAAACTAAATGACCGTAATTTAGGCTTCGATGTGTTTTTGTAGCCGTCACCGCTCCTTATTTTTTTTTTTCTTTTTTACACCTAACCTGTTTGGTTCAGTTCAAGCTAACCATGTACTTATGCAAATCATTTGGTAACTATGGTAACATCTAAGCAAGAGCGCCTGACACATCAGCAAGCGAACTCGAGAGTGAAACTGAAGTGTGTGGGTCCTATTTCTGTAGATTGTCATTAAATAGTAATCAGGTGATACACACCGTGGTTGTAACTATTTTTTTTTCCTGAATATGAATAAGAATAAGACACTAGAAGTACCAGTGAGTGTCAGGCAAAACCGTTTCAAACTAATTCTGAAGGATTTGTCGCAGGACTGCTGAATTAGTTTTATCCGAGCGTATCTAATAAACTGGCAGTCGAGCATCCATAATTAGATTTTTCCATTCAGATGCTTGCAAACTGTCCTATTTGTCCAGGAGACTCACGTTCACTTTTCTTTGTTTGTATAAATTCAGTTGCTAGGATTGAGCCAAAAGAGCAAAACAATGAAAGTGACATAAAATGAAACCAGCATTTGCAACCAATGTTGATAAAAGTATATGCAGTGGCGACACCAAGTCATTTATAACAGATCTTGTCAATGCATCCTAGGAACTAATCGTATTTCTGGTCTTCGTTAAAGTAAAAGTGACATTTTAAAGGTCCCACATTTGACCACTTTTTCCCCAAATTAATATAAATCTGTCCTTTGAAGGTGTCTTTTAAGTTTTAGCGCAAAATAGCTCACAGGTCGCTCATTCCACCACGCCTACAGCCCCGATCATCTCTGCTGCCTCTGTGCAGGGGTCGCGTTAACCGAATATTTTCCATCATTGACCGTTTTTTTTAAAACTGTGATGGAAAAATCTGAAGGCCATCCGTCATTTTGACAGACTGCAATTCACACCCCTGACCACTTGGTGGCGAGTGACGTTATTACTTGGCTCTCGTCTCTAATCGCAGTTTGCATTCCAAACATCGTGGAACTTTTGTCAGTGCATGATTTCCTGGTACACCGATTATACTGATGCACACATCAGAGCTCGGCTAACCGTTGACCATAGACATATATACAATATATATGTATATATGTATATGTCTATGCAGCTAATGGACACCAAAATGGAATTTGCATACCACTGAAGCACTTCAACCCTACGTTACCATCTAAGAGCTGTTAGCGCCAGCAGTCCCGTTCCGAGTACGGACAAGACGTGTCGGCAGCCGAAACTTTTTTTTTTTAACCATTTAAAGTCAATACTGTTCTGAAAAAAGTGCTTAAAGTTAATGAAACTTTAATGAAAATTAAATGCTATCGAATATGTCTTTATTATCATTTTAAAAAATTAAAGTGATGAGTAAAAATAGATTATGACAGGATTTTTATGACCCTGTCAGGCCGGGCATACACTGTAAGATATTTTAAATCCTTTGATTCAGCTCCATCTCAAACTGCACGACTAGATCGCTGAGTTCAAAAGTTCACAGCCTACGAATCACGTTCTCACACCATACGGCCTGATGCTCTGATGCGACTTGACTGCTCACACTGTACCGTCCATATACCACACGTCGGACTTTTGTATCCGGAACTGCAACGGCAAAAAGAAGTAGAAGAAGAAGAGGAACCCGGGACGAGGGATGTGGGAGACGCACATCGAAGTTGTTTTGACGTAACTTCAGCGATCGCGCATGCTCCGTGCGAGAGGTTGAGGCAAATCGGCTCGCGGCACTGCTGCTACTGTGCGATACCTTCATGAGGAGCGACCAGGATTTCAAACAAGTTTGATTTTCTTGCGAGCACACGATTTGTGATCGGGAGCTCCAAAATGAGGTGTTAATCTCTCCTCGTTACCCCACGTATACTGCACGAAGCACGACACGCGATTGAGCCGAAATTCTATTCAAAAAGTTGTCGCACGAGTGGCAAATCGTCTCAAAATGAGCCAACAAACGCACAGTGTATGCCCGGCGTCAGTCAAAATGACAGACAACAAGAAAGTCTAGCGCAACCTCTGCCTCTGTGTCTGTATCTTTAAATGCAAATTAGTCCTTTCTATCCATGTCCCCCTTTCAGGAAGCGAGGTGCACCCTTCTTCTCAATGCCAGGGATGCCCTTGCGAAAATACAGACAAGAGAAGCATAAGGCTGGTATGCTGCTGGTAACAAAAATGCACATGTCCAACTGTTTACCCTTGGACCAGTCGTGACCGGGGCTAAGGCCATAGTTATGTCTCTTAAGGGCTATAAACCTGAAAGAGAAACTCTTTAAATTGAGGGAGAAAAAAAATAAACTAAAGGAGTTTGTCATATTTTGTGGGCCTCTAGACACACTTAAGACATAATTGCGCTCCAAAACTATGAAAAATTGGATTTGTTTCTTCCTTTAAGAGAAGATATTGATTTGTAAGTGCCTCCTGCATTTCTTCTCGGAGAACACTGCAGCTTCATTTACAGGTAGCTGCTACCGTCACACACTCACCCTGATGTCCTTGGGGTGCTCTCCCTCTGCTATCCTCACCATCCACAGAAACTTGTTTATGTCGTCGCCCGAGTAGCCGATGACGCCTCCGAAGATGATCAGCACGTAGTCCACATCCAGGGACCTCATGATCTGGTACGCCGCGCTCTCATTGGAAGACATGGCTTTCCCCACCTAAAAAAAAAAACAAACAAAAAAAAAACAGCCGTGATGAATGGCAAGTCACACTTTAATTGGGAGTCTCCTGCTCTGTAAGACATTCAGCACAGAAGTGGCAAAAAAGGGGAATTATCAAACACAGATCCATCATCCGTCCTCCTGTAATTGCATTTCTCGCGGACAGATGCAGGAGAAGACAACAGGCGCCAGGTAGAAAGCGAGACAGAGAGAGAGAGAGAGAGAGACAGAGAGAGAGAGAGAGAGAGAGAGAGAGAGAGAGAGGAAAGCTGGAGGGCTTTAACAGACTTGACTAAAACACAAAAACATTCGGCAGCAGAAAGAGAAGGGGAAAAAAAAATAAATCAAACCCAAAGAATCTGACGGCAATTAACTGAAACCCCCCTACAGTGCAAATTCAATCGGAAAAGTTTAAGCAAATAAGATTATCTGGCGTGTTGGATGGAGCGGTTTTTATACAATGTGGCAATTACATGAAAAATTCACAGAGGCGCTTGGTAATCATGCAGCGGCTGGTGGAGGAAATCATTTGTTTCTCCGTATATGGAAGCATCCATGAGTAAAAAAAAAAAAAAAAAACGAGAACAGAGCAAAGAGACGAAGACAGGAAGGAAAGAGGTCGCACCAGCGCGATGTGACTGTTGTTCCACGTGTTGTTGTCCACTAGCGTGGTCCTGTTGGCCATGCCGGCTATCTGGTAGCCGTAGTCCCACCACGACATGACCCGCGCGTGCTCGTCTGTGTTCTGCCTCAGCCAGTAGTAGGCCTCCCTGAAGTCATCCAGGATGTTGCGCGACCTAACAAAGGGGGAGAAAAAAGGTAAACCACGTTGACAGGGTATTAATATTTCAGTCAAGGCTTTGGATCAGGAGGGCGACAACAGCTGAAAATAGAGCCTCCGCTTATAATCTTGCACTTTCAATGTTTGTGACTCGAGTTCACCTCGAGCAGAGGGAGCAGACACAAAGCCAGGCAACCAATTAACTCTACGTATGGGAATCATATTATGCCTGCGTGTGCGTTTATGCTTGAGTGTGTGGTTGTATACATGCGAGAGAAAAAGAGCACGACTAAACCACTGTCTTCCGTACCGTCATTAATAAAAGTATGAGAGCTTGCGTCTACCATTTAGTATTGGCCGTCAATATTTCCTCCTCTGTGCTTTGAGAGAATTATCATTGCTGTAAAAGAACCTCAGAGGGAATAATAAATGAGCTTTTTGTAAATTCAGTGACGGTCCACGGATGTTTTTATCTGACCTAGAAAGTTAAACAATTAGATTAAAGCTCACAGGTTCATTTATCAATATTTCCACACACAACTAATGAAATATACATGAACGCACTCCATCCTGCATACGTGCTCATTTGCATCCAAGGTGGAGGAATGTATCCTCCTGCATTATAAACAGCTACAGGGGATGTTGCTCTATTCCTTGCATGTCATTTGACATCCTTATCAGGCTTATGCGGAGCTCTTACCCGTCGTGGTTGTATGACGCAAGCACCACGCTGGGGCTGGAGTACGCGTTGCTGGTGACCCACGTGCAGTGCACGGCAAACATCATGAGCAGCATCAGCATCAGCATGGTGACTATGGACTTGATGTTCGGACCCAGACCCTCCTCTGCTCTCTCCTGCTCCGACACATGCTTCCGCACCTTACCCGCCTGCAGGGGGAGACAAACACTACACGTGATCCGACGGCACAGGCTGAAGCTTTCCACCAGCATGAATTATTGAGGTGGGATTAATTATTAACGGAACTTATTGAGGGAAGTATTTTAGAGCATCCTCTATCTTTTTTTTTTTTGTTTTTGTTCCCGCGCGAGGACGCATCGCTGAGGATTGTGAGATGAACCCGGTGACGAGTTAATGTTCTTTTTATAGCTGCTGAAAATTATAAACACAGCCCTGCAGAGGAGGAACAATATTAACACACTCTGTTACTTCCTCTCACACTTGAAATGCTGCAAAAGTAGTTGAGCATAATGACATTATATTGCCGCCATTAAAGAGATGTTAAAGGAGATGCAAAAAGACAACTTCTGTTGGTCGGACTCTCGTAAACAGAAGTACTATAAAACTAATTATAGGAATAAACGGCAAAACAAACTAATGATGAATGAAACTGCTGGTATTTGTGACTTTAAAATCATATATGTGATGTGTCCACAGGTTTCTTTTAAAGGAGACAGTGATCTTGGTTAGATATACTGAATAAAGAAAGCTTAATTAAGTAGGCCAGCTAATAAACTAACCAAATGTGACTTCAATAAATTCACAGCTTCAGTCCCAAACTTCTCCGTAACCACGACAGGTTGATGCCTCTTTATAAACTGCTTAAAGCAGCATGTTAAGTGTGCAATCTCAAATGCTTTACAAACTCAAGATATTTTATATATTTGCAATTTTACAAGCATTTGTGTTTGCAAGCATTTGTTCCTTGAGCCGTGATTTCATTTAGAAAGATATTCTAGGAATGCATGCTTGACTGGAACCGACAACGCCGCAGATTTACTCAGCAGTGACTAAAGTGAAGCGGCTAAAAATTACAGCAGGCGAATCAAACCGTTACAGCTGAATCACAGTTGAATCACAGTTTACCCAAACTGGTGGGGAGTGACGAGGGAAGCTGATAAACATGCAACCGATTGATCCAAACCCCACGAAATGCGTAAGGAGCTTGTGCGTGAACTCGCCACTGTGGATTAGATTGCTTTTGTTGTTCCACTCTTAGTTTACCTTGTCATAGAGATTCCCAGAATTCCTCTTGTCGTCCTCGTCGCTGCTGTCCTCCGCAGGGGGTTTCTCCCTCTTTGTGTCGTCTCCCATGTAGTGCTCAAAGACGCTGGAGAACGCCACCGCCGACAGCATGCACACCACCGGAGTCAGCGTCAGCATCAGACGCACCATCACCCCGGCAAAATAGACCGCACTGATGGCGTAGAGGGCCACTGGAAGGCAGACGGAGGAGAAAGTGGCGCGTGAGAGAGAGGGAAAACAAAGCAGGCAAGGATAAAGACGGCAAGAACATAAAGGAGACGGTGATAAAAACATGAAAAGGAGAATTGGGTTATTAGGGTTTCACAGCATAATCAGTCTAGGTTAGCTCTGCAGAGCGCAAGCACCTAAATAGAGAGAGCACTGGCTGCACTTTGTCCTTGAAAAGTGCCGACCCAGCTCAACAGGTGCATGGCTAATCAATAGCTGTAATTGGTTAATTAAGTCTGAGGGAGAAAACAGACTGCTGAAGGAGTCCTTCTAGCGCTCAAAGGTTCTCTGCCCTTGATCCTGGCCGTCGTTTTGTGTAAACAGAAAAGTTTTGTTTAAAGAACTTCCCTCTCGCTCAAGCTGTTTGAAAACTCAGAGACGCTCTACTGACGTGGATGTAACTCGGACCGGGAGTCGCTCTGACGTATGTGCAACGTGGTTTATATTCTGTTTACAAATGCTGCATGTTAATCACAGATCATCAAATAGAGGAGAGTAACAACAGAGTAATCAGTAATTAAAGGACCATCCCAGGTGAACCTATAAATAATGAATGAGTTTTGATGATGAATGAGCCGTTTGAGGAGCCTCTCGCTCCGAAAGTAAACGTCACCATTTATTTTCTCCGTGCACAGCTTGAGGGTTGGAGCATTTAGAGGCTCCATTCGTCTGACAGACTCTTTAACTTAATTAAAAGTTTATGTTTTTTTTTTTTGTTTTTTTTCCAAGATGCATTTCAGAAAGAAACAACGGAGCTTGAAATTTTGTTCCGTGACAGTAACAGCTGGCAGAAGCACAAAAACGACGCTTCTGAGATTATAAATTAAATACTACGCAGCCCCAGTTTGAACTCACTTTCCTTTTCATTTTAGATGAAATCGCCCACTGTTGAACATTGTTCCAATAAACTACAGCGATTAAGCGTTTTAGACTCTCGAGTGTGTGATGATCACTGGTTCCTGCACCTCAAACCTGACCAAACTGCTCATTTGGCACCTCGCAGGTCTCACTGGTTAAATACAAAGAACAAATTCCTTTCACATTTGCCAAATACACACGGCAAATAAAACCGATTTGATGTGAAGCTTTGATGTGTTTGCTGCTTTGAGCTCTTGTCAAGTTCAAAACCTCTAATGTGGAAATTTCTGTTAAGGTCAGAGTCGTTGACGTCTTCAGAGACAGTTTAGCTGGATTATGACTTAACAGTAATTTAATCATGTACAAGAACTTTCTTGTCGTCATTTCCATCAGTCTCATCCTTTCCTACATTAACTAGCCTGGTTGTTATTTTGCAAAACTGTTACCCTGGCGTGTCATTTTCACGACTTAACGGCTGATGTTATCACTTTAACAGGAAGTGTGTGCACAACTTCCCATGTTATAACCACCGGCTCTAAAGTTCCTTTTAAAGGCAGCAGTTGTTTACCGTGTTCACCATTAGCCTGTTAGCGTGTTGCTAACTGGCAGTAAACACAAAGTCATTAGTCATTAGTTTTGGAGGTATTTCTTTTAATGAACCAAAAAATATATTGGACAAATTAAAGCTAAAGGAAAAGTTAAGTAACCACCCAATAATTTTACAATTAATCCTCAGGGGATCGTGTCTATTTGGAACTATTGTTACTAAAAAGCATCCTCTGGATTTCATTTAAAGCCACAAATGTGACATTTGAAGGTATAGTAAAAAGTCAGGGGAGCAATTCATGCAATAGCTGATTTAATTTGAACCAAGATGGCTGACACAGTCATTCTGTTTGCATGGCTGAAACCTTGATTTCTGAGAAACCATTAAAAATGGTGGTCGTATCATGAACCTGAATTTCTGTTTGCGAACTAACTCCATGACTCAGTGGAAACTGGCTTTTTACACTCATACGTTTTATATACATTTCTTTATTTCTCCTACCAAACACGCGTTCATCGTTGATGTTCTTGATGCAGAACCACAGTCCTGCAGGGAAGGTGCAGACCAGGATGTGGAGGTCGAAGAAGAAGGACACCCACGTCGTCGGCTGGTGCTCCGACACCGACGCTATGATGGGGATGTGGATCTTGGCGTATCTGCGGAAGGAGGGGAAGGAGGGAGGGCAATGGGAGGAGGACAGAAACGGAGGAGGAGGGCGAGACAGACGGGATGTAATTCATGTCGAGTTGGGCGCTCTGGGAGTGTAGAGACAAATTATACAATAGATCCTCCTGATTAACTCCAGACTTATGAGGAAAAAGAGATAATTTAGCTCCCCCTCACGCTTGTGGTAAAATGTGAACACATTTAGCACGAGCGATGAGTAATGCTCTTTTCTTGCACTCGGCTTCTCATCTGTGTACTCTCTCTTTATTCACGATGGGCATTAACACAGCAGTTTCTATGCAATCCTAAGTATTTCTCTCTCAAGTGTTCTGTGATTACAGCTGGGAAAAAGAAAACACACAGCACATTAAGGAATTAGTATCAGCCTCCAAAGCAAAGGAGAAAAAAACCACCCCATACTGCTTTAGTCAGCAAACTGAGGCGGGGAGGGGCGGATTGATCGGCTGAGCTGAAATATCAAACATGTTGCGGTGCGCTCGGTGAACACAGGGTGCCTGGTGCTTTTTGGAAGTAAGACAATAGTTCAACGCAGCCCGTGCTCTACTGTTTTTTTCCCCCTGGGACGATGCAGCAGGGTATATAGCAGTCTCAGGAAACACACACACTCACACACACACACACACTAGACTGAACAAGTGTTTCATCGACAGAGAAAGTGTGAAGGTCAGCACGGCTTACCCGGTGTCCCAGAGAGAGTAGAAACGACCACTCCACGGAGCGATGTATCCTGGAGACAGAAAAGACGATCAATAAAGAAATGCTCGTCTTTTAATTTGTTCCATTTAAGTCCGGGAATGCAAGGACTTTCTAGTTGGTCTGCAGGAAATTTATGGAGCTGAGTTAATGCACAGAGCAAGAAGAAGGAAGATTGTTAGTCACAGTAAAACTTACAACAAATTGTAATTATTTATACGGCAACCTCAACCCAACTGTGCAGCTTTGAATAAATAAAACTGAAAAAGTATTATTATTTGACCTGCCGCCCAAGAAAAACGTGTAGCAGAGATTGCCTGAGGATAATACAGCGGATGTCTAGGGTAAAGTGTTACTATTTAATGTGCAAGAGATGTACTATAGCATAATGATTGCAGGCCCTCTGCAACGAGATTACAGCCACGTCTGTCTGATTCGTAGAACATATGTAGTGAAGGTTCACAGAGACTTTAACTTCAGAGCAACCAACTCTCATCAGTTAATTCTCGAGTATAAACCGAACGCTTGCACCAAATTTGAAGACACGTCCTCAAGGCGTTTGCCGAGATAACGGCTTCACAAGAACTGGAAAGACAAATGTAAGTACGGACAGACAGCTCGAACACATAAAGCCTCCAGCCATGGGTATAGCAAATGTGGAGGCATACAAAGAATTATAAAAATAGATATAACGGTGTAAGGGCCCCCAAGAAATGGTCTTTTCTTGGTTTTTCAAATTTTCTTTCTCCATTACAGTTATAATTAACGACTAGATAAATTAGGAGGAGGTTTAGAGCGTGTGCTGTTGGAAGACTTTCATCCATAGGGCGCCTGTGGCTCAGAGCTTAGAGATAAGATCAGGACGGAGGGAGCTGGGAGGGGGAAGTTGATGCGTGTCGGGGCATCTGTTGAGGAGAGGATGCGTCCTAGGCTCCTCCTTCTGGAGGTTTACCGAGCATGGCCAGAAGGTTTTTGGAGGGATGATATATCTCGACTAGCCTGGGGACCACCGTGGGACTCCTCGTGAAGAAGGCACGCTTAGCTTCTGAGCACGACTTTGGATAAGATGAAGAAGTTTTGAACATTACAGAGAACGCATTGTAAATAGATGGACAGAAAATGTAATCATCTTTAACATGAAGAAGCTGGTCAAAAAAATAAATAATTAATATGCAGCGGAGTCACTAAACCGCATATAGATGAAGCTCAAAACCAAGTGTCAATGCTGAAAACGTTTTCTATTGATGCTACTTAATTACTTGGAATTGACTTGTTTATAAATGTAACTGAAACCGTTTAAGCTGCAAATTAAACTGCACGGGGCATTTTATGCGCGCATACAAATGTCTTATTTTGGTTAAAGCTTTGATCTCGAATGCATTTCAGCTCTGAACTGTTGCCTCGGGGATCTCGCAGCCACTCAAACACACACACACGCGAGCTGCGAGTGTGTGTGTGTAGACGACAGAAACAAAAGCACAGCCTTCACATTTCAGACTTAGATCGTATAGCTGTGTTACGTCCTCTCCTGCTTTATAAGACACTGTGACTAGTGAGTTTATTATTTTGACACGATCAATAAAATATATAAGGATGAAAAACTGAACACTCTCCGAACAAGAAGTTTCAAAGCACTAAATCAAAGCAGGCAAGAGAGCGATGTGAAAAAGCAGAGAGAGGGGAGATGTTTTGAGAGGTGATTTAAAAGATGAAACAGATTTATCAAATCAATACCGGGCTCTGTTGTTTAAGATACAGAAGAAAACCACCCAGCCACTGTGTTGCAGATACTTAGAGAGGAAACCGACAGCCAGGCCGGAGTGAGACATGCACGGGCTCGCCGCAAAAGAGAGAGCGACTCCCACTGCTCCATTCAGATGGCTGACGGATCACAACGTTTACCACATGAAGCCAGCGTCCTCAACAGACCGGACTTTTGCAGCTACATGAGCGGCCAATCAGTTCTAAAGGAAGGCAGACGGCCAATCTGAGAGCGCCAGCATCGCTGTAATGTAATGTTTCAGCATCTCTTTGCACTGGTTCTGGTTTGAAGTGAAGTAGCAGTCATATACTTTATTAGGTTAATACATACTATGCTTGTTAGACTGCAGAAAAGGTGTGCATATGATACCAAAGGGACACCAGCGCTCTTCTAGAAGTCAGCTAAATGAGCTTTCAAGGGACTAGTCTAAAGTAGCACAATAAAGGAAGTAGAGCCAGTGAGATGACATAAAGAGGTGTTTAATAATAGCCTCTGCGGTCAAACGCACCTTTAAAAAAACATCTATAAAAACAAGCTGTGTGCATCCTTTCAGTAAGTTAAGCATGTGTTGAATCCGATTCTTCTGCAGGAGACAAATAAAATCAATAAAACCGCAAGGAGCCGAGATCTGAAACTGGTCTGAAACCTTGAGCCATGCGCTTCGGCCACAAACCCGGCTGGAGGATAATGGAGAAAAACATTAGTAAGGACAAAGTTCAACCAGCTGGCTGCAGCTCCACACATCAGGGTTCAACCAGGCCAAAAAAACAACACATATATAAAAGACAAAAAGGCACTTGGTAAAGCAGAATCCTCCACCAACGCTTTACTGCTCCATATTCGTTTATCAATCGCCTTCCGCGTTCAATTTTCTGACTGACAGAGCGCTGATTACTGGCTCACTGGGAGAGGCCTGGAAGTCAAGACCAGCGGGGGATCGAGTACGAGCACACTGGAACGTTTGGCAAACACAAAAAAAAAAAGAAAACAAAATCTAACGTGGCTGAGATCCCAGACCTGAATCACCACCAACTGATCTTTGCACAAAAAGGCTGGTTATCCACCGAATCTCAGCCAAATTCTGGACAATTTATTTTAGATACGGCGCTAGCACAGAGATAAATCGACGAGGGTGAAAACATTCCCAACATTTTAGAGTCCGTTTGGGCAAACATGGCTCGGCTTGACGTGGCTTACATGGAAACATCTATTGTATATCATGTTTGCAGTCATTGGTGCAGGGTTTTTATACTAAAGATAACAGCTTATAAAGTTTGATATAACTAATGAGGATGTTTTTATTCCAAATGCATCTACTTGGGGAGTATTTTAAATGAATGCAGCTTATAAATTGTCAGAAAAATATGTGGCGCAGTTTCCCAGAGCAAAACTGGATGTCTCACTTTGCTTGTTTTGTCTGACAAGAGAAGTTAAAGAGGGGAAGTAAAGTGAACAAATTTCATATTCCGGCTCTGTAATCGACTTAAAACCCCACTTCTTCTCAATTATGAAAAGACGTGGCTTACACCGACCTGTGTATGTGAGATATATCACCGTGAGGAAGACCACGCAGGCGGCGAGAGAGACTCCGAGGAAGAAAAGCGTCTGGAACTCCTGTCTGGTCAGCCTGTCCTTCAGGTACTGCAGGAAAGCATAAGCTTGGAGGAGTGCAAACACACCTGAGAAAAAGACAGACAGAAAGAAGAAGAAAAAAAAAAAAGAAGAATGAACAAACACCGAAAGGAAACTCGCCGTGAATATTTGAAGAGGCCCCCCGACTGATGCAGCCTCCTGCGGGGTACAAAGCAGGTTTACACGGATAAGAAACACCGTTGTCATTTCAGGCGAGATCCTCGACGAAGCAGTTTGCGGTAGCCCCCCTTTGGCTGCTCATGCAGATGGGAAAGACAAATACTGCAGGACAACATATTTCAAATGCATGAGGCAGAGTCGTGTAAATAAGCTCTTCCCTTCCTCTTGCCTCGTCTTACTTTTGCAGCCCCTTTGGTCACACTCCTTTCCTCCAGTGCTTTGCTCTGCCACTTCCTCAGAGCTGTTTTCTCCGGTGTGTCTTTTTGTTTGTCTGGTGAATTTGATATAAAAATTGACAAGAGTGATAGGAGCCTAGTTTCTCTCTTTTTTTTTGTCACCTGTCATCCCTTCTCCTCCGCTAGCCCACCACCACCCCCCACAGCGGGTCTCACCCATTTCCAAGGTTAAGCCCCCGCCTGTCACCCGGAGAGCCACCATGGTGCTAACATGCTTGTCACTCCATCCAGCTCCGTGTTCCCGCCTCAGGGGCCGACATCTCAACGGTACCGACAGGTCCGCGGCTCTGTCACTCTCTTCCCGTCTCCCGCCGTGCTCCATGAATGCTTCCACCAGATGTTCTGAGCAGCTGCTACAAAAATCACACTTGCTCTCTCTGAGAGAGCGGGGAGCCAAAAACAAAAAAAAAAAGAAAAGAAAAAAGGCAGAGATAATTTTTGGTGGCGCAATCTTCAAAGCCTCTCATAATGCTGTCTGTGTCGCAGACAGCAAAGAGAAATCGGGGACACTTCAATATACACCTGCTGCAGCGTTCAGCGAAATCTCCAAAGGGGCTCCGCTCGGCTTTCTAAAGCTGCCAACAACTGTGAATGAATACAAGAATCACGCACATACATACGCACCCATCCGTGCTGTCAGGCAGCAGATGGGCCTACTCGAGAGGCGAAACTCAACAAGCTTTAATAAACTACCCACAAGCCAAAATGAAAAGTACTTAAAGTGCTAAACCCATATGGACGGCATGTGAAGCCGCTTACATATTTCTATTTTGCAGACGTATTCTGGGAGTCGTGTTCTCCTAAAGAGGGAGCGTGATAACGCCGTCCGCGCGAGGGGACTCAATTCCCTCTGCATCCAACCAATCTTCAGGCATGTGCACTTGTAGGCGTTTTGGATATCAAGCTGGTAAGAAGAAGAACTCTTAAAAATGAACAACTACACCGAGCCTTAAACAACTAGCTTTTTGGCACAAAACTTTTGGGAGGGATCGGACAGCTCTGTATCAATGCTTCAATTTATATTAAATCAATCGTAGAAAACCTTGAGAGCCTGTGCAAGTCACTTCATGCACACAGAACAGCCAAACCATTAAAACCACTGACACTGCTGGGAAACATTTGGACCTGACATTCATGTGGATGTTACTTAGACATGTAGCACCCACCTAGACCAGACCAGACCAGGCACCCCCACCCCATAGCAATGACACTCCTTGATGGCAGCAGCCATCCCCAGCAGGATGCAGCCTGACACAGGCACACACAAAGAACAGCACAAGGTGTTGACCTGGCCTCCAAATTCACTAGATCCCAAACTGATCAAGTAGCTGTGGGATGATCCACAGAGGCCCCTCCCCTCAAACCATAGGACCCAAAGGCCCCCCACTAACAAGATCCTGTTGCCAGACACCACAGGACACCTTCAGAAGACCCATGTCCATTCTCTGATGAGCCCCAACTGTTTTGGAGGCACAAGAGAGACCTACACAATATTAGGAATGTTATGCCTGATCAACTTAGCTTATCTAATTCAACGTACGTATGACACATTGCAAATAAAATCGCTGCTGCTGTTGCTTTAATCCAGACAACTATCCTATGTCGTTATGACTGACTCACGGCTCAGAACATGAGCAGCGATAATTTCAAAGAACGGCTGACTTCATCGTCAGCTGGCATGAAATTCTTCGTTGATTTTCTGGAGGGGAACCTGTTCTTCCAGGAAGAAAGCACAATAGCGAGGGTGGGACTTACCAGCAGCAGCCATGTGCTCGCTGGTCCTGATTGGTTGGAAGCCGACGAAAGGGATCTGCATCGACAGTATGAGGCCCACTATGTAGAAAGTGCTGTAAGCTGTGAGAAGAAAGAAGAAATAAACAAGAAAGAAAGAAAGAAACCAGATTAGAGATCAAACAATCAAACAAAACTATAGCACAAAGTAAAAAAAGGCTTTCTTCTAATCGCGCACTCCACTGTGAGTTCCTCTGAGGGAAATCAACCTCAGTAGAGGTATTTAAAGTCCATTGATTTCCACTGTCGTTCCTCTGAGGAAGTAAATACAAAATACCTAATCTAATGTCATTTACTGGGAAAATGGTAGTCGGCGGGGCGCAGTGTGGCAGGGAGGCCCGGAGTGGGACGAGGGTGCTGAGAACAGCGCAGCTCCCACCTTTGTAGCTTGGAGGAACCGATTGGTGGGCGCGCCAGCTTAATTAAGATTTCATACTCTTTCCCGAAGAGCGTGCCTCATTTTTGAAGTCGTTGTGACCGCCCTCAGCAATCTCTTCTCCCCACATCTGCTATTGACTCAAGACTGAGAGAGGGAGAGAGATGAATTGTGAGGGGAACACAGACTGCGAGGCATTTTATTAAACCAGGATTTTTTATTTTTTTTCCCCCTTCCTTTTCTGTGTGTTCCTTCGTTGTGACTGAGAGACACCTGGCTCTGGAAAGAAGAGCGGGGGATTATGAAGCGAGGAGTAAGCAATAGAGCAGGTGCTATGTCTTATCTGTCATCAGAACGTGTCTACAAATGTACTTCTCCTCTTTTCATTTGCCACCGAAAAGGTGCACGTGGCTCTTGGATGACGCTCAGGCAGCAGGCATCCTTGAGGAACACTGAAGGAAATTTTTCCAGCTCATCTAATAAAGCCTGTTTGGTTAAGTAGAAAGTGTTTGGAGACAGAGCAGAGGCAGGTCAAGGCCCTCTCACTGTGAGGAGGGCATAATTTATTTTCAAAGCTTTCAAAGACTGTGTTTAGCAGTTGCAGTAAGAGCAACATATAATCACGCGGAAATTATACTCGACATGGTGTCATTTATCTTGACCAAAACAGGAGCGCCAGTGGTGAGCTTGGGGCTAAGCTGACGGCCCTATGTGCGGACGGTCTGCAGCTCCGGCTCTCTAAGCCAAGAGCCGGAGCTGTCACGCGCTCTGTGGGATATCAAGCCTGCCATCTTCGCCATCGCTCTACTCGACACAAAAAAAATAAAATAAAATAAAGAGTATCAGGTAGCAGGTGGCAGCGTTTGCAGCTAAGTGGTGTGTGGGCGTGTGGATGTCTGCGGCGCTGATGATGGAACGCTTGCCGTCGTGCGAGAGGAGCACGGGGCGGCACAAGCCATTCCAGTTTGTTTTGAGGTCAAACACCGAAGCGACGATGTTGGTGAGATGCGCGGTAAAGGAGTCGAGGTCCGTCTGTTTACTGCATACATTTCTATTGTAACGAGAGAGGAACTGAAAGCACAGTGTCAGCGTCAGCTACTGCATATGGGGGAGTTTTAAGACCAAGTCACACTGTGGGAGTTATTGTTGGTTTAATTGCTTCTGTTTCGCGTCAAAGTGTGTGTGTGTTTATTTGTGTGTGTGTGTGTACACCTTACCGATATAGACTCTTCTGCTGTAGCGTTGCATCAGCAGCAGCACAAACACGTGCAGAGGAATCAGGTTGATGATGAACACGTAGCCTCCCCATGCTGACACCTGGAACACACACGCAAAGATATGTCAGTAAACGAGGTGGATATTGAATGTGCAATTAGTTTCCATTTAGATTTTTCTCATTTAATCCCCGATAGGTTCAACGAAGGAACCAAATCGACAGTTTGAGATGCGAATCTGAATGACGCATGGCAACAATTTGTAGAATTTATAAGCCATCAAGCATGAACAGGACAGATGCTGTGCAAGTTACTGTAGCCTGTGATTTTAGCGCCGTTTGCAGCCCACTACTCCAGCAAGAGGTCGACCACCACAATCAATTTTTAACCCCTGGCAGCACTGAATATGTGTGCACTAGAATTAAGCTGCAAGGCGTTTTTTTTTATTATTATTCAACCACTTAACTTCAAATTCTGCCTTCAAAAAGAGGACCCACGCTCACTTTTGCAGCAAATTCTTTTTATTATCAATTGTTCTGCCAATTACTTTGACTGATATTCAGCTAATTGCTCAGGCTATAAAACACCAAACAATAGTGTACGGCAGTATCCGAGGGCCTGAGGGCAAGTTTCCGAGCAGATGAGAAGAAGATATCTTATTAAACAAAAGCACACAGCTATAAAGAATCTATAAAGACGAGGCAATAATACTTTACATGTTAGACGTAAAAAGAAAATGTGAGATGCACCAATAACTTTAAAAGCTCCACTAAAATTATACTTTTGAGGTCTGCTAAGCATCACGGCGCTGGATGTGTGGGCCATAAAACGACTCCACAAAAAAACATCACCGACAAGTTTTTCGATTGCCTGCACTTGTCTGCGGCAAAGGGCAATTGGAGACGGTGAGAGCACTAGACGTAGAGAGAAGAGGATGGAGGAAAAGTGAAAGAGTAGTGAGAAAGCGTGGTGTTCAGACAGCAAGAAAGAGAGAGAGAGAGAGAGAGAGAGAGGAGTTAAAAGCAGCTTTGTGGTAGAATGTGAAACCCAGAAGGAGGTGGAGACAGCGGAGAGGGAGAGTGAATGAAACCGGAAAGTGGATTACATATACGAAAATGGTTTGATCCTTTCACAACGGTTTCCTTTCACAAAGAGGCCTACTGCACCTGAAACGTACGGTGAACGGAGCGTTTATTGCACTTTTACAATCACAGGAAATCACGGACGTCATGTCTCATTGATAAAAACATTAATATCACACATTAAAGAAGAAAAATCTTGATAAATTCCTTGCTAGTGCAATTATCTTTTGGCAGTAATTTGCATCTGTTCTCTCAGATGGTGACAGTCAATTAGTAGCATGTGAACCGCAGCTCGAATTGAATACCAGAATGCCATGCCTTCAATTTCAGACTCATTGAGAGTGTCGACACTGGGACGGCTGACCAAACCTCCGCTGGTGACTGACTGGAAACTAATTGAAAACACAACACGCGGGAAACAAAGTGGCAGAGGCTAGCAGCCGAACGACAAGACTAAACGCGCCACGTCGGCTTACGATCGTTTTAGCGGGCACGCGTCGAGTCTTTGCGAAACAGGGGATGCACTGCAGCAGGAAGTGCGGAGGAGTACGTGAGAATTCCCCGAAGACGTTTAACCAAAACCAGCAGCGATTTACTGACAGCATCGAACACACTGTAATGTCAAGAGTAAATCTAAGGTTTATCTTCTCACCTCCTAACCAGAGAGCAGTGTTTCTCTAAAGACTTCTAGCGCAAGTCTCAAAGGAAGGAGATGATTTTTGTGTTAATTGCCGAGAATTATACCAACCGCACCGACGTTTCTCTGAGTAAACCTAATAAAACAGGCCCTTTGAAATATCGATCCCTCTGAGTTAGACTCCTTGACATTAGTGAGGTGCATTATTGACTGGGAGAGTCAAAGTTACACAACGCTTTTTCTTAAGCCCTTTGAATATAAAAAGAGACTCGAAGCGAGGTCAGTCAGACGAAGAAAGAGACCGTGAAAATTCCCCGTCGCCATTATCTGAAAGTGTTCTGGGCACCAACGAACAGCTCGGTGAGATTACAAGCATTTCTAACGATAAGCATAATTGAGTCTGATTTGTTTGCTGTGTGTTTCTCTACGAGACTGTGGCTTTAAACCGGGGTTCAATTCTGTAACACGGCGCCAAAAATTGACTTCTATTTCTAGGAGAAGAGTGCACAGCGACGCTAGCAGCTCTCCGAGACCGTATTAAGCACAGCTGCGCTCTGAGCTAAGCGCTAACGTCAGTGTAGTAATAATAATAATAATAATAATAATAAGCACTCGGAGGCAGAGCTATCACGTTTGTGCGTGACACAAATTGCCATGTTCGTTTCAGTGTGTTTATATTCACGATATTTATGAATTTTGCTTTAAATACAGAGGTGATGATGATGCTGAAAGGAATGAATGAATGAGATCCGCCAGCATTTGGTTATAAACGTAAACTGACGCGATAACAATTCGTCCCCCGGGCACCATAAAGTGCACACCAATTTTCACTGCAATTCATCCATTAAGTGACGATACGCTTCAATAAAACACAAAAATGCCAGTGTTAGAGGTAAAGTAATGGATCACCAGAGACTATAGGCTTCATCCTCAAGAGACTTTGAATGCGTGCTCAAAAAAAGTGACAACAATCCAGTTAATAGTTGAGAGATTTTAGTCTTTACGTTCCAACGCTGTGGAATGACTGAATGAGCCTCACTGCCACCTCTGGGGTCGCATCACTAGTAAAATTGAAGGAGAAAAAAAATAAGATGGTATCTGTGGTATTCAGCAAACCACATGAAGCAGCTTGAAAGCAGTTTTACCTTGAATCTTGAGTGAAAAATGCAACTTCAGGAACAAAGTGGCCTTCTGGTCACATTAGAGGACGATGCAGAGATGAATGCCCATGACAAAATAAATAAATAAATAAGTAAAAATCTGTCTGCCTGAGCATGAACGAGCCGTTTGAAATTATGGTTCTAACGGCGAGCCCTCTGCCCAAGCCACAGGGCAACGGGAGAGGGCAGGAATCAGAAAATGTTTGGAGCCAAGTCTTTTAGCCGTTATCGCTCTCTGCATTTCATACCGGGCTTATCTGATGACCACAGGGCCACTTTGAAGAGGATATAGAGAACACAGCAGGCAGCAGGGAGGAGGGTTTTACTGTGTGTGTGTATAGGTCTGTGTTTGTGTGCACAAGTGCTTCCAGCCTACGTGCTCTCTTGTCGGGCATCCCTCGCTATTTACAGAAATGAAAATGTATATTTATACGTGTGACTATTTGTTGATTTTGCAGTTCATCAGGACGGGACGTCTTCAAATATTCAACGCAAATCTACACCATGTTGTACGTCTAGACGGCTCAGCCACGTCCACATCATTAAAACCACCTGACTGATGCTGTGTAGGAGCCCCCCTGTGCTGCCAGAACAGCTCTGAGTGGCATTGACACATAAGCTCTGGGGGTGTCTTGTCTTGCACCGGGATACTTTGGGTCCCCGTGGGTTGTTGGAGTGGAGCCTCCATGGATCGCGCTTGCTGCGGTGCATCCCATGAATGCTCAATCGGATTGGGACCTGGGGAGGCTTGGAGCTCCTTGTGTTCCTTGAGCATTGTCCTGAGCAGTTTTTGCTCATTGGCAGGGAACGCTGTTCTGCTGGGTGGAGGCCAAATGGATGTCAGGACCTAAAGTTTCCTAGCTGAACACTGCATTGTAACGTTCTCCACCTGTCAGTGGGTTTATTCTATAGCTGAAGGCCGTAGTAGAATATGAAAATGAATATGAAAATTAAATGTGTAATGGCTGTGCATGCAGTCAGGTGCTGATCACTTCAGGCTACACCTTGGGCAAAGGCCAAACTCCGGCTTCCTTTTCACACTTCATTGATCCCACAATAATATTCTGCTGCACTTATGTGCTGCAATGATATAATGAAATCCTGAACCACGAACCTTCATACAAATTTAATGCCAATCCATTCCGTTCGGCAGACAGCTGCAGAGATATTTTGGTCCGGGTGAAAGAGGTGGAGCAAACAACCCACCATCCCTGCCATGCCAGTAGCGTGGCAAAAAAAAAAAGTCAAAGTAAGAAGCATCTTTTAAACAGAGCCTCGTGTTCAGAGCATTAAATCAATACTTGACCCCGATGTTATAGGTTATTCTGCTAGAGGCGATAGTGGAAGGTTTACAGAGAGGAGTAAACTGATGCTTTGGAAGTGAACCGGCAGGTAGTGCAGCTGATCTCTGACGCATGGATCATTTTCCCCTCACCCAACCCTCACCCACTCTGCCGTCACCCCTGGAGAGTTGAAAGGAGGATGTTACGCAGCGACCATAAAGGTTCCTGTGGCGCCAGTGCATCACTAGGTCCGACTGCTCTGATCCTCTTCTTAATCTCGTCCCTCCCCGTCCTCTTCCTCCTCTGATTACACCAGTATCCAGGCAGGGGATCTTTCCCTCTCTGCATCTGCCTTACAAATGTCACATTCAATTAAGCCCCATGGGAAAGCACAGCCATGGCAATAACCTGATTAAATTGACAGTACAAAGCGTAAGGGTGGTAAAAAACGCAGGGAGGGTCAACCGGCGGGTGTCGTATTTTGCGCGGAAGACCAAAAGGAGACAGCGGGGCCTGTCAGAAACCTGGTGGGGCTGATGGAGATGTACAATACGAGCCTGGTTTGTTGCTCTCTGCGACTCATCTGCAGATGTGGGTGGGCTGCAGATACAGCACAGAGAAAAAATCCCATCATCGAGGAGAGGGGAAAGAGCAGGTGTGAAGGAGAGGAAGAAGTAATAAGGAGGAAGCAGCATGGAGACTCAATGTTCCCACTGCTTCCAACTAGGACAGTGTGGAAGTTACACATCACAATATATTCCCTCTCCCCCTCATTGTCATTCAGAATTTCTCCCCGTCTCTCCGTCCCATCTATCCTTCTCCTCCTTATCTTTTCACACCTCTCTATTCCTTTGTCTCTGTCCGTCTCCGTTCTGTTTTGTCTCCGGCTCTATTCATCTCTCGTCACTCCTCTGTCTGTCCCCTTCCCTCGTCTCTCCAGTCCTCCCCCGCCCACACACCCCCACTTGAATGCAGTGTGATCGATGAAGCCGGATTTCAGTAATCTGTTTCATTTGACATCTGTCTCACTGGCGGCCACAGAGATTTGGCCTAGAATGAGGAAGAATCTGGAGATTTTCACGGGTTTGCTCCCTCAGAGAAGCACAGTGCCTGGGTGCCCTTTTTTTCTTTTTTTTTCTTCATCTTATCTCTCTCATCCACCCCATGATGGGTTTGTGCCAGAATTCATAAATAATGCACAAAACACTGGCTAAACCGCTCCTCCCAGTCTTCATGCATTGTCATGTCACTGCTGGACAAAGCACAGCCACTCTGACAGCACCATCTCGGGGACGGGGTTTATTGTCAAGAACTTGTTGTGAATCAGAACGAGCTGTGCGTGAAGTGGGATTTGCAAAGAAAAATGCTTTTAGCTCCAACACCTAGAGGCACATCTTGGACCCTATGTGCTTTGGTTGGTGCAAATCAATGCACAAGGACTGTAAAGTGTTATAATATAGCATAGCAGAGCCACAGCTAGCATTGTACAGAAGACAGCTGCAGCACAAAATAATAATTTCATAGTATGGTAAAGTCTGACTAATATGATGAATGGTTCATTATAGGGATGCACCGAATATTTGGCCACCGAAAACTTTCGGCCGAAAACCGAAAATGCACTTTTGGGCCATTTTCGGCCGAAGGTTTTCGGTTTTCGGCCGAAACAACACGGCCGAAACAGGATGTTGTGATGACGCAAGCAACAACCGCAGCCAGCACGGGCATGTCTGCCGTGTGGACATATCTCAATATATAAAGTATTATATAAATATATAAAAACCCACTGATAGCGATTTGCAAAACGTGTGATGCTGAAATTTCAAGAGGCGTGCATCTGCAAAGTCGTGTTTAATTTATCACCTGAAATCCAAACATCCAAGCAGGGAAGTTTCCCAGTGATGGTGCCGGTGCCCATAACGTCGATCACGATCGACCGGTAGATCGTTAAGGCCGTGCGGGTAGATCGCGTGTCATTGGAAATTTTTTTTTTCGGTTTTCGGTTTCGGACAAGAATTTTCATTTCGGTGCATCCCTAGTTCATCATCTTCAAAAACAACAACAACAAAAACACCGAAACACTTGTTGATTAATGATGGACAATTAATTCCATCAACAACAATGACAGGAAGTGGGGAAAAATCTCTAATAAAGTTCTGAGATGCATCATTTTGTTTGTTCAAAACAGAAATATATTACAGAGGAACTGATTAGCGCTTATTTTTTGTTGATTATCTATTCAATTAATGGAAAAAGTTTGTTCTAAATTACACCAAACCCTACTGAGACGATCCCAATCAAAGAATTAATCAGTCCCTCAATCAGTCTTAATCAGTCGTCTGTTAGTATGTACCCGACGGTGTGTTTGCGTCACAGTTCATGTGCGAGATATTCTTACCATGTAGAAATAGGAGAGGCAGCAGCCGATGGTCCAGAATACGGAGCCCGTCTTCACCGATTTCACCTTGAAGAAGAAACAGAAAACAGAAAAATGATTCAGGAGTCACAGCGGTGTGTGTGTTGTCCAGACATACTTCAACTTCAAACGGGACGTGTTGACCCACAGTTTGTCTTTCAAGGACACTGGAAAATAAAGCATCACAGGCTGCACATTTTTGGTGCTGATGACATGATGCTCTCCTTCAGCTGCACCAGAACTCTGAAGACAACTTATTTATAGTTAAAAGTGCTAAAAATGCACATTTTGTTGATCTTTAAAAGTGGTTTAATGATAGCCGCAGATATGGAGCATCCAGCTGTGATTAAAAAAAAGAGAAGACTAGACCATCAGCAATATCTCGTAAACAAGCTCTCCTTCCGAGCCCCCAGCTGATAAAGCAAGCAAGTGTACACATTAACATTTAAAAACCCACTTGCATGCACAGATAACAGAAGATGCATTTCACTTAATCAAAAGTGTAGCATCAAGAATGTGGATATGAGATGTTGCCAAGAAGCCATATCCAACAACGCCTGAAGATTTCCTGGACCAAGGTGTCGCACCCCAACCCAGCATCCAGCCGGAGAACGACCCTGCCTTCACCAGAGCTGCTTTGTACTGTAGGTGTATGAAATAAAAATACTTAGGGCCTTATAGCTCCACTTGACAGGACAATTAAGTCCCATTTGGGGCTGAGATATTCTTCTCTAAGGGGAAAGAGGTAGCTTTAATATTACATACCCTGATCATTGATTTTAATCCTGTTCAGAGTGCAAACTGTAGGTCTGGCCTTTTTTTCTTTTTTTCTAAACTCATATGGCAGCAATAATTACAGCTGCTATTACCTACGGTTTTTGGCTGGCACATTGATTCTGTAATTTAAGTCTAGTCAGGAGAGATACGTTGCTTTTTATAGTGGGAGTTTTCATATATCGAGCTATTTTACAGCGCAGAGTTTTAACCCGCACAGTGCGATTAGTAAAAAAGTAGAAGAGGAATTTGTAAATTCTATAAGTCACTCGACTTTTACTGAACATTTGAACAGTATTCAACAATTAATTAACAAAATATTAATGGGGATCATGAATTTGATGACCACAAGACTCCAACATTTCTTCAAGTGAGTTGTTCTATTGTCATATAACAGGTGTTTCTGCTGACCTGTTCAGTGAGGAAGGCAAATACCGCTGCAGGTATCATTGCCTTGCTCAGAGGCTGCCAGCATTGACAATTATATTACAGCTAAATAATTAATTGAAAATATTACTATCCTCTGTACCCATGGTTCCCAAACTGAGGGCTAGAGATTATAAGGGGGCTGGAAAAATTAGATACGCACATTTTATGTTAAATCATAACATCATGCTGGATAAACTAAAGTACTTTGTATACAAGTACAAACTTAAAAGTTAGTTTCAGCAGGTAGCTGAGAAGAACATTCAGAATTACCCTTGTTTTCCCTGCGGAAAACCACGGAGTACTACTATTTTATGAATGGAACAAGATGTCTGACGTTAAGAAGCGTGTATGAGTCATCTGTACCCAACAAAAAAAGACAAACTAACTTTTTTTTTTTACCGAAGTTTGAGGCCAGACTTGGCGAGAAGCCCTTTCGGATGACAACGCTGGATAATACATCAAGCGGTACAAAGATGCTCTTGATGCACTTGTGTGTACAGCTATCTATGCGACAGCCAGTTTGAGCTTGTTACTTCCTCATACTCTATCAAAGGGTTGACTGACTTAAAATTAGATTCAGGTTAGGGTTAAAAATTTAGATGAGGGTAAGGGGCTACAGAAGGCTGTGTGTGTGTGTGTGTGTGTGCACTAGCCGATATAAATGGGCTGGACAAAACGCTAGAAATACCTCTCAGTATATTGCAATATAAATTTAACAGCCCCACAAAACCAGCATTTAAAATGAGCATACACTTAAAGCGACACATCCCTAAAACAGCTCCAAGGCAAACTGAACATTATAGCCTTTATCGTGGATTTATTATAGGACTGCATTAGTATTAGATATACAGTATATACACCTCATAAACTGGCGCCTTAGGGTTCATAGCTAAAGGCAGAGACACCGAAACACCCGTTTCTATAAATGGTCCCACGCTAAGTCTGCTCCTTTTGTTTCAAAGTGAAAACAAATGTCAAAGAAGAACAGGATGACAATAGCTACTGTACGAGCCGCTGTGTTCTCAGACAATATTCCCAGTCACGCCGTGCCAAAGCAGCCTCGTGCTGACCATTCAGCGGACAGTGTTCAACTGGTGCCTCTGCCCCCTCTTCCGAATGCCCTCCCGGCCTCCGTTCGCATTGCGAGGACACAGAAGTCACACAGCGCGATGCCAGCTCAGCTAATTAAATGTGAGCCGAGTGCAAAAAGCAGGAATTACTGTTACAACAATGTCGGCGCGGTGCACGGGGTTAGAGCAAGAGAGAGAGAGAGGGAGAGAGGCTGTGCAATTGGCTGTGCACGTGGTCGAAGAGTTATGGTGTTAAAAAGAGCAGCTCTCCTGTGTGTGAGAGGATTCAATTATAGATTGCGGAAGGGTGCGTGAGTGTGTGCGTGTTGGTGGAGGGTGGGGAGGGAGGGGGGGTAAACACAGAGATTAAGGGAGCCGAGTTGAATGGGTTATTAGCGGATAAAATGAAGAAGCCGGATAATGAAGATTGGGATGAGACTTGAGAGAACGGCTCTGTGCGTGCCCATGTGGAGGAGAGGACGGGAATGGAGAGGCGGGGGAAAGAGCGGAAGAAGGGAATGAGCAGTAACGAGATGCAGGGAGAGAAAGTAAGGTGGGAAGAACAAGGAAGAGGAGGAAGAAAGCAGGAACGCGGCGAGAGCGAGACAATGGCACGGACAAAGGAAGACAAAGACAATTAAAGGGAGACGAGACGGAAGAAAGGCGAAGGGGAGGAAAGGAAAATGCAAAGACAAATGTGGGTAAATGAGACTGATAATGGGAAGCAGTGGTGCATGGCCAGGATGATTGTTTTTCAGGGCCCTTGCCAAATAGAACGGAGGACGTGAGTGGCGGTAGATGAGCGGAGGAGGACTTTTTTTTCTTCCTCTCTTTGCTCCACTGGTGACTTGTCACCTTAAGAGGCAGTGATGGCTGCAGCGAAGGAACACCTGGCTCACTTGGAGATGTATTGTTCGCGCACACGACAAGAGGCCATTATAATGATGCAGAAACAAACAGACGTCCCCTAATACACAAGCTGGGGTGAGACAAATGGTTATGGGTATTTGGATGAGTCCCCATAGGTCAAATGGTGACGTTACGATCTGGCGCCGATGCCCTCAGTGACTCACGGCGCTAATTAATTCAAAATACTTTCTGACAGTTTAACTGAGGGAAAAACAATGTCAGGTCTGGGTAATCATTTTTATTATTCTCCTGTTTATGCCTCGGTATAATTCATCCAGATTCAATGCGAAGTCACAGCCCACCTCTTATAAAATTAACTGCAGCTCTCCACCGAGTTTGCACTCCTTGCTGCCCTTTAACCAACGCTTCCCGTGCAATTTTAAATATAAGTTAGAGAGACAAAGCGTTTTGGTTCGGTTGCACGGAAGTTGCCGGTTTTGGTGAACTTGTCCAACTAATTGCCTGGTCCCCAGCTCAAATTAAAGAGATGGAAAATGTCCTCAAAATATGATATAAAAACCTCTAAAATACCAATAAATCAAAATTTTTATGTATTTAATTTTTTTACATGTACATATTTTCTAAGTGTGCTTGGCTCTCCCATTGAACGGAGCTATCAGCAGTTTGGTTTCACTCTGCTGAGTCAGCACACAGCCGCTGGCGTCGTATCTGGGCTTTAATTGCAGACACAACACCCGCGCCCAGGCTGCCACATGGACAACAAACTGGAGGTCACCGCCAGATCAGTGACAGTGAGCGAGTTCAGAGAAGCTGTCCGCGAGCACGCCCCCCCACCCCCTCCAGCCGTGACTCATGCTAACTTGAAACCGCACGTAGAGATGCATCCATGCACAATTTGACAAAGTGACACAAAGTGGGACGGCTAAATCCTCGGATGGATAAAAGGTCCCCTTTCCGAGCCGGCGGCAAACTGCACTGCCAATCGTGTTACACGGTGACAAACAGCAGTGAGGCATGGCATGACGGGCATTACTACTGCTACCTGCATGAAAGCTTTCACCGCGCGGTATGTCTTCACACGTGAGTGAAAAGAGAGATTAACGCCTTGAGGGTTAAGAAGAAAATTGAACAAATAGCATACGAGCTAGTGTTAACATTTAAGACTGCCTGTGGCATGTATAATGAAAGCTATTTTCTGTTCACCCACTGAACCGCTCTTGGACAAAGGTAGTTATAAGTACCAGCTTACCTGCTAATCAGCCCTTCTAACAACGGGCACTGCAGCCATTCAGGTAGAGGTAGGTACGGTAGAGATACACTGCCTTCTAACGTGGGAGTTTTCACATATCAAGCTAGTTCTAACCAGCACGGTGCGATAAGTACCAGCTCACCTGCTAATCAGCCTTTCTAACAACGGGCGCTGCAGCCATTCAGGAAATTTATCACATGAGGAAAATGTGCGCCTCTGTAGGATATTTCCATGAGGAGATTACAGATAACATTCTCACAGCTAGAGTTTACTAATCACGATAACAATCTGAAATGAAAAAGCTGACACTGATCAGGAGAATCTTGCAACTTCAAATTGAAAACGGAAAACAAGTTGCAAATGTTAATAGGGCTCATGTCTTCCAACTGTCTTTTCGCAGTTGCTATTTTCCACTTAGCAATCTGTCAAGCTGTGTGTATACCGGGCTTCATATACAAACACAACTCTAAGTTCGATTTAAAGCCTTTTATAAACAGAATCAACACATTGAACTCAGTTTCCATGTTAACCAAGTAAACGTCTGCAACGGCCAGGAAAACACGTCTTCGCATTAGTTGCACGGACAGTTTAGGTCTAACAGTAACCTGAATTTGCAGCCGAGTGCTGTGCAGTAATTGGCTCACCCAACAACGAGCTCAGACAGAACATTTATCCTGAATGCTAATGTGCAGTGTTATATGGCCTCCGAATACATATCTGCATAATTGTGTGACTCCTGCAGGCCCTTGCGCTGTTTTAAACATTGGCAGTATTTTTTTTATGAGCCGCAGGTGGTCACATTACACCACTGGTTTAATAAATAATAAATAATGGGTTATATAAATATGCTATATTTATTCAAGTCTGCTGCGTTGGATGTGAACCAGCGACGAATGAAGTCTTCCAGCTACAGTCGGTCAATAATAGACATGTGGCTCCACGCACGACTCCAATAGGAGCGTGGCATTCGATCATGTAATAATCTCCAACGCTTCCAAGGATAAAAGAAATTTAATGCACCTTGTCAAATAAAACTGAGCAGAGACACGTGAGAAGCTCTAACAACGGAGTAAATCAATGAAATAGATGTTTTATTATCTATATTTATTTCATAATCTTTACCGTCTGTCTGTACTGTCTGATGTTTTAAGACAAACATAATGGCTAGTGACAAAACAATTATGCAGCATTCAAACTGGAGGGCATTCACGTCGGTGTTTACAGCCACTAAGTGATTTGTATTCTTTCACTTCTGCACGCATGTCTGGGAGAAACCCTCGCAGGTGGGAGCAGCTGGATCCTCGCAGGTTCAGCTTTGATAAAAAAAAACGGCGTGCGCAAGTCGCTACTGGCGAATAACTTCCTCACAATCAATTTTGTATTTTTGCAATATTGAATTTGCACTCACTTAAAACACCCCGCCATGTTCATTCGACACCTGCTCTAGGAGAGGTTAAATGTTGCTGTAACCCGCTACCTCCATCGCTGCAATCTACAAGAACACGAGGCCATTTTTTTTTAATAGAAAATCATTTTGTGGACTCAATGGCATGACACAGTGCTGTATAAATAGAGAGCATGGCCACCGTGTTCTGATGTCAGCCACTGATATTTACGCACTTAGAGAATCTGCAGCTTTCCTCTTGTATGTAACCACGTTCTTCCTGGCAGAAAAACACACATTAGAAACTTGTGTCTTTCAAGTCTGGTGCACTCGATACTCTGGAAGTATTCTTAGCATACAGCGAGAGACCTACCTAATTCCATATTCACTCCTTTCATCTTATTTTTTTTCTCTTCCTCGTAGTTCTTCTGTGTTATTTCACACGTCTCTTAGCACCTTTACATTCAATTACGTCGTTGCTACTGCAAAATCATTTCTGCACGGCAATTTCCATCGAGTGTGCATTGCCTTACTCTTAATCAATCTATATTGCATATAAATGGCCAATATAATATCCCAGCCCGGCTCCTTAATGTCAAGATAAAGCTGGTTTAAGAGAGTTGATCGCTTTCATTTTCATTAATCTGGAAATACTGAGATGTTTTTTTATTATTTCATTTTGACTTTGAGAAGAAGAAAGAATAAAAAGATACAGCTTAATACTTAATGAAAAAAATATTCAATACCTGTCAAGGTCAACTAAACCAACGAGGAAGAAGCGCTTGCTGATAAAACAGTTTGCAAAGCAGAGCTCTTCCGTTTCACAAACACACGCACGTATATATACACACAAACATACAAGGTGCATTCATTGTAATATAGCTGGGGGGCTGGAAGGCAGCTGCTGATGCAACTGGAAAAAGTGGACAGAGTGAATCGACCGTTTCAGGCATCATCCAGCATGAAAAGCAACTTCCTTCCTATTTACTGTAGAGGATGCTTCCAGAAATGAGTTACAACGCAGCTTCTGAAAACACCCAGGCTGTATTCATAATCAACGTTTTCTCCTCGTCCTTGGAATTGCTCTGTTTGGTAAAGGTCTACGTAGCAGCGCACGGATAACCTGGCCAAGGATTAAACGCTGTCGGGGGAAAGAAATAGCTGAAAACAGTGACACTGCAAACACAACAAGGTTAGGTGGTTTATAGGGTAAAACAACCTACTTTGTTCACTTCATGTATTTTGGGAAATTGGAAGAGGGGACTCTTTAGCCTTTAACTGGAGATGTTTCCAATTCTACGCTTAAAGGTCATCTTATTGTGAAGGTTTTTGCAGGGCAGCATGTTGTTTCCTAGGCTCCTCGTTGTGAGCACAGATGCACAGCATGCCTTTCAAGGCTGTGTATAAATGATTCAACATTTGAGGCAGGTGAAATTTGACTATTTTTCTGGCTATAGCGAAACAAGAATCAACAACATCTCATCCAGGGCATTAAGATTAACCACATTTTGAACCTGCCCAGGAGGAAGCATGTTAGTGTATGATTCTTATTCATTACTAATCTTAAACAGTCATAATTAGTCCAGCGTACATACCCAGAGATAGTAGGTGAACTGCAGGGCGAAGATGGCGATGCCCTCATTGTCAAAGGAGCCAGCAACGGAGCGGGAGATATAGCCAGGGACGATGGCAATGAAGCAGGCTGCCAGCAGCCCTGCACCCTGATTCCACAGCTCCCGAGTCAGCAGGAAGGTGGAGATGGCGGTCAGGCCGCTGAACACCGGCGCCAGAAAGACGCACACGTCACGGATGTGGACCGTGATATGGAGCAGGTTGAGGACATAGTGGATAAGGCCTGCAGTCACCATCAGCCCTGGGTATACCTGAGGGAAGGCACAAGGAGAGAGGAGAGGCTGTGAGAAATGACATGTGAGTTATAGGGATTTACTCTGAGCCACGGTAACAATCGGTCCCATCGACAACAGTTTTGGACTGCCACTTTGGTCTATTACAGCAATCGTCGGATGGATTGCCGTGGAATTTTGTAGAGGCTTGAAGCCCAGAAGGTCAAGTTTTGTATTTTTGATATTTTGTGTCTGCAACCCAAATCGTTTCTGGTGCTTTTTCAGAAGCAGATTCAGAAGCACGGCCGTATTATCGTCAATATGAAGCATGTGGCATTCAGTAACAACACTCATAACAAGTCAGTATTATCAATTTTTTTAAAAGAAATATATTCATGGACTATATTCATGAATAAAAACATAAAATACAAATCTGACAGTAAGCAAAGAAGCAGCTTAAACAGAAAACATGTAAGAAGGCATTCACAGGGTCAGCTGTATGTTAACATATTTTGACGTTGCTGTCAAAAGTAATCAGCAGGTTCCGAGATTAATTGTGTTGCTCGATCACTATTGTCCCCCAGATGTTCACTACAGAGATATCATTGTAGTTATCCAATGAATCATCTTCTGAATGACTTCCATTAACGATAATGTTAACTGGATTTACTGAGGGGAATCCATCTGAGCAGAGAGACATGGTCAGCCTTTTTTTCCCACCAACCTCCCGATAGATGAGAATGACACGCGTAACCATAGCAACTGAACACAAAGGCAGCCACCGCGGTGTCTTTAAAGGCTTAGAATAAAACGTCTTTAGAGTTTCTGGACTAAAACAAAAATAAAGGCATGAAATTGACCAGTTGCCAGAATTTACTAGATGGATGGATGGATACTTTATTTATGCTGTTTAAAATTTGGTGTCTAGTAGCTCCATCACATAGAAGATAAGTAAGTAAATAAACAAAAAAATATACAGTAGTTTCAGCAATGACCACAGTCCAGTAGGTTCCTCACAGGGAGGCGTTGTAGAGTCGTATGGCCTGAGGGACAAACGACCGAGGTGCCCTTCTTCTTAGTGCTGCCTCCCCATTACACCATGGCATAGAAGGGGGCACTGGCAACGACAGTCTGGTAAAACATGTCCCAAGGCAACAACCTCAGCCTCCTTTAAAGTGGATGGAGGACAGAAAAGGCTGAACTGTTCCCATAGGTCCAAATGAGACCCTTCCCGTTCCTCCGTCTCTTAGCCCCCGTCTCTCTTGTGGGAGGGATTCTTGTTATTTGTCAGGCTTGCACATCCCCCAGTGAATTAAAAACCCAGTGTGCAGAATCAACAGATCAAATATGTTCATTTCTAACTCTCTCACTAATTAACCAACGCAACCAGAAACTCACACATGTCAGAGCAAATGAAAGTTATAACTCAAGCGTAATATGAAGTCATTTGTAAAAACTGAATGTCAAGCTTCAGAGACACAAGCCTGCGACCCGGGGCAGACCCCATGCGGTGCAGCTGGATGCCACATGTTTGTAGAACAAGGCTTTGGTGAACACTGAGATAAACATAAAACAGTTCACTCGACAGGATTGGGAAATAAGATCACACATACACGACTTTAAAGAACAAAGTCGCTTGTACTTCTCAGTAACGATTGTTCCTCAACATTGTTCATGTTGCAGTTGGTTAATCAAATATTGGTGTATGAGTGGAATATTGTCTTGTGTAATGTTTCCTTGAGGATCAATAGTAATCTGTTTTGCTAACTTGCAAAATTTGAACGGGACAAATTGCTGAACTAAAACTTTCGGCATTTCAAACACGACGTACATACAGATAGATCAGCACACGATCCCAAAGAATCAATAGTATGTTACTTTTTAAACAAGGCCAAAAACATGTTGGAAGAACTAAGGTTAACTGCAAATCACAAAGTTCAATTGGACTAGAGTTACCTTGCACCAACATCACTTTGTCAAACATTTGTTCAACAGTCCATTGGTGAATAAGACAGTAATACAGTGAGTTAACCTCTGAAGTGCTTGCCTGGACAATTCAAATCCCAAAGATAAACAAGAGAAAGCTAGGATAAGAAGTACTTGAGTACAGTTTCAGGTAGTGCACCTGAATTTCTGTGTACACACCATGCAATAAGAATAACAGGAACAGTAATCTTAATTCCCATCTGAGAGTCTGAAACAAGCAAATGTTCGACATCTGCTATTAAAAAAATGTTGGCATTTATGGTTATAATTAAAAACAGCCTCTACTGAATCGAAGCTGAGGAGGCGAGGTTTCGTAACCCTGTCTAGTCTATACATGAAACCAGATCCAATTAGTGACTGCTGCTGTAGACTATGGCTGTCTGAACTAAAAAAAAAAAAATAAAAATCAAGGTTATGTTTAAAGTGTGAGTGATCCCTAATGTGAATGTATTCACTGTAGCTGCAGTCCATACACTACCGCTAATAAACTCAGGTCTTCACGTCTCTAATTAGCCGGTGCCAGGAGACCTTAGCTTTACCAGCCAATCTACTTCAATGAAAATCAGCCATGTCTTGCTTCTTGGCTCTGAGGATTGGACTCAGTCTAATGGAGAGGTTTCATTCCATTTACAACACCAGTCTTGTAATTATTTGCAATTCTGAACTCTTTAGTAGAGCCCCTGTGGACACTGGGTTACAGACATGACTAAAGCGGTGAATCATAGCCATAAGTATACACCGATCAGCCACAACATTAAAACCACTGACAGTGGAAATTAATAAAATTGACCATCTTGTGAGAATTCAATGTTCTGCCGGTAAACTTTTGGACCTGGCATTCGTGTGGATGTTACTTAGACATGTAGCACCCACCTAGACCAGACCAGGCACCCCCACCCCATAGCAATGACACTCCTTGATGGCAGCAGCCATCCCCAGCAGGATGCAGCCTAACACAGTCACACATACAAAAACGCTTTAGGAAGAACTCAAAAAACAAGAAGAACAGCACAAGGTGTTGACCTGGCCTCCAAATTCACTAGATCCCAAACCGATCAAGTATCTGTGGGATGCACTGGAACAAGCCTGATCCACAGAGGCCCCTCTCCTCACTAACCCACTAACAACACTGTGTTGCCAGACACCATAGGACACCCTCACAAGGCCCATGTCCATTCTCTGATGAGTCACAGCTGTTTTGGAGGCACAAGGGAGACCTAGACAATATTAGGAAGGTGGTCATAATGTTATGCCTGATCAGTGTATAATATCTCAGTGTAATCTCTCTCTACATAATTTATCAACACCAAATTGGCATGCTCGTTATATAGTCAACTGAAATTAGCAAAACCCATTACCAAAAATGCACTTGGGCCATCGTCCTTATGGCAACAAAGACTGGTTTATTGGATTGATGGCCCACTGTTGTTGTGGGCTGTCACATTAGAGAAGCTTCCCTTCCTTCCTTATCTATGGCTCAGGAGAAAGAGCAACTGACAGGTGTCCTCTAGGGAGTGGAGGGTGGGAAAAGGAAATAAAAAGGGTGAGGGCAGCTGGACCAGCCCAGACAGAAAGGCACTCAACTGTCACATTAACTGATACCGGCTCATCTGTCTTCCAAACGGTGTGACCCATCTGAGTGCTTAGAGACTTAATGCTATCATACACAATTAATGAGGACTGTCAGGATCGCCCGTCTGATTTTGAATGAAAAAAGAGGAGGGGCAGGGTAAGAATAAAGGTTGGAGCACAGAACGGATGCATAGTGGATGTGCGAAAAGATAGTGAGACGTTAGAGAAAGGCTGAGGCGGACAGGAGAGAGGATATGATAAAAGATAAAAGAGGCACAGAGGTTGGAGAGGAAGAGGGCGACGAGTGAGTTATAGCTGCTCAAAGAAAAGCTGGGATGTGTTAAAAAGAGTGCAGGCGGGTAAAAGGTTGAAAGCAGAACACTTAAGTCTTGGCCACAGCCACAAAGGTGGTTTTATGAATTCTACCTGGAGCCAGAAGGGTCACAGCACACCACTCAGCAGGAGACTGACACTGTTAAAATGTCAGGTCCAGATGGGATCTTTTCTTAAGGGAGGACGTGTTAATGTTGTAATTCATAGACTGTTTAAGTTTCTAAACAAAGGCTATGGATTTTGAATGCATTATACCTCGACTGCACCACTCTGAGATGAACCTAGCACTTGTCCACACCCCTGCATGTTTGTTATTTTTGTTTTAAAGTACAGGCTTGAAGCGAATAAAAGCTCTCACACTTTCATTTAATCATTTCAAAAGCAGTGTGGGAGTACAGTGAATGTCCTTCTTCCCAAAAGCGTGTCTGTGTTCAGAAAATTATCTTGCTCAGCCGAGCAAACAAGTGGGATTTTCACAATTATCAGACGCAGTGAATGAGTGAGCGTTACTTTTGCATCTGCCGTCACGACGCTGTGGCTGATGTTTAGCAATGACTGACACCGTGACCCTGCAATCAATCATCAATCAGCATTTGAAGACGTAACTTAAGGGTCAAGGAAATGATAATGGGCATTTTGCATGTTGTGTAATTATTGTTATATGGTTGACTTCATTTTTATCTGGTTTGACAAAAGACAATTAACTTATTCTTTACAACTTGTTGTCCTGACAAAAAACAATTAATGCATCAATCATTAGAAGTTACTATAGTTATAACAGATTTGCATGTTATAAGATAAGATAAGATAAACCTTTATTCGTCCCACAATGGGGAAATTGCAGTGTGCAACTTTCACTCCAAAAGACCTCAGTCTCCTATAGAGTACATCAGTGTGGTGAGACCAGTCCAATTTGGTGTTGAGGTGAACACCCAGGTACTTATAAGAGTCCACTTGGCGTCTATGAAAATCCACCACCATCTCCTTGGTCTTCCCCGCGTTGATAAGGAGGTGGTTTCGCTGACACCAGTCTACAAAGTTAGCCGTCAGTCCTCTGTACTGTGCGTCATCATCATCTCTGATGAGGCCTACAATCACAGAGTCATCAGAGAACTTCAGCAGTACACAGCTGTCAGTGTTGTGTCTGAAGCCTGCTGTGTAGAGGGTGAAAAGAAAGGGGGCCAGGACAGTACCCTGAGGGGCACCCGTGCGGCTGGTGAGCAGGTCAGACACACAGTTCCTGTTTCTCACAAACTGTGGTCGGTCTGTGCCAAGGGCAGTCTGTAAGGTGAAGATCCTCCCAGGATGACACTTATATCGGCCATAGTAATACTCCAAGGTGTCTGGGCACTGTAGATTTTAACAAACGTTACTCTGACAGGAGTAAACAGTACATTTGTTGGGGACTATTTTCGGCTGCAAATTAATACCTATTTTGGGAGTCGGTGAGTATTTACAACAGCAAGACAGTGCATTGGAGACAAGCTCAAAATAAACAGCAACGCTAATGGTTCCTGGTAAGGTAGGAACATCATCTTGTGCAACAGTGTGCAACAACGACTCATAGAAATAAGTTATATCAATCTTTGGTGTCACATTTAGCACCTGCCAGTCAGATGAACTCATTCTTTATTTAGGGAAGTTCAAGGGGTTTGTTGAAATCCCATCTTTCTTTCTTTGGTATTACTTCAGTTTTCTTAACAAAGAAACATATAACAGTGAATCCAATACAGTGAATCCAGAGCACACTATGTTTCTAGCGATAGACTCACGCCTGGATGATACTTCAGGATGATTCTATCCTCCCTTGGTATCCAGATTAGGCATTTTTAAAATGTCACATAAAAACGGTATATAGTAACCTGTCGTAGTGGCCATGGCACCGAAACAATCACCTGCTGACAATGTTCAAAATTATAACAAGGCTGCAAGGACAACATGACTTTTGTAATTACAGAGAGAAAGACACACCTAGGGGCCAACGGAGTCACTCAACAAATTATAGCCACTGAAATCATTCCGGTCACACGCTTCACAACTACTACCAAGTGAAGGACATCAGAAATCACACTGTCTAAAGGTATTTACGGTTTTCACTGACAGTAAAGTACAATTTGACGTCTAAATGTTAGTTTTTCATGGCAGAGTGTGGATGTGCACAGCAACATCCTTCATATAAAATGAGAACTGATGGAACAGAGACCAGACATAAAGGATGTTATACATTACTAACAATGGCACCCATTGTCAGGCAACTTCCAAAACGACGTTCTGATACAGTACAAGTTTGTGTATGTTCTCCATTTACAGACTGGCTTAGCTTGAAAGGAGACTGCGGGTGGCTCTAAAATATTTAGAGTAACGTTCAACCGGAAAACAAAATGAGATTTAAGTCAAACTGAGGACGGATCTCCGCAAATAATAAAAGAAATGACAATCTCAGCTGGGTGTGCTTATTAGTATGCAGATGACAGTACGCTGTGCGGCCCAGGAACCTTGAAAATGTCATAAAAATTAACTTCTAATTCCGATTACCGGTCTAATCATGAGTTTCAGCTTTCACCCTCTGGGTACAAGACCTAACCCAAGTATCCATGCACCGCAACAGAACCAGCACATCCATTATTACAAGCTCAGTCTGTCATATGCAATTACCAGTAGCTGATGGTAATTGCATATGATGGATGACTGCTGATGGATGGGTTTTGGATTTCTTGTGCAGTAATAAAACTATATTCACACATCAGCATGTAACGTGGCTCCTGCCCTGGACCATCTGCTGGGTTTTGCAATGACAACAGCAACAGATAGCAAAGCATATCATTAGCATGCCTAGCTGTCTTAACTGTGTGGATGAAAAACCCAAAAAGAATGAGATGACAAAGCGTCTTACTACAGGCACCAAGGGTCAAGGTCTAGCTACTCAACAACGGAAAAAATGGTGGGAGACTTTTCCACAGGTATCAGCCACTGAGGACCTAGATTATGTAGTCCTGATGCATCATTAGAAGGGCAATTACAGCTCAGAGTAACCTTGGTGTGTCCATGAAGCCGCGTTGTGAGAAAAGACAGCAGGTGGGGTTGTTAAAGAGGAGAGGGAGATGGATAGGCCAAAGGTATTTAACTCGCACAGGCCTCACAGCTCACTGGATGCAGGGCTGAGGAGATGAGGTTGGGAGAGAAAGATGCGCAGAGGAGGGGAGGCAGGGAAATGGGAGATAAATAGTGTTGAATCAACATGCTGTATTTTTCACAGAAAGGGTTTAATGTTTCACCACAACCATTATTGCTGGTACGCAGGGAGGCCGTGGCAGCCAAGGGGAATCACTCAAGTTAACAGTTCACTCTTGCTACTGGATTGTGACTTAAATCCATGTGGCTTGGCGAAGGCTTATAGGGCTCTATGGTATCCCTGAGATGCCCTGCCTAACCCCAGATAACCCCTGAAATACTTTCCTTGGTGCACATAGGCAGGGTTGGGGGCTGTTTGGATAAATTCACACATTAATTTATATCTGTACTCCGTTTTGAACCCAGGTGCTGCCAAGCGTTAAATCAGCTTTCTTGACTCCAAATCTCAGAAGCAATAACTGCAATCAGTTTGGTGTTAAGGTTGCTCTGATTGTAATCTGAATGTAATATAACACATTTTTGTGGCACTTAACCAGGTCAGGATGCAATGCAAAGAGGGCCTAGTCTTCAGCTTTTTCACCCAATCAGTATCTCGTGGGGCATCCTAAGGAATTCCCAGGCTAAGTAGGGCTAAATGTGTTCCCTCTAGCATGCCCTGGGATTTTTCTACCCCAGGCGTAAAACCATACACCACTTTTATAAATGTTGGAGAGGTTTCTAGATGCACAGCCTTGCCTGGCCCGTTTCCACACAAAAACTATTCTAATCCAAGATGCCTAAAGGCGTTTATGCCTCACCCTATACACAACTTGAACTAACCTGTGCAGAGCAATCAGTAAAGTAAATCTAATCTGCTGTTTTACCTTCAATCGTGAGCTAGATTTTAAGTTATTTGGTCAAATAGAGCTCCCAAGATGAAAGGAGTAATCTGGTAGAAACCCATGGCTTCGAACTTTCATTGCCGACTCTCATCTTCTACACTTTATGGTCTGATGCAAAGCGAGCGAGTTCAAACGGCAAGACATTTTTTCGAAATGTAGTGCTGCAATCCTGAAGTGGCCAAACTGGAAACTACCTGCTGCACCTGATTCTGCTGTGAAAATGAGAACAGGTGCATTGGCGCCAAGGTGCAGCCCTAGGAATGTGCTGGAGCTGAAACACTTGTTTGATCTGGTCCATTAGTCACACCTGCCGACGCAGAATAAATAAACTATTCTGATGATTAATTATTAAGGTTCATTTCAAGCAAAATGCCAAACATTTAAATCGTTCCAGCTTCGACTTTCCCTTCTCATACATAAACAGCGAATAAAAAGCCACATTAGACTTGAAGAAATCGTTTATTTGCTCATTTTGTAAAAAAATAAATAGACCGAGTGATTATTTGACCAAATAATCACATAATGCCATCTATTTCAAGAATCCTCTCCAATATAATAGCATAACCTTTCAAGGAGAGGCTAAGCTTTAGAGAGGTGGAGGACAACATCTAGTCCTCTTTTCCCAGAAAGGGTATGACCACCTGCTGTTTGCCACAGGCCACCACCCACATCAGCTCAAAGTGTTCCTCTGTTAAATATTTTTGATGCCAACCTAAAATACACATGCCAAAAAAAACTTTTTTAGCATCCTCTACGGGTGCTCTGAAAGTGATAAATGGACAAATCTGTAAAATGTAGAGCTTAGCGGGTTAATTTCAAAGAGAAACTTACCGTGCCACCGACGATTCTGCCCAGGGGGTACCAGGCCCTTTCATCGAACCAGTTGAGGAACTCATAGAAGCCATTGGTAGAGAGATGGTGTGTTGATCTGTAGTTGAACCTGAAGTAACACAATAAATAAATAAATAAATGTCCGAGTGTATAACAAATATAACAGCAACAACAGACACGGAACGAGCATCTATATCCATCTGTCGACCAATTTTACAGTTGTCGACAGAGAAAAGGTCGCTTAAATCAAGGAAAGAATGGATTACATATTTTCTGACGGCGCTAGAAATGGATAAGCTGCGGAGACTTTGTTAGAATTGGGAAGATAAAGCCAGCACTCGCTCTGAAAGCTGCTGTGCTGTTGCCAACAACTCTCAGGTCAGCACAAGGTTTGGGGGGAAGAAGTGGTGCGATAAAGGGCTTTCACACATACCGTCGTATTTTTTCAGAACGAAGTCTGCTTATTGCGCAGATAATTACAAGTGCAACCACTGGCATGTGCTGAGGTGACAAAGACACGACACGGGGCTGGTGTTGGAACAGAGAAATGACAGGAAAAGAAAACAAAAATCTAAAAATAAATCTAAGGAATATTATTGCAAGCAGGCCTCGATTCACACCGTAGCATGATAAGCTGAGGGTGTTGGAACTCTATTAAGCAGACTGCAGCCAAAAAAGAACGGAGCACGTAAATTTTCAAAGACAGCTTCTTCGCCGCACGGATAATTAACGTGGGCTGCTTTCATCTAGTGGGTCAAATACCTCCATTTAAAATAATTCATGGAGAGAGTACCTATAGGAAGGCAGAGTAGCTTGTTAAAGGAAAACGACCTGTTCTGCTCACTCTAATTGAGATGTATACCAGTGCTAACATGATAACCTCATTTGTGTGACTAATAAGCTTTGGAACAAAGTAGAGAAATGCTTGGATTCTTATTACATCAAGTATAACAATATTATGAGCCAGCCAATATAAAGTAGGAACAGGGAGGAGACTGAGATGCTGCTAAATAAACAAAGCCTCATTTCTGAGTGGTTCTGTTTTAACAACCTTCATTTCTATGTGTATCTTCACCATAACCACAGCTTTCCCTGAGACGTAGATGGGACTCAACGTTAGTAAGAATATGTTCCAAACATTTAGCAACGTTACCGTACCTTAACTAAACATGTATTAATTCTTCCCTGATGTTCTACGTTAATTGTGGCCAAAAACACAAACACACAACCAGCAGTGACCGCAGAATGTGCGCTGCTTACTCTCATGAAGACGACACGCTGATGGAAATTGCTGGCACGAGGTGAAGCTCATTAATCTTCACAAGGTGCACGGTGTTTCTACCTCCCCCACAATGCACCTGAAGCTGTACCTTTTCTTTTTTCCCCTCATGCAGAGCCTTCCGTCTTAGCTCTCGTTTCCAGTCAGCACAAGGTGACGAGACATTAGTCATTTGAGCTTTTTCCATTCCCACTTCTATGTCAGCCATAAGACCAGCTTGGTATATGGTACAATGTCAGTGACATAATGCGCATTTCTGCACAGATGAGGCATAACATTATGACCACCTTCCTAACATTAAGTAGGTCTCCCTTGTGCCTCCAAAATAGTTGAGACTAATCAGAGAATGGACGTGGGTCTTCTGAGGGTGTCCTGTGGTGTCTGGCAACAGGATGTTGTTAGTGGGGGCCTTTGGGTCCTATGGGTTGGGCCTCTGTGGATCATCCCATAGATACTTGATCAGTTTGGGATCTAGTGAATTTGGAGGCCAGGTCAACACCTTGTGCTTTTCTTCTGTGTTTTTCTGAGTTGTTCCTAAAGCGTTTTTGTGTGGGTGCCTGTGTCAGGCTGCATCCTGCTGGGGATGGCTGCTGCCATCAAGGAGTGTCATTGCTATGAGGTGGGGGTGTCTGGTCTGGTCTAGGTAGGTGCTACATGTCTAGGTAACATCCACATGAATGCCAGATCCAAAAGTTTCCCAGCAGAACACTGAATTGTGGTCAATGTTATTTAATTCGGGTCATAATGTTATGCCCGATTGATATATGTGTGTAAGACACACGGCTCTGTTGTCTTATATGCATGTATTAAGCCATCTAGTTCAACTAAATTAGCAGGCTAGACTGAAATAAATGCTTTTGATTAGAAATGAACTTGCAAAATACTCTCTGTGCCTCGAAATGAAAAGAAAAATACAGAAACCCAAGAAAACTAACATGCAATGAGCCTCTTAATGTGATCTTGAAAAGCTATTAAGAAGCTGACATGAGATTTTCTCCTCTGTGTTCCTCAGGCAACCACACCACTTAACAACCTGAGGCCAGAGAGTCTGAATGTGGGCCCAGAGCAGACTAGTACAAACAAACCATCCAGCTGGAACACAGGAGTCACACAGTCAAGAGACTCTTTTATTTTGCCTGGAAAAACTTAATAAAAAAAAATTAGTCTGAGCTCATCAGAATACAGCAAATCTTATTTCACTATAGAGAATTTGCAGTGGCCAACAAAGAAATCTGTTTGTTCAATACTTGTGCTCTTTCAGTGCGTGGCTGTTTCCATATTTCCTCACATACTAGGGCATGCAAAGAACCACAATGTTACAAATTGCAAAGAGGCAGCCAGGTGGGAGAGTTCCTCTGCAGAGGGACTCTGAATGTAGGCGGAACCGGTCGGCCACTTCAGCCTCATTGTTCTGCAGCTGTCAAATCGGCGAGGCAGAAACAAAGCAGAGGAATTCGAAGAAAGCCTTCTAAAAAGTCAACTGTGCGTGCTGCCGGGCCGTATCCGCGAAAACAATTTTTCCAATGATCTCATGGACAGCTGAACGGGGCGCTACATCTCTGCCCTTGTCACTTTGATGGGGCGGATTAATGTGGCTCCGCCGGGCACATTAGCAATTTAATGCATAGCTGTCAATATGGTCTCAGGCCACAGAGCACACGAAGACGAGCCATGCCACTGCAGCAACTCTGACGAGAAGCAGGTAAGTGTCAAGCTGAGCAACAACCCATAAACCACCATGTAACACTTCTGGATGGCTCAACAAAGATAAACAAAAAAAAAAAAAAACAGCCTTCATGTCAACTTCTCAGATAATATCTGAAAGCAAAAAAAGAGAATTAAGAGTGGCATACTATGCACTTTAGATCACTTGGGGGACCCGGCGGGCATCATAATTCATTTCAATCAAGGTCCGTCTCACTGATTACCAGTATCCTGTTGAGACAGCGCCATCATCGTCAGCATGACTAAGTGGGCTCCATTGCTGTTTACAAGCCAGTTATGCCTCATTTCAGTATCGACGGCATAATCAGATGCATCGTTGCCTTTTCCCCCCACTGGTCCACGTTCCGGTGAATTTCTGAACAGACATTTGGTTCCAGGGGTGTAATCACCACCTTGAGTAATTAGCCACCCCTGTGCAAACTCCGAATGAATAAGCTGCAAATGAGAGACTGCTTGGGAATCCAGACGGCAAGCGAGAGAACACAGAGAGCAAAAGGCTTCACACGGTGTGACACCCGTCAGATAGGCAGGTTTGAGCACTGTCAAGGTGTCATGTTGTTTCCTAAGTATAAAGTTTCCAATGTCAGTACATGACATCTCATTATAGGGTTTGTCATGAAAGGAGTCCTTGGCAGATGAAAGTTGAGATGCTGGTGGCCTGAACCATAACATACGATGCGAAGTAAACAGGATACGTGTACCATGGCACAAAGAGACAAGGAAGTCTAAATAAGTCAGGAAAAGAGCCAAATTATACCATGAGATAAAAACAGAACCCGTAGGCAGCTAAGAGAGTGCCTGAGAAATCGATGGCAGTGCTTCAGCGCCATTGCAACAAAGCATGGCCGCTGTTAAGGCCGTAGAGCCGGTCATTTGGAAGGCTAGTGGCTGGTAGATTTAGGGTCTAGTTAATTGACACTTGAGCATAATGGACACTCACTGGGATAGTACCATTCATTTGAGGAGCAGTTTATTTCACCACTAGACCTACCTATGACCATAACGGTAAATTTACTACTCTGATTAGACATTTGAAGAATAGGAACACAACCATCTGCAGAACCAGCCGACAATAAACCCTTTACATATCCTCCCAATGACACTGATTGGATTAACGGATGACTGCGGGGTAGTTTTCAGCTTGCACCGCACGCTTTCTCCACCTGCCCCAAAACCGATATCTCAGAGCTGGAGGGAAGGGTCACACTAACTGGCTGACTGGACAGCTGCCAAAGCTTCAACACTGCTGAGTGTCCAGGAGGGCTGCCATCACCTGACAAGATGAGGCATCCGGGCGTATAATCTAGGGGTGGTATCACTTCATTTGAAGGGTAGCGTGTATGTGTGTGTGTGCGTGTCCACACAACTTCAGAGGTCTGTTTGATGGTTAAGACTTGCTTTTACAGTTAAAGACAGCGTAAACTTTTAATTGTGATGGCCCTGCGATAGACTGGAGACCTGTCCACGGTGTACCCCGCCTCTCACCCAATGACAGCTGGGATAGGCTCCAGCCCCCCTGCGACCCTTCACAGGACAAGCGGTTAGAGAAGATGAATGAATGAATGAGTTAAAGGCTGGGCTAAGGGGCCAGGGGATGTATTTTGTCACCGAGTGTCCTCATAGACAGGAAGAGGTGTATCCGTGCGTGTGTGTTCTTGCTCGTTCAATGACCCGCTAATTGCATTCTGTGGATGTGTGATGGCAATAGTGTGCACAAGCGACAAGACTTGGTCCATCTCAAATTAAATATTCTTTGTAATTACCGTCTTGCCAGGAAACACAGTAGGTTCACAGAGCCACTGTCTCAGTAGATGTAGGGTTGTTTACACAAACGGGAGCAGCAAAAAACGCATGAAGAGTATCATTAGGGAGATAAACACCAAATATACAGCTAATTATTCTGCCAGGCCAAGCATTTCCCAAACAGGCAAGAATAAAAAAATAAATAAATGAAAAAGATAATTATCCTAATTTCAATGTGTGAACACTTGCTGACACCGCAGAGAGGATTTCGCCAATTGAATCTTGAGCGTGCAGCTCATTGTTTCGAGATGAAGGGGCCCAAGAAAAAGAGGTCCTGGAAGAGCCGTTTAATCTTTATGCTACTGGAGATGGGGCATCGCTTTAAAATTATACTCCACCCCCAAAGAATTTTGAGTATTTTACACCGGCCCTGCAGAGCTGAAACACGGCTGTAAAAGTTTTCTCGCTGCAGCATTTATAATTTAAGCTGCCATCTTCATTGTTTGTCACAGTCAAGGGCTCGGTTTGTGGTCATGTAGAGGTAAAATTCAGCCTCCAGGTAGAGAGAGAGAGAGAGAGAGGGAAACTCTTCACAGGTGAGAAAGTTGATTGGGGTTCTTGTCTTATGTGTTGGCCACGGTGTCTGAGCGACCTAGGTCAGGTCCTAGCGCAGGTCAGAAATATAGAAAATGAGTCATATAAACTGGGGAGTATATATAAACTCTATATAAAACAGTGTTCATAAAGATAAGGAAAGCATATGCAGCAAAGAGGCAACCTTTATAAAAATAAATATAGGTTTAATGTAAGAAATAGATTAATGCTGTCAAAAAACATTGCTATTTAAGATGCAAAATGGACAGATTAAATATGTATTTTGGCTAGTGATTAGCATTGGACTGATACAAAAAGCCCCACTAATCTAAACCTTCCTAAACATTTCCATCCAGCTGGCATTGGTAATGCGTCCAGATGGTTTCAATTTTTTGTGGCTAGGTGGGATGTAAAAATCATCAGCTTGCAAAACTACTACCTATTGAAACTAATGAATCAAAACTGAAAAATATGCACTTAAAAAAAAATATATACATTGACATGCTTCGTAAAAAAAAAAAAAAAATCTGCTCTTCTCCATCTCTGAGACTTAGACACATTATAGCCATAAACCAGGACTGTTTATTTGCTCCAATACCTCTGCATTTTGACAGTCGAGGTAAAGATTCCCACATACATCAGCGTGCTCGGTAAATAACGGCTGTTGGCAGAGTTATTCAGTTCTGAAATTGGAGCACAGTCTCATAAAGCCATTTCTTTGTCTGGGTGCTGTTCTGTGAATGCACTGATGCGGTGTCTCTTCCAGTAAAAAAGAAATGTGTAAGGACGCTTGAGGCTTGAGACTCGTTCGGTCTTATGGTGTGCTGCTTCTTTTTGTGCTAATTCAGTGTCATTTGAAGGAAGGTAGGTAGCCGATGAGCCCTACATTGTCATTTTCCAAACATCAGATTTATAGAGATCGGAGTCCCTGCCACTGACATCCTAATTATCTTTTCACGGCAGACATAGGCTCTCATTCACACCTGCGCCCCAACAGCTTGGCAATCACAATGACACAGACTTATAACACCTTGTGGGTCTAATGGACCTATCGATCTTAAATTGAGCCATTTTCTTAGCCAAGCCGGACGTGATGCTTACACAAGCAGACAATGAGAGGCGCTGAATAGTAGATTACCCAAAACGGGGTCGAAAATGCACAGTGATGGTGTATGCAGTGGATGTGGCTCAATAATAGAACAAGTCTGAATCAAGAATGCAACACATTGTCCATCTTCCTGGCTTAAGGAGACGGCAACAAATTTGAATTATTATGACATGATCTTGGGTGCTTTTTGGTTGTTGGTAAAAAAAAAAATCCTGCAGTCAGTCCCTCCATTTTCATCCACTTATCTGAGGTCGGATTGCGGTGGCAACAAGGTTAGCGTGTAATTCCAATCATCTCTCTCCCTAGAAATGCATTCTAGTTCCTCTTGAACAATTTCTACAAGAAATACAATTTACTAAGTACCCCATTTGCCCATTTGCTAGATATATATGGAACAAAAGCTCAGCTAGTAATTGTGCAACAATTCAGTACACCCAAGACGGCCAGACAATGTTCCTGAAGTAAAAGAACATGGAGTAAAATTTTAGATACTCAGACTGGGCAAGCTCTACTAGAAACAACCCTCCTCTACAGCGGTTGTTCAATGGCAAAAGTCAAAACTTTGAACGAGTGTGTCCAAAAACGTGGCACAAAGAGAAATCGGTGCGCATTTAACCTTCCAGACTGAGGTGGAGGTCTGCCGCTACTGCTCTCTGTGGAGGCTGCAGGGCTGCACGGGTCTCTGAAGAAATTTCAAGAGGGGCATTAGGTACACGGAACCATTTCACACTCCATGGCGTCCTACATCTAGGACTAAACAACTACACAGAGATTAGCGATCTGAACAAAGATGGCATTCCAGTTTGATCCGACTGCTCTCTGTGATAGGACGATGAAGAATGTGCCTGGTCAGCTGCATCAAATGAGGGCAAGCGAAACGCATCAGAATGCCCCTGCTTCCTATGTAGGAGAGACACCCGAGAAAGATGTGAACAATAGCTCTGTTTTACTGCTTGGTCTCCCCGAGGTATTGCATCACACCGCCTCAACGGGGACATAACATAACTATTGCAGACAAATAAACACATATGAATCAGATTTATAGGCGTTTTAGACTTCTGGGTTGAATTGACGCAGAAGCTATGGCAACAGTGCAGAGCATACGCAAACCGTAGTGCCATAGCTGATGTGCACCTCCCCAGAAATGTAACTACGCGCCGCGGTAACGCTGACCACAAGAGCTGCGATTAGTATTCTGTATTCTGCTCTAGTATTTCCGGGTCCTTCTCCATCTCCGCAATTTTCAAACTGATTGTTTTGGATCGTTAAAGACGGAACACATCGAGGAAAGGTTAACTGAGGAGCTTCGGAGATGCAAACATCTCCACATCGGCAAAAGTTTCAGTCGCCATTGTTGAAAGTGAAACAGAAAGTAGAATCAAAAATTAACCCGACTGGCAAATAAGACACAGTGCCTACTAGTGTTTGGGTGATTTGGTTTTTTACAGAGCGAGCCAGACTGACGAGCGCACAAGTATAAATGGCTTGTACCTGCGTAGGTACAGTGGAACAAAATTTCCAGAAATAAAACTTTATTTTACATCAGTGACCCAACAGAGACTGGCGACCTGTCCAGGGTGTATCCAGCCTTTCGCCCAATGACAGCTGGCATAGGCTCCAGCAAACCCCGCAACCCTTCACAGGAATAAGCGGTTACAGAAGACGAATGAACGACACAATAGCTCACCTGGTTGAGCAGGATCACTGAAGTGGTGCAGGTTCAATTTCAGCCTGCACCCTGCTGTGTGCCATCGACTTACTTCAGTACAAAACTGAATAGGAAGTTCTATTTTTGGCCACTCAGCTCGTAGATGATAATGGAGATGGAACACAGTGAGTGTAAAAGCTTAATTTTAAATAGCACCCCCAAACAGGTCGCATTAACAAAGAGAACAGGAGGTCAGTCCCAACAGAACAGGTCGAGATTATCAGCACTTGCAAAACTGTGGGCTGATGTGTGGGGAATCCATCAATGACAAAACCATTAGGCTACTGTGCGTTCTGTGTTCAATAACACTATACAGAGGTGGCCATGTAGCAAACAATTAACCAACCATGGCTTGGTTCGCATCGATTAGAACTTACAGAAGAAAGATGGGAAACCCAGACCCCAACAAGTATCGGTTTAACACCACAGCAATTACCGAGCACCAATTACTGTGCAGAAAGTATTCTTAGGTGAGACAGGGGAGTGTGTATTCCAGAAAAAAAAAAAGAGGCAACTTCACTGACTTGCTTATACCCTTTTTAAGTAGATGGTTGAAACAAAAAGTTTGACTGATAGCACCTTGATCAGTGTTCAAGTAGCTCCTCTCGTAGATGTAAAATTCCTCCGCGAGAGCGAGAGTTCAAAGCAAACTGGTCGTCTTTTAAAAGCTTCTCAAGTGAGCTGTATCACTACGAATTCCCCACAGCTCCAAATCCCATCTCCTAAAAGCATCCCTGACTGAACACAGAAAGGATATGAAATCTGACAAAGCATTGGGTGCGAATGAATTCACATAACAATCAGCTCCACAGATGGCGCAGAATAAAGTTATATCCAGTAATTAACGCTCCTGTTAAATTACTGAACGACTCTGGGTTATTTTTTTGTATTCGGCTCCAGAACAGCTAATATTAAAACCGCATTTCAAAACACCAAATACATACACCCTCGCAAATGAAGTCTTGAGTGTTTAGCGAGCATTTCATCTGCAAGAACCCATTAAATTTTCATAGGGAATAAGATTTCTGGGGTAAATCCGTGATCATGAGCCAAAATACTACAGTTCAGAGACATGTAGCAACCATAATCAACCTTGACTCCACCAAAGGAAAGCTCTCAAAAATCCTGTCTGATGAATATGTTGGGCTGACAACTGATGAGTGAACTTCAATTGCAACAGATGTTTCTGTGACAGTCGCTGCACACTACAGAGATGCCAGATGGGAAATTAGAAGCGTGGTTCTTAGCACTGGAGACTGAGAGCATGGCGAAAAATATAAGTGTGTCACTAACTGCAATGTGCACACACTGGGTGGCTGCCACATTACAAGATCAATGTGTTATAGATTTAGCCACATATACTGCCAACTATAGTGGAAACACTCATACATTTTTACAGTATTCCAGGCGATTTTAAAATGATTTTTCTGGTTTAAGCTTATTAACTGCATGCCTAGGTAGTATTTAGATAAATTAAGGTGGAAAGTAAGTGCTCGCAGGGATTCAACACCACCAAATCTGCTCGACACATGCTATCATAAATACATACCAAACACAGGAAAATGCAACTAAACTGTATAAATGCTGTATAGGTACACCAATCAGGCATAACATTATGACCGGTGACAGGAGAAGTGAATAAGATTGACCATCTTGTGACAATACAATGTTCTGCTGGGAAACTTTTGGACCTGGCATTTGTGTGGATGTAACTTAAACATGTACCACCCACGTAGACCAGACCAGGCACCCCCCACCCCATAGCAATGACACTCCTTGATGGCAGCAGCCATCCCCAGCAGGATGCAGCCTGATACAGACACACACACAAAAACAGTTTAGGAACAACTCTAAAAAACATGAAGAACAGCACAAGGTGTTGACCTGGCCTCCAAATTCACTAAAAACTCATCAAGTATGTGTGGGATGATCAACAGAGGCCCCTCCACTCAACCCATAGGACCCAAAGACCCCCCACTAACAACATTTTGTTGCCAGACACCACAGGACACCCTCAGAAGGCCCATGTCCATTCTCTAATGAGTCACAACTGTTTTGGAGGCATAGGATGGTGGTCATAATGTTATGCCTGATCGTGTGTATGTCGCTGTCTATAACTTATGTTTCTGTAAGGATTACCAGTGACATTATACGATGTGAAAAGTGTCCCTCTAAAGGTTTTTTGGTCCCAGCTCAAGGCTACACCTAGTGTCAAGGGAAGGTTAACTCGTTTCAGTTTTCTTGAACATATTTTCAAAGCCAGTCATTGAGTCGTCAAACACTTCCGAAAAGCTTTTTTAAATGTTGCAGAGCCGGCGAGCCGAGGTTCACAAAAACACGGTTTTTCGTATTATGTTGAGTGTATCTGATCCACGAGAGGAATTCAAAGGAAACTACAGATTTGAGTCCATTTAAAAAGCAAAGGGGGGAGATAAAAAAAAAAAAAAACGCGACGCTCCAAAAGCACAAAGTCACTGAATTTCAAGCTGCGCCGTGTGAATCAAAGGAAGCAGATGAAAGGCATACCAATTCCACATTTAGCCAAGGACTCCGCTGGGGCAGGGGATTCTCTTTTATCGGGACCCACTGTTACCATCGACCAGAAATAGGGAAAGCACTGGGAGAGCCAGGCGGAAACAGCAGGCGGCAGCGAATTCCAGAGATAGAGAGTAATTACTGGCACAGAAAGGGCTTTGCTGTCATAACGGGTGGCTAATCAATTGCAATCGCAAACACAAACACTAAGGACACACAGCAGCAATAATTACAGGCCTAATCATCACAGGCTGGGATCTCTATTGAGGGCGTTGTCAAAAGAACTTGTGTCCGAGTGATTCATCGTGTGGGGAAAACATCTCCCCAGGTTTACTCTAAAGCTGCTACTCCAACTATCACTAAGGCGTAATGCGAAAGGAAAACTCTTGATGATGCACTTATATCGGCCCTCAAAATATATAAATGTTATGGTTGTGAAGGAAAGTTGTAACGCTTACACAAAGACATTTTACTAAAACCCCCCACCGTGAGGCCCTGAGGCTGATATTCTTGTGGCGAGTGTAAACTGAGGGCAGCAGCCATCCACAACTTAAAAACCATCTTCTCTTCATACCAACATCCACCTGCTGCTCAAAAAGGAGAGGGCGGGGAGCTCTATTAAGAAACTGCAATGACCAGAAATGAAACCATAAAACTAGATTTTAAAAAACACAGCTGTGGACAATTACACTGTCTACGTGAAATTGGTTCCCTTGGACAAAATGTTGTTATTGCTCTTGCTTTTGAGCATAATAGCTTCGGTATGAGCTGTGGAGTCACTAAGAGACATAGAGAATGCCAGTAAGGCATTTACGCCTCATTGGCTTGAATATCAGCGCATGGCGTTCAAGTAACACCCCAGCCAAGGAGATATGAAACACTTTACACAACCGCTCTCTGCGAGCTCGACAATCATTAAGACAGCGCGCCTACGTCATTGCGCAAGTTACTGCTGCCCCAAAGCTGCCATATCTGCATGAACGGGCTTGCCACTGTGGTTCCGAAATCCTGAGGGGTCAGAATCTACCGCCAGGGCTGAGTAATTATACACCGTCTTCTGTACCACTGTGGTCCCTTCGTCATTATTTCCCAACACATGGCTGCCTCTGCTGTTTCATGTTCCATGGTTAGGCGATAATGGGAAAGAACAGAGGGGAGTGCTTCTCTCTCCCTCTCCTCTGTTCCACTCTTATCCTATAGTAGTGACAAATGTAATGCTTCACTTTTTACCACAGGGGAGTCTTTGAGAAAGTTTAAATTCCCAAATTGTACGGGCCCTTCAGACACGTATGAGGTCTGTGCAAACTACTGCTGCTAAGTAGCTAGCCTTGGGTAGGAGCTTTCTCTTTTTTTCTACTCGCACGAAAGTGAAGTGCTCGTCTTAACAGCAGCAAGCAGCTGGTTAATTCAGAATTAACTTTCCAGGGACGGACACCCTGCTCTTTGAATTGCAAAGAAAAATATGTCAGCCGCTGAGACTTGAACATGCCTCAGTGATAAGCAGGGCTCGGCACAGCCTCACTGTTAAATCAACAAGTGAGTTCTCTGTGCACACAATGGGAGTCTTCACAGACACAAAGTGCTATGAAGATTTTCTGTTACCCAGGTAGTGCACTGAGAAGAATGTTTTCCCCACTCATCCAGCTGGCTTCTGCCATTTGTGCTAGAAATGTGTACCATGCCATCTAACCAATAAAACTGATTTGAAATAACCTTTACATTTTGCGGTAACAAGATGTCCAGACATCCACCAATGAACCTTGATAAGAACTGTAGACTACGGACAAATATATTGACTATATGTTGGTTTTAGCCCGAGTTCATGATAGATTTTTGTTTTCGAGGGGGAACATTTCATTTAGTAGTTTGTGAGAACTGAACTCTCAGTAGAAACAGGAACACTGCTGTTCCGTGTATTTCCACATCATAAAAGAGGGCAATTAAACCGTGTTTGGCGGTTGCTGCCCCGTGCTGTAAAGCAACAGCAATTCCTAAAGAGCCACACCAAAAACTGCGTGAGCATCCTGATCACTTTATAGCGTATGTCATCCCCAGCTGTTTGTTCGTTTATACGCTGCAAGTGGAGGAGTCCTTAATCTGATTTGATTATGGTTTTTTTTCTAAATGGTGTCAAACAGCTGTTAAGCCGCTCTTCACGGTATTCTCAAGCACAGCCACTACTGCCGTCCTCGTCCACGCCCTCGTCACATCGCACATCAACTGCTGTAACTCTCTTCTTTTTGATCTACCCTGCAAATGTCTCCATAAACTTCAACTGGTCCAAATGATCCCTTGAACGTCCCCCGTAGACCACATCACCCCAGTTCTTCAGCAGCTCCACTAGCTTCCTATGAAATCCTTCACAACCAAGCTCCATCGTATCTGTCTGAACTCCTCCAATTATCACACCCTCAGCCATCCACCTCACCGCACCACCTACCCGACTGTCTACCGTGGGTTTCAGAGCATTCAGTCGCTCAGCTCCACGTCTTTGGAACGATCCCACCTGACATCCAAAACATAAGCTCTCTGACAACCTTCAAATCCAGGCTTTTCTTTTTTTTTTTTTTCAAAATAGCTTACTCAGTTTAACCAGTTTTGCCTCCATCTCCTACTTTTTGAATGTGCTTTTAATTTTATTGCATTGTTTTTATCTTTTGTTTTATGCATGGCTGTTTTTTTGTAAGGTGACCTTGGCACCCACAAATAAAATGTATTATTATTATTTTTATTATCATACTTTTTGGCTTGCAGCTTTTTAAAAGATCTCAAGGTGATTTTAATGGACCAAGACTAGAACAATAGTCGTCTTCTAAACCCATTAAGACAGCAAACAGAAATAAATATTCGTCCCATGATATCGCAAGGCTACGGACGATCGTAACATTGGCTATTGCTTAAATAAAAAAAACAAAAGACAAGGACTGTGGCTGTGGTTAAAAATAATCCTACAAGCAAAGCAACATTTTGTGCTGTTGCTTAGCTGAGTGAATAAACTAGATCAAAAAAAAAAAAAAAAAACAGAATAACAACTTCAGTTAAGATCTCTAATTAACATATAATTGTAGTAAACTGTGCAGCTTTGATTTTCCCCATACACACACACACGTTATCACCTGAGTAGCACTCTTAACAAACCACTGACACTATATATCTATACAGGGCTAAACTGAACAAATAGAAGACCCTGTGCATACTAAGAATTTTACTTGTCTCTGCACCCAGATTAGCCTTAAGTGATTGTGACACATAAAAGTGACTCAATTCTGCCACTGACAAGCCTTTTTGTCATTTAGATGACTGAGGCACTGTTCTATGTACCTTAACCATTTCAAAAATCACATCCCATTTATTTGAGCGATGCCATTAATTGCTAATATAGTCCGCACATAAAAAGGTAAAGGGATGCTTCAAGGTCCCATTGTCAGATCAGGTTTCCTTTGTAGAAGCTGCAGATGAACACAGACAGCAGAGGCAACGTGAACCCAGTGCATGCAACTCAAAGGGGGCTTGTTTGATGTAGCAGCCCCTTAATGATCCAGGCAATCTAATGAGCAACCGTGCCAAATACGGAATACCGCCAAGGGGGGGCTTTTTTTCCGACTATGTAAAAACACAGAAAAGGCTACTCCGTCAAAACTGTGACTCCTGCACGCGTAATTGCACAAGAGGAAGGGGACACTGATTCGTGCAGCGCGGGCAAGATTGCTGCGGTAATTTCCAGTAGCGGAAAGACAATGAGACGATGAGCCTTTTGTTGTTCCCCCCAATTAAATGTCACCCCAGACATGGTGAAGCTTCCACGCCTTAGGGCTTCGGTGCCAAGGATGAAGTATGGCTTCTGGCTAAATAGAGATTGCTCTAGCTGCATGCATTTATTCAGGCCAACGCATCCCGAATGCATCTCTGCACGGGGGGGGGGGGGGGGGGGGGTTTCCCAGTGTCTGGGGCAATGCAGTATGAGCTCTTAATGCAAGACCGAGTTAAAACAATTTCGTAAACCTTTTGACATGCGGCGCCAGGTAAAACATCTGTGTGACCTATTTTAGGCTCATGACATAGAAAGAAGTGTGAGAGACTATGAGAGAAAAAGTTCCAGTTGCTGCAAAGTTGAAATACACTTGAGATTTTTCAAATTTGTTCCCATTAGTGCTTCACTATCGTCCTTCTCTCTCTCTGTCATGCTACTACAACTGGCCTACAGCCTCGGGTTATCACTGAAGCAAACCAACGCAGCATATGAAAATGGTCAACAATGACACAGTTTAATAGGAAGCATGTAAAAGCTAGTCTAGGCAAGCTGTTACGATATGAACATGGTGCCTACAAATGCCCAGTGAGCAGACATCTTATCACTTTTTCCACACTGAAAACCCGCAGTGGCCTTAATCCAACTCTCAAAGTTAAGCAAAAAAAAAAGGCACCAACAGATAATGTATCTGTATGAAATGCACAGTGATAGCATCTTAGTAGAAAACTGGGCTCCGGGCAGAGAGAATACATAAAAGGCAACAATGAGCTCATCCTGGATGGAGACTCTACACTCTCTCCTCCACACCAGATAGGTTTGGAGTGGTGAACGAGAGCAAAGGCTTCCGCTTACTCTCTTGTCTGGGTAGCAAATCTCCAAATCCCAGCCAGAGGCGGAAACAGATCCAGCACCCTATTACCGAGTAGCCTGAGAGACGGGAGTGCGGCTAATTCGCAGCCAAATTCAGCTTTTGTCTAACTGGCCCAATCACACGGGGTGCAGCCTTCGCTTGGAATGACATAATGACATTATGCCAGCTCCAACCGCAGCGACCGTGAGTAGGTGTGACTGGCTAGGTAGCTGTAGGTGTGTGTGTGTGTGTGTGTGTGTGTGTTAGATGAAGAGTGGGTGGTGCAGAAGGAGACGGATGACTTTCTATCTCAGCACTAGACTCCTGATTGAACTGCAGCCCAGAAATGCAAAAGCGGGGAATCGTTCCCCTGATTTCCCTCTGCAAGTGAATGACGCCGACGCCGACAACAAGACGGATGTCACACGCTGTACAGCCAGCGTCTAAAACGAGACAAGCCTTGTGCCAATGTCAAACGGCCCCTTATAAATCAAGGAGATGCATCTGTTGTTTAGAGATTTGGAGTATGATCCGCCTTTTATCATAATTCCAAGCATTTGTGGAAACGACACGGTAAAAATTAAAACCACGGTTATGGAGTTCTGCCCGGGTTTAAAGGCTCATTTACTCTTATTCGGAATTAAATGAACTTATTAACACCTCAGCTGGGCTCGAGCAGCATGGCTTGTCCCAGCCAGGAAAAAAAAAATGTTAATTGGGTTGAGCCAACCATCCCTTAACATTCCCTCTGAGGAATCCACTCAATGGGAAAACATCTGGCTAATGGCCACCTACTGGCCCGAACTATGACCGCGCTATAATGCAGCCTTGGGCGCCAGCGGATGGTATGTATATTACATAGTCAAACATCAAGGACGGTGGATGAGAATTTCAGTTATAACCATTTCAAATTAAAATATGCATAGTGTGTGTGTGTGTGTGTTTAATTAATGCTAACAAGGCCTTCTGAGACCTAGATTGTTTTTGCTCGTCTTAATTTTGTCCAAGGCAAAAACCCCAAATTTTATTATAGGTATTACACAGCAATCAGCCACAATATTAAAACCACTAACAGGAGAAGTAAATAACATTAACCATCTTGAGACAATTCAGTGTTCTGCTGGGAAACGTTTTAGACCTGGCATTCATTCATGTGGATGTTACTTAGACATGTACCACCCACCTAGACCAGACCAGACACCTACGCCATAGCAATGACACTCCTTGATGGCAGCAGCCATCCCCAGCAGGATGCAGCCTGACACAGGCACACAGACACACACACACACACAAAACTGGTCCAGCATCAGTGTTTAGACTATTACGATGTTTGATTGTTGGTTGCTGTTCAGTGCCTGGGAGTCATCGGGTGTTTTTTTCCAAATAAGAACTCAACAAAGGCTCTCCAGAGCAGAGGTTAATGGCTAACATGGCAACGCTGCTTTGCTTTCCAGCGCATTTCCAAGTTGTAAGCAGTTTGTTTATGCACTGATAGACCTATAAAACTAAACAACACAGTTGGTGGGAGTGAGAAAACTTTTCACTGAAGTTAAATCACACTCGACACAGTCTTTCCCAATCTTTTCTAATTCAGGTCTGCACGGAATAAATCTTAAATGGTAGATATCGTGTAAAAACAGGTTGTTAGTTAAATAAGGGCAGTTTTATTTAATTATTTGGTGGTTAAGCAAAGGATTAATTGACTGCTCAGAATTTAATTGATGCATTAATCAAAAACAGAATGGATTAATCATCTAATTAAAAAACTCATTGAGAGATTTACTAAGTGAAAAAAATATTGTTAGATCACTAAAATAGCTCAAAACATCACAACGAAAGAAACTTTGTTAGGAGGGAAAAACAGACCTTATTCTCTGTCTTTCTCCACAACTCAAATTCTATATTCAAGATATAAATATAACATGCATTTAAAAAATAAATGAATAAACATTAATATATTTTTCAAACTTTACGTCTACTGAAGAGGAAAATAGTCCGATGTGAATTCACAGCATATGATGTTCCAGATAGAAACACTTACAGCATGATCAAAAAATAATATTCCTTAACAACCTCCCGGCACGCTGACCGACCGTGGAGGGTGTCGGGATTTAATCAAAGTCGGGGGGAGAAAACACACAAAACTGTCGAGACGGCTGCGCTTGTTACAACGCAGGAAGGTTTAACGCAGCGTCGTTTTCATCACCAGTTGAGGGATTGGGCTTTATGTGACTTTAGAAGCAACTGTGGCGCGAGCTACACAGGGCCTCGACGAGTTCATCTCGCTTTGAAATGCAACTCTGGAATAGCTGGAAGGGCCGAACGGGAGTTAGATCACAGTTTGAGCACCAGGCTTGCTTTCCGAGTTACAATACCACGCTCAGGGGGAAGAAGAACAGACGCGCGCACAAACACACAAAGAAGAAAACGAAATAAAGGAAGCTGGCAAATGTGAAACTGAGAATGACAGAGAGGAGTACCTCAGTCACTCTGGCACTTAGACTGAAAAAGTATGTTTCAAGGTCAAGATAAGCAGTCACGGTAAATGAAATTCTAATGACTGTGGTAATTGCCAAATTGCTGGAACTACAGTGAAAGGGAAATGTCCAAGTCTGAGGTCACTTATCTCTCCTGAGTGAAATCATATCAAGTGCCTAATGATCTCCTCCATATATTCCAATGAAGCTTTGGGAGCGTTTTTAATGGACGGGCGCCATCATCAGAGCTGGATTCGTTCCTTAAGTGTCGGAAATATCCCCCTTGATCTCACTAACTAGAGAGCATCTAATTAAAGAGGATGCATGCTTTGAAGGTCACGTGTTGAGATGAAACACCATCGCAGGCTCGCATTAGCTCCACGGTCTTTTGAGTTTAGAAAGGAAGCGCAAAAAGGCAGTAGTTGTCATAAAAACACCCACGAGCAGATAAAAGCGAAACAACAGTCGTGAATAATAAACCGACTGAAGATCTCTAACTGAAACATTTACATGGGAGCTGGGAGTTTACTATACTTCCAGCAGCAGCGGCGGCGGCATCACAAGTTTAGTTGGGGGTCAGGAGCAATCGGGATAATTAACCGAAGCTGTGTTTTTTTTAAAAGATGTTTAAAAGATGTGCACTCTAAAAGTAGTAGTGCATCCATCACCTCATATTTCATGCTGCAGGAGCCCTTCAACAAAGTACCATCAATTGGTCTCCACTGAAGCATGGCCAAGATAAAACGGGATAGCGGGGAAGAACCACCAAGGCCCTGTCTAGACCTGGTGTTAACAGGCATCCCGAGCAATCTGATCGCAACTGGCCAGCTCGAGAGCACATGCGTCTCGAGCTACCTCTTGAGATCCGATCTCGGCTTCCTGCTCTATGCAAATAAACGTTATTTGAGGCGCAGCATTGTGCAAACAGCTGCTGTATCAAAACGATGTCCTGTTTCAGAACCACAAACAGCTCTGTTTGTTGCCTGTGTCTCAACATAGGGACTTCACTCCTTGATTGAGCTTATTTCTCTGGAATTTAACCAAATTTACGCTTGAACGAAGGGGATGAAACTGACTAGCCCGGGACGACAGCATAATCCTCCTTTCTTCACATTCAAATCCAGATTAAACTTTGCATAGGCGTATCTGTGTATTGGTGTCTTTGCACGCAGCTATTGTGGCACAAACAAAATCAACTTTGCCGTCTCAAAATAGGCTGCGTCTTCACCGTTTTTTCCCCCTGACAAAACCAGAGAGGATGTGAGGAATGTGCTGGCATCACGGCGCCCTCCATATGGTGGATGACTCAGAGGAAAGTTTTTTGGTGCGGCGGCCAAACTGCTGCGGCGTCAGCCGAGTCCAAGAGCGGTTTACTTTCCCCTCTCTCTCTCTCTCTCTCTCTCTCTCTCTCACCGAGCGAAAACGGCTTCACAGAAAGGTGAAATGAGAGAGCTTCAAAGGATGGCAGCAGGATTGCAAAGCGTGACCTCCCATTCAACCTGGTCAGTGCACCTTGAGGTTGGAAAATGCAAAAGACCAAAGCAGACATGAAGGAGTGTGCTAGTCTGAACAATGATTCAAATTTAAAAAAAAAAAAAAAAAAAAAGGAAAGCGCCTCAGTTCGTCATGACTCAGGGATACATTAGGTTGTAGAGCTGGACTAGATCAGGAGGAGGCATCATATAAAGGCAAAACGAGTAGGCTGAGTTGTATCTCTGCAGACTGAAACGGTGCAAGATGAAACGGCAAGTGGTATGCGAAAACATTCAAAAACTTGAGCCTGCTGGATCAGCAGGAACTGAAAGCACAGCTGTGAAAAACAACAGCTTGAAATTGTATAGTTTTGCAGTGACATATAGTAAAAGCAGAACAAAGGAGGAATATGCAACGGTATTGAGCAGTGCAAAAGGAATCATGCAAGACGCAGGGGGGCTTTTTGATCATCGTCCAAAATATCTGGAAAGCCAAGTTCTTGCAGCAGCTGTCCAGGTGTGCAGCAGACACGTGACTCTTTAACCTCCAAAGGTCATTCTGAACAGGTGCCCTTACAGATAGAGAGGGGCAACACATTTCTCAACCTTCTTTAAGAGCTTTGCTTACGGCTCAATAGACAAGTAGAGGTTTCACGCACTGTAACGTATATTGTGTTTTTTTTATCCCACCATTCATCCAGGGCTCTCACCATAATAATTTGCTAAGTAGAGCTATCTGATAATTATTCGATAATCTTTCTCTGGAATTTGAAAGGGTTGCTTTTTTTAAGATGGAAGATGTCTTAAGGGCGAAACAAACTGTTTACCTAATGGCCTACAAGTGCACTGATGCCTGCTGTGGGTTGCCTGGAGCCACAATGAGTCATTCAATGCTCAAAGCACTCCTTGGACTTTTTATAGCAGCAGGTTAGCTGCATGCCAACAATGCCCACAGTTTCCATGAGGGGAAACCTGCTCTCAGCAAGCACTCACACTAGATTGTGCCTTCTGTCACTCTGGCTGGCATTGAAATGATGGTGAAAGGCAGGTGCTCAAATAATAACACCGACCTAAAAGCTATTCGGTGATAAAAAAAAAAAAAAAAAAAAGAGAGACATCTGTGTGGCCTTTCTTTGCAAGTACGCAGCCAATATAATATCACATTTTTCCAACTATATTGGCTGTGTGGTTTACAAGAAACTGTGTCCAAAAACAAAGGCTCTTAAAGTTCTCGCTGAACTCGCCTGCACAGCCCAGAGAAACAACTTCATGAGGCCACTGCTTGCAGAGGTTAAATCGTCTTACGCCGGATATTAAATGCTTATAATGGATTTTTTAGGGGCTTTTAACTTTCTTGATTAATTTGTTTCAGATGATTAATCTCGATCGCGATTTCCTCTCTCTTGTTCAGCAGAAATTTCACCTTTGCCATGCAGAGATCCAGAACTGTCATCGGTTTTTAAAAAGTCAGCAGAAAAGGAGCTATGCAGCTCTCTGGCAATAAACGTAAGAGAAAATCTTCGTGAGGGAACATCTGTAGCACACTCCAACAGTTTAATAGAGAACGCAGAAGATTCAAACATACAGTAAATTCAGTGCCAGTAAATTCCTTGTTTTTCTTGCTCTTTACAGGGGTGTTTATTGGTTACGTCTTCTGGGCTGCTACGAGCTTTAAAAGCAAAACCTGTGGCCAAAAAAAACTACAGGAGGAGAGTTACAATGCATTCAACTGCAATTTACATGAATTATTTAGAAATAATCAGGCTCAGTTCAGCCTTTTCTGGCATCCAACCGCCTCCTTGTTTCCTAGCTGGTGTGGCTTGCCCAGTCTACCTGCTCTACTTGATAACCCTGACATTGATATGACAGCCGTCTGACTGGCTCGTTTTTTGCCAGTCACAGGGTGACAACCCATTCCAGCTGTCACTCTGTCCCGCCTGACACCCCGCCATTCGTCCATCTGTCATTTCTTTTCCGCTGCCCGGAGCCCTCTTCCGCCCACTCGTCCCATCAAATACTCCTCCGCTCGTCTGCGCGCCGCGAGAAACAGAAATAAACCGCGGCCCGTCGTCTCCTCGCCTGGCTGCTGGCCGCTCCGAAACAAAGTCGTGGCCTCGGACCATAATGATCCGTAATGTCACACACACAGGTGGGCTTGCCAGTGGCCAGGTTGTGACAATAAAGCCGTCCCTTCTCAACGGGCCGACGAGAGTGAAAACACAAACACAACAGCTTAACAATGGACACATCTGCAACCGGGAATCAGGAGACGGGGTGCTGCCAAAATGGAAAGATGCCCATTGGCAGATAAACACTGGGCAGAGTGAAATCATACGGCGGGCTGGTAATTTGTAAATAAAACCAAAAACCGTCAGCAAATCAATCAGTGCTTTTTTTTGTTATACTGTATTGATCCCACCTGGGGAATTATTTTCTGCATTTGGACAAGGCGTATATGCAGGGGGATGCAAACCATTGCCCAGTCGGTCCCATAGCTGCGTCTCTAACCACTACTCCAGCGCCCACAATATCAAAAAGAAATGACTATCACTGCTCACTTTCTCTTACTGTACCCATCAGACTTTTCAACTAAAGTACGCTGTTTAAATAAACTACAATGAACAGCGTCCATTTAATGCAGATGTCTTCTAGCCTACATTTCGGGCAAACATCTTTTTAAACAGAACTGGAGTTAAACGATAAGGGCTGGGTACTGCTACTGATTTCCTGAATTGTTTCGATTCAATTCACAGGGTCCAGATTCAATCTGAAACCATATCAATTCATTTTGAGATATCTTAGCTGCCAAACACTTAACATGAAACTAAATCTAATGCCGTCATCGGTTTCAGAGATTTGTGGTATTTCCCCAATAATTTACGTGTAGTTTCACATCTTTCACATGGCGTTGCTTCAGTCCAGCTCTTCACTGTCGGTTTTAAATCTAATCAGATTTCAGGCATGACGGTGCTCTCACAGATGTTGCTTCTGTCATGTCTCCTGGATCTTCCTCACAAGAGGACTAATCTCGTAGCGCGGCCTCACAAGATTTGACATGCAAAGAGGGTCCGGCAAGACAGCAACACAAAATCTCCAACAAGAGGATGTAGGAAATGGCCTGTAACCGATATCAGATGTTTCAAATAAAGATCGATCTGAATCGGAAAAACTATTTTTAAAACCCAGCCCTATAACTTGAAAACTTTTTTCTGTTGAGCCCTTTTTCCAAGATATTCTTTTTACAGTAGACCAGGCAGCTTTGCAAATGTAAATGTGACACATTTGCATGTTGGACAGTCAATGAGAAACATGAGCCTTTTGAAGATGTCGTCACCTTGGCTTCAACAAGCCTTGGTTACTAGGCTCCCATTAGAAAATCCTAATTTCTTCAGGGCTATGGCAAGTCCCCACACGAGCCTTCGGGGATCAGCTTATGTTCCGAGGCTTTGGTCGAGGGCAGCAGCAGGAGAATTTTTAAATCCAAACTCTCTCTGTCGATGAGGAGGAGGAGGAGGAAACCAAAGCGCCCAGAACAAACCCATGTAAACCCAGGGGTCAAGAAAATAAATGCGCCACCAGAGTATATCAATATTCAGAGGAGTGCGGATACAGTGGAGGATGTAGTGCTACATCTACAGAACAGACTGGTGGGAGAGGAGGCAGACACCATATAACCCACTCTAGGAAACGCAATAACATCATCTCAGATTAGCTTTAGTCAAGGGCTTGGTTTATTTGCATAGTGATAAAAGACTGAAACAGACCGTGTTGAAAGCAATTTGAAAAATAAATAACTGATTCATTCACACGATAGAACACATTTTACAAGAGGCTTACAGAAAGCCTACCTTGAAACAAGGAAGAGCAATAAAAAGACTTGCAATGAAGACGTAACAGGACCTAAACGGTAGAGAACACCAGGCATTTAAGAGGTGCCAAACGGACTGCTAGCCAATCATTTAACCAGGGATCCAGCACAGAAAACAAGACACACAGAATTAAGCAGGGAACTAACTATAATCCACTGGGGCAGAGAATCCACAGATCTACTTTTACACCAATCGACACACTAACTTTAACTTCTACTTGGGGCTTTATTTGATTAAACCAGCCCCTACCTAGCTCCGGCGCCGATGCTAAACAGTGAATTTCTAGGGAGATCCCGCAAAACGTTGGAGGGATTAAACTGAAAGGAGAAAAATTACTCAGGAATAAGCTGAGTTGAGCTATTTGAACTATTCTGTAATGCTTCAGAGATGCTTAAAGCAGCTGATCTTATTAAATGGGCTCTGCTGTAAGTAGTCTATCAGCTGCAGAAGACATTCAATTTAACCTGAGGCAGAGGCCGAGACTTAATGATAAATCAACCCTATCCTCCCCGCATACAGCGCAGATATCACACGGGCACAAGAATACACAAATAAACCGGTGACGCAGTTTTTGGAACAATGATATCTTCTTTGGCTTCGCAACCAAATCCTCCCTCGGTTTTCGAACGCCTGGCAGGCATTAATTTCTCCTCTCCCTCTCCGCCTCTTGCCATCCTACCACCGTTTCTCTCACTCCTCCCTTCCTCCTCTTGTCTGTATGCAGGTGCGCTCGCCCACAGAGCTACACGCCGACTCCTGTCAGTATGAGGACAGGGATGTATGATGGGCACAGATCCTCTCTGTTCCCTCCGCCCCACTTCCGGCCCACACCATCCGGAGGGCATCGAGGACCACTTCAAAGCCGGCGTGAAGTAGAAAGGGAAAGCAGGAAGACTGAGGCTGTATTCCAGGATTGTCTGACCCAAAATGACCTTAAACAACCACAAACAAAGTCATAAAAGTCTCACAGAAAGCACATATTGAGTTTCTTGTGGAAGTATAACTCCTGTATTCTAAACCATCACAGCAAACTCTGTAAACTCCTGCGAATACTGCTTGTTTAACAGACACCGAGACGAAGAGTTGTCTCAGTGGTGGTGGTGCTTATACCTCAAAGCATGAAGACATACCGCTGACCAGTTACACACCTCTACTACTGATGCACAGAGCAGTCGCTACAGGAAAACACAGAGTGCACTCGTGCAGGCATTCTGAGGGAGCGCCGTCAATTACAGCCTCGCATTTGTTAAGCAGACGCGTTGCTCCTTCTGTTTCCTCCCCCCCGGCGGACGGGTTCTGCAAGGCTGGGTGGTCACGGAACAACAATCACATCAAAGCGGCCATGACAACGCAGAACAAACAGCTCGACTGGAGCTGAATCAACCGCGTGTTTTCACACACAATGATGTGAAGCTATGGCATTTTCTGTAGATGAGAACACGGGGGACAGTTCTGCTGTCCGGGTTCGTTTCTGGACGCGCTCCAAGATCTGATCCAGCAGTTGATAAACTATTAGGCACAATGCTATTTGGACTAGAGATGTTCTGATCAGTATCGGGCTGATTCAGGGATTTTTAAAATGATCCGATCGGTATCAGGCTTCAGCCAAGCCGGATCTTTTGTAGTTAGTTGTTTTAGGTCAGCAATAAACCAAACCTTGTCCCTGTAGCTTCGAAACAGCTTTGACCTCTTCTTCTTCTTCTTGGCTACAGGAAAGCTGCCAAAAATCAACGAAGAAGAAGAAGACCCAAAATCATGTGACTAAACATGTAATTTTACCGTGGAAAATGAAGTCTGCAATGCGGAGGTTTCTCAAGGTGGCAGCAGGAGATAGTCAATCAATACCACCAATGAAACAAACAAAAAAACAGAATAGTACTCGAGTACTACGAGTACACTCCAGCAAAGGCTGCACCAAAACAATCACACACACACACACTGAACACTACATTTAATAGACAAAAGTTTCCTCAAGACAGCGCCAAGACGAGAAATATTACACAAAGGGTTACAGAATTTATGGCAACAGATGACCAGCCCATTTCTGTTGCAGAGAACACAAGTTTTCACCATTTGTTGGAGTTTACGGAACCAAGGGGAGCTAACTGTCCCAATTTTGACATTTATATCAAGAAATATCAAGGTCTGCACAAAAAAACAACAATGCAACAATAAAGTCAACCTTCTAGAGAAAGTACACGTCTAGCAATTTGTGAATGACGCAGGTAAAATGTCTACAGTGTGTAAAAATTTCAACTTGTGTCCAACAATTTCTTGTACTGGCTGAACTGCGGGGCATTATGCAAGGTGGTATTAACAGTTCTGCACTCAATACCAATACCACACGCGTTCCCCACGCAGACTTTACTTGAGTGGGCAGGTCAGGTTTATAAAGGAATGACCTATTTCAGGATATATTTGTTTTTTAGTCATCCAAGAAACCCGTGTCATCTGCAAACAACTACTGGAGACTCTCTGCTCGTTCTAGCCCTCCCATGACGGCCCAGTTATTCAGTTGTTAAGCACAAACATTCGACTGGTTTTAATAACTTTAATGTTGGCTATGTCCAGTGTGTACGCTACACTAGAAAATTACAAGTGAGACTCGTGTCTCAAATATGAAATTACTAGAAATTACTTGATCAGGGCATCCGTCTTATTTTCTGAAATAGACTCCCCGAAGCACACACACACTTTGAAAATCCACTTTACTACAAAGACAATTACTTACAAAATCCCTTTATTAAAACAAGGTCTCAGTTTTCCTCAAAATAACACCTTTCATCAGCATCAAGGAACATTTTGAAGCAGCATTTTCAAGGCCTAACACTTGCAATAAGAGGGGATGGAAAAAAAATCCTGTTTTTAGAGGAGTGGTTCAGTCTTGTGCAAACAGTAAAGGTGTTGTATTTCAGCAAACACAAGCTGAGACGAGAACACATTACTAAGCCATTAGCACACATTATCTCTGGACATTGTTTGGAGTTGTTCTTACACACGTTAGAATACGAAAGCAGGCCGTGTCAGGAGATTTTTTTTCCAGTTATCTACTCTGTTCACACAGAGGCTGGATTGGACATTACACATACTTGAATGAACGGTGTAAAACTGGACAAACTACCGTCTAAATGTGGAGATGTTTAGAGTCACATTAAGAGGGAACAGTTGGATCAGAGTGTTCGAGGCTTTCGGGGGACGACATTCTTAAAATCACATTAGCAAACAAAGTGCCAAAAATTTGCTTCCGCCGCGAGAAGACTGCAGTTCAGAAAGGTGAGGCAGAGGACTGGCCAAGGTAATCTGTAATGAATAATAATAACTAAAGCAGCGCTGTGTCGTGCCTTATGCACGCGGTGGACCGTGCTGAAACCTCTCCCGCTACCATATAATTAAATGTAAAGTTAAACAAATACTTAACTGGCTCCACACATCCTGTGAGGCTTATAATGTACGGGTGAGCACACAAACACTTGAACGCGTAGCAGAGGCAATTCATCACTCTAACAAACTGAGCTACCTCAGTGCCATTATCCTCCATCAAGGCATCTGTAACTCGCGTGGCCTCTAGGCTGCTGCTGCTGCTGCTGACAAGCGCCTTGTTACGTGGCAACTTTGCCAACGTTTTCAGAATAGCCCCACCACCCACAATGGGAAATTGGGTGCTAAAAAACTAGGGCACCGTCTACCTCAATTCCCTGCCATACGTATTTATACTCCACATGTCCTTTTTTAATTTACTTTAACAGTAGCCTTGAATAGCTTGCAAAGAAGCTGAACGCGCAACATTTTTCTCACTGTCCGCACCCGATAGGATAACCTCAGAAGAAAGGGTGTGATGAAAGAGGAAGGTCATCTTGCTGTTGCTTGAATTATTCGCACGTTTAATTCAAACGTCACTGTAAACCCGTGTGGCTCTAAATCCCAACACAGAACCAGATAAATTAATCTGAAACCGGGGTTGTCTTTCATTGTATGAGCCAGAGGCTTCCTCTGCCAAAAACACCTCATCTACAAAAGCCCCGGGTTCCCTGGAACAGATCTGTCGCTCTCAATCTCTCACAGACCCAGCGCACCTCATATTCACAGACCTCCCCGCTATGCCTGACACAAGTCCACTGGGAGGCTCCGTCTGGGACACAGCACTTAATCATCAGGGTCTTGACATCAAGTTTCTTGACTAAGAAGAAAGCAGTAAATAAATAAAGTCCTCCAAAGGAGAGGAAAATACTGAGTGTGTTTGTTTTCATGTGTCCTTTAAGTGTTGTGATGTAACCAGACTGCAAAGAGGTCTGGTCTGCAAGGTTGGACTATAAGCAGAGCCAAGGCTGCCATTATGTTTGTCTGTGAGATAAGCAGTGAGAAGGCTAATAAGTCGCTGAGGTAACTGTAATTAAATCAGACTTATTAAATGAGGACTAATATACACCAATCAGCCACAACATTAAAACCACTGACAGAAAAAGTGAACAACATTGAGCGTCTTGTGACAACACCACATTCTGCTGGAAAACATTTGGACCTGGCATTCATGTGGATGTTACTTAGACATGTAGCACCCACCTAGACCAGACCAGGCACCCCCACCCCATAGCAATGACACTCCTTGATGACAGCAGCCATCTCCAGCAGGATGCAGCCTGACACAGGCACACACACGAATGAAAAACTGCACAAGATGTTGACTTGGCCTCCAAATTCACTAGATCCCAAATTGATCAAGTATCTGTGGGATGATCCACAGAGGCCCCTCACCTCAACCCATGGGACCCAAAGGCTCCCACTAATAACATGTTGTTGCCAGACACCACAGGTCAGAAGGCCCATGTCCGTTCTAGGGAGACCTACACAATATGAGGAAGGTGGAGGCGTATGTTTACGGCACCAAACTATGATGACTGAAAATGGGTATCCACTATAAGTTTTTCCTACTGCAGGTAACTGGACCCTGTTTCCATGCTGAATATTTCATAAGCTGTTAGACAGTCAGTCAGGGGTATAAGCACGGATCACAGCTCCAGCCAAACGCCTGGTAGGGAGATCAATCACAAACTTATTCTCCATTTTCCCACACTACAGCAGTAGCTCACATGTTGCAGCGCCAGCAGCCGTTCCTGGGACGGCCAAGTCTAGTTTGAGATAAAAGTCGTGTTTTTGTGCGCGCGTGTGTTTGCGAAAAAGACAAAAGCTGCCGTCGCCACTTATTTCCCCGGTTTTTGAAAAAAAGCTGACACGGTAACATTGCTTGTCAGGAGATTTCATTTTGACAGCACTTAAAAACTTTCTGCAAAAACAGTGCATTATTGCAGCGGTCAAAATTGCAAAAACATCCTCTCTGAGGTGTTAACCGATATCAAAGAGTTGTTGGAGATGGAAGATTGTACGAGGCATCGATGTAACGGTTGACATTTCAGGTGTGAAATCACACTTCTTTTGTTTTGGAATTAACACCCAAATGTGGGCGAGTGTCATTGGATGTGTCTTGTTACTGCTGTTGCGGTGTTTTGCAGGTCTCCAGCCACGGCTATTAATGATGGTAGGGGCTGCTACCATTTTTAGGTTTTGTGAGCCCCAGAGGAGAAAGAGAGCATGCAGGCAGGTAGCTTTGGATCATATTAAGCAGTTTCCCAATTACTTAAAATCTTCTCTTAACCTGTGTAGAAAGTGTGTGTGGGCGCACATGGCACTCAAACCCCGCTGCGGCAGACGGAACAAATACTACAACTAATCCCAATTATCTCTCACCGTAGCCTGAACATGACCTTTCAACTTTCAGGACATACGGGCAAATCTAATAACGCAAAAAAAAAAACACACAGATACGTGCTTTGGCAAGCATAAGCATAACCAACATCAGCGAATAGGAGCTACTTTCATAAACAACTCATTAGTAGTTTATTAATCAGTTTGTTTGAAAGGTTGTGCAAAGCCAGAAATAATGGAAAATGCAAGCTGCCAAATGCTTTGAAAATAGAGCTGCAGGTCTTGGCGGTGTTCTGCATCTTCAGTAATGTGACCAATGCACGTTAAATACAATTCCTTTCTAAATGTCAGGGTAAAAATCCACTATTAGTTACATTCATTTTGTCAGAAAAGGTCACCGTCTTCATTTAAATGCCGCGGAAAATTCCTCGTCAGGTGTTGCTTTCTGTCAAAATCACTCAGTACTGGCAAACAACCTGAGCTGAAGTATCTGGAAAAAGAGTGCCTCTTTAATTAAGGTTACATACTTTCACGTCCAGCAGTTGAAAACCCGTAAATTTCAATTAAGGTTTATGTTTGGTGAAAGCCCGTACACTTAATGCCACAGTCACAACAAACTGGAGGGTGCTCTAACATTCGCACAGAGTCTTTCATACACCCTCGCATGATGACATTTACGTGACTCGGACCGTATCAGAATCTGTGGTATTTGCAGATGGGGAAAGCATCTGGAACTGGTTTTGTGTTCGCAGGGCAATCCAGACAAAGTTCTGACACACCCTCAGCACAGCACGCTTGCACGCAGTGTTCGTGAGTGGTTTTGTGGGAAATTTGGATTTCAGGAAATCAGTAAATAATCACATCAAAACCAGAGCATCAGCAGTGAATGTAGACTCTGGCACTTATTGCTGTATTTATTTATTGCTGTGGTTCGTGTACGCCAAGGAGGTGCACTGCTGCTGCACGACACCTCCAAAAGAAAAGACGTGATCTGGAGGCATAAAATAATCCATTATGCATCAAGTGCTCTTTGGTTATGTATGGACAGTCGCATCGGTCCGTGGGTAATGTATGTTCTCGCCGCAAACAAACAAACCGTGGAGGAAATGCGAGCCGGCTGAGACCACCTCTAACTGGTCTCAGCTCGGCTGATTTGTTCCGGGACGGAGTCTGCACACTGCGTTCACACCAGCCCAAATAAACCAACCTGGAATCACACAGGCAGGCGATTATCATTTGATGTTTTCTTTGTGTCGTTCATGAAACGATTTTCAAGTTTCACGGCCTGTTGTGGTGTTTTGCAGGTCTCCAGCCAGGACTATCGACGCTGGAAGTGGTTGCTATCGTTTTTAGGTTTTCTGAGCACAAGAAGAGAAAGACAGCAGGCCAGACGAGCAGAAAGGCGCAGAAGAAAAAAAAAAAATGATGCGCTTTGATAGCTTTAGATCCTGTTGAGCAGTTTTCCAATGGCTCTAAGGCTTAGAATCTTCTCTTAACCTGATAACACCACTGTAGGGAGTGTGTGCACAGACGGCACACCCCACTGCCCTAATACCCCTCATGGGGAAATGTCCCCGATTTCAGAACAGCTAAAACACCCTAAAACATTTGTTGGACGCAGACTAATTTACACATTAAATAACAGTTTTAGTCAATACAAATCACAATAGTTGACGTAGCAACCTAAAGCTCTCCTCCTGTATTGGCACACACTTTGCATCCGTCTAGACCTTGACCAAAGCTCCAGCCACGTGAAGCAGCAGCACTTCTGAAGCCGAGACATCAAAGGGGAGGTGAAAGTGTGAACAAGCGAGAGTGAATGTGTAATTTCTCGCTGTATATGGAAGAGGACCGGCACGACTGTTTTCCCGGCAGAGGTGCTTCTCCTACCGTCACTCTACAGCCAGAAGTGAGTCAATCGCCTGGTGTAACCTAAGTGGAAAAAACTTCCAAAAATGCACCCTACAAACAGCTAGTTGCATTTTCCTTTAACCAACTCAATTTGTTGTGCAGAAAAACATGGAAACGGTCAACTTAGGGAGCAGGTATCAACTTTTCTCAGCTTGGCAAAAGTTCGTACTTGGACAAAGGGACATCTGTATCGGCTGCGTCTACAACTTCCACCTGGACATGTTAAAGTCTAGTAGTCATTCCAAAAAAAAAGTTATCCACTCACTCATTGCTTCACTGAAGCATTCATTTAGAACTGGTTTAAAAAAGTGAAATATACTCCAGAAACATCTATAGAAAGTAATAACTTTCATCAAAGAAGAAGACAAAAATAATCTCCCCTGATTTACGACTAATCCCCGCTGACTTTTAAATAAACAATTTTAGGAAAGTAAAAATAACACCGTGAGAGAACAGACGAAACTTGGACTCGTATACAAAAAAATAAATAAATAAATAAATAAATCGGTACATCTTGTGGCATTAGCATATCTGCAGAATAAGCTTGACATTTCGGTGCCTGTAAAACCAATCTTGATTCTTCAAATTGCCAGCTTGTTTAACATAATGGCTGGCTGCAAATTATTTGCAGCTCGGCGCGGAGGGAAAAATAATAACAGCATCGCGGCGTTCAGATAACAGCGGCGCTAATCGCGTGTGTCCTCTTTTGGATCAGCCATCCAATGCGCATGCAATTGTAAAATGCACGTTCTCTTTCTCCGCTGTCAAAAAGGTGACAAAGTTATAATGGAATTTTTTTTTTTAAGAAGATAAAGACTTATCTCATTTCAGAGTAAACAAAGGACAAGGCATATGTGAAAAGTTTTTTCATTAGGCATTCTTGGCAAAATAATAATAAGTGCACAGTGAGGTCAGGTTTATTGTTAATCCATGCAAAACTCTGGCACTATGGCTGACATACACCCTGAAGAATTCCCCAGAGTGTTAACTATTGTTAAGATGTAGGGCAACGGTTCTTAGCAAGCTGATCAGGATTACGCACAGGGTCAAAAACAAATGCAGGGGAGGTGGATGTTTCATGGTTTATTAATAGTCGCACAGAGATTCATTTTCTGGCATGAATCTCAGTTTTGATAAACGTATGTTTCCCCATTCAGAAACATCACGTTATGAATGAATTTACCGTTTCGTGCATTTAAAGCCGCAGCATCAGGTTGCACTGACGCGCTGTTTTGTCTTTGCAGTCCGAGATGCAACGGGTTTTTAAACTTTTGAAAAAGAAAGGAAGTTTTGTTCCCAGTGTCTAAGAGATGTGCCGTTTCAGCTCTGTAACTGTGCAAACTTGTGCCACTTTACAGTTTTATATTGAGGGAAAACGGCTCCCATCGCTGCTGTGAAGTGCAACAAAACACCACAGGTAATAAACCATACGTAGCAAGTGTTCCACCGCCCCGGACGTTAATCGGATCTATGGAGGGCGTTAAACGTAAGAAGAATGCAGCTTTAAGTGAATGTGGGAACACCGGTTTAAGCATTAAGGTGCAAATTCCAGCCTCAAAGGTAGGATCAAGCTCATCTGATCCGCGCGGGACTTCTAGCAGCCCCCCGAGCCTGGCCCTTGGCTATAAATGCAATCAAGTTATCAGCCTAATTGAAGAGGCGAGTGTCACCCTGAGCAAGATGGAGCACCTGTCCTTCAACATGAATAAATGAATGCATCAGCCGGGCTTGTCTGGTTGAATACCACAGAGTCTGCGTTGGAGAACAGCGAGGGGATGACAGTGCAACCAGACAGGCCACTTGTGAGCCCATGTGACACTGTCACAAAGAGGAATAATCCTGCACCGTGATGACAGACACACCAAACCAGATCAGTTGGCTTCCGGGTTACAAACAGCGTGCAGTTTATGATGTGCAACCGGCTGTAAACTTACAAACACTGTGCACAATTCACTGAAGTTATGTTTAAAGGGAGAGAAAATATATTCCAGGGTGAATCAATCATATCGATCAACGTGTAATTCACTGAGATATAAGCCATTTTAACAGCTCAGGCTGAACTGAGTACTCAATTAATTCAAAATCCACACGTTTTTTTTGTTTTTTTTTCTTCAATCTAAACAAAGTTGTAGTTGCGGCGGAAGGCTCTATTTTACGGCTCACTGCTGCCACTTACACAGATTTATTGTCAGAGGTAAATCAACATGAGAGGAGTGGTTGAACCGGACTAGTTGGCATCATATTTAAATGTCAAGGTCCGACAAACAGCCATGCACATCACCGACCCCCATATTCAAGGTGTTTGCCCCAAGGACGTTAGAGAAAACGTCCCAATAAAAAGCAACTGTTTATTGAGCACGAGGTGCTACTAGCAAAACAACAAATAAAAAGTTAAAGCTGCGTTCAAAACTTCAACTACTGAGTTATAACGAGCAAAAATAAAGCAATTAAATTAATATATGTTTGGTTTAAAAACTGACCTCCCCCATCCTCCTCCTCCTCCTCCTCCTCCTCCTCCTCTTTGGATTTCACTGCCACAACAAGCAAATCAAACCTGACACGACAAACCCGTCAGCTAGCTTACCATGGATCAAACTCGTGGATGATGCTCTCGAACCGGATCACGGCGAAAAGTCTGGAGCTGAACCCCGCCAGGCAGGCCAGGAAAAGAATGCTAAACGAGAGTAAAGACTGCCACCCAGCCGGCTGTGTCAGTCCGCCAGACAGGCCTCCTTTGCCCCCTCCTCCTCCACCTCCGCCACCCGAGGCGCCGGGTCGGCTGTTCCCGTGCACCGAGCCCCCGGCATTGGTGGAAGCTTTGTGCTTGCCGTCGCTGGCTGCGTGGTGCTCCGCCATTTCTGCGTGCGGTGTCGGTTGGATTTCTCCTCCTGCCACGCTCCCGTCCGTGTCTCCCTCCGCTCCGTGCCGTCCGCAAACTCCCCGCGGTCGTGGATATCCTGTCCTCTGAGGGGTGGAAATATATAAATATTTATATATATATATATAACAATACAGTATCGCTACTCCGAGAGACCGCCGTTACATCGCACACTCATGCGCCACATACCGAGGCTGCTACGGTCACTCCGCTTCACGATTGAACGCCGGTGGAAAGGGGCGGGAAGGATACAGTGGGCGGGGCGTCAGGAAGCCTAGGCGACCTCTCATACATCGACAGGTACAAGAGGGCGGGGTTATATATCTCTAAACCAATCAGAGAGCAGCACTTGCTAGATCGACAGATCAGCTCACCAATGGGAATGCAGCAAAATCATGGTTGAGGAGTGATTGAAATAAGATTATAAAATAGAGTCGTTCTGCAACTAACAATAAATAAAACCCTCATAAACCAATTGAGGTTAGCTCTGTACAGATGAATTATGCAGCAGTTAATGAAGAAGAACAATAAGACAATGCACACAGCAGCTCCAAATCTAAATTTAAACAGCCAAAAAAGCTTCACGCAGGTGTGTGAAGATAAATGTTCTCTTTGAGAGCAATATTTCTTTTGCCCTTGGATGTTCTGGACTGAGTAGTGGAGTGGTAATAAAGATTGATGTGTCTCATCATTACAATGTCCCCCAGCAAAGACAAGAGCACAGCATTCATCATGCTCCTAAAATCAGGATGTGCTTTGAACTACAACTTGCCCCCAAGCCTTGAAAACCTATACTGAAACAAAACACTTGTTTTTTTTTTGTAAGACGTTTCAAATAAATGCTCAAGTTTTTTGATTCAACAGTCTCATCCAGTTCTAAAGGAAAGAGAACAACATTTAGAAAGTTCTCTAAAAAGTTTTTTTTTCATCATTTTATTGCATCTAATCCTGATTTATACATCAGAGAGTTTCTGCATTGCACATTATTTCATCAATCAATACTGGGCAAATTAAGCAAGTTATGCACATTATGGCAGTTAATAAGTTTGGAGTCTAGGTTTTCTATTTACAACATCAAACAAGCTGTTAATTCTATTGATTTTCAGCCTCTTTTATTTGAGAATAATCTCACAAACCGAGCCCAAATTCCCATCCCCACTTTGCATCCACGCTGTTTACAGCCGCCCTGTCGCCCATAAGATCGTGATTTTAAAAAATGCAAATGAAATATTCATGTAGAAGGATTGGGCTGAAGTTTTTGAGCCGGCTTAACTTGGCTGCGGATCGAGGCTGTCTTCTGGAGAGACGAGGAGGAGATAAGAGGGAGATGAAAATGCAGCTTTGGAGAGGCGAGGGGGAGATGGAAGGCTGATAATAAAGGAGAGTAAAAGGATGATTATGAAAATTGATGGGGGTCATCATGCAGAGTAGAGAGAGTGGCAGAAGTGGATAAGAGTTTGGGGTTCATGAAGAGATCCAAAGCTTCAGCAAAGACAGACGGTATCGGGGGTATATGCTGCGGCTGAAAGTCACTGCTAAACAGAATTCACAAAGACAGTATACACAGGCAAAGGAGCACGATACATGAATGTAAACACATGTAATCCTGCACACACAAGAGCACATGAATGCTGATGATTACCCGTCTGTGTAGGCAGGCAGATAATGTGTTCTTGCGTGCGTACATATGCACCAAAGGTTTCGATCATTCGTCGGGGCCTGCTTATGCCATCACTCTGCCCCCTTCACCCTTTCCACTCCACCTCGAAATTTTGAATGGTTGACCTTTGAAACAAATAGAAATGCAGACTGTGAAGATTGCTTCAATCGCATCTATTGTCAAAAGGCCAAGCTCAGATGAAAGCCAGCCAAAATGAGTGCTGTTGCCAGGCAGGGCAGCTTTGCTTTCCTCCGTTTTCCAGAGGTAGACTTGAATGTTGGTGTTTTCTTTGTCTTTTCAGTTATTTTTTTTTCTCCCAAGAACACTACAGACTTGCCGCGTTCATGCTTGGCAGTCTTAGGTGTACACACCTCTTTATTTTGCCAAAGGCCAGTTATGCAAAGAAAAAAAAGAAAAAAAGCTTAAGATGCCTGGCATGAAACAATCTTTGCACCTTTCTCGCTGTCATTCTCTCTGCTTTCCCTGCATGTGTGAGATACAAAGCGAAAAAGAGAAAGAGAAAGAGGTGTCATAACAGATCAAGAAAATTATAATCATTATCCCCGTTTTACACTTTTTGCTTAAACTGCTGTTGTTGGAAACAAATCCTGAATGCTGAAAACTGTATCATGTAGGTGCAGTATTGAGTAGCTTTAGCAATTTGACTCAAGATGAATAATAAGACCTCATGGTGTTATGTAACCATTTGGGGCAAAGCAAAGAATCCCCCTCGAACCAGCTGTCTTTGATGAGAGCAAAGTTGCTGCACAACCTTTAAAGGAAGCCTCCAATTTAATGCATGGATGGTACTGCGTGTGAAGTGAGCATGAGATGCAACCTGATGTTGTAAATTGTTTTCAAGGCACTGTGGGGAAAAGGAAGCCAGAGGAAAAGGTTCATCCCATTCCCAGATTCTTGATATCACTGCAACACACATTGCGGTGAAGCCGGGAAAATCGCAAACTATAGATTCATGTTTTATCTATGCACGCTTTTCCTGTTGAGTGTCATTACTGGGGGCTGGAGCCATTCCAGTATGCAATCGCTGAAAGGCAGGAAAGCAACTTGATTGATTACCAATCCATCGCGGTGATACCACACGGGGCCAAACACATTCATGTTTGATGTAGAGCCTTCAATTATCCAGCTTCTTGTCTTCCCAATGCTGAAAAAAAAATGTTGAATTTTCTTTGTTATTGCCCTCTGTGCAACACAAGGGGCCATCCTTCATGTAGCTCTAGTGATGAGCATGGCAGAACATGATGTTTGCTCAGTGTGAGAATCGCAGCCTTCTAAGATCCCAGTGCATTCGTTTAAAAATCCCATTCATCCCGTTAAACTGAGTTAGCCAGTGCCTGGGGACGGCCACTGCACACACACACCGATCTGCAACAGAATCATTAACGGAAATGAGAGCACTTAAAGAAAACCGCTCAGCATCCCGACGAGATGCCGCTTCCGACCGTTATGAACTATTTATTTACCTGTGGCCAACAGAGAGTTGGGCAGTTTGCTTTATTGCTCCCTTAAAACAGGTTTGGCGTCATTATAACTGGCTCGGGGTCATGTTTTATTTGTGGCTGGAATAAATCCTTAGTTGATATTAAAATCTATGTACTCAGGCTTTAAGAGGTTTCTATGACAACAGTGTTTATAATGACATCTCAAATTTAAGTCTCAGTGGTGAATCAGAGGACGGAAAAATAGAGAGTGCTGACCTGAGTAAAACACCTACTGTACATGATGATGTGTGGTCTTTCATTGCGTGCACTGGGTTACCCAGCGTGGCCTCATCAGTGACACACCATTTCACGGTGAGCATGACTCATTTCTCCTGCAGTCAATGGGCCACAAAGAGATAGTTAAATCTACTAGATTTGGACGGACTCCACTCCATCCCCGGCAACACATTCAGATGATACAACCGCACGACGTCTTAATCTTGACTTTGATGGAAGGTGTGCAGGCGGAGGATCGGACACGGGGTTCACCTTGTGCGATGGGACTGTTAATCTTCATCCACTGTGATTATCTGTAACACTGCATTACCTGTCTATTTATATTCACCACACATGCACACCCAAGCCCGGCCGACGTCTATAAAGAAAATTGCTAGTTGTGCTATAATGCGAAGTAGTGATAAGCTCCTGTATTTTGCAACAGAATGTGGCGTGATCAATCATCCCAGAGATCAGAGAGCTTTTGCTCAATTTATAAAGCTGCATCTGCCTCAAGATGCTATTGCATTCATGAGTCATTTTCCCAAGCAGATGAAAGGTTATTTCACTCCAAGAAGCCGTGAGCCGTAGAGACAATGACAGGTTTGATTGAAAATATCTTAATTTTTTTTATTATATTTCCAATTTGTTTAGAAAATTACCTTCAACTACGATATATCCGCCAACGGGACAAAGCAATCGATGCTTGGCGCAGAAAATGTCCATTTTTCGACAGCTTGTATTAAACATAACACAAGTCTAATAAAAGCCAGATCCTTTATTTTACCCAGTAAGAACGCAGGCACAGAATCTATCGTTTGGATTACTAATCAGACCTTTAATCACAATAATTATCCCATGAAATTGCACAATAATTATGCAATTATGGAATTGAAAAATCCCCTTTCATGTGTATGCACAGAGCGGGGCCTTACATACAAATGCGGAAAGAAAAACATTTGGTTAATCAATGTCCTTATTCATTCATTCATCCATCTTCTGTAACTGCTTGTCCTGTGAAGGGTCTCAGGGGGGCTGGAGCTTATCTAAGCTGTCATTGGGCGAGAGGCGGGGTACACCCTGGACAGACAACCATTCACACTCACACCTACGGCCAATTTAGAATCACCTATGACCCTAACAAGCATGTCTTTGGATGGTGGGAAGAAGCTGGGGAGAGAACCCACGCAAACAAAGGGAGAACATGCAAACTCCACAGTCGGCTTGGATTCGAACCCAGAACCTTCGTGCTTCGTGAGGCATCAGTCTTAACCACCACGGCACTGCGCCGCCCTCAATTTACTTATTATTTATTTTTGAACACAGCTCTCAAAAGCATCTCAGCATAGTACAGAGCCCCGAAAACATTCACAGCTCACCACATTCATCAAGATTGATTCTGACCTGTCGACACAGCTGAAGGTGCCTGCAGTGGTGCTTCAAATCCTATTGGCATGCTGCATGGAAAAAAAAATAAAGAGCACTGCATAAGAATTGATGGAGAGACAAAGAGAGAGAGACAAACGGGGGAAAAATACAGAGGCAAGTGATACTAACCTGAGCTCAACGGAGATATCAACTGTCTGCGGGTAGATTGTCGGCCTCTGAGAAGTTGTCTTGCATTCCTTTCACTTCAGAATAACAAGGGCAGCATCAAAATTTGCCCGGCTTTGCTACGGTTGGAGCAGCCTCTGCGTGATGTCTTTTGAGGGGACTTGTAGGGAACGGTTGAACTTGGTCTGACATGAGCTCTGCGGGAGAAAAAAACCCCCAAAATAAAACCACAAAAAAAAAATAAAAAATGTGACTCACGTGTTGAAAACTGAAGTCTGCCTCCCGGTTCTCCAGCTGCCTCCGCTTGACAAATGACCCTTCTTTCACTTTCCTGAGTGGCCAACACGAGCTGTCTCAATTCAGAAGGCAGCAGATTTGTGTGATATTGCTTCAGTGACAGCCCTGAGCCCTCGGTGGGAAAATTACAGCAGTAGCATTCAAAACAAGAGGAGCAAACGTGCAAGCCTCCTCGCTGACATTATTCTCCCGTGGTCACAAAGCATATCTGCAGACTTCTTCTTCTATTTTTTATTTTTTTGCTTGACAGCTTCTACACTGAGCCATTCCCCATCTGCTGATTTCTTTTTCTTATTTTATTAAGTCCAGACATTTTTGGAATGTCACTGGGCATTACGAACACCAGATTGATCCATGCGCCTATTTGTTTTAATGCCCTTTTGTATAATGTGCAAATGTTTTAAATTAAAGGCCAGCTCGGGTCCACTTTCTGACCAATGTGCACTCCGAGAAGGCTCAATACCAAGTGGCCCCTCGGTCTGCAGTGTGCATCTCTGAGCCGAGCCTGCGTCCAATCGATTCTCCTCCTGGTTGCCCTCGATCGGTCATCTGACAGAACGCAATTCACGCCTTTCAAGTAAAGTTAAACTTAGCTAGCCTTTCCAATGAATATGGGGGAGATGGAAGGAGGCGAGGGGGGGTGGGGGGGGGGGGTTGGGGTGGGGGACGAGAGCAGACAGAGGGAGAGGGCGGCTGCTACTGCAGCTCGTTTGCTGTATTGACGTGTAATGACATCAATATGAAGGAGTCAGGAGGCGCTTAGCTTAGTGTAATGACTGGAAACAGGAGGATGCAGCTAGCCAAGCGTTCTCTGATGTAAAAAAAAAAAAAAATAACGTCTAAACCTCATTAATGAACACCATGCCACACGTGAGCAGAAATACAAAAGGTCAGTTTGTGAGTTTTAGAAGAGCCCTGGGATTTTCTCACCCTGCAGAGCCGGGCCTTTATTCTGACAAAAAATGATTGCTGATGCAAGCAGGATGCGTGCAGAAGATGCAAATCAGGCAAATATTTAGGCCCACCCTCTAAAAAAGAATAAAAAACACTCCCCCAGATGGCCACTTGTCACCATTTTGCACTGACAAGCACCTATGATACGGCACCTAGAAAGTGCCCCACTTTCGGTTTTCAAGGAGCACCAGCTGTTTCAGAATATGAGTTGCAAGCATTACTGTGAGTTTGATCTTAACATATTCAAATGTTGTGTTCCTCTCCTCGGATGTTTGTGTGTGCATTTCTTTCTTTCTTTTTTTTTTTTTTTTAATACATTTTCATGATGTTTGATCAAGCCCCCTGGAGTCTAGGTTCACCGCTGCGTGCAGGAAAAGGAGGGCACGGCGTTTTTATTTTTTAATTGCGCCCTGTGTCTTACATCGACATCGGGCTGACCTTTGAGAATAACATTCCTGTAGTTATTTAATGAATGAGCTGTCTGTGAAGTCACATCGGTCTTAATGTAGTCTCTCATGGAACATTAACTAGAGCGGGACGGCAATCAGTGAATTATTTACATATAAACAAATTAATATGGCACACAGCTATGCAGAGGCAGATGAGTCATCTTCACACCGTACATGTAACTAGGAGGTGATTGATGTTCGACTGCCATCGTCCTTAAGGGCTCCAGCGACCAAATCATTAGGAGTTTTCTCTGTGACGTGTAGGCTAAAACAGTATCTTAATGTAACCCCCCTAAGAGAAGCACCTTCATATCAAACACACTGCCATCCGTGTTTGTCCTTGATATGCAGTTACTTTTCTATTAAACACTCTCAGAGGCTTATAGCTTAGTGCGTAATGACATAATAGTTCATTCAGGCACAAGGAAATTAACGTAATATTAGAAGTATCAAGGGCGCTGCTGCCTGGAGGTAAAATATATCCAGGAGGATGGGTACCAGCATCCTCATCTCTCCATCTCTGGGCCTGAGCTGCCTGCTGCTCTTATCTCACCAGGCGGATCATCATCATCCCCCGGACAACAGCCTGCATACGATTGTGGCTTGAAAGTAGGGCCTGAAAGTTTCTGTGTACGGATGCGACTCCTGATGCTGCCGCCAGTTCCCCGAGAACTGCTTTGTAATATGTCAAGTGAACATCAAAGTCATGTGGGTGCAAAAATAAAAATAAAAGAGGCCTGCAAACGACCGGGCTGATGGAGGGGATTGGCCTCTGACGTTAACTGGACCCACGGAGCCGAGAGAGGAGGTGACACGGATGCATGGAGTAATTTGTCCTCCCTGTCATCTCCTTTACTGTAGCTTAAAATATTGTTTATAGCTCTCACCAGCCAACGCACACTCCCCGGCAGCTTTGATTGATGTATGAGGCGTTGCCACGGCAACCCGGCATGTGGGAATGATAAGTGACTTTGGCAGGAGAGTATCTCCTTCTGGATTATTAAGAAAACCTAAGGGTGGCGAGAGTGTTTCGCCCGCTCGTATCAGGCAGTGACTTAAGGCTGTTCTCGTGGCCACCCACTCCACAAGTGTTAATCAGGTTAAGAGAAGGAGGAGGAGGAGGAGGAGGAGGGGTGTCATGATTGATCCACATAGCTACACTTGATCCACATGAGGCCACACAGGTACAGGGGGTTTAACCAACATTAGCGGAAAGGCGTTCACTGGCAGCTCCAGCTCGCGCTTCACGATGCATTTTGACAGGCGAGTGATGGAAAGCGCCGTGGGGAAAAGAAGAGAGGGTTCTGAACAGAAATGAGTGAGAATTTGTTTAGCAGTGTTTGCCAACAGCAAGCGTCTGACACAACATGACTCCAGCGTTTGGCGGCCGGTTAGTTCCACTGAGTTTAGGGAATGGAAAGACCTGTCACATCCTGAGCTCACCCCCTCTATTTTCACAGTGCAGTGCTTCTATTTTTTATATATATATATATATATAATTCCTGGATTCTACACTTCAGCACCTAAACTCTTGGGTTTGTTGCAGGAGGCACAAATGAAGCCTTTGTGTGTGCAGCGTCCAGTGGAACCACCACTCCCTCTACTGGTCAAAACACTACATGCAGGTGCCAGGCACATTTAGGTTGACATTTGTCTGTAGGAGTGTTTTCTGCCAGTTGAAGCAGATAAGTGTGCACAGGCTCCCATGTTGCCTCGGTTAAAGCACACACTGGAATCATTGTGATAAATAAACAGTAAAGTTAAACAAAATGACTATGCTTTGCTATGCTTCTGCTGCAGCCAAAAGTAAGTGAATTCATTTGCAAGGTACAGCAATAAAACAGGATTAAACCTAACGGGATTATTGGTGACTAACTGTATGAGCCTCATGATTCATACTGTATGAAATGGTTTTACACGTGTCCCACGCCGTTAAACAAACGACACCTAAGAGTATAGACGTTCTTAGAGTGTCCTTGCTCCATGGGCCCTGCGGTAAAATGGTGAAAGCCTCATTTGACTTTGCCGTTGAAATAAAGACATTCTCCCTTTACTGACGCCAAAAAAGAAGAACTCCATGAGAAATTTAAAGGCTTTCGCTTACTTTTAAATCTGTCTCTGCCTCTTGAGAACTCCTTTTCTGCAGGATGATAGGCATCACAGAATTTGACAATACTTAAGCGATGCATTATTATTTTTTTTTTGTGAAGGATGAAGAGATGAAGAGGAATGTTACTTTCGTTGCTTTTGACATCCCCGTGGTAATGCATTCATTTATAATGCACAATTGTGAATGATTTATCATCCTGCACGCACGGTACATCCCCCAGCAGCGTCCCACGAATCTGCGGCGCGGCCCACACCCACGCAGCATAGTTTGTGTAAACAGGGCATGGAAATCGTAGGAAGGACAACGGAACGACTCATTTTCAGTGGAGAATGCAGCCTCGGTTGGTGCGTTTTTCCAACGAAACAAAGGCCGTTTTTACATAACAGAATGAGTGTTGGAGGGAACAGCTCTCACGTAGACTCATTTTAGTCTTCTTCTTCTTCCAAAACATTTATGAAAAACCACCAGTTTTTTTAAGAAAAATAAGTGCAATTTCAGCGCTTTCCTGCCATCTGCTAGTCTTAATGTGTGGTACGTCTGCAACTCTTACTAAAACACTGTGACCCTTAGTGGACAATTTAGGAACAGGTGCCATATTTATATTGATAAATTGCAGTTAAATGTCTTATGTAAGTTTTGCACTGTGCAAATTCATCCCACAGGCCAGATCGGACCCTCAGGCGGGCCGGTTTTGGCCCACGGGCTGTATGTTTGACACCCCTGGTCCAAGTAGTGGGTTTTTGCCAACAGCTTTACAGAGCATGGGTCTTGCGATCCAGTGGAAGAATTAAAAGCAGATGCAAACTGGCAGATAGCGGCACAGACAGGTACGCATTTGGAGAGGCAGACACGCGTTCCAGTCTGAGTCAGCTCTGGGCTCAGGATGAAAGGTCTATGAAACACTGCAGTCATGGCAAACACTGCACGGACCTGCTGAACACGCCGTACTTTAGCGTTAACGAGTGAGAGCACAGACTTTTAGAGTGACTCCGCTTGTCAATCAGCAGAGAAATGCCACTTTTAAAATGTGTGAAACAATGCAGAGATGTGTCACATTCCAGCCAAGACTCTTGGAGGCCTCAGTGTAATCGTGGAATAAAGGCTGAAATATTGTTCAGCTCTTAAAGAGGAATGTGTGTGCCAATATGAGCATGTGCTGTGTATACTGTATTTAACGGGTGATTGAATGTGCAGGCTCATGCCAGAATTATACTTACGGGTATGCACGCGTGGCTAGAACTGATATGATTTAAGTTTGCGTCACAGTGTGCCAGGACATAAACTCCCTGTTCCAAGTCTGAGAGCAGCTGATGGGCTAACATGTGCATGATTTTCCACGAGCTCGTCACCCTACAGAAGCTTCGGTTCCCCGGTGATAAATTAGATTACATCCCCTCCCGTAGTAAAGGCACACTTTTAGCACATGAGGTGTTTTAAAATGTGCAGATTTCTTACTTTATACGTGAAATGTGTGCTGTTTTTCTTTAGACCACTGGAGTAAACTCTTTAGCGGTATATAAGAAAAAACTTAAAGCTTAATTAATCAGCATTAAAATATTCCTCCATCATTGTCAATTGAGGATGTACGCTGAAGCGAATGCGCCAAGGCTTATATGGGAGGCTCAGAACGGGAGGGAGGGAGGGAATCATGATCAAAAACTGCACAGACGGTTGATTCTCGGCGGGAGAATTCAATTCAATTAACGCTAATAAAACATCCCGTTAAGAAGCAATCGAAAACCAGCGAGTACACTGTAGTAACACTTTTAATAATGGCTTTACACTTTAATACAAAAATTTGATACAGATCATTTTCTGAGCGTTAGACTCTGGGTCTGATTGAACAGACAAATAATACACTTTTACACACACGCACGCACACACACACACAAACATCCGTTTCCTTTTCAGGCTTATCTTGCTGTCTTTATTTTACAGTTCATAGTCCTTGAGATACTGCATCAGCTTTCCCTGCATATTAACTGCCTCGGCTGGGGTCTTTGTTTCTTTGAGCTTTTACCATTCATTAACAGAAATTCTATTTGCACCGTCTCATCCAGTCCCTTTGACCACAAATCCACCTGTGAAAACCAAGTAGGTGGTTGAAAGCACTACAATTGAAGGAGGAGGGGGGGTATTAGAATCATTAGGTGTCTCCATATTTTACATTGCACCGTTTGGCCCCCTCTTTGTATAGTGTTTTTGTATATATAATATGTGTAGTCCCTTTGTTTCCTATTCCTGAATGTGTTGTCCAAACAAGAAAGACACTGCATATATATATATACATATATATATATATATAATTTGGTGTGCATAGATATTTATAAAGTGCAAATAGTATTTGGTTAAAAAGCTTTATAATGCAATCTCCCTGTTTGTTCGAGACTCGATCCTGATACTTAATCGAAGAAGTCCATCTTTGGTAACACTTCATGTGATTTTCCAGTTTGTTCCTGTGCCAAGCGTCTCCGTTTAGCCAACCCGTGCAAAACGATGCGTCTGCCGGGGCTCCTCTGACCTCCTGGCGGCGGGTTTGCAATGCTTCAGCCTTCCCCGGTGTGGGGGCGGCGTCTCTGCCGAGCGTCTACTTCTCATCCACCACGAAGATCTCCTCGGGGAGCTTCTCCTCCGAGTCGGAGCGCTCCGACAGCTTGTCCAGGTACTCCATGCAGTCGAAGCGCTCAGCAACACACTGAGCCGTGAGACGGGCCTCCGGGTCGTGGTCCCAACACTCCTCTATGGAGCCGCACACCATCTGGATGCCCTAGAGCAGTGGACCACAGTTACAGTCACTCATCTGACTCATTTTTTTGCGTTTCTAAAGGAGGAAGTAGAGCTGTTCTTTCTAATTATTCAGGACTTTTGAGAGCGGACCGTTACTGACTGGTCGATCATAAGCTGTTACGTCCTTTAATGCTAATAAAAATGTTGTGTTTTTGGTGCCACAACAAGAACTAAAGAGAAATAAAGGGAGGAGAGAATAGATTGAGAGCGCTAGGACAGTGAAGAAAGGACTGTAGTTTGCTATTTTTGCAGCACTATGAATATCCTCCATTATACAAAAGACTGTGTGAAAATGTGAACCACTATCTCAAATCTTTATGACAAACAGTTTTTCACTCCCCCCTTCTGTGCAGAGCAGCTGTTCGGCAAATCTATACGCTTGCTTCTGACGGTTGGACAGGACATCATCCAAAATAGCTGTCTGAGCACAAACCGGCTTCCTCTCACAGGAGTTTACGAAGTTATAATGTCGCGTGGGGTGCCTCTTACTGTGTGGTTGATCCAGCTGTTGGGGATCTCAGGTCTTCCTCTGTCTCGGAGGACGCTGTCCTTCATGCTCTCCACGCAGGGGTTTTCCCTCAGGTTCCCGAACGGCGGTTCGTACTCTTTCACCTCTGCACATGGACACACACACACACACACACAAAAGAGGCAGGAAATCATTAGCGTGTTTTTAATTTACAGGTAATCAACTTCGATCACATCTTCTGACAGAGTGGGCACAGAGAGACGAGATCAGGTGGGGGTGCCCCGCGGCGCGCGCATCAACAACACCTCTCAAAGGGTTCACTGTGCGCTCTGAACTAAAACTGCAGGTTGCAAACTTTAAATAGCACACAGGGAGCGCAAACAACTTGAAGAATCCCGGGCTGCTGATGGAGGGGCCGAGGGGGAGATTTGCTGAGGAGAAACATTCTTATCACATTTTTTACTGTTGGCGTCAGCGAGTTCAAAGTAGCTCACCAGTAGAGCTCTGGCTTTCTTGCACAACACAACCCAGGGCGATAATAATCAGTTGGGTTTGCTCGGGATAATTAAAATCATTAGGAGGAGTCAGACTGTAAACTGAGGGTCAAGAGTCGCCAAAGAAAAGGTACATACACCAATCAGGCACAACATTATGACCACCTTCCTAATATTGTGCTGGTCCGACTTGTGCCTCCAAAATAGTTGTGACTCATCAGAGAATGGACATTAGTGGGGGCCTTTGGGTCCTATGGGTTGTGGATCATCCCACAGATACTTGATCAGTTTGGGAGCTAGTGAATTTGGAGGCCAGGTCAACACCTTGTGCTGTTCTTCATGTTTTTTTTGAGTTGTTCCTAAACCGTTTTTTATGTTTTTATGTTCCTGTGTCAGGCTGCATCCTGCCGGGGATGGCTGCTGGCATCAAGGAGTGTCATTGCTATGGGGTGGGGGTGCCTGGTCTGGTCTAGGTGGGTGCTACATGTCTAAGTAACATCCACATGAATGAATGTCAGGTCTAAAAGTTTCCCAGCACAACATTGTATTGTCACAAGAAGGTCAATGTTATTCACTTCTCCTGTCAGTGGTTTTAATGTTGTGGCTGATCGGTGTATACATAAATCAGTGTAAAAACAACAAATCCAGTCCAACTTGTGTGGAGGGCCTGTATCCAGTTAACACACCACAGAGAATCCAGTGGAAAGATGATCTGCTGGCGACAAACTTTTCCAAGACTACTTTGAAATCTTTCCGTAGACGCTCACTGTTACCGAACATTGTAATTGCTCTTAGTTTAGTTGTGAAGATGTTTTACATACCTCTGAAACAATACAAGACAGTTTAGTCACCTCACGTAATCAGCTGCTGCCTGGTAAAGCACTCCCTACGTGCTGAATATACAGACTGCAAACATACTGAAGGCAAACACACAATGCAGGTTTGCCCAGAACCTTTCTTTGAGTAAATCTGTCTCTAAGACTTTAGACCACACATCAGAACAAAGCAGAGCCAGCCGGTTCAGCGACAAGGCCAACCGGTTGTCTCTTAAAGAAAACCGTTACTGTTACTGTTAAAAACAGACTGCGGCTTTTACTGTAAGATGACGTTTTCATTTCTTTCAAAAACATGTTTCAAAGAAGCCCAGAGGAAGCTACGAAGCCCGCAGACAGGAATTGGGACATTCTGGGAGGCAACAGAGGGCTCTTTTCAGAGGCAGAAACTTCCTATTTTTGCTCGCAAACATGTTCTGGTTTAGTATTTAAGCTTAAACATAACTGCAGCCAAACACCAGTCAATATTTAGGGGAAAAGCAGACAGATGTGTGTATTTTTTGTTGTTTAGACAAGCGTGTATAAGCGAGTGTATAACCGTGTTCCCGTCTGCAAATCCACTTTCTAAACTCTCGCCAAACATGCTTGTGTGTTCATCCCCAAACAGCAGTTTCAAAATATATGAATCACACTAGCGGAGCACTTTGCAGTGTAAACAAAAGTGTGTATTCCAGGACGGGGAAGATTACCCAATCCTGCTCCAAAAGGGAGGACGGTTTTGTAAAGGCAAACCTTAAATTAAACTCTGAACTAGCAGAAGCTACTGAAAAAAAACAACAACACTTGGGGAGTTAGGAATGCTTGGCTGTGCAGAAGTAACACACCGCACGCTGACAAGATTCCTGCAAAGCTGTTTGACGAGTTCAGCGCGGTAACAATGAGGAACTTACGCTGAGTGTCCCTACGACAGCTGACACTCGGTGATGGGAATTTTGCAACGCTAGCACATATTTCATCCTTAATGTCTCGTTTCCAGGCATGCCTCATTGAAACTGTCTGGGAATCTGAAGCCGAGAGAAGTTTTATTAAATTTATCTTACATAAATGTCTGGATAAGACGGCATCATTTAGAAGCTTTGTGATATACATCCATGACCGTACGGACATTTCCCAACAGCAGATTGCCGCCTTGTCTCAGTTCCGTCTTTCACAGAATAACCAGTGGCTGCCCTTGAGCCTGCCTTGCTTCATCACTCTTCACAAGTTAACAATTATGTCTTATAATTTCTCTACTAACCATAAAAAATGTCACGAATAATGAAGATCCAAGCAGAGTTTTCCCAGATGTACTTGGAAATAAATTAGTGATGTGTGATCACAGCGACGCTGTCTGTTTCCCAGAGTCTGTGTGAGTCTGGAACAACGGCCTGACTAATCGACTCCCAGCCGCCTGTGCTGGTTTTCATTAGGATGCGGTGGCTGCGACACTTGTTTTGTGTTGTAAAAGTCATGCATTACAGATGTATGCTTGTACATTACACATCAGCGGAGTTTACTTTGGGACATAAGGTCAACCCGGGAGGCTTACCCTGCCATTACGTACAGCTGATAAACACCCTAACTATCAGCTGAAGCCATTAAAAGGAGACCAGGAAACTATTTTTTGCTCCATCTGACTGCAACTTCAGTGAAACCAAATTTTGGTGCACACATTTTGTCACTAATTCATCCCCGATGAAGTGGTTTGAGGTCCAAATCTTGTCCCCAAATGTGCACCATGGCAACCCCCGCATAAACGCACACATATATACAGTTCACAAACCACACCGTTAGGCCATCCTGCTCTGGAGGGGTTGATAGTCTGACATCTGGAGAGCAGCTGCCCTAACCTCTCCTCCTCTTCAGTCTAGCCCAGCCTCTCCCTCTAGGGAATGAAAGCATTTCTCCGTCAGCTCCGCATTCAACACCACTCCACTATTATCCCCTTACTTTGCCCCACCCGCGTGAGGAACGCCCTCATAGTCTTTCCAAGCCCTAAATCAGGACCAGCTAAATTATACAGGAGAGGCATTTTAGGAAACACGGAGGCCTGAGCCTCGAATCCGGCTCCTCTCAGAGGTGTGTTGATCTCCGTTTCCCTCTCACTCTTCCTCTATATTCAAGGCAGATAAAGACGGCAAAGTGATGGCTCATGGCTGGCTGACTGGCTCTGTCGACAGACGGCTGTGTTCTTCTTGCCTGGCAGATCTCAGATCAGACCACGGCCCGGGGAACTGTGACAGAGCGTCTATGTGCCTGCCTGCGCTGATCAGACATCTGTCTTCCACACACACAGGCAGGTGGCATCAGAGACGAGAGAGGAAACCAGGGCTTCACCCCAGTCATTATAATGATGCCCTGGGATGTGTCACTCTGAATTTGTGAGTGTGTTTTCACATATGCTTGTATTTTGTCTCAAGCGAGTCGAGCTCCGGGGGAGTCGCGAGTGACTCACCGGCCTCCAGGGACAGCTCGGGCAAGTTCAGGGAATAAAACAAAGAGAACCAGCAAGCACGAAAGAATGCAAGTCCTCTAAGAGCAATCTGTAAACACATCAGTTCTACTCTCACGCTGCTCTGATCCAACAATCAATACCAGATTTCTGCTGCAGCAATATGTCTGGGAGAGGGTTTTTGTAGCTGCAAAACCAAGTTACTGCATCTCATTTACACACCTTATTCTCTCCACCTTCGTGAGGGTCTGTGTAAGTGGGCGACTGGCTGTGTTTATACAGCGATTTAATTTTTCAGCATGACAATGTCTCCTAGGGTTTTGGCCTTAATGAATCGCAGATTTCATCCCCATGTTTGCCGAGAGACATTTTCCAAGTGTGGAAAAAGTGGGGAAGAGACACACGGAACACAGGAAAAACAACAAGGCTTCTATCTTTAGTTCAGATATGGGAGGAAAACCCCCTCTGCTTCCCCTATCTGCTCAATCTATACAAGGCCCTGCTCACTGTCTGACTGTGCCTGCATGAGTAAACCTGGATGGCTGTCAAGAGTGTTGTGTGCACTGCAGTCGGAGAATAATTAACCTCTGCCTCACCTTCCTCTAGGTAGGAGGTAGAAGACAGACAGAGAGACAGGAAGAAAAATGGAGAGTTGAAAGAGTCGTGTTTAAAAGCAGGGAACGGATGACTAAGAAATGAATGAAACAGAGGACGATGTGGGGTGAGTGAATTAAGGAAGTTGAACAGTGTCATTTTTATCTTTTTAGAAGACACTAGGACATCAACGTCTTAACATAAAGGAGACATCCGTACTAACAAAGTTATCTCAAACACTGTCTTGGGATTTGGCTCTTTGCAAAACAGGAAATAGTCTATTTTATTTTCAGACACGTACCCATAGGGGCAAATAATCTTGCAAGTTGGGAAAGGAAAAGCTAAAAGGGATTATGGGTCACTTTTTTTCCCTTCTCGGGCACTGCACTTCAAGGAGGCCTCCTCAGGGGATCGCGGGGCCAAAACAGGAAAACGCCAAAGTAGAAGCGTTCGAGCCCAAACCTGGCACTCAATCACTGCTCTGACACAATGGAGACAGGGGCAGTGACAGAAACAAACAGGGCCGCAGAGACACCAAAGGGAAGTGAAAACAAACGACCGACTGTCTACATGAAATACTGCACCGTGGCTCGTCTGCAGATAATCACCCATTTCTATTATTTGTACATATCCTGACCTTGTTTTTGCTGCAGAATGACAAAACACGAGTAACGGCGCATTAGTGAGGTGAAGGCTGATCCTTGATACTTCCACAAGATGGATTGCGAACTTGACGGGCTCAGATTTTGTTCCCGGCGTGACTAATGGGTCGGCGGCGACTCACACATGAGTCCTGTCACACGCCCGGCGAGCAGACCCAAGGTGGAGCTGGTCACCGTGCTCATAATTGGCGAAGTCAATGTGTTTGTATTCCTTAGATGTCATTTTCCATTTCTGAGGATATTTACAAAAGGCTCCAAAGGGCATTTCATCAATCAGTGCTCGCATTGATTTCCAATGCAATCAGCATCACAGGCTAATCTCTGATTTACAGATGAAAAGGTGGTTATCTCTGTTATTAACTTAGGGTCACAGGAAATGGTTAACGTCTGTACAGTACACGATGATATCAGGTAGAATATTATGTTTAAAGGGGAACTACTGTTTTTTACAACCTGGACCTTATTTCTAGCATAAAATACGATCGTTTACTCACCCATATAACTTTTGTGTTATTTGTAGTCCTTCAGGAGATAATTAGATCAGCGTATATCCATATAGTGGGAGTGACTGGGGCACCGAAACGCAGCATCTAAATAACGCATTATCTGTCGTGAAACTCTTTAATTTCACCAATATTTTGTTATCGTACGCTAGTGCTATGCCCTGTTGAGTCCGGAGTTAGCTGTTGTCATCATCCAGGGTCTGTAGATTGACCGGATGATGTCTTCTGACCTGGATGATGTCTTCTGACCTGGATGATGTCATCTCTGAGCACTGCACGCACCAGCGACAGTCGGCTTGTTTACCTGTAATTTGCTACTGCTAGTTTTTTACAACATGGCTGAATATTTTTACGATTCTGAAGATGTGGACGAACCATAGCAGTAGCAAATTACAGGTAAACAAGCCGCCAAAATATTGGTGAAATGAACGAGTTTTGCGGCAGATAATTCGTTATTTAGAGGCTGTGTTTCGGTGCCCCATTCACTCCCATTATATGGATATACGCTGGTCTAATTATCTCCCGAAGGAATACAAATTACACAAAAGTTATATGGGTGAGTAAATGATTGTATTTTATGCCAGAAATAAGGTCCATGTTGGTTAACAGTAGTTCCCCTTTAAAGAAGGCGTCTATAAGACAAAGATGGTGGATGTTAAGGGCAGCAACTAAAATGCTGATTAAAGGAACAGATTAGGAAATTAATTCCTCCTTTAAACCACAACTTGCTTTGGAAAACAACACGATATATATCAATTAGAGACCTTTATAGGTGTGTATAGTCACATTTTATAACCTACCACCATATTTACTGCACAAAATCAAACCTAATGTCTCTTAACCATCAGGTCAAACATGGTGCATAGAGTAAATTCTCCCTTACCCTGTATGATAGGGTTAAACTGACTATGACGTTGAGTTATTTTACAAATCCGCACATTGTTCATATTCTAATCCCAACTCTGAACGCCTCCACATGCAAAGTAAAGTCAACACTGATGTAGTGAAAGAAGAATCTCCGGTGACGGAGGTAAACGAAGCCGCTGGTCATTATTGAGGAAAGACGGTGAGTCAACTCCACATGGCTCCTCAACCGCATGCCTCTGGAAATGTTTCCCCCACTGATCCGAACAGCTTCTTCAAAAGGGTTGGCGTTTAAATAGGAACATCGACCAGACACTCACTTGTAGTTGGAGGAATCTGAGCAACGACCCATTTATCAGCCAGAGGCTTCCAGTTTTAAAGTGTAAATGGGGGCGGAAGGTCGTTAACAGACACTAGTCATGTGAGTTTCTGACGCCCACAGACGTTTTTATATAAACCTCAACTCCCCACGAGGCTTTTAGCACTGAGGAAACTACTTGGACTCAGCTTTTTGGGATGAGACTATGACCTGGATGACGGAGAACCTTCACAGACCCATGCTACCAGGTTGAAGGGATTACTCACAGCCTACTCATATTTCATAATTTTTTAATTCTGGTTTAGATATATTTAATAGTTTAGTTAGTTAACAGCTACAGGGACAAAATTGAGGTTCACCTTTTTGTTTTATGATCATTTTAAGTAAAACTCCAGGACACATTGCATGTTCACACAGAATCTGGTCTGACCGATCAGATCTCAAATGGAGGCATCTGTGCACTTCAAGCCGGCCCCAAATGATCGGATCACTCAGGATGCATGTTAAAACCAGGTCTGAAAAGGGCCTTTGGAAATTTTGGAATCAAAATCTTCATTCCTACAGTAAGTCCAAAGAACTCTTCCCAGAACTCAGCCAGTTTAGACATTTACTCACATAATAAATCACAGATGTTGTACAATCACTGATAAATTAATAATTAATTTTAAGCCCAAGCCAGCAGTTCACTTTAAAACTGCTCAGTCTAAAAGGGAAAATATTTTTGATGAAGTCAGTGGAGGCTTTCATAACTCGTGGTTCTTTTGGATCAAATTATTTGCGATGAAATTAATAAACACGTTCATATCCAGTAAGCGGCAACAGCACTTCTTCACCGTCGTCTTACCTCCGATTGCACTGCACCTGGAGATGATCTCCCACAGCACGAGGGCCATGGAATAAACGTCAGCCTGTTTGAATGACTCGATGTTTTCTAGGTTGATTCTGGACTCCAACACCTCTGGAGCCATGTACCTGGCTGTGCCCACCTGAGAAGAAGGAGAATATTGCTTTAGATGGCAAGAACATGTCAGGGAACCTCTAACCCAAAGAAACAAACAGTTATTTATCTGACGGCCGGTAATTCTGTGCCGTGTGTAGCGAGGCGTCCCATCAGATTTATCTGAATCCAAACACGTCGGACGTGTAAAAATAATTGGAAACACGAAGGCAGCACCGAGCTCATCAACATGTTGCTTGTCTTCACATAATTACCGGCAGCTAGGAAAATGTGTTCACCGGTTGCTTCCTGGAAATGCATTAAGGGCATTACAATGCATTAGGTGTGCTGCGCAGCAAAAGGGTGAGGCCTTTTCGTAATGAGTCATTTTCATAACAGAGTGTAATGCAGCTCTGGCCTATTACATCAGTGTAATGAGTCCATTAAGAATCAATCGGGCTTGTTTATCTTGTGACCACAGAAAAAACAACAACCTAAGAAGACTTTCGACGCTATTTCTATCAGGTTCATTCATCTGAGGCCAAGATAAAGAGAGCAACACGTATTTAGAGACCCTCAGTGATGGCGATCAGAAGTGATTGATAGCGTGGCACAGTGCAGGGTATGATAAATATCTTCAGGGAGTCGTATGGTAAGGCTTAGATCAACACACAAGTGGGATTAAATGAGAAAAGATTAGAAAGCCTCACCTGCCCACTGTTGGCCAGCTCATCCACAGACAGCGTGTTGTCCAGCCGGAGTGCGAGGCCAAAGTCGCACAGGCAGCAGGTCAAGTTGCTTTTCACGAGTATGTTGGAGCTTTTTATGTCCCTGTGTGCGATAGCCACCTTGTAGCGTCCACAGGGGGTGCGGTCACTGTGAAGGTGCGCCACTCCCTGAGCTAGCGACCCCCCCAGCAGCCACAGGTCGTGCCAGCTGACTATGTGATGAGACAGGTACTCTTGGAGATTCCCTTGTGGCTGGAAGGCCGTAATCAGCCAGTACTGTCTCTGCAACTTCCTCTCCTCCGCTGTCAGGAAGTGGAGCACGTTGTCATGTCTCAGATCTGCGTCTGAGAAAATGTCCTTCTCGTTTTTCCACGAGGCGTATTCCTCATAGGAGAAAATCTTGACTGCGACCGTCTCGAAGCCCTGCTCCTCGCTGACCGTGGAGCCCTGCTTTAGCTTGGCTTTGTACACTTCCGCGAAGCGTCCTTTCCCGACCAGGACGTCCAGCTCGATGGGGAGCAGCTCGGTGTTGTGGTTGAGGTTGTTGGCGTGCGTGGAGCTGCTGTCTGAGCCTTCGTCGTCTGTTATGGGGGGGAGCAGCGGAGCGCCCTTCTTTCGCTTGGAGTGGGCTTGGCGCTGGCGGTAGACACGGTAGAAGTAGAAGGAAGTGATGACGATGACGGCCATGACCAGCAGAGGCACCAGGCTCACTAAGATGACTGCCACCACCTGGGAATCTGAGGAGATGGAAGTCAAAGGATTAAAATCATTAGAATGAAGATGCTTGGATTGTTGAGTTTAAAACTGAACTATATAATTAATAATTGAAAAAGAAACCTATATAAGGTGTATGGAGGTCTTTATTAGCATGTTTCAGCTCTGGTTTTATACACCTAAACTTTACAGTTTGATAAAGAGGTATCCATTTCCAGGAAGAATAACTGATAATCTAATAAACACACAATGTCAGCTTTACAAAGTGATATGATACACTGATCAGCCACAACCGCTGACAGGAGAAGTAAATGACATTAACCATCTTGTGACAATACAATGTTCTTCTGGGAAACTTTTGGACCTGACATTCGCGTGGATGTTACTTAGACATGTAGCACCCACATAGACCAGACCAGACACCCCTTCCCCATAGCAATGACACTTGAGCTGTTAAGGAATAACTAAAAACAAACTAGATCCCAAACTGATCAAGTCATCTGCAGAATGTACTGGAACAAGCCAGAACCACAGAGGCCCCCTTCCCTCAACCCATAGGACCCAAAGGCCCCCCCAATAACAACATTCTGTTACCAGACACCACAGGACACCCTCAGAAGACCCATGTCCATTCTCTGATGAGTCACAACAGTTTTTGAGACACAAGGGAGACCAACAAAATATTAGGAAGGTGGTCGTAATGTTATGCCTGATTGGTTTGTGTCTGAGAGTATGTATGTAAAAATATTTCCTCATCCTGATGTAAATCATTCCAATTTGACAGCTCACATGGATGCTAAATGAAATGATTCAGAATTAAATGTTTTGGATTAAATGTGCAAAATCTGTTAGAAATATAAAAGAAGAAGAAGAAGAAGAAGCTTTTCCCCCAACTTTATTTGACTCAAGAGAAGAAGACGGCCAGGATGGACCCAGGGTTTCAGCGTTACTGCCCACACCGGTTCCAGCTTTGTTCAACTTTTCAAATATTGGAAAACTATTGCTTGTACCAGTCACTGCACATATACACAGAAAGCTTACATTTAATCCAACCAGAGAAAACTGTTGTGTTTGAACGTCAACAATTTCAAACCTAACTCCTTTTGCTAATGAGGATCCTACAATATTAACCATATTTTCATAGAAGCCTGTAAAGCGAGCCAGCGTGTTATGTTTGGCGCCAAGAGAATAATAATAAAGTTACTTATAGATGCTGTCTTTTTCCACTTGTCCTGCTGTTTTTTTTGGTATAACCGCAGGCATGAAACAGTTGGTTTTCCCTCAATATAAAGAAATAAAGCTCAAATTGCTTTGTGGCAGATGGTATCAGCATCTAGCTGAGAGTGAAGTAATATTCTCAGAACAGCAGAGAAACCGGGGCCCTTCCTTCCCTGTGGAATGTCTATAAGCATCACAAAGCTAAAGTTAGCGTCTGGGCCACAAACGCAATCTACTCCAAACCCTGACCCAGTCGACCGCACATTGTGTCTCTTTATAGCGTGCGTCTGATTCTTATAATTTTGGAAGGCGCTGCGTCTGGAGGCTGCCTCGGTTTTGGAGAACGGTGAAAAGTTTAGGCTCGTGCTGTGTTTACGGTCCAGTTTCTTTTTTTGTTGAAGACCTATAAAAAGTGTATCGCCAGACAATAGGACCACAGTCGGATGAGTTCTGAATTTAATCATTTATATGGCGTCTTTTCCTGCGAGTGCCGCATTTTCCTTACGACTTTAAAATCCAGTTTAGATTTTGGTTGCGTAACATGTGACAGCAAGCTCACATTTTCCTTTTAGGAATTGACACGAAAATGATTTTAGAGGCAAGTGTAGACGCAGGGAGCAGAGTCAGGTTGAACTAAGGGAGGGCTGCGAATGGATCAGTCTGCCCAGCCAAACCCTCGGCTTCACTCGATTTTCTTTTTTTTCTAAACAGGAAACCACATGTCTGAAATCCTCTGCAGGGCCCCAGCCAGACAGTTTGTTTTGATTTTTGTAGAGTGAGAAGTTATTTCTCACAACAAACCTGTCACTGTGCCTCCCGGACTCTCTCAGACAGATTCACATAGATGCTGAATTCAGGAATGTTTTTAAAACCCCTTCATTTAGTTGAAAGTTGTACTTAATAAGAAATACTGTAATGTTGAAACTAAAGTTTTTGGGTAATGCTGATATTTTTCTACCGAGAATATGAAGAGGAGATCGACACCACACCTTTGGTTGTGTGTAGGACACTACTCAGGACTTTTTATGACACTGTAGTCGCAGAGACTGGCCAAACTGATCAAGAGGACTCAGGAGGACTTGGCTAAACTGTCAAACATCAGGAACAACCCCTCTCACCCTCTGTATGAGACAGTTGGGACTTTAGGAAGCTCCTTCAGCCAGAGACTACTACACCCACGGTGCAAGAAGGAATGCTTCCGGAGGTCTTTTGTCCCCTCAGCAGTTAAGACTCTTTGCATTTCTTAGCACTTGCTGGTACTGAGCTTCTTTTCTTGGACATACAAGAGCACAGTATATGCCAAGTCATCCCTGTCATTACCTCATGTCTTTTTCGTGCAATACTTCTTGCAAATCCTACTGGAGCTTGTTTTATTCATGATATTACTTTTAGGAAAAGCTCAAGGTGTTGACCTGGTCTCCAAATTCACTAGATCCCAAACTGATCCACAGAGGCCCCTCCCCTCAACCCATAGGACCTAAAGGCCCCCACCACTAACAACATTGTGTTGCCAGACACCACAGGACACCCTCAGAAGGCCCATGTCCATTCTCTGATGAGTCACAACTGTTTCTGAAGCACACGGGAGACCATAGAAAGATGGTCATAATGTTATGCCTGATTGGTGTATGATGTCTCAGATGAATAACAATCCACCAATCCACTCTTTAAAGCTCCTCATCGCTGAGAGGTTGCCAGACAACCAGTAGAAACTCAACTGGACAAATAATAGCCGATCTACAGTATAAAGGTAGGTCAAACACTTCTCTATGAATGTCATAGTGTTCGACCCACATTCCCCCCATCATCTCTTACATTTTCCCCCTTCCCTTTTCCTCTCTCTCTCTGTTATTCCAGGAACCAGGAGGACAAGGAGTACAAAGCTTCCTGAGGAGGTGTGCCCCCGTCTTGAGTCTGTCTCCCTGGGTTCCTCTGCGTCTGAGGCCAATCTTCCACCTCCACATTCCACCTTAAGCGTCCATTACCTTGGACCCGCTTCATCTCTTCCCCTCCCCTCTGTCAACCAATAAACCTCTCTGCGTCAGTGAAGGTGTGATCCTTGTTTCATACATTCTTGCCATCTCTGAAAGTCTTTGCGAATCACAATATGACTAAAAGCGCCATTAACCTACTTGTCAGACGGATGTAGTGCGAAAAGAGGCAACTCAAACGTGACAAACAGCGTTCCTCCAACTTAAGTAATGACTTTAGGAGGTTTTAAAGTGTCCTAAATCATTTCATTATGGGAAAATTAGAGTGTAAACACAGGCTAAACGAAAATAAAATACTTTTTACTGCGGGCCTCTGGTTACCAGCTAATACAGCAAGATGTAAATTGACTTTAATTTACTGGTATTGTTTCAGCTGGAGCTCCTTCATTACAACCGTCTCGTTTCAGTCGCTGAGAAGTCACAGAGAGCGCGCAGACATTCTCACCAGTGATCTAATGTGTTTCCATGACGTGCTTCGCTCCGCGCAGATGCTTTCAATTTGGCTTTCTGCGCAGAGCCAGGTCTCGGAAATGTACCTCAGTGTTATTATTGCCGGGATGCTGTAGTCAAAATACATGCGACTCCAAGGGCCAGGGCTGTAACTGGAATCTACAAGGCAACGTCTCAAAAAAACCTGTTTGCAATCGTGTATCTTGGAACGCTCGGCCGTGCACACGTGTTAGAGTTCATGCGTGACGCCTTACACGACAAGCTGATAGGAAGTGGTGTAACGCTAAGTGCAACCATGCCTATGACGTCGCCATGTTATCCTGGCTGTCCCACACAGATATATAAGTTCCCCTTCTTCCATTTTATTGCAGAGCCGGTCCACTATAGAAAGAAAAGAGCCAGACAGATGTAATGGTTTTGAAAAGGTTTGTGCAAATCAAAGCTATGCTGGTTAACGATATTATACAAGGAACGGATCAAATGACTGTGTGTAATGTGGAAGAGATGAACTCATTGAAAATTATTACCAGACAGGAGAGAAGGTTTGGCCCAGATGCAGCCCACAATTACATTTCTACACCGATCAGCCATAACATTGAGAGCACCTGACTTAATATTTTGTACATCCACTTTCCTCTACCAAAACAACTCTAACCCTTCGAGGCGTGGACTCTACTAAAGACGTGCTGCGGTATCTGGCACCGAAATGAAACAGCAGGTTAAGTCCTGCAAGTTGCGAGGTCTCCGTGGCTTGTTTGTTTGGATCAGACTTGTTTTACCAGCATATCCCACAGACACTTGGAAATTTGGAGGCCGAGTCAACATCTTGAACACGTAGTTGTGCTCCTCAAACAATTCATCAACCATTTCTGCTCTGTGGCAGTGTGCATTAGCAGCCTGGAAGAGGCCACTGCCATCATCTTCATGAGTAAGGGTGTACAACAACACCATATTCACATATAACAATATAATATTCACATGAATAGCAGGACCCAAGGTCTCCCAGCAGAACATTGCTCAACGCATCAAACTGCCTCTACTGCATTGCCTTCTTCGAACAGTGCCTCCTGGCCGTGTGTTCCTCAGGTCAATTACACACATGCACCCAGTCATCTACGTTATATATTTGAAAATATGATATATGATCAGGCCAGGCCACCTTCTTCTATTGCTCCGTGGTCCAGTTTTGATACTCTTGTGCCCATTTTATCTGCTGGGCTGCTTCCACAGTATATTTGCCGCCTGTACACTTAAGAATTTACTCGGCTGCGTCTGTCTTCTGGCTCAGTAAGGTCATCTATAAACACCAGTGACCCAATGCCATTTGAAGTGATGCACGCTCATCTATCAAACAGCCTCTGTTGTGTTTGGATCACGAGCCGTAACAAGCCTCCTCCATAGCATTCTCCATCTGATTCTGATGCAGGTTGATCTGACGTTTCTCTGTCCACAGAATCCTGCCAAAGTCTAATCCAGACTTGCTATTCTTGAGGTTTACAGAAGGTTTGTACCTTGTGTTGAACCCTCTGCACAGGATATTGCATATAGTGATATGCATGCAACCTGGAAAGTGTTCTTCACTTGGATATGTGGTGTGAAGTGGGTTCTCATTACCATGGAAAGGATCCTGAGACCACCCACAGCTGTTTCCATCACTCACCAGTGTGTTGCACTCCCTCTTGGAAAAAGAGGAGAGCTATAAATCCTAAACCTATCCCTCGCTTGGGCAGAAAAATGAGAGTCTGCACTTTAAGTCCACATTTTAGCTGTTATGATTATTCTTAACTTACAATGACTCAATTACGTACAACGCATTGCAGTATAATATAATCTAAAAAAAGGCTAGCTATCTTTATCTGGCCTATAACACTGTATGTTGACATAACTAATGCACGGCTAATCACATTAAGGCCATTTCTCATCTATAAGATTGACCCATTTGTTTACCATGTTAAATCCTGTTTATTACAGACGTGTCTGGCCATGTCTAACCTATAAAACACCCACACTGTTGGTGATTTCACATACTTGGCTTAAAAAAGATGTTCTCGTTGCACTCATCCTCAGAGCAGGAACAGATGAAGAACTCCGAGCCCATGCCCTTTATCTCCTTCATTTCACACTTGCTGTTGTTGTAGTCCTCCAGGACCAGGCCGTACAGGGTCTGAGCCGGGTTGTGGCACACGGTATCAAAGGTGACATTGTCATCTTTCCTCCTCCTGCGAGAAAACAACAACGGAGAGAAAATGCTGCGATTTACTGGTTATGTTTGTGGGCCGCACTCCTTTTCAGCCTTATCACGGCCTGTATTATCATGTAACCAAGAGATGAAGACTGGTCTGCAATGTGTAAATAATGCATCTTTTCAGCAGTACAGCGATAAAGCAGTAGCTGGAAATTGTCTCTTTCAATTATAAGCCGTCTAAGCATTATGTAAATGACTGCAACATCGAGGTCAAAGTTACAAACAGACAAATTTTGAAATGCCATTACAAGGAGGAAAGAAAAAAGGAAAAACCTGAACCGGCACAAATCTACATATTCAAATTCTGAATTCCTGCTGAGCGGTGCTGGCCGGGCGGTTATGAGAGACATTTTAAAGAGGTGCCGCTGTCCATGTGCCATTAGCTTTCTGCTAACCTCAGCTCCTAACATGCCCGCTACATTGCTAATATAATGAGAAACAGGAGCGCGGCCGTAAGCTTTTAACACCAACGCAAATCTGCTTCCCGCTGCTTCTCGCATTCAGAGTCAGATTTGATGCTGATAGGTGGCTAGCGCTCGTTCGCCGCCTTAATCCAGCTAACTGTCTACAGCGGGCCGCTGGCTGACGAAGTGGTCAAAGAGAAAGGTCACGTTAAGAATGAAATTTCAGAGCTTTGAGTAAGAAATTAAGCCTGATTTGATTAATAAAACAGTTTCCATTGAGCCCTCATTTCCTCACTTCTTTGTGTATGCATGAAGGATGACACCATGGTGGATAGACTGTACTAAAGACATTATCACTAAAATAATCAAAACCATTGCATCACAGGCATAAAATAGCAACGCAGCTTTGACAGCTTTTAGTTGAGCGGACACTTACCAAATACTGACGCACACATCATCAGTGTGCGGGCAGATAGAGGTAATTTCACAATCCACCTTGCACCTCCCTTTACCAGTGCAGCTGGTTGCCTGCACATCACAAAACTTGCAAAGTCTTTTTATCCTCATTAGGCCAGGGGCATCTGGGGAGAGAGACAGAGAGATAGAGAGAGAGAGAGAGAGGAAGTGAAAGAGGAAAGACAGTTAGATGTGTATACAAAAACAGTTGAGTCTATTTTCTGCAAGAACTTGAAGCAGCCTCAAAGCTTAAGTTCATAGAAATGTTTACCAAGCCAAGCAGCTTTTTTATTTTTTATTTATTTTTTATTTTTTTATTATACATTAAATGAACAAAAAATTAAATTCTTTTTATTTTTACATGATGATCAATAACAGGAATATAGTCATTTAAAGTAAGAAAAACTTTTAATTAAAGGACAAGGATCCTTTAGGAATTCGTCTGAAAGTAGAAGCAGATACTCAACCGCAAGAAAATCCAAACTATTTCGCGCTAGAGGGGTGGACACATTTTTATTTTTTTTCCCCTGTGAAGTCTGAACAACAAGAGCAGTGTGCAGTGGCTTCCACCTCCTTTGGTCTTGTTCAGACTTGACTTTGCCAGCAGGCAGACCCATATCACTGAGACAAACGGGATTGTGTGATGACTGCCTGTGGGTTTAATAATCATCTACGGAGACAACTGCCAGACAGGAAAGAACAACAAACAAAGGAAACACGGAGGCATCTTCTCGCTGAGAAGTCTCTAATTTGTCAACCAAACGAGTCGGCACCCCATCTAGAGAGGTGCCGGGCGAACAACGATACAAAAACTAAAAAAGAGAAAGAGAGAGACAAATGTTGAGACGTTATTTATCAGTGTACGTCAGTAAGTCACAAGTGAAAAAGTGTTCCGGTTTTGCAAAATTTGTTGCTGCATCAAGAGGCCTTTAATGACACAAACCAGTCAGACACAGAAAGAAGAAATTGAGCCACAAAGAAAAATCTCTCCTTTTTTAAGCAGTTTTGAAATTTCCAAGAAGGGTGTACTCCCCACCACATAAAAGCACGAGCAGAAAGGGGAGCTTGAGGCTTTAAGAGTAGGGCATGATCTTTAAAGAGGGATATTCCAAATTTTGTAGGCTCAACCACTAATACTACAGTAGCTGAAACGTCATCAGGTAAAAATGTCTTTTAAACGGACTCAAGCGGTTTAGTTAAAATGGTGTCTAGTAAGTAGTAAGGCCTCTTGCTGGGAGCCTACTGAGTAAACAGAGAGGAAGATCTAATGGTCTAATTTGCACTATACTTCTTCTAGATGCTGCAAAAAATAGACTGAAAGACAAAATGCAAAACAGAGGAAGATAAAAAGCGTGTGACAGTACTACTACAGTAGAACCACGCAACCACACTCCAGCTGTGTGATGACTTCACGTGAGCCGGAAGTCAAACCCGCTCCTTGCATGCAATTTGGGTATGCAACTCGTGAAAGACGGTTCATTTCCAACAACATTAAAGAAGGCGTCATGCAGAAACATTTCAAACCGACGTATGCTGCACCTCAGGGTTTTCTGCATAGACGGCACAGACATGACCTGATCACATGACCGCAAAGTCTAAATGTTTTAGACTGGGAAGTGCAAGCGAAACCTGCTTTTAGTCAGCATACGGCCTGTTCAGGATCCGACTTCACACCGCCGTTAGAAAAGTGTGCAGTGTTTGCCCCAAACCTGGCACAAGAATCCTACTGTGTCTGCTGACCCCGGCCTGCAGGGCGGGGTTGAACCTGCGGCTTTGCAGCAGCAGAAATACTGTACGACGAGCAGCAGATCTAAAGCGCTGTGACATCCTATTTGTGCAATCAGCACCGGCGTGAGATACTTTCACAAGAAGCTATCAGGATGTTGCAGACAGATATTGCTTTCGGGCCTCGTCCTAACTGAGAGACTCCCTCGCAGATAAAAACATCAAAATATTACACCTGAGCTCCAGACTAAACAGAGCAATTTAAAAACTGTAGCCAGGAGCGGGTCGGTGAGGTGTTTTGAAGTAAATCAGCACACATCCACAGCCCATGTCTGAGTGGTAGGAAGGTGGCTGAGCTGGAGTAATTATATAATTAGAGCATCTCCTCTGAAAGAGCATGTCATTTAAACCCAGGAGGCGGGCCATGGAGGGGATGAATGGTAGTAATTGTCACCCTGGGCTACATATAATTGCAGAGAGGAGGGTGCAAAGGATTAGGAGCATCTAAAGCCACTTGGAGCCGCTGGGACTGAGCGTGAAACTGATGAAGGTAAAGTGCTCTTCCTCAGGGGGAGGAATGTGGCTGCACATCAGATGCAGATAACCCATGAGGAGAGCTTTAAAGGAAGGTGAGCCCCCCACCCGCCCAAAAATAAGCTGATGTAGGGTTCACACAATATGAACTTAAATTATTTGACATTTTAGAAAGTTAGAGAAAGGTGCGTAAAGTTTATGTTTTAAATGAAGTTGTACACAGGCAATGCGTAAACCCGTGTTTTACGCGTGTCACGTATTCACAAGAGAAAGCAGTTCGTCTCCCTGTAGCGCTTTACATCGCTTTACAGATTCTCCTGAAGCTACTTCGCAGCTGTGACAAAGCGCAGCGGCGGCTCTGGCAACTTTTTACGCAAGTTTAAAGTCCAACTCACCCGCCTGCCCGAGCGCGATACTACCAGAGAGTATCGCTCCACACCAAAAAACGGAAAACCGAAGTAGCTCCATTTAGAACCGGAACACACACTCCCCTCTTTCTCATTAATTTAGCGAAGCCTTGACAGCGAGTTAATATCCAGACTCCGCGGAGTTTTCTCCCGTCCGCCTGTTGCTCCTCCAAAATGCCTCCACAGCGTCAGAAGGAGCAGGATAAATAACGACAGGCAGGGCTTGCCCTATATGACTCACGGTATGTGCGCTTTTCGTGAAACAGGAAATCTTCAGAGGGGTTGGACAGTTTTTTTTTTTTTTTTTTTACTTCTCCTCAGTCTTGCTCATGTGGCTCACAGAGTCTTGAAGCATGTCATTAAGAGGCTGCAGCTCAGCAGGGCAAGGCTGGAAATGACATACTCTAAAATAGCTGCTTCACCTATAGGCTTCAAGTATATGCAAACACTCTGATTTACTTATCACACGTTTCACAACTTATGCAGAGCAGTCAGCCCTCAAAGAAAACGGTTCATTTTTATACTGACCGGAGTACAGATTTGTATTATTTTACACCTATAGGAGCAGGTAAACTCATTTCCAGTCCGTGTTTAATATACATTCCCCTGGAGAGGTTCCAGGCCCGCCGTTTGTCAAGGGTGACATAAGAAGCAGCGAGAGCCCCTCCATATCTCATCGTACATTTTATTGAAGACACACAGAGGTTAAGTCCACTATAACACCCATAAATTACCCGTCTATTGCTGGAGCTTTGCAGACATGTGTTTTTCCTCCGCATTCTCGAGCCGTGATGTCAGGTTTCAGTTCTGACCCCGTGACCCCCGGAGCTTATAACTCTCCACACACTTCTTCTTTTACCACCGGCTCCCTGAGCTTTATTAACTGCTTTTGTATTACGTTTGAGGATAGGGGCAGTGTAGCGTTGGAGACGCTCCTCATAACTTCAGAACTTGCCTGAAACCCGTCATGTTTTCAAGCCGTCTTCAGTATTAGTCACATGCACCTCCACCGAAAGAGAAACTGCTTAAAGCTAATTGGGCATACTTGCAAACTATGTCAAATTTCTGGTCTACATTTTTGGGTGCGGTTGGTTGGGTTTATTCATATATATATATATATATATATGTGTGTGTGTGTGCCTAAATGCCATGCAGATATTCAGCACTGCAAGATGGAGTCAAAGCCACAAGGTGGAGACCCGACAGCACTGTGAGTCCAAAACAACCATGTGACCTGAGCACACGTGGGTTCCCACAGCGTCCCAATATCCTGCTCACTGACAAAACTCCAAACACAACTCCTTTTGTAATATAATAAATAAATATATATATCTTTATCTGCTTCAGTTCAACAGGAAACACTCCTTATTTAAACTTTTTTTGGCATTGGTTCATTTGCCTCTTACTTTTAGCTTCCCCTCTTGCACAAGCTCCTCAGTGTTCCTTTGCCTTTGAATGGTTTTTTTTTTTCCCACCTCATTGCACAAACACAGATAAACAAGCGTCAGGCAAACATCCTGAGTGGTATTATGCTCGATAGCAGGTGTTTGGCGTTCCTGTAAACTGCTTTGGTCGAGTGGAAAGGCAAACACAGCAACCTGATGACAAATCTCTGGACACAAGCCTTGAAATAACACAGACGGCAAACAAGCACTGCATGCAGCACATTACAAAGGTGCTCAGAGATGTCAGACGCTTTGCATTTTTCTCTGCGTCTCTGTAGGTAAAATAATAGTAACGCAAGTGTGTGCGTGTCTCTCCCACACAGGATTTTATGCATATAATGCATGCACATTTCTTATAAGGTTCCTCCCCCGCAGTGCCAGCTGGAGGTGTGCCACAAAAGGAGGGCACACACGAATATTGAATCATCACTCAATACTAAGCCAAGGCATAGCAATTGGTGCAAAGTTAGGAAGGTGCTGAATTGCTGATGCAAACGGTGAATTTTTTAGGGACTTAAAGTGACATTTGACTGTTATGAGAAAGTTCAGCTCAGATTGCTTTTAGTCGTTGAATTGATCAGTTTTCAACCTTTAGGAGGTTGTTACAATCAAAACCTTTTTTTTTTGTGAGCAAGGAGCTCATTTCTGTTTACATAACACATATTTAGCATTTTCACTCCATATTCTCTGCACTTTCAAATAAATATTGTATCATGTCACATGAGCCGGGCCTCGTCATTCTGCAGAGAGCAGGTGTTCGGTGTTTCCACAGGTGAACTGCAAAATCCTACACATAATAGAGTTCGTATCTCATAGAATCTATTGGCGGAAAAATAGTTTGGGTCAGTGAGTCTTACCCATAGACTGTATATAAATATGGACAACGTGTCGCCACTTCTTTGCATCGGCGAAACTGATGCTATGTTCCCGGGGATACGGCCAGCGCCATCTTGAGACTTTGGAGCCAGAGTCTGCGCAGTACGGTCCGAGAGTGGAGCCACGCAGAGCTGCGATATGATGACCCGAGCACACTTTCTTGTATTTTCATTTAATTAATACTATGCTCTACTCTACTTTTATCAGTTACAAGGAAATGTTGGATTATACACTGCACTTGTTTATTATTATTATTATATATTTTTTTTTTACAACTCTCAAAGTCCTACGGTACTTCTTTCCAGAGCGGTCGGCATGGCAACTGTTAGTCGGCATTATGTCACATCCTGTTTCTATAGCGTCAAATAACTAACTGAAACGAAACTTATCCAAAGAATTGACACATAAACATGCATCAACATTATATTAACTGCCTAAAATGACAGAAACCATCCTTGAAAAAAACATAAATTACATATTTGACGTGTGTTTTAATTCGGCCCAAGTCCCATCCACTGACATGGAGGGGGTGGAGCTTATGACCTATACTGCAGCCAGCCACCAGGGGGAGCTCTACTTGTTATGGCTTCACTTTTGAGGAGCTGTTCTGCCGTCCATCTTTATACTGTCTATGGTCTTAACTGAATTAACTTTGGACACTGGACTAAACAAATGACAGATTTTGTGGACTCAGATCAGCATGTTTGCTTTTAAAGACCGTAACACTGTCTGTGCTCACTAGTGTTGGATATTAGCTACCATAGAACAGGCTGAACAGGTTACGTTTCAATAAAACATCAAGTTCGAAGTTGTAAGAGTTGCCTGGAGTCAGAGGAGGAAAGACTTTTTTTTGAGTATAGAAACTGTCTCCTTCAGGTTACATTCAAGGCGACGGATTTATAAAAATACCTTGTAGGCCTACCCTTTAAGTGACTGGAACATGTATCTTATCACTGCAGGATCTGCGGGCTGGCCACCTCACGCCGTCTGTCTTTGTAAACCGCTTTCAATCATGACTTTGTTACAGGTTACATTTCACAAACACGGCCCGCGCCAAAGGTAAAACATGAGTCCCACATGTGCGGACATGTGTATTTGCACAGCAGAGAGAAACGTAATACGACTTGCAAATTGCCTGTGAGAATAGTGGCACAAAACAATCGGTGCTCTTCAGTTACATTGCACATGATTAAGGGGCCTGTCTACGCAACCGGAATTCAAAATGTTTCCCTCAGACTGTGGAGGCTTTTTTTTTTTTTTTTAGTGCTTCTTTTAGATGTCAATCTGTCAGGTGAACGCGGCTCAGGATGTGCTTCTTGAAACCTTCAGATACCTCATTTGCCCCAGGGAGTTCCCATCATCTCTCATACTGTTACAGTCAAACTGCATAAGATACAGTCTAGAGTAACTTTCAAGGGTCTTCTAAGGATTTAAGATGAATGCCCACTCAGAATAAAGAGAAGGGTACTGGGGGCAGAAAGTGAAGTTTGAAATCAAGTGAGAAGTGCTCTGAGAAATAAGCTTGACGTTTGATCAAAAGAAGCTAATTGACTGCCTATCCATCCATCTATCCATCCATCTATCCATCTATCTATCTGTTTATTTATCCATCCACCCATTTGCATGTGTTTGAACATTTGAAAATTAAAATCCTGTGCAAGATTAAATGCTGTTCAGATATTGCGCTTAAAGCCAGAAAGATACCTTGCTTCAGTATTTCAATTCTCCTTACATAACAGTAAACTATTTTTCATACTGTTCCTGTCCAAAGGAAAACATGTAACTCCAAATGTGTGGGATTTTATTTGGGATAAAGTGAAGGATTACTTGGAAATAAGCTAAATAAACTAATTACCTTCTTGCAGGATTAGATGGTATTTGCGTCACAAAGCTGTTTTCCTGAGCTCATGAAAAGTCGACTTTTTGAAGATGCTACAAACCGAACATGATGCATCACTGTAGATTAAACCAGCCAAGAGAATATAAAGCAGTTCGGTTAGGTCAACCTTGAACATTTGCACCAGTAAAATACAACACCAGCAGTGATATTAACCAGAAACATCATATACATTGATCAGGTATAACCTTATAACCCCTGACAGGAGACGTGAATAACATCGACCTTCTTGTGAGAATTCAGTGGGAAACGTTTGGATCTAGCATTCATGTGGATGTTACGTAGACATGTACCACCCACCCAGACCAGACCAGGCACCCCCACCCCATAGCAATGACACTCCTTGATGGCAGCAGCCATCCCCAGCAGGATGCAGCCTGACACAGACACACACACAAACACTTTACATGAAAAACAGCTCAAGGTGTTGACCTGGCCTCCAAATTCACTAGATCCCAAGCTGATCAAGTATCTGTGGGATGATCCACAGAGGCCCCTCCCCTCAACCCATAGGACCCCACTAACAACATCCTGTTGCCAGACACCACAGGACACCCTCAGAAGGCACATGTCCATTCTCTGATGAGTCACAACTGTGAGGCACAAGGGAGACCTACACAATATTAGGAAGGTGGTCATAATGTTATGCCTGATTGGTGTATAATGCAGTGACAGGAACTATTTTACTGTACAATGAGTCAATCAGTAAATTTAGCTGATTGTATTGACATAGAATAAAGTACAGTAAAAATTTCAGTGCATGAATATTGCTTGTACTCATGTGGTCTTGGTACTTCTTAGATCAGAATACTTCTTCAAACGCTGCCAGACTTATCATGCTTGTAGTGAAACTGGAAAAAAAAAATATAGTCTAGTAAAGTATAGTAGAGTATAGTCAGCAGGATTTACCCTGTGGAAAATATGAATGGTTGTTCAAAATTGTCTGGGAAAAACTGTATGACTTAATATGGCGTGCATGCACACACATGTGAGAATCCCACAGATGTGCAAGAATCCAGGCCATTCACGGTAAAGACAGCACCAAATGACACAGAGCTTTAAAGTTCACCGCACGCACTTTGCCACAAATTCTGTGCTCAGGAAGTGTGAGGGCAAGCACACTCCACAAGCAAGAAACATAGTCATACACAACAACAACAACACGCACGATCTCACACAATGAACTGGCACAGTTTTTCTTGGTGCCACTGGCAAATTCTGGGGAAGCTGAAATGGCCCATTTGGACAACAACAGCGCGCCTCTTGTCTTCTCCTACCGCTGTGAACTGGCTTTGTCTCCCGGCATTAGTCAGACACTGTGAAGGACGGGAAAGTTTATCTTAAAACTTCCAAAGGTTACAACCTTTGGTATCACAGCAATTTTAGCCCCATTGTTCTGAGTGGAGTATTGATAGGAATCCAAAATGGTTTTAGAGAGAGAGCTCAGTGTGGAGGGGAAGCAAACATGTGAACAAACGCATGTGACTCGGCTTTCTGTGTGACAGACAACATCCTGTTTCTGCGCGCCGATGCAGTGAAATATATTCCAGATATTATCTGAATCCAGAACGTTTATACTTATGTAACCTCGTGCTAAACACGCTGCACGGGATATAAACATGATGCTTCAGATAACCCAAACATATTCTGTGTTTTTTGTAAGGGCTGTACTTTTAATTGCCAGACAGTGTGAACCTGAAAGTAACACCTCATGCTAAATTTAAAAAAGCAAAAAAAAAAGCCCCTAAGAGAGACGGAAATAACATCTCCTCTGAAATCATTTAGAAACCATCTCTTTCCATTCCAGTGGCTTCCACCCCTAGATTAGATTCATCCAAAGTATCTAACAGCTTCATGGGGAAATCGAGCCGAACGCTGTCCTGCTTCTGGTCGCCGGCCTGTAACTACGTCTTGTGGTGTGTTCAGAGCAGAGACTGAAGATGATCAAGACGACGGTCACACCATTCACCAAAGCCTAGATTACAGGGAGCGAACTATTTAATCAAAGAGGGGGGAAGATTTAGTTTTCATGTCCCCAATAAAATGCTTCAATACGGGTCCCTAAATGTTGCAGAGAGGATATAGTTACACACAAGCATAATCGAGGTTGCCCTGTGCTGGGGAGGGAGTATATCAAATAATTTTATGCATACTGAAAAGGAAACACATGTGAGGTCTGCATAATGAAAGCCATGTTAAATATGATAGACTTGGGCCTTTCTGTGGGGAGTATGCATGTTCTGTGCCGGTTTCTCTTTTAAGATACTGAATGTGTAAGAATAATACTCAAGTACTAAGTAAAATGATTCTAGCTTTATGTTATTCTTGAGCTAACTAAAAATATGCAAGAAATTACACTTTTAAAGTCTGGACAGGAACGGGATAATTAGCCTGTTTATGTTTTATCTGTTCACATTACGAGCAACCAAATGTTGTTGGATGTGTCATCACTGGATTGTTGAAAAGAGTCGCACCCAGCTCAACTCTGACTCGACTTTCCACTGAATAGGACTTGTAGTGTCAAGAGTAGTAACAAGGGAGGGGGAGAGGAACCAAATACAAGACACTAAGTGGATGCAGGAACAAGGCAAGGCAAGGCAATTTTATTTATATAGCACATTTCATACCAAAGGCAACCCAAAGTGCTTTTACACAAATAAAATGAAGAATGCACATTGATTCACAGACACAAGTACCAGTCACTAGGTGAAAATTAAAATTAAAATTAAAAAGAAATAAAAAGACTAAAAACAGATGAAACAGAAAGATGATTTAAGAAAAAGCAACAGAAAAAAGATGGGTATTGATTCTGGTTTTAAAGCAATCAATTGAGGGCGCAGTTCTAATTAAAATGGGAAGCTGGTTCCACAGCTGAGTAGCATAAAAACTAAAGGCGGCTTCACCACTTTTGGTTCTGACAGTTGGTTTTGATAAAAGCAGGAACAGGCAACAAAATGACGTTAATAAAAACTCAAAAAAACGGAACTTAAGGCGCTGCAGGGGAAAGCAGGGTATACAAAAAAACTCAACTCCAAAAAAAAAAGGTGAGGAACAAAACCAAGACGAAGACACGAGGAACTGAAAGGTGAGACAACATCTCCAAAGACTTGACAAAGAGTAAAGCAAAAGGCAGGACTATGAGGATATACACGAGGGTTTAAAGAGTCGCAGGTGAAACTAATGAGGGGGAAGCACACAAGGAGAAACTAATCAAGCAATCATAGTGGGGGAGGAACATGGGAAGTAAAGCAGAACAACACACAGCAAGGATGAAGATTGCAAAATAGAAACAGAAAATTAATGCCTCACGGAAAGAAGGTTCTGGGTGAGAATCCAGGCCGACTGGGGCCTTTCTGTGTGGAGTTTGAATGTTCTCCCTGTGTCTGCGTGGGTTCTCTCTGGGTACTCTGGCTTCCTCCCACCGTCCAAAGACATGCTGGTTAGGTTAATTGGTGATTCTAAATTGGCCGTAGGTATGAATAGTTGTCTGTCTCTCTGTGTTAACCCTGAGATAGACTGGTGACCTGTCCAGGGTGTACCCCACCTCTCGCCCAATGACAGCTGGGACAGGCTCCCCCCCCATGATTAGACTCTCCATGTATACTTCAGTCATACATCTTATCTCCTATCCTTTCTCTCTTCTCTCTTTTTCTGTCTCTACCTGGCCGGCCTTAAGCAGATAGGTCCCTCCATATGAGTTGAGTTCTGCTCAAGGTTTCTTCCTGTTAAAAGGGAGTTTTTCCCTGCCACAGTCCCCTTAGAGCTTAACCCTGGAGGTCTCGGGGCCATTTTTAAATTATTTTTTTCCAAGTGTCTTGAGACAATTTGCATGGTTGTTGACGCTATATAAATAAAACTGAATTGAACTGAACACAGCTAATCTGTTCCATCTTGTTGGTTTAATTCGTCCCAAAGTTGTAAAGTATTTCATGCTGACTAATCACAGGAAACACACAACAAGCATCATGTTAAGTATCTTGTGGTTGTGTAGCCACAGACGTTGACATACTTTAAGCGTTAAACATCATCTGAGCAATTCATGGTTCAAGATTAATAAATATCATGTGTGCAATCCATTAAGTCACAGCGAGAGGCGCGATTGTGCTTCTTTTAGCTCATTGATTCACTAACTGACTAATTAAAAAATCCTTTTTTTGTCACTAGTGGGGTTGGTGGTTGGTTCCGCAGCAGTGGGGTGCATAACTTAAGCACACATAAAGAACGGGGCCATAAAAATGACACTAAGCTCAATAAACAGTTAAAAAAAAAGGTCTAATTGGACGTTTTGCCTGGAGTTTAGGAAAAGAAATATGGCAGACTGTATAAAGAGGTGACTTACGAGGTACATGCATGTCAGGGTCCTGTGACACATGGTCAGGACATACTTTGAGACATTTGTCAGCATTATTAGAAATGTTTTTTATCTGCTTTAAGCTTGTGAACAGGTCGTCTGTGAGAGTGGCTTCATACAAGAGTACATGATGTTATATGAATATGCCTTCTGTTAGGTACATGAAAGCTAAGCTACATGACTGAGAATGTCAGCAGTCCTCTGATGGTTGTGATATACCAACACCATCTACTGACGTACAGTCGGCTCATTGTAGGCTGCTGTTTGAGGACGAAGGAGATGGGGCGTACGCGTCGAGAAAACTCCTCTCACAACAACGTGCAGCAGCGGGCCGCGATCCAAGCGCACCCGCCGAGCAGGCCCAGTGATCACGGTTTCCCAAGAAACCCACTTCTAATAAACATTCAACATCAGAGTGTTTGAAGGGCAGGTCCTCCCTGGTCTCAGTGGCCGAGTGCGTATTTACAAACATCTGCAGATTCCCTGGATGAGACCAAAGGCTGTTCTGTGTACTTCCCATGGGAAAGGCTGAGCCGAGATCCAGATGAAACGACATTCTGGCCGCACGAGGTTTCCACAGACAGTATATCCATGTCACAAACAGAGCCCTCCCGGCCCAGAGGGGCTCTTCGGGGGTCACGGGGATTCTTAAAAGATTGTGACTCATAAAATATCACTTATCTGGAGCGTATTAAACCAAACCTTTTAAAAATATCAAAGGCAAAGTAGTGACTTTGCAAGTTAAATATTGTCCAGGCAGCGTTCCCATGTGAGAGTAAGGACATTAAAAGTTTTCATTATGTATTTATAGTAATGCTCTGGTTATATAAAGACTTTAAATCAACTGAAAGCCAATGTCTGCTCTTAATCTTAGGATTATGACTAATCATTGAAGATTTAAGTACAGTTTTGATGTCCTGTGATCTACCATCTTCTAGGATAATCAGGATTTAAGGACATTCGCTGGATTAAACACCAGAAGAAATGACTCAATCTTTAAATAAAATCCATAAACGTTCTCCTGTAACAAATGAGGCATTCTGGACTCAGCTAACACATCTGCAGAGGCCTCGCACTCCTCCCCACGTCTCTCCTGTCACTCCAACCTTAAAAACAAACCACTGACGCAGCGGAGACAAAGCTGCGAATGAACTGCACCCAGCTAACGACGACTAGTCACTGTCTTGCAGATATGTTTGATCTCGTGGAGAATCAGATGCATGAGCCGTGCAAGCTGAAAACATTTCAAACAACACTTCCTCTGACTGCGGAGCGGAGTGGATGGAGCTGGGAGTGGGTACACGCTGGGTGTGCCGGCACAGGAAGCAGCACTCATCCTGTGCCACCTTCTGCTCTTGTTGCCGGCAGGAAATACCAACATGACCCGACACTGATAAGGACAAGGAGCTGAACCGCAGCCACGTGGTAAACACTGGGAGACAATGGAGGAACCACATATTCTGTGTTTATGTTTGTGAGAGGGACAGAGACGTGCATTTTAAATTTTGAAGTTTGAATTTTGTGAATTTATAGCACTCGGTGTAGGGGTATCAAAATTGTACATGTGAGGGTTAAAATTCAGTGTTTCAGAAATCATTTCTATCCCAATATGACTGCTGGATATATATTTATGGAGTCCTCTCACTCCCGAGAGCGTGAAATGCGTCCGAACGTGTTCAATATTACTAACATGAGCTAAGCAGCCAGCCAACATCTTCATTCTGTCGTCCCAGCGAGAAACATGTCAAACATTTTAAGATGCAGCTGAAAAGCATCGCTGCGACGTCAACAGTCCAAATGGATTTAATTTAACGCCTCATTCCATAAGCTTTTCCTCAGTGGAGGCAGTCATTTTCCCTCGCTGGTTGGTAAATTTACCGTGACTGTGAACACGCATTTATTTTCAGCCGCTCCGTGGAAATCGAGGCGAAAGCTCGGCTCTCGTGGATGACTTTGATCGTGGAAAAACCTGCTCGCAATTTCTTCCTTTTTAAACAAACTTTGCATGACACGGAGCGAGATTGAATCTCGCTGTGCTCCCCTCACAGCCCGTGCATCAACGCAGCGTGCAAATGACAAGAAAATTACAACCCTCCTCTGAATGTGCCATTGTGGGCTTTATTCAGCACACCCACTGTATTGCAGTTGCATATTGTGCAGCTAATGAGGCTCAGAACAGGCTGCAGATGGAATAACATTATATATTCTGACTGCACGGATTTTACAAATGTCAAAATTGAATGTCGGTTTGATTTTTCCATTTGGACAAAGGCATCAGTTTGACATATATACTCATTTTGCCATCAGATCAAATGAAGTTCACTTAGGCTTACGGGACCAACCACCTATTTCTTCTGTGCCAGATCACAGTACTTATCCAAACAAAGAGACTGCCAGCTTACTCGCTGTGAGGAATTTCCTCACGGAGCGCTCCCACCGCCTCTCCTGACACCGGTGTGATTTATATATTTCAGGAAATCACACTTGTGAGACACTAGAGTTATATTTATTAAGTATTTTTGCAAAGTCCAGGTATAAATATGATCGAATGAGTGAACGTTTCTGGAATTTGGTCAAGGGATTTAGGTGTCAATTTCCTAATGACAGGTGGTGCATAACCAGAGCCTGTTAACAACCTGAATTAGAGGATGATTTGGTGTAGACCACCCACAGTCTCCCCACTTCCCTCTTGCCACAGTGGAGCATCTTCTAGGAAGCTCAAACAAGTCCAGCTACTTTTTTTTGGTTAGTTTTTTAGATATACCATGGACCTGGATGGCTGAGAATCTCCAAAGTTTGTTGGTGTCAAAACAGTTTTAACATTAGAAGATAAAACAGAGCTGAACTTACCCGAGCCTTATCTTCCAGTGCTCACAATTTAAATGACACCAAACTTTAAAAATCCCACTTTTCTCTGTTTAGCTCTGCATCTGCACAGAGAACGGGAGAAAGGACAGGGGTCTTACAACATAATCAGCTGCTTCGTGCACAATACGAACACTGTCAGCGATGTGTTGGCTTTTGTTGACGCAGATAACAGAGCTGGTCTTTTCTTTGCAAAGGCTGCACTCTCAAGACGCTTCCCGTCGCTCGCTGTAAAGACCAGAACTTGAAGAATGTAGGTTTAAACGTTTTAAAAGAATGTGTTGAAATGTTGCTCGTCTAACAAGGAAGCGGTTTAGTGATGTTTTTTTTTCTTTAATGCAAGATCAGGAACTCCACTGATGGACGAGAATTTAGAGCGACCAATATATCCCACTGAATATGCAACATTTATATTCCTCTTTTATGCTGCAGAGCAGCAGACCAGACCTCAGCCATAATAGATTAGCAAAGGAAGATTTCCTTAAATGTGCTTTCGGTGTGCTAAGATTAAATTGTGAGTGGGAGTAGGCAGAGCGGTCCACAGTGAAGCATTCGGGACGATATATTCTAGCATAATACGTTCTACATAAAAGCCCATTTTCTCCACAGCAGCTCATTTTTTTTCCCCCTGCACACTGGCCCTGTCCTAAAAAATCTGCAGAGGAAATGGACCACATTGAGTTTATTTCCAGGACATCCTCTGTGGTCCAGCCTCATTAAAATGCATTGCCATTATGGCCCAACTTACACCTCAAGTTGCTGCCTAAGCTCTTTGTTTTAAGCGCAGCTGCCAGGAGAACTGGATTTTCCCTTCGCCTAACCTCTGCGTGGAGACATTGTTAGAAGCACATGGGATGAAAAGGCTTCCAATCTGATAACATGACAGAGAAAGAGAGAGAGAGAGTACGTGTGTGTGTGTGTTGGTCCATCTGGCCTTATTGTGTTTGGAGATTTTTCCGACTGACCCGACCCCGTCTGCATTATCTGACCGCTGGCCGGGCTACAAAAACAATGATAGCAGTGGGTTGTTGTATTGTGCTCACAGGAGAAAAAGAAAAAAAAACGCTGCTGCTACTGTTGGTCATTGCTGTCCAGAGGAAAGAGTGCGGTCACCTGAAATCAGCTGCAAAATTACAGCTCACGATAAAGGCTCGGACTGCTCAAGTGGTGCTATTGTGTGTGAGACAATTTGCGGTGTGCTCAGAAAAGGAAAACGTAGCAACGAAGCATGCAAAATATCATGAGAGAATGGCCTGCGTGTCTAGAAATTACAAATCCCTAATCTGGAGCAAGTCTGTTGCACAAAGACGGATATAATTAAACGCGGCTCTGCAAGAACAAACTGAGGAAAATAGTTTTTATTCACTTTGATGGCTCTAAAGGTCAGAACCTTCACATCAACATTAAGTGTTGCTCAAGTGAGTTTTAAATAAAAACTCACGTCAACATGTTTATATCAAGTCAAGGCCTCGGGTTTTAATCCACTTTCTGAGTTTTACAGTTCAAACAGTCAATGTGGAAGATTCACGGAAAGTAGGCAGGACTTGAACTTCTCTCAAGCACTAGTTTTTTATTCTTTGTGCGACTCCATCCGTCATGAATACTTGCGAGAAGTAAGCGCTCATAGCTGACACAGCTGTATGATAAATTTCAAGGCATCTGGCCAAGAATGAACCGAGACAAACCTCACATTTTTACCGCTGATTCCTGTCTTCTGTAACCGCTTGTTCCTGTGAGGAGTCGCAGGGTCTGCTGGAGCCTATCCCAGCTGTCATCGGGCGAGAGGCGGGGTACACCCTGGACAGGTCACCAGTCTATCGCAGGGCTAACACAGAGAGACAGACAACCATTCACATTCACACCTACGGCCAGTTTTGAATCACCAATGAACCTAACAAGCATGTCTTTGGACGGTGGGAGGAAGCTGGAGTACCCGGAGAGAACCCACACAGACACAGGGAGAACATGCAAACTCCACACAGAAAGGCCCTGTCGAACCATGCATTCAAACCCAGGACCTTCTGATTCCTATTTACGCTAAACTTAGTTAACCAGTTTAGCATTCACATAGTTATTTTCTGACTTTGCTGCGTTCATGTACTTTGCATGTGGAATCAGCAGGGATGCTACAAACGGGAAGTTTTTTGTGTGTATTTTTTGCTCCCAGCATCTAAACAATTGCCAGTAGAGTTGTGATGTTCGCGAACGAACCGTATCTATCGACCGGCTCTTTAAAACGAACGACAGGAACCGAGTTGCAGGTGTGAGCTGTTCTTTTCTCCACTCTAGAGGCTGAGATGGTCTTGGTGACGGAGCTGGTATAGAGGTGAGCATAGAAGTAGAGCCGGTTTGATTCCTAGTCAGTACAAAGGTGTTAACCGAATTTCTCTCGCCATTGGCTTATATATACCACCAAGAGAATATGTATGATTCTGATCTACCCTATCATAGTGCTTATTTTGAGGATAAAATAAGTTATTTCCAGGCTGGCGTCTTAAAAATAAACGAAATATCAAAATGAGCCAGTCTTTTTAAACGACTCTTTGAAAGGAATGGATCCACACGATTCGACTCCCTTCAAGGAGCCATAAATCCCATCTCTAATTGCTAAATGTATTTACCTGGCAATGAAGAGAAAGGGAAAAGTTTAGCAACAATATATGATTCATTCCAAATATGTCTTAATCAAAAAAATGTCAGTATGTGTTCAGTGGTGTAGTGTGAGGTGCTACTTCACCTCACGACAGTCATGTTTCTGATATAAAGTTGTTAACTTAGCGAGTTATATAACAAAAAAAACCAACATCTGACGAATGCACAACTAGCTTCATATTTCATTGACAGACTTTTGAGTGGTATTAAAGCAGTCTGATCTCCAGCAACTCTTGGCGAGAAAAAAAAAATTCCTCCAGATGTCGAATTATAACTTCGAGACAAAACATTGTACAAACCGATTTGTTTCAAGCGTTCCTCTGCCTTTGTTCTGTACAGCCAGCGTGTAGGTTTTTTAGTTATCTTCAGTACATGAACAGTAACCATTTCATCTTCCATCAGCACTGAAAGCTCCAGAGAAACTGTATATATGTTGTATATACTTTGTAGTGACACTCCCTCGGCCTCCAGCCCTCATCTTTCATCTCATGAGGCTCTAAGCTCCAGATGTTCTTGCTGCATCTGCAGCCAGCTGAATCCATCAGGTGCTGTACATCACCACCACCCTTTCCATCTCTCCTATCTCTCCCATCTCTTCGGTCTCTTTCAATTTCTCATGATATCTTTTTGTAGTTTCATGGAAAAAAAAATCAGCGAGGAATGTCCTGGCACTAGTACAGCATCATTAGCCACGGCGCAGACCTCTGCCAGCTCCAGCCTACACATCTTAATCTTCTCTGCTGTGTACACTTGTTGTCCGGCCGGTGCCATGGCAACGAGGCCGCTGGACCTTTGTTATGATATCTGGAGTTAAAGAGAGACACACACAGATTTGGGCAGAAGGACAAACCAGCAGGAGGAAAAGCAATAAAAAGGAGCATTAAAACGCCAGAGCGGAGCGGTGAAGCCATGACGGAGGGTAGGTGTGGCTCTTCTGTGAGGGTCTGTTGTCTTTCTGTGATGGTTGGCCTTCACCTCTCATTATTAGCCTTTTACTAGCTTAACTAGGGATGTAAGATATGTCAGAAAACAGGCCTGTTTAAACAATGACATAAATTACAGTCGTGACTCTGCGGTTAAATGCAAATCCAGTCGTATATGGCTGCAAAGCTGGACTGATATCCAAACACATGGAATAAAACAACTGCAGCACACTACTCTTATAGAAACCCATCATTAAAGCTGAGTTTTAGAAGCCAGCAGATGTTTTAGGCTCAGCCTCTGTGAGGGTGGTGGCATGGCGGAGAGATGCAAGAGAAGCTTCACATGGCCTAACCCACACATCTATGCAGTTCATCCATTAGTCATTAGGGCCAGCAGCCCTGTCCACATGTCTGGACCTCAAAAACATATGCCTTAAACGAATGCAGCCTCAGCAGAGATACGGCTATTATCAAAGTAGAGGCAGGAGGTTGCATTTTAAAAAGAAATCCTTTGTTCTTTTACTAATTAGAGGCTCTTACTCTTTTGAGTTTAGGACACGTGACATGAAAAAGGACGCAATTAAAAGTGAGAATAACATGTCACTGCCACCGGGTCCATCGTTTGCTGTGTCCAGGGAGCAGAAAGATCATTAAAAGGTAGTTTATCCAGCATAATCAGACATAGAAACATAAAAATGTACGAAAAATAAAGATTTATCAAAAATTTGTGTCGAGAAACAGATCTCAGCTCTGCGCTCTCTATTCCAATAAACACATACGTCATTTAGGAAGCATACATATGCAGTAATGCCAACGCAAACACCCTGCTGTGAGACTGAAAAATGGAAGAAAAACTTTCAGGTTACAGAAAAATAATTTGATAAACTGGTCCTTTGTGAGGGAAAGGTCATATTAAAGTTATAATAAAAGAGTTTTTCCAATTTCTCTTTTGTTTTGGATGCAACAGAACTGAAGCACAACAAATGCTAAATATAATTTATTTATAGCACTACGAGGCCTCTTCAGTAAATGCGCCAGTAGCCTTTCTGTTTCATATTTTTTATTAATGTGTATACAAGAATAACAAAGGCACTTACATGGTACATTGATGTCAGCATTAAACATGTTTGTATACACCCTTGGATTTAAAATTGCGTTTTTAAGAACAAACAACGGTTACAAAAATTAAAACCGAATAAACTATACAATGTCTGATTAAACTGACATGACAGAAGAAATATTACATCGTTGCAAAAAAGTCCATAAACGGTTGCCATTTGTTGTAGAATTTGCTCAAGTTCCCCCTTCTTGAATATCTAATTTTCTCGACTTTAAAAAGGACATAACCTCTTTAATCCATCGCGTACTGGAGGGAGCAGTTGTGGATTTCCAATTCAGAAGGAGGTGACGTTTAGCAATTAGTGAGGTAAAACCTATTACTTCCAATTCTTTAGTGGAATATAGGGTATAGTCATCCGGAAGACCAAAAATGCCAATGTGTGGTGAGATGTCAATAGGTCTTGAAAATACCTTAGACATGGTGTTGAAGTAAATTTGCCAAAAGTTCGACAGAGCTGGGCAAGAGAAAAACATATGCGTAAGATTGCAGGATGTGCCTCCACATCTGTCACAGACATCAACCATATCTGGAAAAATCTGTGCCAACTTAGTCTTCGAATAATGGCATCTAAATACAACTTTAAACTGTATCAAGGTCAGGCGGGCACAAATAGAGGTTTTGTGAATGACCTTCAGTGCAGATTCCCACCAGTCTTCATCAAAGACCAACCCCAACTCACGCTCCCAAGTCTCCCTTGTTTTGATGGGTAAATGATCATCATACGATTGGATAGAACTATAAACCTTTGAGATTAAAGACCTTTGTAAGGGATTAAATTGTAAGAGTTCACCCCATGGCTGCTTAGGCGGGAGGTGAGGGAAGTTGGTAAATAAGGATTTTGCACAGTTCCTCACCTGGAAATATCTAAAGAGATGGGAGGGTGGAAGATTGAATTCAGTAACTAGATCTGCAAAAGAGCAAAAAAAACCCTACCCTATAAAAATCCTCAAAACATTTCAGTCCCTTATCATGCCATAAGGAGAAAGTGGGATCAGTAAACGTAGGTTTAAACACCGGATTTTTTAACAATGGAGTTAAAGCTGTGGGAGCAGTAAATTTAAACTGTTTCCTAAACTGAAACCATATCTTGAGCGTGGCATTAACCACCGGGTTGCAGGTAAGGCCAGAGGGGTTAGCTGCCATCGGGCCGGTCAATAAAGCAGAGAGAGAGACTGGGGAGCATGACTGTGCTTCCAGCTGATACCAGAGTACATCAGTTGACTTGGACCAGAGTATAATTTTAGTTATGTTCACGGCCCAGTAGTAGAATTGAAAATTTGGCAAAGAGAGACCGCCGTAGAACTTACAATTCTGAAGTATTTTTTGTCTAACCCTAGGCGTTTTGCCATTCCACAAAAAATGACAAATGATCGAATCTACCGTTTTAAAAAAAACTTTTTGGCAAAAATATAGGTAAACATTGAAAAAGAAATAAAAATTTTGGCAGGACACTCATCTTGACAGTATTTATTCTCCCAATCAAGAATCCCATATTGAAAATCTGTCTTAATCTCGGCTAAGAGGGGGGAAGAATTTTCAGAATAAAGAGATTTGAAAGACCTGGCTATGTTAACCCCAAGGTACCTAAATCCCGAAGGACTCAACTTGAAAGGAATGTCTGACTGGGAGAGCTGCATCGCTAGTTTATTGACAGGATAACATTCACTCTTAGCAACATTAACTTTATACCCCCTTAAAACTGGCCGAATCTATGAAAGAATGAAACAATAGAGGGGCAGGCTCTTACTGGATCTGTGACATATAGCAACAGGTCATCAGCGTATAATGACAATTTCAACTCTGTATGAGACCTGGTGATGCCATTAAAAGTAAGAGAGGTCCTCAAATACATAGACAAAGGGCTCTATTGCAAGTGCAAACAGGAGAGGAGAAAGAGGACAGCCCTGTCTGCAACCTCTATTTAGAAAAAAGTAGCCGGATTGGGTATTATTAGTGGTAATACTAGCACAGGGAAGCGTATAGAGAAGGCGTAACCATGATATAAAACTTTCACCAAATCCAAAGTTAGCTAAAACTGTAAATAGATAGTTCCACTCAACACGATCGAACGCCTTCTCGGCGTCAATCGCAATCACTACTTCAGGTGTGGCTCTTGTTTCTTTAGAGTAGATTATGTTTAACAAAGTACGAACATTATAATAGAGCTGACGCCCCTTTACAAAGCCCGTCTGTTCCTTAGAAATAATAGTCGGAAGGACCTTTTCAAGTCTGCGGGCCAAGGCCTTTGCAAGAATCTTTGCATCGACGTTCATTAAAGAAATTGGCCTATAGGAGGTACATATATCCGCATCTTTGTCCTTTTTTAAAAGAACACTAATAGAGGCTTGTCTCAATGTAGGAGGGAGAGAGCCAAGTGATAAAGATTCAAGATAAACAGAGTGAAGTAATGGAGTAAGTTTGGCCTGAAAAGCTTTAAAAAATTCGACTGGAAATCCATCGGGTCCTGGGGCTTTATTATTTTGCATACTTTGTAAAGCTAAGTTTAATTCTTGAATGGTCAGAGCAGAGTCTAATTGATTAACCAGTTCTGGGTCTATGGAAGGAAACTGAAGTTCATCTAAAAACCTGTGCATATCAGTTGGATCTGATGAGAATTCAGACTTGTACAGAGATTCATAAAAAGATGAAAAGACAGAGTTGATAACAACCGGGTCCTCCTGCAACGCTCCCGATCCGTCTTTAATGCGAGGTATTAGACGCGAGGCTGCTTGACGGCGCAATTGGTGAGCTAGTAATCTACCAGACTTGTCGCCATGTTCATAGTATCTGGAACGAGAATGAAGCAATAGCCGCTCAGCCTCATTAGTTGTGATAAGATCGAGCTCAGTTTGTAAGACAACGCGCCTCCTTGAAAGATCGTCAGAAGGGGCGGTTGCGAGTTGCTGGTCTACTGATTCTAAATCAGATGAGAGCTTCTGAATGTTTGACATCCTTAATTTTCTTATGTGTGCAGAGTATGAAATTATCTGACCTCGCAGATATGCTTTTAAAGACTCCCATAGTAGTGCTTTAGAGATAGGTTCCGAATCAGATTGGTTAAGAGCAATAAAATCCTCTATTGCACTTGTAATGAATCTATGAAATTTTGTATCTGATGGAAGGGAGGTATTGAATCGCCACTGGGTGGGATAGCAAGGTCTGGAGGAAATCTGAACATCTATGGACACCGGTGAGTGATCTGAAACAATAATTGGATGATACGAGACATTTGTCACTTTTGGCATAAGTTTAGCGTCTACAAAGAAATAATCTATTCGAGAGAAGGTTTGATGCACATGCGAATAAAAAGAATATTGCCTACTGCTCGGGTTCCGAAATCTCCAGGGGTCAACATAGCCATTGCTAGACATGGAATTGTAAAGGGCCTTAGCCATTAGTGATTGGGTTGAGCCAGGTTTAGAGCAGTCTAATTGAGGATCAATAGCACAGTTCATGTCCCCTCCAAAAATCAAAAAACAGTCACTCAGAGAGGGCAGATTTTCAAACAGCTTATTCATAAAACAAGGATTATCAAAATGTGGTGCGTAAACATTCACTAACAGGACAGGCACACGAAATAGAGTACCTAAAACTATCAGATATCTGCCATCTCTGTCAGAAGTTATATTAGTCAGGGTAAATGAGACAGATTTACCGGTCAAGATGGCCACCCCTCTGGCCTTCGAGTTGAAACTAGAATGGAATACCTCAGCAACCCAGGGACATTTCAGTCTGACTTGATCTTTGTTCCTCATGTGAGTTTCCTGCAAGAACACAATGTCAGGTTTCAGCCGCTTCAAATGGGAGAAAAGAAAAATAAAGGAAAAGGGAAAGGAAGAAAGAAAAAAACAAAAAAACAACAAAGCACAACTATCCCGTCCCCAAATGATAGGATACCAGTGCTAACTCCACAAGGAGTCACAAACAAACTCCAGGCTTTGGACCAAAGACATCTTCACCTCACTCCAACTTGGCTGGAGCTCCTGGAAACATTGGGAAGATAAAACATGTGTAGCAAAAGACAGGGCCTAAATATTAAGCAACACAAGGCTCAGAACCATCTAAGAAATCTGCACATACGTGCATAAACATAGTGACTGCTTATTAGAACAACAGGAGTTATGGTGCCATTTATGTCAAAATTAACTGAACATGTCAACTGTAATGGTATATAACTGTAATGGCACCTACACTCAAACTATGCTGTAACAAACCCAAGTTTACTTGAGTGTTTTCACAAAGGCAGCGGCATCCTTCGGTGATGTAAATTCCCTTGTGACATCCCCTCTGGTGATCCGGAGACGCGCCGGGTGTAGCAGCCCAAATCTTATGTCGGGAATGTCCCTGAGCTGGCGTCGGATGTCATTGAAGGCTGCACGGGCTTTGGCTGTGCGTGCAGTGAGATCCGGGAAAATGGAGATTGTTGAATCCTTCACCTTGATCTGCCGCTGGGTTCTAGCACGTCGTAGGATGTCGGCACAGTCTGCATAATAGTGTAAACGTGCTATTATGGGACAAGGGCGTTCACCGGGTTTCGGCTTGGGCTGTAGGGATCGATGTGCCCGGTCCACCACTGGCTCTTTTCCCAAGCCGAGAGCATCCTTCAGCAGGATGGAAACTGTGGTCGCGTCAACCACGCTGTGCTCCTCGGGTAGACCTATTATCCTGATGTTGTTACGGCGAGACCTCGCCTCCAGATCTTCACATCTGCTGTCAAGAGTAACAAGTTGGGCCGAAAGTTTGTCCACTTTACTTCGAAGTGAAACCACATCGTCCATGCATGTCGACAGCGAGCCCTCCATGTCAGTCACAGTTACCTTTAGCACATCCACCTCCGACCGGATAGCCGCCATGTTAGCACTTAGCTCCATTTTCACACTCTGTAGCTCGGACTTTATCTGCGTGAAGTTATTTGTCATTGCCGTCTCCAGTTCTGTCTTAAAAATGCCTACCACCTCATCTCGAAGAGCGGCAAGGAGTTCAGCCTTAAAGTCCGGAGACGTCATGCTTGAGACGGCGGCAGTTTTCTCTGGAATGAGGGGCATAGCGTGCGCACCCCGCGGGCGGGGTGGCCCCACTACTCCCCAGGGAGGCTGCAGCCTGGGGGGTAGGCCTCGTTTGCGTAGCCGCCAGGTTATTCGTATTTTTCTGTTTTGGAGGCATAATGGCCTGTAATACAGTCACAACGAGCTTGTGGAGTCAAAATGTAGAAATAGAGAGTACACGAAAAGGCCCTATGTGGTCATTTAAAAGAGGTTCACAGGAGCTCTCGCAGGCACGTCTTACTCCATCGGTCGCTAAACCGGAAGCCCATGCACCAGTAGCCTTTGAGTTATAACGTTTAGACACGGCTTGGTATCAGCACAAAGATCTCCAGCTGGAAGGAGTTAAAGTAGAAACGTTGCCTTTAAATGGAAATCGTATGCTTATGGCTGTGAAATGGAAAGTTATGTAGACGAAACAACAGGAATAACCGATAGCATCGACTGCAGGCAACTGTTGGCACCTAGAAGCTACTGTGTGTGGCTAAGCGTTTAGCAAGCTAACGCTGACAAAGACACTTTCAATCATTAATTTTCTGTAACTGCTTGTCCTCTGAAGGGTCACGGAGGGGCCGGAGCCTATCCCATGTCATTGGGCGAGAGGTGGACAGACAACCGTTCACACTCACACCTACGGCCAATTTAGAATCACCAGTTAACCTGACGAGCATGTCTTTGGACCGTGGCAGGAAGCCGGAGTACCCGGAGACATGGAAGACCCTATACAAGTAAATTACAATACATTAAATTAGCTCTCACCTCTGCAATTTCTGAAACCATCAGTAAATTTAAATGTGAACTCAGACCTCATAGAACATTTTCGGAGAGGTGCTGTTCACATGGACTCATTAGAAGGCAGCGTTTATCTCAGTGTTAAGTCTATACACGGTGTCAACATATATCATAACTGCGCAAATAATGACTATAGAGCTACATAATTGCTGTCTTGCGGTCTCTAGATCTCTTTAACTTACTGTCACAAAACAACAAAAAGCTGTGGGCTCTAAAGCCAAAAACGCTAAGCTGAAAGAAACCAAACATCCCACGACACCGAGCCATTCAACTCTCAACGTGTTGATTTGACCTGAAAAATTGTCGGATTCTGCAGAGGAAACCAGACCAGACAGGTCTGAAGCCAAGACTTTCAGACGGTTAATCTGTGTTGATGGCTGTTTTGCTCTGTTTTGTCCCCGGGCCTGATCTGCGGCTCACGCTCGCACACACGCAGACGCATACGCAAATACTGATGGAGGAATGCGTTCATGCTTGCATACGTTCATGTGGGTCCGCCGGAGTATTAAAAGCAGTGATTGCACAGTGAAACGCAGACACGCAGGCATGAACAAAAGTTGGCACGTGCGGACGGCACATGTGGGAGTGCTTAGGAGAGCTTGGGCCCCTTTCTGACTTCAGCCTCACCTATGTCGAGTCTCTTTGTAGTTCAGCGGAGGGTTAGTCTGCAGCAGCCATAACATGTGTAATGTACCATAACTCTGCAGAGATTAGAAAACATTCTGCTGGTGTGTGGTGAGTGTGTATGTTTGTGTGCGTGGGAGAAAAACTGTACACCTTTGCAGTACTGTATATCAACCTAAGCAGTGTGAGGTGTATGGGTCTGCGTGTGTGTGTGTGCAGGGCATGGACCACTGACCCAGAATAAGCAGCTCTCATTTCTAGGCTCTGCTTACAGTCCACTCCCCTTTGCAGAGTCTTAAATCCTGAACCGCCTCAGTCAGTCAACGCCGACCTTCCACAGACTCAGACGCAGCACTTCTAATGTATTTATAGTCTGGTATTTCCCCCGCTTGTTGCCCTTAACCACGTCCACCTTCCATTGTTGTTCCCGCTGCAGAGGGCATGACATTTGTTGTATATGCACCATTCTTTCACTAAGCTCTCATTACATGCAGCCCGATGAGGGCAAAGGGTTATCCAGATGACAGATGAAATGAACACCCAATGAAGTGAAAAACAAGAGGGGCAGCAGTGACATTTGCAGCAACACTGTATAACAGGAAGCATATACGATAAGGGACGAGATAGAGAGAAACCACTGTTACACATGAAGTTGTGTGTTGTATAATGATTTGGTTATTAGAATTAGAAAGTGTAAAACCTAAAACTCATGGTATATAAACTAAATGCTAAAAGAAATCAGGCACAGATCAGGCATAACATTATGACCACCTTCCTAATATTGTGTAGGTCTCCCTTGCGCCTCCAAAACAGTGTCCTGTGGGGTCATATTGGTTGAGGGGAGGGGCCTCTGTGGATCATCCCACAGATACTTGATCAGTTGGGGATCTAGTGAAATTGGAGGCCAGGTCAACACCTTGTGCTGTTCTTCATGTTTTTTTTTTTTTTGCTGTTCCTAAACTGTTTTTGTGTGTATGTCTGTGTCAGGCTGCATCCCGCTGGGAATGACTGCTGCCATTAAGGAGTGTCATTGCTATGGGGTGGGGGTGCCTGGTCTGGTCTAGGTGGGTGCTAAATGTCTAAGTAACATTCACACGAATGAATTCCAGGTCCAATAGTCTCCCAGCAGAACATTGCACCAGGTGCATTCGTGGTTGCTGATGATCACAAATTCTTGATTAAATACAAAACTCGCCCGCACTGCACCTGGAAGCTCGGGGTCATTAAAGGTCCCGGTCCCAATCAAGGCAATTTTACTGAGTCCTCTGTTTAGATTGGTCTGGAATAAAATCAATTGTGTGGAGGCAGACCTGAAACCTCGTCACCCCAGAGGTCTGCGTAAAATCATCTGTCGGAGGCAAATGGATCCACCTTTGGAACCAAAATAATGGATACAACTAATTACTGGAGCTTGTTTGGCACCACGTGAGCCATGTTAATTACATCGGGATAGTTTTAGAGAGCTGGGCTTGCAATCACGACGCCCCCATAAGCAATTCAATTAGAGTGCAGCACCATTTTTTTAAATTTCTATTTTCATCTGTGTTGGTGCAACAAAAACCCAACACCCAAATTATATTCTGTCACAATTTAGTCATTTATTCTACTGTAAAATATGTATAAATAAATCAGTTTCTGTAGAATTCACAGCAAAGCCCCTGCACTGACTCACCATCAGCTCCCTTATCGACACCAAATGATGCATTCAGGATCCACTAGAGTGTGTTTATCCCATATACATGCACATCAATCAAACAATTTGTACTGCAAGTAGGACAGATATATTTTTCTGCATGTCCCGGTTCTTCCTTCCTAATCCTGCTGCCATCATTGCTACCGCTACATGTCTAAGTAACATCCATGCGAATGAATGCCAGGTCCAAAAGTTTCCCAGCAGAACATTGTATTGTCACAACATGGTCAATGTTATTCACTTCTCCTGTCAGTGTTCATAATGTTATGGCTGATCTGTGTGAGTGCAACACTTTGGTCCAGGCACAGGCAATGTTTGGCAACGTCCCTGTCGGCCTTCGTTGCCTGTCGCTCATTAATTCTGGTTTGGTGTGACCGTATCTTAAGTTTGTTAAGATCACAGATAATTGACCTTCTACGGTGGATGCTCATGTGGAGACAGCTACAGATTCCTTTGTTTCAAAGTTTTATGCTCAGCTAAGATAATCACCTCCTTAATCCAGATCCATGATGGTATTGATCTTCTCATTTAACTCTGAAAGACAGAAACAACAAACTTACTCAAAGTTATCACCTTTGTCTGGAGGAAGCGGAATCAGGTGTTGAGGTTAGAAAGACTCTTCTCAAAGTCGAGCACAAATCAATCAGTGCCATTTGTAGGGAAAGGATGTTTTCCAGTGCTTTACTAAAACAAACCATATATTTCTTTAACACATTAGGGTCACGTCTGGAGGGGCAGAGGTGTGTTGGAGTTCCCCGGCTGCCGGAGCCGTGTTTTATAGCCTGCCATGTTGGTAGCGTACACATAGTCCCATTACATTCCCACAAATCTGCAGCACGGGGGCGCTGGGTCGGCCCCTGGAGCGTGTGTGGCCTTCCTCTTGTTTATCCACCTGCACACTGTTGCTTAGCCCGGAGGTGATAGCGAGCTATTAGGAGATGGTCTGAGGTGCTGCAGGGGAAGCGGGGAGGTGAAGGATGACTCTTCCTGTCTTTTCGTTTTTATTTTCCTTCTTATATTCCCCTTCTCGCTCTCACACTATCTCCCGGCTACGCAGCATTTGTTATCTTCTCCGCCTCCTTCCATCTCTTCATAAAGACTTTTCCTGCTTCTTTATGCTTTCATATATCTCCTCAATTTTACTTTCTCATCAACTTAAGCACTTTTGCACTCCCTTGCAATAAATTTTGCATTGCTCTGGAATATTTTAAGTTGCCTGGCAATAACTTTTTCATTCCTCCGGAAACACTGAGAAAGGCTGAGTTGTTCTGTGATATACAGCGTTTGTGCATTAGGTAGTGGAACAGTGTGTGGCCCTTTACTCTATATATCTGCAGCTAAATAGACAAGGAAGAGGTCAACACCCACTGTAGTCATATCTAAAGCAAACAGAATTGCAGCAGTGCTCTGACATCCTTGCACCACCCTCAGCGTTAGCTCTAGCTATCAAAACCTCCAACAAACTGTCAGAAAGCTGTAACTTGACTGGACTGGCACAGCAGCCGTTCATATCAGGGAGAACATAAAAGATCCAGTGAGGGAAAGAAGAAATCAATGAGAAGTGAACACAAAAGTTATTGCAAAGGAATGCAAAACTTCACGCAAAAGCACTTTGAAGAAGCCAAAAAGTAGTTCAGATCCCCACCGTGACCCCCTGCAGAGCACCACGGCACACACATAGTGTTCAGGCTGTGGAGCCGCGGAGCTCTAAGAGTGACTGCAGTTCATTTAAGATTCAGAGGAAACTGAAATGACTCAAGGAAACACATGTTTTCCTTCACGTGGACTTTTCACCGTAAGTTACCTCAAAGGATATTTCTGTGGTAATTTCTTTCACTTAGTGTTCTCAGCAAATTAAATGTCTTTGTTTTTCCGCGGCTAGACTGAAATGTGTCCAAAACCTACATGTGTGTCAACCACAGTGGGAGACTCAGATTAATAACAATATGTTTTGTCAAGCTGAGTGGTTCACATACGGGTGAGTGACAGAGAGTGGCTTTCTGCGTATCCTCCATTAACACCTATTGTGATCAGTGTATTGAGAGCAGAGCCGGACCCTTGGCACAGGCGGCCGCCGTGCCACCTGGGGAACAATGCCTTGTGCGCGGGCCCCCGGGATCTCCTGGGATACAATTGTCCCGCTAAAGTCATTGAAAACTTCAATAGGCTTTGGCTGCGTTCCCCGATTCCTGCGAAACAACGATAGTGATTCATCACAGGAATATTGAGAACGGAGCGGCTGTCTGAATAAGCCACATGGGATTCTATTGTGGACGAAGGGGCGAGACATCCATGTTACTCATTTGTTCTCCTGTTGGCTTGAGGAGCACATCTGGAAAAGATGTTCACGCTCGGAGGCAGGACCTCAAATATACACACATACTGTACACCGATCAGCCACAACATTATAACCACTGACAGGAGAAATAAATGACACTGACCATCTTGTCAATGTTATAGAGTTAGAGTGAAAACCTAGAAGGCAGTCTGCGAATTGTGTAAAAGGTTTACAGTCAAGGTAATAATTCAACCTCCATTATATTGGAATTAGTTTAAATCTTATATCATCACTGGACTGATTGTATTTCTTGACCTATTTAACAAAAATGCAGAGCTCAGTTGTAGTTTCAGATTCTTGTTGAACCTAATAAACCTAGAAAGTGAAAACATTTATTTAATATATTTCTTAACTAATGAGAAACCCGTGTTTACTAGCCCGGTGTAGCATTCACCCACTTCTAGATTAAGCAAATAATGATTTCCAACTCCGAACACAACAACCCCCCCAGCCCTACCTCTGGGTATTATTTAAATTTTAGCTCAGCAGCACTGATACCCCTTTGGTTAATTATGTCTCTCTTGGAGTACAAAGTACAGCACAATAATACGGGAGCACCAGGTGCGTCCGTGGTTGCTGATGATCACAAATTCTTGATTGGATTGCAAAACCCGCCCGGACTGCACCTGGAAGCTCGGGGTCATTAAAGGTCCCGGTCCCAATCAAGGCAATTTTTACCGAGTCCTCTGTTTAGATTGGTCTGGAATAAAATCAATTGTGTGGAGGCAGACCTGAAACCTCGTCACCCCAGAGGTCTGCGCAAATCATCTGTCGGAGGCAAATGGATCCACCTTTGGAACCAAAATAATGGATACAACTAATTACTGGAGCTTGTTTGGCACCACGTGAGCCATGTTAATTACATCGGGGCAGTTTTAGAGAGCTGGGCTCGCAATCACGACGCCCTGATAAGCTTCAATTAGCGCGCAGCACCAGTTTATTTTATTTTCATCTATCTGTGTTGGTGCAATGAAAAAAACCTGACACCTAAATCATATTCTGTCACAATTTAGTCATTTATTCTACTGTAAAATATGTATAAATATATATAAAAAAAATCTCTCTCCTTTACATAGACGTGGCATTTATCAGTTTCTGTAGAATTCACAGCAAAGCCCCTGCACTGACTCACCATCAGCTCCCTTATCGACACCAAATGATGCATTCAGGATCCACTAGAGTGTGTTTATCCCATATACATGCACATCAATCAAACAATTTGTACTGCAAGTAGGACAGATATATTTTTCTGCATGTCCTGGATCTTCCTTCCTAATCCTCGTATGCATATATATATATATTCAGCAGATGGCTTGCTGGGAAAGCTGGTCATGTTGTCGTGTTGAGTCCCCCCTCCCCATGGAGATGTCCTTGATCCGTATCCAGTGGTGGTGGGTGCATGTGCCTTGTGTGTGTGTTTGTGTGTGTGTGTGTGTGTATGCCTCTCTGTATATCTCACTCCTCTGTGAAACACACACACACACTAGATAACATCTGTGTTGGTATGCTGCACCCTTGTGGTGTTCAGCTGCTACATCTCTATGAGTCCAGATAAGGAGGCTGCTTGGCTCCAAGGGAGTGAGATTCAATCTGTGGCATTTCACTCGATAACGGATCCCACTGCATTTTTATTTTTTTTTACCCCCGCAGCAAATACAATGTGTAGCGGAGAAAACTATGGCACCTCAGAGGGGTTTCTCCGATAATAAAATGCTTTAAATTGCTGTAAATGTACCACATCAACAGTTATCTCTCACTGAGCACCGAGGCTCTTCCGTATTATTCACAGATGCAACTCCACACGAATCCCGTGCATTCGAGTGCACGCACTAGCTTACCAGTCGATTGTTCTCCGTCGAGAGCCTTTGTTCTGGAGGGACGGTCTCGTTGCCTTGATCCGTCTGAGGCGGCGGCTCCTCCTGTGCAGATGTGGTATTGACGGCACAGGCGTCCTAGGAGGTGACAAGGACGGCCATTGATTGGGCCTAAATGAGAGTGAAGAGGAAGATTGATCGCCATCGATCCACTTCTTCCTCCAGCAGACTCCTCCATTTCTGATTATGACCACTTTACACCCAATCAAGTGCATGTGAGCAGTGATGGGGGAAATCCCATAGAGAGGTATTAGCTCCATTTGTGAAGGCTGTAATTATGAGAGGATGTGAGAGCCCAAGGTCAACATGCAGCAGGTGCCATCAGCCTGGATGATAATAACAGGGCTTCCTCTCGCTTCCCACTGCAATTTAGTCATATAGATAAAAGGCTACGGGGAAGATGGTGTGTCCTGTGTGCTTGTCGGAGGATGCTCAGCGCATAACAAATGTCTCTATAATAATAATAATTGCCCGAGGACGGGAAAACAGCTAGCTGTAATGAAACACAATCACTTGCGAGGCAGGCCGAAGGATACTCGAACTCCTGTGTTCTTTTTTTTTTTCCACATTTTTTTATTGAAAGCTTCATCAGAGAGAGAGAGAGAGAAAAAAAAAACAACTGATAAAACCCAAGTCAAATCCTAACATCCACAGATGTACAGATAATTTCGCAAATATCACACACACTGAGCAGCGTGTGCGAGGCGTGACCATGTCCTCCTCGGCGCTGAAACAAAGAAAAGAGATAGAGAGAAAAAAACAACGAAACAAACAGAAAACAACCAAAAAAAAAAGAGAGAAAACTAACAAGAAAACAAATTAAAAACCGCTCTGCTGTCCTAATAAATAGTTCCTTTTTATCTGTTGGATGAGTCCCACGCCTAACGCACTTTACTTTATGCACTGGCTATCTGGAGATAATTTGGTGGGCCATTTCCTAGCAACGGTGAGATTGTGTATTTCTTTCTCGGGGAGACGTTTGAACTCCACGAGGCCTGTGCCGGGCCGGCTGAGTGGCTGCGCTCCTGGCGTTGTGCAGCCAATCGATAGCTCTCATCAAAGGTGGACCGAAGCATCAATTAAAAGCACAGGGCCTCTCGCACTTGCAGGGAGGGCGGGCGGTTCGAGCAATTTTCCCACTGAATTATGTGTGTGGAGGGTGTGTGAATGTGCGACTCTGTGATGAGTTATTGAGCCACAGTTCTCCTTTACACTCTGCTGTGAGAGACAGTCTGCGAGAGTAACTCTGAACTGCTGTTTTTTTTTTTCTTTTTTTTCCCCGAACACACAAGGATCAATGTGGAACGGCTCGCTCACAAGTGATGAATCCACAAGAGCCTCACGACGGAGGTATGACATGTAATACATCTAATGAGTTTCCTCCTGTGACAGCGAGGAAGCCACAGCACATAAATGACTTTCTCGAGCATGTCAGGTTCAGGGATGGCGGCAGTGATTTGTGATTTGTGAGAGGTGGCGAGTAAGGGACGGATTGAGAGAACAGTTTTTTTTTTTTTTAGAAAGGGCAGTGAAATAAGCACCTTGCCTTGAAAGACTAACGCTGGGAGGAAATCAGGATGAGAGTGAAGTCTCAAGATTTGTATTTCAGGTAAGTTCACAGAGATCAGAGTTACCTTGTAGAGAGTGCGCGAGTGATTGAAAATCAAATTTGGCTTAAATGTAAAATACTTTTCCTCCTTCCTGCATCAAATAGAAGAGGTTAAATTTCACGGGGGCATCAGATGAGTCATCTTTACTGCATTTCACCACAACTTAGATATCGACAGGTAAATGTTTAATCACAAAAAATATGCTTCGGATGAAATATTAAATGCTCACAAATGATTGCATAAACTTTACTTTCGGGGCACTGTGGAAGCAAACAGCCTTCTTGCGGACCTTTGACCAGACAAACGAGACAAAGTGCTGAAGCAGCAGAGTGGCGGCGTACTCGGCGTACTCGGCGTTCAGAATGACGTGCAACCCTGCAGCCTGCTGAAGGACAACACAGCAGCTTCATCTAAAATCCAGGTGCCGGTTTGTGTGCAACCAATACTGGATTCATCGCTTTCCACAAATGATTGTTGCCGGGAAATTGAGTCCAACAGGGTTTATGCTCGAGTGAAACGTGTTGAAAGGAATATTAGAGAAGACGGTCATGCCACAAATTTGCAGAAAGGGGCCCCAAGAGCTAAAAAGATCTCTAATGTGGACATGAGGAAGAAGAAGAAGAAGACAAGAGGACATGATTGATGAAAATGATGGCCGACACTTGACAGTAAAGCTGGATTTATGCTTCTGCGTCAGATGCGTGTATGCTATGCGGTAGCTTGACGTGCACCTCACCAGAAATGTAACTACGGGCTGCAGCGACGCAGGCCGCAACAGCTGTGATTGGTCTGAAAGGTTGTTTTTTTTTAGTCCAAGTCTCAAGAGACTGGAGAAGCACAAAAAAAAATCTCCTTCCTTTTGTCTCCCACACATCATCTACGCTGGCGTCTTGTCTCTTTTTGATTCCTCCAACGTGAGCCACTCCGTTTGACTCCCCGTTGTTTAAAAGTACGCAGGGAAACTCAACACAGCTGACTAACTGCAGGCTAGCATTATAGCGGCGCAGACATGCGGCGAGGTTCTGCACAGAGCCGTTGCAGAAGTACAAACCGAGCTCAAGGTATGTCAAATCCAAAACTCAAGAACCGAGTGAGGTACAAAATGATGAGCGGCTGTTGAACAGGAGGAAGTGTCTGTGTTGCTGTGACGGAGTACGAAAGGGGAAGAATGAGCTCCTAATTAGCGAGGGGTCATGCTGGTCGCCTCCTGGAGTCGTGCACAGGGAGCCCACTGCTGCAAACTTCAGGACCTCGTCTGCCCGGCAACAGGAGCTAATGATCGCCCCCTCTCTCTCTTTTCTTTCTTCCACTTCCCTTCCCGGTATAGCTGCTTTGTGCTGACACATGGGCTGACTAGGAGCAGATTTCTGCAACAGCCTCCTTAGAATTGCAGGCATGCCTTCTGTACACTTTCGAAGACGGTATTTGTATTCTGAAAAGGTACATTATGCCATTGTGCTATTAAGAAAAAGCCATTTCTTTTTTGTTGGGCAATCTTTCAGCTCTATGTGAAATTTTGGTGCCGTGCACTCGGAGCAAACACCTGCCTCTTTTTTTCCATTCTTGAATCTCCATTAGCAAAATAGAGCTGATATTCTTTGTTGTGCAGTTTTCCATAATCCCATGGCTATTTGTAACCCCATTTCCCATAATGCCATTACTATTGAATCTCATGCCATTTGTAAGACGCTCTCCTCGCTGATGTGCAACTCCTGTATTATGAGTCCTATTAAGCTTCAAAATGTCTTCCGTACTCTATAAAACAGCAGCTGTAAAAGTCTAGAGGACTGGATTTAGCTACACTGTAGTTGAAACATTAAGAAAAACACTTCACACATGCACACGGACACACACGCATACTAGCTTAAAACTGGTAAAAGTCATCACGTCGCAGCTCTGTTGTTTCATCAGGACACTTAAAAATGGCCACGGAATGGGACGGAGTGAGTTCACGTAACAAGTGTGAACAGATGAGCGGCGCCGGGGCATCCGGGGAGCCCTAAAACCCAACATTTGTCAGTTGTTAGCCGTTAAAGATGTGGAAGAGACTCGTTCACTGGGAGATAAGAGCAAATCGTGGCCTCGGGGCAAGTGAAAGCAGATGTAGAATGGCGGACTGGATGAAAGGGAGAGGGGAACGTGTTGATTTGATTGGACAATAAACAGCTGAACAGTCGCTGAGAGGCAGTCTGAATGACACATGTGGCTTCTGACCTCCGTCGATGGATGGAAGACAAGAATCTACAGCGTTTAGAGCATGACTGAGGAAAATTAAAATAAAAAGCGCGGCTCCAACGGGGTGGTTCACTTCAGGAACTTGAAGGCAGAGGCCCAGGACAACTTCATCTCTAGCACCATAGAGTAGCTTTGATGTTTTGTAGTGTTTCCTCAGCGCACCCTCTTCAACACCCTCTTCCATGTGCTTTGCCTTATTAACGATTACACGGATCCTTTGGAATCATTTGGAAGCTTGGTGAAAAGGCACTCGATGTACAAGCTGATTGTTACTTACAAACATCATCATGCGCGATGACATAGGTTGCCTGTAATGTGCGCGCCATCCGTAGCAGTGGATTTGAATGAGTCACATGAACTGCAAGAGCTCAATTGCAATTGTCAGCAAACAAAAAGCTCCCTCTCCGTCTGGAAGAAAGGGGTCTTTTGAGGGACACTGGAGTGGATCCTATTGCCCCGGAGGGAGACAAATTGGGCCCGTCAAGCCTCATTGCGAGAGTGACTGAAATTGGTTTGTGGTTCTGCTTCTGCACCATCCAATAAAGAGAAGAAGCCTCAGAGAGAGCGTGCGAGAGAGAGAGAGAGAGAGAGAGAGAGAGAGAGAGGAAAGAGGGAGAGAATGACAGCCGGGGAAAATTAGAGCAAAGGAGCCTGGCTTGGCCATGGCACGTTAATGGTGCCAGTGAAGCAGGGGTCTTTTTAGTGCCGGAGCACCACGGTTGGGGAGGAGGAGCAGGAGGGCATGGGTGAGCAGAGCAGACGGGCAGAGATGTCCGTTGTCCCACGGGGACAATCCTCAGAGATGAAGTCACCGAAAACCTCATGCAGCTCAGGGATGGAAAGACTGGATCAGATGAGACTGGGCTGTTTGTGCAACCAATTGTGACAACTATGGGTGTAAGTGACAGCGGCGGGGTCGAGGAAAGAGCTGCCATCAGCGTCTTGTTATGGCCGGTGAGGAGCTTAGTTAGGTCCAACAGGTGTGCTGGCCTTATACTGAATAAACGACCAGGGTACGTTCAAGACAGTCAGTCCCCAGCGCACGTCTTCCATGCCTCCTAAGTGTCACGGTGAAGCAAGGTAGTACAGGATGGTAGTTTTACAAAGCAAGGTGATCTGATAAAGCAAAGCTGCATTAGTTTAGCAATCAGTTCTGCTTCTGTTTAAATGTGTTTTAAAGGAATACATACAACTTCACAGTTGCAATACAAGTGGACCAAGAACTGGGCCTTAACCGTGTTAACTGGGGAGCTTTAGAGATGCATCCATTTGATAGAGCCAGGCTAGCTCTTTCCATCTGTTTCCACTCTCTGTGCTAAGCTAAGCTAAGCTAATCAGCTGCTGGCTGTAGTTTCTTATTTACCGTTTAGTCGATTTCTCATTGAAATTCTAAAGAAAATAAAGTGTCTACTATTCCTTTAAGTGTTTTATTGAGCTCTAAAGGTTATTTTAATAGGCTTTGGCTGCCAAATACACTGCGTAAGTGCCAATAAGTGCCCTAAAGTTTATGCAATCATTGCTAAAGAATCCATTTTGTAAATTTTTTTTGTGACTAACAACTTACCTGCTATAGAATATGCAGCAAACGAGACTCATCTGGTATTCTGAGCACATAAATATTAAAAAAGTGATCTACGTCGAGATGACATAGCAATTAACATAAGATCAAACGGCAGCAGGGAGAGTCCCACTGAAGCTTAGTGCGCTGAGAGATAGTTGAGTTAGTTATGGTTGGATCAGAGAGATAAAGAGACAGACAGACAGACAGACAGACGGGAATGAGGACAACGCTGGAAGCAATGCATCGACAACCACGGAGCGTAGCTAGCAACATTCCCCCATCTGTTTCCTAAAGTTATATCCCTGCAGGATCTGAGAGAGGAGGAATGCACCCACGTCGTGTGAAAGCATCACAGAAGGGACGAAACACAAAAGAAAAGAAGGTGAGAAAAAAAAAGGACTTCTGGTAGAACGGTTGTGCCACACATTTAAATACTGTCTGAAGTGTGTGTGCATGTGAGTGTCTGCATGTTCGGATGTGTGTGTGCGTGCATGTGTGTGTGTGTGTGTGTGTGTGTGTGTGTGTGTGTGACAGCTCGGACAACCATGAGAAACGATCTAAAACCTGGTGTGAAGAACATGTTAGGAAGGATAGTAAGGACTGGTCCGGCCATCAAGGTCAAATAAAAAAACAACCAAAAAAAACCAAAAAAAAAAAACGACGACAACAGCAACAACAACATCAACAACAATATCAACATTAACATCATCATCATCAACAACATCAACAACAACAAAATCAAACTGAAATATGAAAAGGAAAAAACAAAACAAAACTCTGGTTCAGAGTGTCTCTTCATCTTTGGTATAAAAATGGCCATCCATGGGCTGCATTTGATCCACAACTAGGAAAGACTACAGAAATTGTCAACAATTTCTTCTATTGCTTTTGCACTGATTGGTTTAAACCATAAGCTCCTACTGAATCTACTGTTTTTGTTTTACTGCCAGAATTATTTCTGAAGTTTTTATTTTTTTTTTATTATTTTTTTTTAATTTTATGATTTTTTTTTTCTTCCGTCTTTTTCTTTTTGCAGTGTGACAAGCAAAGCGGGCTAAAAACATCTTAAAGCTCATAAAAAAGGTAAAATGTGGCAGATAAAAAGCACTAATGTCATCGACAGCAACTTTGCCATGTAAAATAATAATGATAATAAAAAACATGTTCAGCATTTTGCAACAGACTGCATCCACAATGCAGCATGTTTTTCTTATGTTTTCTTTTTTTTTCCTCGTTGTGAAAAATCTCTTCAAAGCTTCATCTTCCCCTCCCCCGCGAGTCATTTTTTTTTTCCCCAACAGACATTTAGTTTTCTTCTGACACTTAGTTACCTCTGACATAATAATTATCAAAGTTTTCTTCTAATGAAGAAAAGAAAAAGCTCTTCTCTATTAAATCTGTACAGCTTATGTGATAGATTCTTTTTTTTTTTTTGTTTTGTTTTCCTCTTTAAAACAACTCATCCAGTGTCTTGTACCCTCCATGTGGTCCAAGAGACGGATTTTGTTTGCTCTTTTTTCCCCCCGAACCAGACGTCAGACGTAACTCTGTAAAAAGTTTCTGGCGCCCTTCAAATTAAGGCCATGAAGATTCAAGAAAGAAAAAACACTTTGTTTTTTGAATATATCTAGAAAACTAAGATTTAACACTAGAACATAAAAAAGACTGAAAGGAAATTGTAGCTTAATATCTGAGGAAGACAATCTCTGTGTGTATTTCAAACTTGACTCCCCTTTTTCTAATTACAAAATAAACTTCATCACCTACCTGCGCATTCAACCTTTTTTTTTTGTTATTTTGTAATTTTTTCCTTTTTTTTTTTAATTGGTTGAGAATTTTCTTTGAGAAACTTTTCAAGCTTCAGCCCAGCCCTTCAGGCAGGTTCCCAGACTAAACAATTTCACCTCTTTGCACTGTGCCCAGCAATTTCCCCATTCCCTCCTTCCTCAGCACCCTTTTCCTCCTTGATTTTTTTTTTCTTTTTTCTTGTAGGCCAGGTAGGAAATGAAAAAAGTGTCTCTTTTTTGGTGCCTGGGCAATCTGGAAGCAATCTCTTTCTCTTTTCTCTTTTCCTCACATTCACAGTGCAGCCACCTTCTGTCTCAAGGCAACGCTGTCACAGGAACATTCGCTCAGGCCGTTGCTATCTGATGAAAGAGCAGAAAACAGAAACAGAGAGAGAGGGAGGGAGGGAGGGAGGGAGAGAAGGTGGGGTGTGGAGTTGTAATCAAAGCTCAATTTTACAAACTCAGAAGAGCAATAGAGTTGACAGCTGACAGCTCAGTCAGGAGACTGAAGCAAAGTGATGCACATTAAAGAGCTGTGATTAGGCCAGGAAGCAAAAAAGGTGCTGCCAAAATGACGAGCAAACGACAACAGCAGCCAGGAATAATTAGAATCACATCATAAAGGCACTATTGTCTTTTTATTTTATTTTTAGATCAGCATGAAGTGCATTTAACCGGCCTTTGTTATTTTCAAATACTGCACAAAATCTCCCATGTAACATCTTTTCAGTTTCAAGTGTTGCGGTGAATTCTCCCTGCACATCAGTATATACGGTATGTGTTGGTGCAGAAGAAATATCTACTTCAGTAAGACAAACACACTCAGAGTAATTAAAGGCACAGATAATCTCTAATGGTAGACAAATTTATATGATCTCCCAGCAGACTCTAGATCAGAGGCGCCTAATATATATATTGTATAAAATTGTGTTTTGTATTAAACTGGGCCTGGTGCCATGTATAAATAAAAAAGACACAGCGCCGACTAGCATTTGGGTGGCGATGTTACAGAGCGAGCCAGACTGACGAGTGCACAAGTATAAATGTCTTGCACAGCCGTAGGTTACACCGTCTAGGTCCCGCAGAGGCGTAAACTCCGCTTTAGTGTTTACTATTTCTAAATAATTAAACATTTAATTTGAAAAATGCTTGAAAGCAGACTTTAACTGTTTCATCTTTTAATACATTTAATATATATAACTGATTATTCTGTATGAGGTTGCCGAAGGCTAGAACCGATCTCTGCTGTCAGAGGCAGGGTACACCCCAGACATGTTGCCACTAGTACTCACACTCACATGCACACCTCCAGCCAATTTAGAATCACCAATTAACCTAACGCGTTTGTCTCTGAACCTGTGGCAGCGCCAAAGGAAACCCACGGGGAGAACAAGTAGGCCCCAGTCGGACGTCCTTCCTGCTGTGAGGCGACGGCGCTAACCGCTGCACATCCACTGCCCAGAATTTGACACTTCCAATAACGTTAACAAAAACTGTCTTTCTTCCCTGCTGGACTTACTTGGACTGGTATGAGTAAGCAGGAACATGGTCGGCAGCACTGTCCACCTGCATCTGTTGCTGCTGGCCAGCCACCTCCTGTGATGAAGGAGCCACTGTCTGGGGTGAGGCGTCTGTCACCACTCCCTGAGGACACACACAGGAGGAAATGTGTCTGTTTATGACATGATCAGTATGAGGCTGCGTGTCCCTCTGTCTGCACTGTATGCTTGTCTGTAGAGGAAGAATCCATCCTCTGTTGCTCTTCCTGATTTCAGTTTTTATTAGTTTTAATAATGACATCAAGAGTCTGAGAATAGAGGACGTGTTTTTATTGTATAAACAAATAATACATCCAGAGATGCCAATATACAGTATGTAGAGATAAATTCAACCATACACAAACTTAGCTTTGAGCGCTGTAGAAAGAATATATTTCCTTAATTTACTAATTATAGTGAAACCCTAAGAGGAATATTTGGAAAACAAAGAATATGTAAGCAACATCAGCTTCCTGCGTTATGGCATCACAAACAGATTCATGTCCGGGCCGGTACTTTGCAGAATTTTAAGACTATCTTTGGGTTGAAAAACTTCTTTAAGGATGGCTGTGCGCGCTGAATCCATCACAACAACCTCTTAGCCTTTTTATGTGTCTAGCATAACCGATAGCCCCCCATCACTGAGTCATCTCAATCACCTTTAACAAGCTCTCAAGGATACTGCGTCTTGTCCATATGTCAGCCCCCCAGTCACTGGCTGATACTGTGATAAACGCCCAACTGCTGACGCTGACACTGAGAGGACAATGGTGAGGATGAAATAGGTAAGAGGCGCCGTGGGCTACACTACAACTACATCTCTTTCCTCCATGCCACTCCTTCATGAAGAGGACTGCAACTTCCTGAGGAGGGGTGGGGCGTCTAAGTGGGGGGACACGGGAGGAGGGAGGAGGGACTAATGGGTCTGTCAGGGGAAACTGTCATTGTCCGTGGCTGGTGGGCCAACCGGGGCTGTGTGGCTGATGGATGTGCGTGTTCCAGCTACCCACCAGCCCGAACCGGCTGTGGGGGGGAAGAGAGAGACAGCACCGCCGGCACTGTGTCTCACTTCAGCTCCTGTCATCTGATACACGACTGATAGTCCATCTGAATACGACCGCACTGTCAGCCGCCAGACAGCTGGCCCACTCTCCTCGCCGGCCCGCCTGCCTTCCTGCCCACCCGCCCGCTCGCCATGTTCCTCATTTCTCAGGCTGGACTGCCCGAACCTGCCAGGAGCTCAGACAGCCGCCGAGGAAGTGAGAAAGTCTGCGCTGCACTTCAAATGCCTTTCCCAAATACTATAAAACTTCTGACTCATCTTGCTTTGCTTGCAGTTTTGATCCATGTTAGTTGCCAGGGCTGCAAGGCCATTTGTTTGAAGAGAATAAGAGCAATTTGCGGCATGCTTCAAATGTAATCAGTCAATTTAATGACTGTTTTATTCTACTGATGTGGAGGGGAACTTTAGAGATGGTAAAGGGAGTGTTTGTGGGTGCAAATGAGAGGTCTGTTAGCAGTAACGATGTCCTCCTGTTGACAGATTGTTGGATCTTGGTAAGTATTAGGTGTAAACGTGTCTTACTTCGACAGGGACGGCTGTTGGAGGCACAGGAGTGTACTGGGGAATGTAGGTCCCTTGCATAGGCGCGGCGGCGGCTGCAGCAGTCATGTACTGAAAACAAAAGACACAAATACATCAAAATCCTTGGAAATCCCTGCAACACACATTAAAGTTGCAAATCCCCATCTAATATTAGTCACAATTCCCTGGAAGACTAATTCAGCGTAATTATTCTCTCAATTATTCTCAACTAACTTATTCTAACTATGGGGAATGTGGGATTGCTGTGCCGTCTGCGGCCTTCGGAGGGTGCTAAAAGAATATGTGTGCCTGCTTAGAGAAGCTGAGCAGATCAGAAATGAGTATGCAAGGAAGAAAGAGGAGAAAGAGGAGGAGGAGGACGTATCCTGCTGTCCCACCAAGACCTCACAGGCAAGCAAATGCACCGCTGAGAAGATAAAAAAATTATAAAAAAAATGAAGCTGAAAGGAACGCAGGGGAGAGTGTGAGAGAGACGAAAGGAAAAGCGGGAGGTCTGTTGCCTGTGGCCTACATTCCTTTAGTCATGCCTGCCCTGGCTTTTAACTGGGTGCTAGCTTGCTCCGCGATGGCCGTTTTACAGACGTGACACAGGTTTGGTTACACGACAGCCACAGGGCTTTTACATGCAATATGAATGAGGCCATGGCACTTTGTGCGAGGCTTTCTCTGTAACTTGCTGTGAATACTTTGTGTGTGTGTGGTGGTTTGAACACGAGTGCAAGCGTAAGCCTGATTTGCCAGTGTGTGTGCTTGTTTTTAATTAGCACATGCCAATGCATAAAAGATGACTTATCACTATTTGTCTGTCCAACTGTGCATGTGCATGTATGGGTTCCCCTGCGCAGCTGTGTGTGGGATTCATACATGCACGTGGTGTGTGTGTGTGTGTGTCTGTGTGTGTGTGTGTGAGAGAGAAAGACAGACAAAGACAAAGAGGCTTGGAACGATAATGCTGCAGTACAGCGCCAACGGATGTGATCCCAGATAAAAGCCACCAGGCTGCCTCTCTGCCTCTCCTCGTCTTCCTGCTGCTTTTCCGGACCAAAGAAAAAGGGAAGTACAATCCCTTTCTTTCTGTTTTTTTTTTTTTTTCCCCCCTTTGCCTCTCAGTCCCCTGCCAGTGCTAAAAAGCGTGGCGGCAGTATGCAGTAGGAGGCAGTAATGGAGGGGCAGTGCCGGGCTGCGAAGCCTTTCTTGGCCGTGGGCCCGCCGGTGCTGGTGAAGTGTCATTACCGGCAGCGTTGCTAATGGATCGGGTACGGCTCCACCGCTCACCGCTAATGAGAGCAGCTAAAGGCCATGGACATGGGTGATTAACTCCCCCACCATTGCTACACATGGCCAGGAGGATGCCCTGGGATGGATGTTAGTGTGTGTCCGCATGCGAGTGTGATTGTGTGGGTCGGCGTGTGTGAATTTAAGGTTATCACACCTTCAGGGCTGTCACACTCGGGACGGGGTGAAGCGCCGTATCCAGACCTCCTGACACATTACCACATTACCTCTCTGTGTCATCTCTTCTTCCCTCTCACCTTCCCGTCACTCGCTCTCTCTCTCTCACTCCCTCTCTTCCAACCTGCTATCGTCTAAAAGGGCCTATCAGATTGTTGAAGTGACCTTCTCTCTGGTGAATCGAAACCATGCATACCAATTTTGCTCAGGACTTTAGGTCTTCGCCTCTCCTCCCCATTAACTTATTCAGCCAGCTCACCTGTGAAGGCTGCATGAAAGTAAATGAAGGGAAGTAGGAGATAATTAGCAATATCAAAATCTCCCTGTCATAGGGAGAATGTCCATTTGAAATGTTATATTTCTCAGCAGGACTGCAAAAGGAATTTAAATTAGACGTAACAAGAAAATTTAATAAGATAAGGTTTTATCCCTCCACCATAACCATTAGTTAACCTATTTAATGTGGCAGGTTGAGCAAGGCATATTTCTGCAGTCGCTGCCGTGGCAAGTCAGGGGGATGTCAAGCCCAGCAACAGCGGATAGGGTTGCTATGGTGATAAAGATGATTTTTGTCCAATTTCAACTCTTTTAATACTTCCCTGTCCATAGTCTGGGGACAGGTTTGGGTAATATAAAGCATCCCTAATTGGCCATAAATGGTGTTTCACTCTCGAAGTCACACACACACACACAAACACACGTATACATCCATGCACACACACGCACACCTGCGCCTGAAGCAGATGGCGTGTGCGTATGTTTGATGAACGGGAGGCCTGAATAGCTCCTTAACGAGGCTGATGTGAGTAGACTCCTTAAGTCTCTTCTCCACCATCACTCTCCATGACATACGCCTATAACTACAGTATAAATTCAGACCGCAATGCAGCAATGCCAGGACAAAAAAATCCATAGCATAGAGCGAACTACTCTGGTACCACAGTGGTTTGGGCCTCTGCACCCCAATGATGTATAAGACAATTTATGTTTGGTGGGTACAAGGATGAAGCGGCAGTTCGGGTCCCGCACTCAGTTTCCCACATCAATAAGAATTACTCCATAAATTGTAGGCGTGGCGTCGGTGGAATGTGGAACAGCGCATTAGCATTTCTAAATGTCCGGATAAATCATCCGCCTCTCGTCGCGTCACTCAATCCCCACATCTATCTGTCCTCTCTGTGTTGACATGCCGTTCGGTTGTATCATCCGCAAGGTGAAGGATAACAGTTGGTCAAGGCAAGAGCATCCAGCTACTCAGTGTGGTTATTAATGGCAGTGCTGCGTGGGGGGATGGGCTCTGATGGCTATTGATCTTAGCTGTGGGGCTCCGACACGATGGGAACTGTTGGAGCCGCACACCAGTGCCTTTGAATCACACTGCTGTACCACTTCACTGTGAAAAGCTCTTCATATTCTCGTCCCTAGGCTTTGTTAAGACCCTGCCTGCAGAGATTTATTCTGGCACAAATTCTTTAAACACATTCTTCTCCGCGGGCTTTGACTGTACATAATTTTCTACTTTAATATTTAATTATTAAAGGTACTGTGTTGAGTTTTTAACCTCTAGTGGCGATACGGAGCAGCTATTTTTGAGTTTGTCCCACACAAAAACGCGCACGCATGCACACTTATTATTGACTGATGTTTGGTAAACCTCAAGCACATGCATGAAGCATTTTAGTCTGAAAATAATAACTTCGGTTGGCGCACATGGAAACTCCGCAGTGCATCCTTAATGTAGCTGCAATCTTGCGGTGCGCTCTTAAAGTCTTTTTGGGTGTTTCTTATTATCCGGACAAAATTTGAATTTAGAGCATGACTCTCAAATTCTTGGCTACAATCCGTTAAACACATTCAAAATGTAAAATTTAAGAACGTCATAAAAGTATTGTTCCTCCCTTAACCATTACCTTTAATGCCCTGCAAAAACCAAACTGCTCAGGCATCAACATGTGTTACCGTTTGAACGTGAAGACAGAGGAGAACGTGTACGCTCAGTCGACTTTCCTTCCGTGGGCAAAGGTTAAATATAACCACGCGCACTTAGGGAGATGTAGAGTAACATACGGCCCTTAACTTCCATGCAGAAAACCGAGGGAAACAGCCCAGATAATAGAGTAAAGCGCCTCATACAAATCTGTCTTCCAGGGACAGAGAAGCTGTCAATCACGGCTGTCACCATGACAACAGAGACCTGGGTTCTACATGGCATGACAGGAATAGGATGGAGAAGACAGAGGGAAGGTCACCTCTTGTCATGTCAGACACTATGTCGCTCACGCACACAAACGCAGATCCTGACAGGCGCGCAAACACGCACACACACACACACACGGAGACACAAAAACCAAAATGACAAAGAGAGCATATCCGCATCCACACATGCACGGAGACTAACAGGCACACAAAGAATGACAGATAGACTCCTGTTAAGTGGTGAGAGCTCCAAGATGGTAAATAAATCAGTAAGTGAGCAATATGCAGCAAACGCGGTAAAATAAATCAGCGAGGAGCATGGGATGGCATGTTTATGTGTGCCATCCATAAACAGTAACCCTGAGGTTCTTTAGCATTCTGTAATCAAGTTGTTCAAGGCAGGCAGACACCAAACAAAGCGGGGTGACTTGAAAACATTTTCTGGTGAAGTAGCTGAATTCCAAAGCAGTGACCATCCGGAGGCACAGATCCACGCTTCCATGTTATGAGGCGAGGTTTTCCCTGCCACTCCTTTTTAAAGGCCTAACCCTCCGGGCCCGATCCACACTGCAAAATAACACAGAGTTCTCGGAAAGCTACGGTCACCGCACCAGTGTCACAGCATGGGCGGACTGGGAACATTTGGTTCTTTTCTAGGAGAGAACAAGGAAGCCACAGCCGTACACAAACAGCCGCAGCGAGGCCTGAAACGGCCAAGATTATTCTGAGGTGTGGCTTCTCCTTCAGCTTCCAGAGACAGTCGTGATAAGTTGTTGACTCTGGAGACGCTGCTCATTGCAGGTGCCCTTCTGTGGTGAGGGCTTAGTCACATGACCGGCAGGGGCAATCAAAACAACCTCGCCACATGTGTGTACACTTGAGGAATGTGCTCGAAGAGTATGTGGTGTCAAGTCCAGTTTACTACACGGGTAGTTACAGATCCTGTAACCCCTCTTTTACCAGGCCTTCTCAATCAGGCAATATGAAAGGGCTTTCACATCTGGCATAAGAATCAGCTTCACAGGAAGGAAACATATCTCAATTCCCATAGATGATCAAGCGTGGCATGCCGTGTGTGTAGATCAGCCATAGTAAAGTTATGCTACACAGCACATTGCCTCAGGAAGGCTAAGGAGGCAGAAAAGGGGAGAGGCGGAGAGGCTAAAGCCGAAATGAAAGAAGGAGAGAGAGAGCCTTAACCCACTTTCTCCTATAATACAACCCATCAAACATCAGAAGCCATCATCATAGATTAGCCTGTCTCTAATCCTGGCTGTTAGCACAGCTGGGGCAGATTAGGGAGGGGGCATTCCTGACAGAGCCAACATGGCGTCACAGTCGCTGACAGCTCACCTGGAAACACATGGGTAACTGTACAATACAGCACTGTTTCAATCATGCACACACACACACACAGATCAAACGTAGTGCTGGAGCAAAGCTGTCTGCTTGCTTGCCCCCGGGCAGTAGGGTTAGGGCAGGAAGTCAGGCTTCAGAACTGTGTGACACCTCTAAGTCGACTTGATCCCGAAACAGGGAGGGGGGGAGTTCACGGTTTAGGGGGCAGTGACTGTAAGGGAGTGTGTGGAATAAGGAAACTGATGGAGTGATAGATCTGATGTGCGATTTATAGAGTGAGGGAGACAGAAAGTGTGAGAAAGTAACATAAATTAGAGGGCGAAAGTTGGGAAGGTGGAGAACTGAGAGCTCTGTCACGCCGTTAAGCTTCAGAGGAAATCTGCTAAACGTGGAAGATCAGGGAGGAAATATGCTCTCTCAGAATCTGGCGGTGAATGCATGCAGTTTAAAACAAATGATACGGCAGCTCCATGGCTGAGCACATGTGGCGACAGACGAGAAGAAGGGTTGGCTTCCTTGAAAGGAAATGTAAAATCCGAGTCTTACTCAGTGCGCACTTTCGTTTCTGAGCTAAATGAATAATGTTCCCCCGAAAAAAGAAAAAAAAAAAGCCTCCAAATGGGTCACCGTGACCTGTAACAACACTCCAGTGGACACCTGCCACTTTCTTTCTGCACAATTAATTTTCTGTTTCACTTCTTAAGAACAGATGTAGACTTAAAGATATTTTTCTTTCCGGTGCTGGTATTATTAAAAGTAATAACAGCAAAACAGCTGGACACAAAAACATTTAAGGCGCCTTTCTGTGCCAGGATTTATGTTCATTGTTGTCAAAGACCAGAGGACACAATAAAAATAATACGTTTTTTTAACATTTATCCATCTAGTGTAAAAACACTATGAAGAAGTTGCAGCTTAGAGATTTTAAGCCACAACTGGAGCTTTATTAATGTAATTATACCCAAGGATGTGACTTTTAAACTGTTTCCTTAATTCAGGGATGTCAAACTCTTTTTAATTCAGGGGCCACATACAGGCCAGTAAGATAATAGCATAATAACCTATAAGTAATGACAACTCCAGAGTTTTTTCCATTTGTTTTAGTGCAAAGAAGAACAAGTAAATTAGGAGAATGTTTACATTTGATAAACTATCCTGGGCACATTGCTGTCTGCTGTTTAGTCCTGGGTCTCAGTGTTGTGTTCTGTCCACTTCTGTTACTAAACCAGTTGATAAATTAGGGATATTTTCTTTGAGAGATTGCAGTCTTCTGTGTAATTTTTGCACTTTCGCAAATTCATGCTGCGGGCCAGATTAGACCCTCTGGCGGGCTGCACGTTTGACATCTGTGCCTTAATTGATAACAGCATCAACAATCAATAGATGATGAATGAAATAAGTGGACATTTTTTTCAATAACTTAACTCCACCAAATTGAAATAACTTATAAAGAACATAATATAACAACCAAGTTAGACAAAATAAGGACCTAACTCAGAAATACCTCTCATCTGTCACCATTCAACGACTGGCAAAGCAAAATCCAAGTTTTAAACACAGCAAACAGCTTCACAACACTGAGAATATAAATCAGATCTAAATGTTTTGGACACATCTAAAAAATATGATACTAAATCTGCCCCATTTCTTCTCTTCAAAAGAGCTGTAATGCTGTCAGCAGTAATAATAATAATCTCGTAGCATCCAATAAACATAAAACATGTTACATCAGTGACATGTGCAACAGGTTGCACCAGTTCAGGAAATCTTTAAATATTTACCGCTCCCGCTAACTAAAATCTGTTTGTAGTCAGAAGTGAATCACTTTTGGGTAAATTTATCTGGACGGATGTTTAACTAGAGTCCTGCTTGTCCTTAATATTAGCCTGCTGCTTGCTGAAGATGCTACGCTGACATTAGCATGAGCCCCAGATAACCACGCAGCCACCAGACAACAGCTCAGAGCAATTTTCACAACACTAATGATATATACGTTTATTCAAACAAGGAACGTGACACTGTTTAACTTGACACTATTGCAGTTGCCACATGTAATCACCTGCTACGCTGGCCTGGAAGCTAATTAATATGGAGTAGCACATATTTTCTTTAACATGTAATGTCTTTTAATATTGCAAATACAATGAGGAACAGGTGGGGGAGCAGATAAAAGGTGAATATTGTCAATATTTGCTTGGTCAGACATGGTGAAACATGCTTGTAGCTGTGCCAGCAGGGCTTGACAGAGAGTGAAACCAGCCGTGGCTGATTAAGGCTGATTTAGGAGAAATTTGAAGAAGAAAAGAAAATGCATAAGAGGGTGAAGGCTTTTTCTTTTTTAAATCTCTGAGTAGTGTGTCCATCTATCAAAGAGTGGAGCTCATATGCGGCATAAAAACGCAAAAAAAGACTCCGCATAAATCTTTCTGCAGCTATCACACAGTAATAACTGAAGTCGCCCCAGATAAGTGTATCAGCATTTTTTATTTTTTCTTGTCAGCTTGGACGATTATGGCAACTAGATGAATTTGTGTGAGGAGGTTTCGGGTGTGATTCATTGTGGCACATTACTCACACTTCCTGTAGTGCCCAGGGACAGATGGTTCATCTGCTGGGTGAGAGGGCCCATCATGCTGGCAGGCTGCATGGACATAGTGTGGTCCATGGCTGGCGTGATCACTGCACCCTGGGGGTAATAGATAAGATAAGAGCAGGAGAAATTATTGCATATCCCTCTTTGGCTCAATAAAAAACTTCAAGTGATCCTTCCAAGGGAGTTAAAACTTTACTCTGGTTCTTCTTAACTTGCACAAAGTGGTTCCAACTTGTCATATTGTTCACATTTAAATTATAATTAAAGCAATTTCAATTTGAAGAATAGTGACAGCGAGGAAATGTTTTGCACATGAAATTTGACTTCTAGGGAAAACAGGACAAGTAAAAGGGTATGAGGTGGTGGTAAGGGTTTAAAGAGAACAGAAAGTGAGAGGAAGTGCAACAAGAGAAAGAGAGGAAGCAGGACAGAAAGAAGGAAAGTTGGGTAATGCACCAGGAAGAAACCACAGGAAGAGAGAAGAATGTAGTACAGGCAGAGGGGACATGAGGACAGGACAGCCAGAGAAGAAGAAGGAAAGAGGGACAGTGTCAATAAACAGCAACAGAACACATTTTCAAGATCGATATACACTACTGTCTTTGGTCCATCAGAAACCATCAATATCTGCTGCTGATGCATGGGTTTGTGTGGTTCAACGGTTACTGAGAGAGGAAGCTTTCTCCGTCCCTGCCTCACTGTCTCTCAGCCACTCTCGAGGCTACCCTCCTGGAGTAATGCACGGCATGTTTTCCCTAAAGGGCGGAGGAGGATGCTGGAAGCTTCTTTTTCACGGTGCAGTGAAACATGAGGGAAAGTGATGAAACCATTGTTGCTCTTTCATCCCTTGTCATGATAGCTCCATTTCCCCAGCACTGAAGCCTTGGGACGAACGCGCTCAAAACCTCCCCCTTTAGTCTGTTCAGCTCGCCTCTCTTCTCACTTTGTGTCTGTACTGTAAGTGTGTGTGTGTGTGTGTGAGTAAGCCTATAACACACTGTGTGTGACAGCATTTGTGCACGAGTGTGTCTCTTTCTGTGTAAGTCTAATAGTGTATGTTTGCAAGTGTGTGCATGTGTGCACCCCACTGGTGTCTCTGTGTGGGCCTATTGGAGAACAAACTGTGCAGACACAGCCTGTCAGAATCGCTCTGGTTGTCAACTCACTGCATTCACAACACAGGCAGCTAGCTCTCTCCCTCCTCCCTCCTCCCTCCTCCCCCACCTCTGCCGTCTCCCTTCCTATCCGACTCGATATGCAGGCTTCATGTGATATTACTTAGAGTTACAACTCTGAACAAAAATAAAGAAACTTGGTGGAATGTTGATGGAATTATCTGCTTGCACCACTTCTCACTATGTTTGTTCGGTTGAGGATTGCCTCCCAATGCATAAAAATAGGCTCAAATGCACAAATGAGCTCAAATCAAGCAGATGACCGACTGAGGCTGGCTCTAAAACAGAGCTCCACTCTCAGCTCCACTCACATGCCACTTCTTTAGATGGAGGCAGGCTCTGCAACCACATCGAGCCTTAAAGCTGCTCTTCAGGTATCCTACGTTTGACGTCCTGGACGTTTTGTTCATCTTTATATACAGTCAGTGGTGCTATAACAGCAATGGGCAGCGCCTTCAGCAGCCGTCTGCTTCACCCACGCTGTGTGAAGGAGCGTTACCGCAGGTCCTTCTTTCATGCTGCTGTCAGGCTGTGCAGCAAAAGCCTGCTACTTTTTCTTCAACTTTTCTTTTTCCCAGATAAGTTACTAGAGAAATATCCCATGAAAAACAACTGTAGCCTGTATAAGTCAAACATTAGCAGCAAACATGAAAAACAGCACAAGGTGTTGACCTAGTTCACTCGATCCCAAATTGATCAAGTATCTGTGGGATGATCCACAGAGGCCCCTCCCCTCAACCCATAGGACCCAAAGACCAACACTCTAACAGCATCCTGTTGCCAGACACCACAGGAGACCCTCAGATGGCCCATGTCCATTCTCTGATGAGTGAGAACGGTTTCGGAGGCACACGAGAGACCTACACAATATTAGGCAGGTGGTCATAATGTTATGCCTGATCAGTGGACGCTAGCTGTTTCTAGTACTTAGTACCATTCCATCACTGGCTGTGATAGACGAACAAAGGAAAGGAAAGGGGAAATGGGGAGAGAGGGAGACAGTGTAAGGACAGGAGAGAGAGATGATTAAGGAAAGAGCTGTTGGAGGTCACGGGGAAGACAAAAAGAAGGAAGGGGGAGGGAAGACAGAGACTCGGAGAGAAAGGGTGAGGGACACACAACGAGAGAGAGAACGGGAGAAAAATGGGAGAAGGCGAGGAAGGGAGAAGGAAGGCGAGCGGGAAGCAGCGGGAGCTGTGGGCTACCTGTTACGGATTCAGCCTCTGACAATGCCTTTATAATGGGAAAGGGAGAGCAACGGAAAGGCTTAATTCACAGACGTGTCAGGGAGAGTTAAGCCGATTTGTGATTTCGATTTTCTGTGTTTGTGGGACTGAGTGTCTGTGAGAGAGGGGGTTTTAGTGTGTGTGTGTGTGTGTGTGTGTGTGTCCCGGTGTCTGTCTGGTTGCGTGTCTGTCCAGTGACAGGCTAGAGAGCAAAGAAAATGAGACTGACACAAATAGACGCTGCATGTCTTTGGTTTGTCCTCTCTGTGCATAAGAAAGAGAACGATAATGGATGCTGCAGACGTATCCGTTGCAAATGTATGAGTTGATGTTTTTAGAGCTCCTCAACGTATGCACGTTTTGGTGAATGTGTGTGTGTCTGGGTGTGTGTCTGTGAAAACCCCATCTGCCTTAAGATTGTATTGATCCTGCTCTAGCTGGGAGATGAGATGATATCAGCCCCCTGCTTGTAAAATGCATTGATATACGCTCAACGACCAGAGACAATGTACAGTAAATAAGAAATCTTGTAAAAAACCTTACAACCAGCAGTGTTTTTTAATGACTACTCATTACAAGTAAATAGCGATGCTTCAGCTGATGACAAGCTGATCGGTATCAGCTGGAAGTCATTAGCCTGTCTTTACTTGCGCTGATCAGAAATAACAATTGTAAAACAGGTGAGGCAAATACATAAATGTCACACAAATAAGAGCTGGGTTTTACTGCCTGATCCATTATGGCTCAGAGGCTTCCACCACATGGAGGAGGCTCTTTAGGTAATTAACATTCTGGACGAGACCAATGTAGACTCAAGATGCAGTGTTTAGTATCAAAGTGTGGCACTTAAAGTCAGCAAAACAGAGCATGACTTATCAGTTTTGGGAACACAAAAGCAATATTGAAGTGAAATAATAATATCTATAAAAGTCCACCCGGTAAACAATTCAAATTGAACTGTACTCGTACTATTCTCAAGCCAAAAACAATCAAAAATGAGAAAGGTGCAATGATTTTTACACTATTTCGTCAGCAGAGGCTCCTTATATAATCTTCTAAAGATCGGTATCATAGTGTCTGGCTCGGATGACATTGAAATTGATCGGTATCAGCCCTAAAAACCCGATCACAGCACCCCTGTCTCGCCCCCCGCCCCCCCCTTTTTTGCTCATCTCTGCTGCAGGTTAAATTATCCAACATTGCTGCCTATCTACTCTGTTGCTTCAAACTGCTGTTGATATATCGCTACCTCCAGGCAACACCCTTCGCCGAGTGGAAACAGCTTGAGGCCAAAAAAAGATGAAGTTCGCACACCGATGCTCACCTTGCAGGTCGTGGTGTTTCACTGTGAAGAATGCAACGGCTCTAACAATGTACACAAAATCACTATTGTTAGCCTGGTAAGGAGCAAGCCTGAGCAATGAAACGCTTTTGAGGGTGAATGAGCTCTCTGTCAGGTGAAATGTGAAATCTGACAGGACTGGATTCCTGAGTCTTGGCTTCTCTACGTGAGGCTCTGTGGTTTGGACACCGAGGCATGTTTTTTGTACATTTATACGGCACAAACACTGCGGGATAACCCCACCTACACACACAAAGATTGCCCATTCAGTCATTCTTGGTGCGGAAAGCCCGGTGTTACAGAACATCTGCTGATGATTGAGTGGTAACTGTATACAGAGCATAATTCCAAGGGACCCCGAATTCTACTGCAACCACCTTTTCCAGATGCCCTCCGGCACCTTTCTATTCAGGTAAGCCCCCAAAAAAAGGGAGCCAGCTTCTTGGGTCTTTCGATCTAATCTGCAGCATGAATCCCTCCTTGGGGCTAACAGACTACCAGGGTTGCCCTACTATTAAGAGCACAGTTTGTCTGCAAGACACACCGTACCATAGAGGGAGCCAGGAAGGTGAACTCCTCATTTGACCCAACTGAGGCAGCAGAGAAATATAAGTACGCACTGATGAGTAGCAATGATTGAGGCCCCACAAGTTGACGGAAATGTGTGAAGTGGCTTATCTTGGTCCATGCCTTCACGTCGAAATTTGGATTTTTTTATGGTTTTGAAAATCTTAATTGCAAACACAAGATGGACCTACAGGGAAAACGAGGTAATCGTTACTGTGAAATTGAAGCAGCTAAGGGGCCACAAACAAAAAATGTATGTTAACAGATTAACAGCCTGATGCAGATGAAGGAATTTGCACCTCTGGCAGTCATGTTTATCTACTGGGTATCTATTTGTCCTATAATATGGAACAACAGAGAGAGGGATGAGGGATCAGCCTCCTAACAACTTATTTGTCTGTCCATCATGTGCAATATCTCGGAGGAAGCCGACTGAATTAAATCCACGTGATTTAGCATCTTTAAAATTACAGTAATTGTAATGTGGGGTGGTACGGGCTAAAATTACAGGTCAGAAATTGGGGATGCGACTAAGTGGCCGTGACTGAGATGCTGTTGCTTTCTCGTGCACTTGAATATGTGCGTGTCTGTAAAAAATAAAAATAACATTAGCTCAAAATGCTCTTAATAAATGAAAGTTATTATGAGAAAGATACCGCTAAGTTGTCCTCGTTGAAGAGGGCATGGTATTTAGATGGATTTACTGTGTCTGCGTGTGCACATGTGTGTGATAAGGGAGCTAGATGAAGCATGTAACAGTATTTGTCATGTCTTCATGGGAGGTCCATTCCTCACCGCGGTCGGACTGCGCTCGTTTATCAGCCGTTCTCTGACCGCCGTTTGTAGACAAACGGATCATTTCGCACGCGAAGATCTCTCCAGAATACTTACTTTATTTACGGAGCAAAAAGAAAAAGAAAAAAAAAAGGATTAGAAATCCAATTAAAAAAACACAGTCAGCTAATAAAGCCTGCCTACCAAAGCATATCAGCTTTTGTTTCGAAATGTATTTTTTGCCACTATTGCAAAATTTGTTGAGGTAATATCCAAAAGCTTATAGTGAAAACGCAGCCGCTCGATCTCCCTGTCAGTCACCCTGGGGCTCTGTAACAATCTCTCTCTTATATGTATGAAACTTTAACCCTGAACAGACGATTTTTTTATTTTTTTTTGTGCTGGCACCGGCACAGTAGCAGCAGTTGTACTCCGAAAGAGCTGCACAGAGGAGACAGAAGCAGGACGGATGAAGTGAGACAAAACCAGGGGGAGAAACGAGAGGGAGGCGTATGGACAGAAGGAGAGAGGGAGTGAGGATGACGAGAAAGAGAAATGAAAAGATAGAGGACAGATAGAGTAACCCAAGGACGACTGTAGCCCTGTCTCAAATTCTGCTTCGCCAGTCAAATCCATGAGACCAACATAATGTTCCCCTTCTGAATCCGCGGAGCGTTTTTAATGTCAAGCGGGGAGATGGGTATCACACAGTGCACTGATTCACCCCTATCCGATGAGGGCGGATAGTTACGGTTCAGTTCTAAGAGGCCCGGCGAGCATCTATTCAGAGCCCGTGCCAGGGAGAACTGGCTGGGGTGCAACAGAGAGGAATTCAATAACTCACCTCCAGTATGTAAGGGCCAGTGCACTCCAGCAAATGCATACTTGAAGCACATACAGTTCAGAGTGAGGAGGGAAAAAAAAAAAAAAAAAAGAGGACGGATAAGTCATGGGGAAAGACAGCAATGTTGCGCATGGCTGGTGCTGCAGTTACTCCGGCACTCTGCGCGGTGTGAGGTGAATTTGAGAGTCTGTGTGCGTGATTGATGATCTGTACATAAGTGAGATTTACCATTGCATAGAATGTGTTTCTGCACTCAAACAATATGTGTGTTTAGGCAGTTGTGCATCTCTGTGTGAGCTGCACACAAGCATTTGTCATCTAGGGGCCTTTGGTTCTGTCGACTTGTGTTGCCCCGACCAGGAAAGAGAGCACAAAAGGCAAGCGGCCATGCCGTTCTGACGCCTAGCATCTAATTGCCAAAGAGAGCAAACACATGGGATGAGAAGAGAGCGTGTTAAAATGATAAACTAAGGGGTGCGGAAAGAAGAGGAATGTCTGGAAGGAGAACAGACTGCAGCCTCATTGAGCTGTCCACTTTAAAAAAAGAAAAAAAAGAAACGCTGTCACTTTCCATCAAGTTTCACGCCGAGCGCATCTAGCCCATTAATTGAGTAAACAAATTTTGAAAACTGTTCTCCACTCATTCTCTCCTTTACTGATGAATAAGTGCCGGTGCCTCTGTGGGATGAAGTCCAGTTTCGTATGGATAGACTTGTCAAATTTAATCTACTCAAATTCAAACAAATCCCCCCTTTGCCGAAGCTGTACATGTGGGTATGTTTTACAGCTGTTTACTGTGCAATAAGTCAACTCTTGGTGAAGTTGTTGACAGCGTTAGCAGTCTAATTTACTGCCATTCAATACATCACATGTTATTTCCAACAAATTACTGTTTAGACTTTAGGTATACAAAGGCACTGGGAGGCTAACACAATATGAGCAGAGGCTAATTAACAAGGTTTTCAGCAAAACTGTTTTACTGACTCTTTCAATCATTGCACAAACGTGATAAATTCGCCTTTCTGAGAGCTACTCTGCTTAACACGGTTGAGATCAGTCTAGAATTTCTCCCAAAAGAAAGAAGGCGTCTACCTAATTTATCATTATTGTTATCGGGGATGCATCTCTTTTAATGTTCAAGTACAGATAGCTGCAAATAAACATTAAAAGCTCGAGCTTGAGAGCCTGAGAAGTGGAGGGAAATCTGGTCTTTGCAGATGTTTCCATTTAGGAAAGTTCAGCCCTAGGTTTTGATACAAAAAGGTTTAGAGTACACATCTATTTTATCTGTCCCTTTAACATAACATTATGACCACCTTCCTAATATTGTGTAGGTCTCCTTTGTGTCTACAAAACTGTTGTGACTCATCAGAGAATGGACATGGTTCTTCTGATGGTGTCCTGTGGTGTCTGGTAACAGGATGTTGTTAGTGGGGGGCCTTTGGGTCCTATGGGTTGAGGGGAGGGGCCTCTGTGGATCATCCCACAGACACTTGATCAGTTTGGGATCTAGTGAATTTGGAGGCCAGGTCAACACCTTGTGCTCCTAAACTGTTTTTTTTTGTATGTGTCTGTGTCAGGCTGCATCCTGCTGGGGATGGCTGCTGCCATCAAGGAGTGTCATTGCTATGGGGTGGGGGTGCCTGGTCTAATGCATGTCTAAGTAACAGCCACATGAATGAGAGGTCCAAAAGTTTCCCAATAGAACATTGAATTGTCACAAGATGCATTAAGTTTAGTTCGTTGCAAGCCAAGCTCTCTATTAACTGTCTTCAGTTAGTTTAGGGCAAACTGTGTTAGTGCAGACAGTTATACTGACCAGTGCCTGAAATGAAAGAATGATAATAAAACTAATTATGACTACAGTTCCCTCATATTGAGATCAGATGAAAATAGCAATTTGGCTCCAATTTATTTACCTATCACTGTCTTTTTACTTTTCTTGTGGACTTTGTTATTCATGTTTATCTTTGTCAGGTGATAGTGTCTTTTTTTCCAGTAATGAAGGATAATTTAATATATTTTACAGCTATACTTGACACAGACAGTGCCTGTTCTGTTCTATAATACACAGTGCGACTGGCTATCTGTGACCTCTTCCCATCCAATGCTTGGCCGCCTCCATATTGCCCAGACACCAAGAGCACCATCGCACAACGCTCCATTGGTTTAACATGCAACACGAGGAGGAAGCCGCCAAATTGCGGCACGATCAATTGGTTTTTAATGTTTTGAGTAGCCCCCGAGCATTTGTGGCTAAGACACTTGGCTAATTTGATGTGATTCACTGAGCTGGTGGCAGACTGTGTGTGTGTGTGTGTGTGTGTGTGTGTGTGTGTGTGTATAAGGGGTGGTCTGCTGTGTACGTAGCTGGTAGCTGCTAGCTTGTAGATATGAGCTTGGGTCATAAAGAGAGACAGATTGGTAGCCATGATCCACTGACGGCTGTGACAGCTGGGGGTTAGCACCTAGCAGCCGTCTGGTGACAGAAAAAGCCCCTAGAACACAATGGGGACGGGGCCATAGGGACGGATACGGCCACATGGCTACTGCTGGCATGAAGGCATTATGAGATGTAGATCACAGTACAATGCGGCTGCTGCTTAGCGGCTAGTGCCAAAGGCTCCAAGAGGCCTCATGACATAAGGCTGGAAGATGGATGGCCATCAGACATTGCACGGGCTGGTAGGGAATAACCAGTATGGACCACACATATGGCAACACATAACACATAGAGTGCACACAAACATGTACCAGGCAAACATGAGCAGCTACACAAACATGGATGATGGGGCTGTGTATATCCTGTCTTTGCGATGACAGACAAACCATAACAGAAGATGAATAAAGTGTCTTTTACTGTAAATAAACCCGAGTGTAAGTACAGTCTGGATGCATGCACATGTGCAGATGTAGAGTAGATGTGAGCGCACAAACCCTTATACAAGCGTGCAATACATGTAGACAGCACTGCAATGCCGAGCAGTTACGCTATTAGAGGTATCTGCCACTTCTGTCAGTCACCTTGAATGCTGTCTTCTACCCATGACATCTTCATTTTCACAACAGGCAGACTCAGCAGCAGCAGCAGGGTAAAACAGGTAGCTTGTTAGCGAGCTAGCGTTAATCCAGTGCGAAGCGAGTGCACACCTGACTGAGAAGTTAGTAAAGCACAGGAGGGGAAGTGGCGGCTGGGAGAGTTAAGATACTCGTAGAAAAGGCAGGAAGTCGCGTGGCTGAAAGGCAAACTGAGCGCCTTTGAGTTTGAGGACAGCTGCAGCTGGGTGTGGTGTGTGTGTGTCTGCCAGGCTGGTGGCCTGCTGCGACCAGATTACATGTTCAACGTCCCGCAGCGGGAGTGGAAGTGAGATGGGTAGGGCCGAGTGGTAAATGGCCACAGTAGGGAGCCACGCGGCTGGTTGAGCACTCCTCCAGCGAGTGAGTGCTGGACCATCAGCTGAGTCCAGTGTTTCTCAAATTTGTTCAGTTGTTGGGACTCACAGGATGTTGTCATGTTGTCTGACGCTAACATGCTAGTGACATGCTTTAGGCATAAATTTCTTCTTCATATAAAGTATCAACATATTATTCCTAAGGGGCTCATTAGCATCTACACAAAATGATAATTTACAGCCTTGGGCAACTTTCAATTTTAACTTTTTCTCTGAGGAAACAGTTAATTAATGTAATAAACTGCAGGTACTGGATTTTGGTGAATAATATTCTTGAAGCTATCTTTATTCTTATTTATTACGAGACTTTCAAGTTAATATTTGGTTGTATTAAGGCAACACCATATAATTTCACGTACACTGTACTGCAAGATACTTCCAAACACCTTGGGTGATATATTCTAATTGTAGGGTGCTACCTATGCACCCGCATGCATATTCATTTACTCATTAGCACAGAATAGTGAACTTTGATATTAATTCATGGTTTGAATTATGCGGTTGTGTGATTCATTAGAGGTAACTTAAGCAAATAAATAACTGGAGTTACCCGCAGGGTGGTAATTTCTTTTCCAAAGAGAAAATAAATTATTGTCTCAATAAAAAATGATAACCAAAGCTTGTAATGCATTGCACCTTAAAGCACTTCTTAGACGTATAGATTTGCAAAAATATCCTTTCCTATACTAGTGTACATAAAATACTCCAATACATTCTCTGTTAAAGCCCTCTATACAAAAACAGTATAGCAATAGTATAACTTGTAGCTGTGATAACATGAAGCTGTTTTATAGCTGTAAAGAATCAAATACATTTTGCCCATGACTGGTACCTGGTCTCATTCGGTGAATAAAGAGCAAATGAAGAACAAAGTACAGTGAATGTGCTTCAGGGGCCACAAAAAGCCTCAAGCAACCACTAAAGCCTCTGGCAGAATGAATTAAAAGCTCCAGGCAACAAAACAAGAACACTTACAGTGCTAAGGATTAAAAACTAAAAAGCTCAAAACAGTTTTCTAAACCATTAACGTTCTTTGTCGTTATAACATCTGTAGGATCTGTAGGTAATGATTGTTTGATTAGTAAATCCAAAAGGTGGATCTCCCACTCAGTCACATCCAAGAAACCTTTTTTCTTTTCACCAGTAGAAGAGATGCATGATGAGATGCCAATGATCAAATTATCGAATGACTCATTTAAAAACTGTGACTAATGCAAACAGGATTTTGTTCTGTCAGCCTGCAACAGAGAAAAAAAAAAAAAGAAGCAAACGATGCGATGTGACTACCTCTCTGTAGCGGGCTGTGTTGCTAGTGAGCTAAATCTAATTAATAATAATTTTCCCCCTGTCTGCCGTCTGTGCTGGTAACCCCGAGCAACAGTCTGTCTCGTGCTGTGGTCTGGTAAATGACGCTGAATCGCTTCCTGGCACAACCAACACCTATAAAGTCCCAGCTAATTTTATTTTTAATAAAATAAAATGTGCTTGTATACTTAGGAAAATTGGACAATGTTCTTTATAGAACTCCATGTAGTACCTACACGACCAAAAAGGCATAAACTTATGCATGCAACTTAGCTGGTTTAACATTTGACCTGCAGCAGAGGAATAATTTGCCTTAAGCGTTTTTCCAGAGATAATCTAGTTTTCTAGTCAATCATAATGTGCCAAATTTAGAGATGTGACCATGCTGTAAACTATTTTCAGGCTGAAAATAAATCTCTGTAAATTGTCTCACAAAACGCTCTGCAGAAGGAGAGACTGGAGGGAAATCAAAGACTTTAAACTAAAGGGTGGGCCCCATCGGGGAGTCGAGGGCAGCTACTGCAGGTGAAAGGTACTCACTGTAGGTTGCATAACATATTGTTGATGAGGCATCCATGACGTACTCTGGACCTGAGGAAGAAGCACATAAAAGGTAGAAGGATTATAAACTTTCCACGGTCTCAGTCTGATCCAAGTAGTATCCCAAATTAAGCAATAAACGCTGTTCAAACATTTCACAATATGTTCAAATACGCTTCAGTCTGGAGGTTTTAAAAAATGATCGCACTGGTTTTAATGCACCAAAATGGCTGAACTTTGCACAGATTAAGTTTTGCCAAAGACTGAATGAAAGAATTTGAATGTCTGGGCAAAGCAAATCTCCCTCCTGCCTTCTCATTACTGCCAACAGTATAACTTGCGCACAGAGCCCATAAATTAGGCTCCTTCTCTTTCATAATAATATTAAAACCCTACCCACCGCAATTGCAAGAGGGGTGAAAGGTCTTGTGGGGACAGACCTCTAGAAAAGACCCCCCCAAAAAACAGAAAAAGCAGCAGGAGATTATTTTTATCTAAAAATTAAGGGGATTTGAATGTGGTGGACAGAACAGAGACATGCCAAGCTATTACCAGAGGAAATTATACACAGACATGCACATTTACGAATTTAGATGAGAAAGTTAAAGAGCTGGTGAAACAGTGACAGAGGAAATGATCAAGAAACTGGAGGGATGGACGACGAACAAACAAAGCTTTTAGACACGCCGGAGAGAGGAATTAGACAGCTTGTAGCAGACAAACACACAGACTGGCCACTGATCCTGCTAAAATGATTAGATTAAACAAAGACAAACACGCAATAATCTGCTATAAGAGCAATCAATCCCGCGAGCCAACCCAAATGCGTGATTTGGACCCACACCTAAACAAGCGGGATATTCTATAACGTGAAGCCAATTCTGCTTGTTTGTACATGGTAATATTTGTTCTCCCCAGCTGAGCGGGACAGCAGATAGACACAGAGAAAGCTTATCTTTAATCTCTCATCCTCAGAATTTTCTGACTAAGATACTTCATGACCAACATGTGATCATTTAATAGAGAGAAAGGATGTAGTCTTAAGAGTTAGACTCTGCTCATACTGGTCTCGGTCTGAAATGGGAGAAGGAAATCTTTTGTCAATTAAAAATAATCATGCACTCATGGGTGCTTTAAAGCTACGGCAACCAACGATGAGCTGGTATAACACTACTTAAAAAAGAAAAATTAACCTAAAACTACTTTTCTGAAAGCTCATCCTTCTCTTTTTAGGTTTTCAGTATGCATGAGTGTGTATGTATGCCGCTACAGTTCAACAGACATTCATCGCACTGTGAAGCATTGACAACTTTATTAGATCCATCTCAGAAAATGCTCCCAAGTGCAGCATATTGCATAAAAAGACTCTGAGATTTGAGATGGATTTTCCAAAAAGGACCGCAAACCAGGAGTTGTTTTTCTTCCTATGAACTACAGTAATTCTTAAAGAAAAGTTATTCCAGTTATTATGTTCGGTGGGAGAGAACAGTAAAATATACGCGACCAAGAAAATGTACACAAACAAAAAGCTCCCCACCTCTGGCTGAACTCTCCAGCTTGTGTTACAATTTAAAACAGCCTGTCAGCCATTAAGCCAAAGAGCAGTCCGGTCGGTCGATCAGCCAACAGGCAGCCAGTTGGCCCCCCATCCAGCCAGTCACATGTAAAGCCAGTTAGCTAGTTAGTGCAGCCAGCCAGACGCATATTTAGGCAGCCAGTGAGCCAGTCTCTACAGCCAGTAATGTAAACAAGGCCACGGGTGGCTGGCTGGCGGCACTAGCTGAAATCTTGGTAGTGATCTGGCCTGGACTGGCTCCCATCATGTGGATCATCAAAGCTGTTTTTTTCCAGGACACTTAGCCAATCATCATTCAAGCTCACCGGAGCCAAGCTCAAAAGAACACCAGAACACTGCTGTTGGTATGGGTCATTTGCAGATTTGATAAATCAATCCTATCAAAACTGCGGCACAAAAAATATGAACTCGAGGTAAACATAAAAGAAGGAATAGCACAAAAAGTGGTAGATTTTCATTACAAAGGCTATACTTTCCATCATAAAAGGAAGTGATTTCCTTTTGTCTGGCGTATGACTGCCTGGCTTGTCTCCTCCTTTTCTTTTTCCTGCGTCTCTTTGTACTTGAGCAGAAGATGAAGGACTCACCTTCCTGCCGTGACTGGCTGAAGGGCAATATTACAGGAAGCGGCAGCAGAGCTGCCCGATATTGAAACTGTGAGGATTAATATTCCTCAAAAGCCCGGCCATTGTTTTTGATAAATCAATTTGGGAAGCCTTCCGAGAGCGGATTAGAGACGCACCCTGGCCCACTTTCCTCCCTCCTCCTCCTCCTCTCTCCCCTGCCCCTCCACCGTAGGTACTGGACCAGAGTTTTAATCAAGCGTGCCTCAAAGACGGGCACAGCAACCTTCATGCAGCACCCCTCCTCAGCACCCACCAGAGCCATCGCCATCACCGCCACCTAAACTATCCTTCCTCCTCTCCCTACATGTCTTTCTCTCCATCTGTCTCTTCTGTTTTCCCCATCTATCTTTCATCTCCCTTTCTCTTGCTCGCGATGCTCGCCTTTCTTTGCGTGCATACATAACGGAACCGATGTTAAATGGCACGGTGGCGGTGCCTCTTGATGTTCAGATTCACCAAAGGGCGTCGCGTGAAATGTGCAGTGACGGAAAATGGTTAACGCTCCTGACATATCACAGGGCCAATTTTCACGTTCCTGTTCTGTTCTGTTGCATTACGCCACAGATCACAGCCGTGAGGAATGTGGAAATTCACTCTGGAAGAGGAAGGGGCTGTGTTGAAGTTAGTAAAAATAAAATTTAAAGGAAAAAAAACTGTACTAGCAGCGGAGAGAGCACAAAAGAGGTCAGGAAACTGGGAGGGAGGAAACCGTTTGTTTTTCCTAGATACTTTCATCCTTGATGGGCGAGTTTCTTTTTTTTTTTTTACCCCGTCAGCCTTTCTTTCTTTTTTTTTTATCCCCCTCCTTGTTGCTTGTCTTCTGATGCCTGTTGTGTTTGCCGCCTACGAAACAGATGTCATCAAGCACAGCTGGAGTGGCGAAGAAACAACGATAGAAGAAGAGAGAACCTCATGCTGTTTCGCAGCCCGCCCCCTCTCTCACATCCTCCTACACAAAGTAAACCCCCCTATTACACACACGCACAGACAGCAATCTACCCATAATGCAGTGCATTATGGCCCACCTGATATGTGGAAACGGGGGAAGCAGCGATGAAGGGCGTGATGGAGGTCTGTGCGATCATGCGGTTGGTGGCGATGCTGTAAGGCGAGGAGTAGAACCTGAGGAGAGAAAACAAAAAGGGAGGGAAAGAGGGGAGACAAAGGTGGAAAAGTAAAAATCAAGTAAAATAAGAAGTGGAAAACAGAGTAGAGACAGCATAGCTAGTTTGTAGGTCTATGTAGCTCATTACGTAAATATTACATTCTACTAACGTCACACACCATCGTGCAATACAACAGGGTCCAAAAGCCTGAGAGCACTAACAAAGATACTTCTATTTAGCTTTGATTTGCAATTTAAGACAGATGTTTTCGTCATCCAATGTTATATAAGGTGAACAATTTCAAAGAATAGAATATTTTAATATTTGGTCTGCTTCTGCTTTAATGCTGCTGGAGCTGCACGGACTAGATAATCCGCATTATCCCAGCGTGATCTGACGGTGTGAGGTTCTTGTGATGTCAAGAATGTTTGACTTTCACAGTCTGCAGGTGCCCCCGTCAATGTTCAGAGGGGTAAAGGTCAGATGACGGTGGCAAAAAGTTCCTCAAAGCTTTCTAAGTCGTGTTTGGGCTCATTATCCTGCTGCAGAATGAAACCTTCGCAAACCAGCAAGCGCTGAAAGAATGGAGTGCTATTTCTACTTGGTCAGGGTGGAGTAGATTTGGTGCGGCCTCAGAGGAGCCAAAACAACTCCAGATTTAAATATTCCCATGTTTCAAACTGCAAAAGAGCCTCTCGCCTGTTTGTCTCTTTACAAGCACCTATCTGTTCTTGCCACACATCACCCTGGGATCTATGACTAAATAAGACCGTCCAATTTGTTAAATTATTTGTATGTCTTAGCCCATCCCAAGAATTTGTTTCACCCCTAGAGAAGCGGTTTAGAAACCACCACTCGTCTGCTGAAATCACAACCAGGCAGCCTCGTTTTGCTGATTGAAGCGTACTCCATTTAGCAAATTCTGTATCTATGATGAAGTTGTTTTTCTTTCTTTCAGTGAACAAAGCTTGATGTATTAATCTTGTGATAGCGTGGCCACATTTGTTCTGCCTGATCGTGCTTTGGATACAACCGATGCAGCTTCCTCTGAATGTTACGGAGCTCAATGCACAGCCCCCCTTCCTTGAGGAAGCCACATCCTTTACTCAGAATAACAATCTAACTTTGAGCACTTTTTCACTGAGTTCTGATCCTTTTGTTTCCTACTATTACTATTAGAAAGCCAAGTTCGGCTGGAAATGTAAGCCATGTTTACAGAGGTGAGCAATCACTGCAAATTTGTTTCGTAAATGGATAAAATCCAAAGTCAATGCTTGTTTCAGTGGAACAGATTCAACTCAACCAAATTTGAGTTAACATGGTCTACATGACTAATTTGACTAAATTCGATGCATGGTGCAAATTAAACCTAAATAATAGTTTCTTCTAATTTAAAATATTTCTAAATCTTACAATTTCATGTGAGAATATAACAGATTTATGATGTGATCTAAGTCTTTTGGACCCAACTGCACACACAAAGGTTTTCTTGTCTACAGGAAAGAAAACCCACTTTCAAACCAGATCATACACACTCCCACACACTCCCACACACACTAACATGCTGTAGATTCATCCTGTAACCTTGTTCCGAATAAACGCTTGGCCACATATTGCATTTCGTACAGCGTATGAAAGTTTCATGAAGTGCTCTCAAATGAAAAGCAATGTTTTTATCACATCAAAATTTGTCATCATATAAAGAAGGAGGTTGTCTGTATTTATTTTACACACTGATTCCAGTATTTGGCTACACTGCGCCGCGAATGGCTGCTGACTTAAGTAGCGCGCTTGCAGGCTGAGCTCGGAGCGAACTCAATGCATTTCAAGAAGCTGTGGTTTGACTTAACCTGTGGAGAAGTGAGGTGGTCGGCCACGCTAGTTTATCTCATTGCTGAAGGTTTATAGCAGCCGAATGTCACCGAGATCCCCCAGGAGGCTAAGTGAAACGTCCAATAGTCGCTGGCACGTTCAATTTCAACAGACAGCATCAACATGGCATGTTCGGTACTACATTTTATTTTAGCATTAATGTTCTGGAGACCCCAGGTACACACTAAAAGCACACACTTTTTTGTATGTGCATGTATTTTGTTCATCCATAGTCCATAACTTCTAAAGCACAGTAGGTATGTGTTGTAATAACAATGCTTTCTAATCCCTAAATTTTAATTTATGGCCAAGGGGAGCGTTACCACTTCAAACTTTTCCTACAGCTCCAGTTTTAATAAAGTCACAAAGTAAACAAAACACACATTTGAAGGCAAAAAGAAAGAGTTTCAAGCATAAGAATTATTTTTACACATACGGTAATAGGCTCCAAACAATGAGGAAGTTAAGCCAAAGGGCTCGTTTTTAAGGTGGAATCCATTTTAATATGATAATCTCCTATTAAAGTATACAGTAAATTTATTCAAATATTACCGCAAACGAGAAAATGTAAATCCAGTCCCAAAATAGCATATATATGCATCTGATACGGGAAATTTGCATTGTAATTATATGTTAAATTTACTAATCCAATTTTCACTTGAATATTTAAACACCTTTATGCCCAATCTAAAAAAAAAAAGCATTTTTGTATAAAATTCTAAGTTAATTTGTCTTTTTTCCACTTTGCATTACTTTTCCATACTTTGCTACATGATCCAATGATTCCACATTTCATTAACACGACTGAATTCGATTACTTTTCTGTTCTTTGTCGCTTAATCTGTGTCATTTCCCTTTTTTCAGGAGTATGATCATATCCCTTAATGACTCGATAATGAGACCCTCCTTTCCTAGCGGGTTTGTTGTTGATCTCTTCGGGATAATAATTTGTCAGATTTGAAGCATGGCAGGCTGCGTGAAATGAGTGACGCTATTCAGACATTTTTTATTTTTTTGGTTGAGATTGACTCAGAGTCACTGGGGGATAAGTGGTTTAGGAAGCGGGGAGCGAGGAGCTTCCTGTGAATGACTGTGGCCAAAGGGAGATAGAGGGGAGCCCCAGCACTCTCCTTCCTGTATCGGTACTTAGGGGAAAAATAAAACACATTGCCGGGTCATTTATTTCCACAGCACCATTAAGCTGCGACACAAAGACACAAAAAAGGAACGTACACATATACACAAGCTCACACTCCTCCCCTTTGCCATTTTTCACCTGACCTCACCAATGAAAACCGATATTTGAAGTCCATATAGATTTCCTTAATCAAACAGTAACAAAGTGCAGACACTACATTAATCTTTATGTATGACAGTGGTATTGACTGGGGTCCTATGAGCCAAGAGGTGAGTGTATTCAACGGTGCCAAGGATGGATTGACTGTGAAGCTCTTACCCATTCTGCATTGCAGCAGGATCATATGTTAACGCCATGCCAGTCTGAAAGAGGAAACAACAGCAAACATGCAGGATTAATCACAAATTAAGACATCAATTAATTAAAAAAAAACTAATTAAATAACAACAGAGTGCAGCAGAAGACAACGACACAATTGAAAAGACGTGACAGATAGCTGTTCTTTGAATATCACTAAAGGAACACATTAAAATGATGGGGAAATGTGCTTTTTTTATTTATTTTTTTACTTTTTTGTAGATAATTAAATTAGATGATTGTGTGTTTTAACAGCTGGGTTCAAGAATAGATTAAACAAACGAGGATTTAATATGATAACTGGTGAGCTTCACGGGTGCTGGTTCCCAGAGCAAGGCTAGCAGTTCCCCCCTTTGCTTCCTGTGTTTCTGCTAAGCTAACCGCCTACAGACTCCCCCTTGATATTTGGAGAAGATGTAATAGTGGTATCAATCTAACCCCTTTGCAAAGAAGCTGGTATATTTCCTAAAATAGCTGAAGGTCTTACAGACAGTTACACATATGAACGACAAATAACTGTGACCAGAAATCCAACACACTTTCAGCATCTTGCGCTAACTTTATTAATGCCTTTTTTTCTTTTATTTTAATCTTGTACTGGTGTGTTATGTGTCGCCGGCAAAGCTGCTGATATATCCCTGCACCAATGTCACAGAGATAATATCATGTACGTTTATTGTACTTGGAGACTAACATGATTTAGACCTTGATTCTTTTTGCTGAAAATAAATCCAATCAAATTTAAATCAACTCATTTCAAATTGGAAAAACTGACAAAGTGACAAAGCCAATGTGGGAGAAAGCTTAGTCAATAGGACAAAGTGAATTAGTATTGAGGACGGCTCCTTTTCTATTGCAATCGCGTACAATCATGTTTTTATGAATGAGAGGAAATGAAGAAATGCCCTTTGGAGAGAGAAGGAGTGAGCAGAAAAACCACGTTCCTTGTCTGGTGATGGTGTGTGTGTATGTGTGTGTTTGTGTTTGTGTATGTGGGAGGGCCTCTTAGAGTCCAGGAGAGAAACCTGTACGCCGCAATCCTTCATCTGCATTCCTGAAGGTTCTCTCCCGGAGGAGAGCTAATCCGATTTCTTTTAACGGGAGGCTGCTGAGGACGGCAGATTTCATCAGCATATACACACACACACACTTGTGCACACACCACACACACTTTTCTTGCCCTTCCTTCCCCTCACTTTACTCCCTCCCTCTCCTTTCCTTCTTCAGCATCTTTGCGCTATCCTCCTTTCTCTCCTCACCATCCTCCCTTCATCCCTCACTCACCTCATCTCTTAATCTACACCCATCCCTGCTTTCTCCTTTGCCCTTATTCCTCCAGAGGGCTACCTACACTGAGCTATACAGTTAAGGGAATAGTGGCTCTCAGGAACGAGGGGATCAGTGAGCCTGGACCAAACCCGCAAAAGTGAGCAAAAACAGAAAATCTCCTCGGAATGAGTAAGCCTTCACTGGAACAAGAGAAGTGTGGTTGCAGGTGTGTGCGTGTTTGAGCTAGGAGGCCTTTGTGTTTAATTTGTGTGAGTGCATTTGTTCAACTGGTTTAAAAGGAGTCGTTTTATGTAAAGCTGTAAAGGCTGGATGAAGACACTTGCAGTGACCCTGGGCTATTTAATTATTTTCTTTTCTATTTGTGTTTACATTCCCTGCACTGTCTATGAATTTTGTTTGTGCATCCATGTATGCATTTTAATGCTCCCTTCGCTTGAAATGTCAGATCAGTGTGTTAGTCAGTGTATGTTCACAGGCGTGCTAATAGCGGTGGCAGACATGGCCAGCTGTCTGGTGAGGCTGAAAACTCCCCTAAGCGCTGCCCTTGGTTCTGTGCGCTGATACATTCCACAGCAGCGAAGCTCCTGAGCGGGGACCCTGCATAGCCAATGACTGATTACTGATGCAGTCAGCTTCTGGCTCTGTTACAGCCAACGGGAAAGGAAAAGACACAGACAGTTTTGTGTTTGTGTATTTTTGTCTGAGCTTCAGCCAAGACTGGAAGAAAACTTGACTTTATACTGTACAGACCCCGTGAACAAAGCTTGGTCCTGACAGAAGCTGCAGGGAACAGTCCTGGCTTTCAATGCTGAAGTGGCTATTTACGTTCACTTTGCTCACTTCCTCACTTCATGCATTAAACAGGATTTTCCTTCTTGGAGATTGTGAAATTTTGAGGTTTTGCAGGGCCATGCCCAAAGATCCATACATCGATCAGTCATAACATTATAACCACCTTCCTAAAATTGTGTAGGTTTACCTTGTGCCTACAACTCCATCAGAGACTGGACATGGGCCTTCTGAGGATGTCCTGTGGAGTCTGGCAACAGAATGTTGTTAATGGGGGCCTTTGGGTCCAATGGGTTGAGGGGAGAGGCCTCTGTGGATCATCCCACAGATACTTGATTAGTTTAGGATCTAGTGAATTTGGAGGCCAGGTCAACACCTTGTGCTGTTCTTCGTGTTTTTTTTGTTGTTGTTCCTAAACCATTTTTGTGTGTGTGCCTGTGTCAGGCTGCATCCTGCTGGGGATGGTGTCATTGCTATGGGGTGGGGGTGCCTGGTCTGGTCTAGGTGGGTGCTACATGTCTAAGTAACATCCACGCGAATGCCAGGTCCAAAAGTTTCCCAGCAGAACATTATCGTGTCGCAAGATGGTCAATGTCATTTACTTCTCCCGTCAGTGGTCATAATGTTGTGGCTGATTGGTGCATATCCATAAGAGGTGACATGCCAGTGCAGCATGGCGACGGCTGGATTCAAACTGTGGAGTGTGACTCAGTTGCGTCTTCGTGTAGTCAATCATTAATTCAAGTTTAGGAAGTTGTGAAGAATTATTTTGCATTAATATCTCTCCAACTGTGCTCGTGGGCTTACAAAATGAATTTTGTCTTACTAATACAGTCTCAGTGTGATTGTAAATGTATTTTATCACGGCAATAAAGCAGCTTTTGTATGCATAATTTTGTTTACCAAAGTGCGTAAAAAACACACACACACAAAAAAAAACAGCAGCCTATATTAGCAACTGTAAGCACACCTGCTGTAGTGTTACAGGGAAATCAAGTCTCACACACACACAGCCTTAGTCCCTCCTTGTATTTTTTTCCTTCCATACACAGATTTGCTCCCTGTTTTTTCTTCTGCCTGGTGGCCGCACACACACACACACACCCACACACCCACACGCAGACATCTGTCAGGCTTTCACACGGAGTGGAAAGCTGGATGTTTTTTTCATCTACACTCATTCCCCTAGAGTAGGTGCTTGAGAAGTGTGACTTTGAAAGTTTTTTTTGTGTGTGTGTGTGTGTGTGTGGGAGTGTGTGCCGGTGAAAGAGAGTTAAGAAATGAAAAGTGAGATGGGGAGAGAGAAGAGAATCAGCGCCAATGGGCACTTGTGTTTGTGTGCGGATGTGGATGTGTGCGTGTTGTTTAAAAAAAATAAAAAATAAAAAAATGCAGTGACTAATATGTTTGTCAGCATGAGACAGCGAGAGACGGCACTTTCTAGACTCCCACTTTGGGTAGTTTACAAGAAGATCTGTCATATATTTCTCAATCCTCACTGCCAGCCACCCTGCAGCACTCAACCCCTTGTAACTCCTGACTGATCATGCAATGTGTTCCCTCTCTCTTTCTCTCGCTCAGTCTCGGTGAGTCACTTGCTCTGTCTCTCTCCATATGCTGCTGTGGGATCTGGGAAATCTTCAAACACGGGGAAGAAGAGACAGAGAGACAAAGTGGAGGAGACTGTGAGAAGGAAAGGAGAGAGCATTTAAAGACGGAAGGAGAGGAAGAGGAGGAAGACGTACTGTAGAGAGAGAGAGAGAGAGAAGGTAATGGATTGTGCGGGACGTCGCTCCCCTTCATCTGCCTGCCGCAGGGAGCGAGGTGAAGAATGGCCTCGGCTCTGATAAACAGACTAACATGTGATGGCTATCTCCAATCTCTCCTGCTTACAGCTGATCAATGATTGCATGCGCGCACACACACATGCAAGACGATCTATACTTAGGAGGGCTTTTGTATTGACCACTCAAAGGAAGATTTATGCAGAATGCTTTGCAATCTGAATGTCGAAAGGTCTGAAAGGTCAGCTGGACTGTGTCTGCAAGGGATATGAGCTGCACGTTGACCAGATGTGCACCTGGTGTCTGTACAAATGTAGCAAAGTTTTAAGAGACGAAATAATAATAACCAGACTCGCCTATCTCACAAATGATCAGCAAAGCTAAAGCTTTTCATTCATCTGATTTTATTCACTAAGTTAAATTTTCTTCTTTTGGCTATAAGGGTGTATTGCTAAATGAAATCTTAAACCTAAGCTCCAGCCCTCAAGTTGCAATAATTCTAACATTATCCTGGTTTAAATCTCATCCTGAAATATTTCCTTCAAGGCAAATTGCCCTGGAAGGTAGACCAGCTAAAATAACCAATTAGTGAAAACCTCCTCAGTTTGAAGGTCTATATCTCAGTCGGTGTCTCTCAAGGATAGCAAAACAACAGCACATAAAGAGAAAACTCACGCACACCCACAGGAATAAATAAATAACTAACAGCACACAGGGGAATGCACGGCTACGTTCACAAACACTGCCTTGAACTCGGGCAGTTAAACCCTCGGCCTTTCAGCGATGCCGTCATATCTTAACACGGGGTAATGAAAAACATTGCAGGGGGAGGCTACCAGAGACAGAGATGGAGAGGAGGAGAGGAGGAGAGGAGGAGAGGGGGAGAGGGGGAGAGGGGGATGATGCAGAGGAAGGCACGGGGGAAAAAACTTTAAACTGAGACACACAGACTTTCGACTTGAGCTTAGGGGTGTGTTCAGACAGAACAGAAAACTGAGCAAACATTCTCTCGTATTTGCATTTATTTGCTCTACAGGTACAGACATTAGCTGTAAGCTAGCAGCAGCCGTATAAGTATGCCTCTGTGTTTTAGTTCAGCTCAGCCTCTAGCTGAACTCAGAACTCTCTAGAAACTCTGTCATCCTTCCTTTTCCCTCTAGCCTCTTTATGTTTATGAAAATTGTTCTCAAGTTCGAACTTTACTTCTTTGCATCAACCTGAGCAAACTGGTATTTTAATTGCATGCCATCTGAACACACAACGAGCTGTGTAATGAAAAAGCTGGGGTTTGGTCCTGGACTTATTAATTAACTGATGTGAACCCTTAAAAATCTCAAGATTAAATTTAAGGGGGTCTCAAACTGCTGCACATCAAGAGCAATCTTTTGTAGTTTTAGTAAAAGTGCACAAGAGAAATGTATTGCAATCAAAAAATGTATGGCATTTGAATGCAGTGTACCGTATTCAACAATAAAACTAATTTACATCGTGTCCACTGTGTCTGACTTGTAATGTGAGCTTATCATGTCCAAGTGGAAACAAACCACGGTAAATCAGGGAATTCCTGTGTCACTGCCAAAAGGTCAAGGGGCAGCAAGGAAGACACCAACGCCAGTGAAGAGGCAACTAATGAAGATTGTGATGGTGCTTCAGCTGCCCACTTAAATATTATACCAACCCCATTCAATACAGCAGAGCCCAGCCCAGCAGCTTAGGGATTCACAGGGCCGGACACAAAAACAAAAGGAAGAAGGACTTGAAATAAGGAAAGATAGACTGTTAACGATGTTTGTGCACCAGATGCTAGGTGGCTAAGAAAAGGAAAAATCCCTGAGCACAATATAAGCCTTGCTCATGAAAGAGATGTGAAAAGGGTCCAGGAAAGCCAACATAACAAAATCAGGAACGATAAGATATCATGTACTTTGTTTTATTTGTGGATCAACATGTGCCACTGAGTGAGGTTATATGCCATTTATTTATATTATGTGTTTGAACTGGCCATCGTGTTTCAGATTCATGGGCAACTGCACTGTCAACTGAGGCCTCTTTGGACCATTCATAAGATCTTAGATTGTCTGGCAGCTGGCTCAAATAGCAAACAAATGACACTGCAAGCTACAGAATAGAAAATAAATTAAAATAAGTGTGCAGAAAATTATTAAAATGACAACAGCTTTATGACATAATTTACGATGCAACAGATGTGCCTAGTTGGGATATCAAACACAAATGCAGCAAACAACAACTCAAGTTTCTGCAACGTATAAATATTGTAATTAATTAATACGTTTTTAGCTAAGTTCTTCTTCTCTGCATATTTACAAAGGTCAGAAAATACCCTTTTAATCCATCTTTGGTAATTCTTTAAAGGGCTTAAGGATAACTAAATAGACTGGTTCAAAGCTCAGTGGTGCTTGTTCTTGTAGCAAGAGCGATGAATCCAGTTGCTGATGTAGGTTTATTCCATCCCTGGACTGTCTCAAGTGGTTTTTGCACACTGACTGAAATCCTCTTGATAGCCAGTGAGTACGTGTGTGTGACTCTGTGTGTAAAAGCAACCTCGTCTACTAAAACTCCTACTCTAATTAGCTTTATACTGTAAGCAAACACATTTTTATCAGCATTAAGATGACACCTAATGCCTGCAGTCTGTCCACTTTTAGAGTTGTCCCTTCAATATCGAGGCAGCTTAAGTGCATTTATGGCACATACAGTATATGGTTATATGGTTAAGCACTCAGTAGAAGCAGGAATAGCATATAAACACATTTTACAGTGTCTGCGTAACATGCTAAGCAGCTATATTAAATTCAGATCAAAAATCATGTGTGCAAAAGGGGTGCGAAAGAAATGCAGCACAAGGATAAAAAAGGGGTGTTTCCTCTCGTTTGATAGCGTCCTCCACAGTGCACCCTTCAAAAGAAACACTCCTTCAGACTCAGACACTCATCTCACTTTACTCTAAGTCAACTGAGCCGACCCTGTCAGTGTGTGGACCTGCGAGGGGATGTAGCAGTGTGATTTAGGTTAAACACGCTTCACTGGCTTATAGGTGTTAGGGCTGCCGAACACGTGATGGACAGACACAAACAATCACACACACAGAGCCAAGTGCAGCACCCCACCTACGCCGTCTACAGCGCACACATACTGCACCTCGACCACGCGCACAGACACACGGAGAGCATGTGTTCTCTGAAGGACAAATACTTCACGTCTCCCGGTCGCCCCTACCTTTGCCGTTTCAGCACAACTGTCAGCCTGACTAAAAGCATGTGAGCGCAGGTGCACGCATGTATTTTTTTTTTTTTCTATGCAGTCTGGTCCGAAGCACTCCTCTGAGTGTCTCCTCTGTGTGTCCTTTCCAGTATAGCTGGTTGTAAGCATAGGAAGAGACTTTAACCTTGTCTGCATGTTACCACACTGTATCCAATTTCAGGTTTCCAGGCATTCTGATGTATGGCGGAAATATATGGGTTCAGTGAGGCGTTTGGCTTGAGATGCAATTTACATGACAGCTCATATACATCCGGGGGGAGTTTGATCGATATCTGGACTATTTTTCTTGTCTTTTTTTTTTTTTTTTAAACAGCTCCATACTTTAGAGTAAATACAAATGGCAGGCGGTAATGGTTTACATAAAACCAGATGTTGTAGCCAACTTCTCTCGGGGCCTCGGGGTTGGGCCTGTTCTGAGGAATACCATTACCTCAAATGTAAACAACTTGTTCATACTGAAGTGGAAAGGGTTTAACTCGTTTTTAATCTTCTAATCGTCAATTCTATGTAATAAAATAGCGCATTTTTGTTCTTGATGTTGGATAATATGAATACGAACTAGTTAGAGGCTTAAAGCTAAGGATGTTATTCTCACAGCTCATCAGAGAAGTAGCTTGTGCTGTTTATTGCATACAGAATGTAAATAAACTCATGAAGGTTAATTGTTAACCTTGGCAACAGCTGTTTGACAAAGGTTATTATCACAAGGCTCATCAAGTATGTAGCTGTGGTCACATGATAACAGGATCGTGTATATGGGGGCACTGGTTGTGTAAGGCACTGGATGTATCATGTTGAAAAAAAACAGTTTCTAGAGACCTGCCTTCATTTGCACTGGTGCAACATCTTACCTCGCCTTCTCTGTGCCACGGCCTCCCATTCTGAGGGTACTTGCTCTGGCTTTGGCGTTTCTTCTGCCCTCCGTCTGCAAATTTGCAGAGCAAAGGCTCCGTGGGAGCTGCACAGAGAGAGAGAGAGAGAAAAAGAAAAAAATCATGTTAGGAGGACTGCATCGTGTGACCCCTCAGAAAGACAGAAACCCCTTGGAGACCTGTGACTCTTTTCTCTTCTTCCACCATCACGTCTCATTTTCTCTCTCTCTCACCCTCCCTCCCTCCCTCCCTCCTGCCTTTTCTGCCTTACTATGGAGCTCTTAGACAAATTCCCAGACCAGCGATGTTGGCAGTCCCTCCCTATCCTCGCCCAGGCTGGCAGCCCATGAAAGAGCAACGCAGGGTATTGTTGAAATAATAATCACAGTAATCGCTCTTGTAAATACCTCTGAGATGGTAATGCAGGACCGCTCTGTCAGCCAAAGCTTATTTCTAGAAGGCGTTCCTGTTCCTGACGCATAATCCCTGCGTGTTTTACTACAACAGCCACCTCCTCTTTTATTTGAAATTTTATGTCTTTTTCCACTCAACAGCCTTCAGTGTAAGCACCTCACTGGGTTGTGTTGTTCGAGCAGAGGCTGTTACAGAGATTAATTATGCTATTCTTGGTTCAAACACTAGGGGCAGCCTAACCATTTATGCGTTGATAGAGGCGAAAGTTAAGAAGAATTGAAACACGCCTTTACTTTGGAGAGTGTCTATCATCAGCAGCATGAAGCATAACATGAAATAGCTTGAGTTAATCCAATTAAAGACTGAGAAAGGCCTATGTGCTGCAACCCCATCTAAGCTGCCTCCGTATCACCAGCCTTTTTGAATGCATAATTACCAATAGAAGGTCGATGAAAGTGCTGTGATGACCTACGCCGCTATAAAGATAACTTCTCAAAGGGCACTTTCTCACACTGGAGCTGCAGGTGAGCAGCAAAACAGACAAAAATTGATTTCAGGTAGAGCACTCTGCTGATGAGATAGCGTAGAGAGGAAAGAAACGTGAAGAAAGACACTCCAGCAAAGAAGAAAGGGAAGAAAGCATGGAAAAACCGGTGGCTGGCTTGGCTGGGGATCTGGGGGTCTTTACAGTGTCCGTCCCCTTTTCAGACTGCGTCAGCAAGATCGGAATCTCTTGAGAAGCAGACTGTGGAGATGGGTGAAGGGGAAAGGGAGCCAGATGTATAAACTTGTAGAAACACAGGATTACAGAGTGCAAAAACAAGAAACAAAGAAACTGTGGAGGAGATAAGCGAAACGGCTGACCGAGAGGGAACGAGCGAAGGAAAGTGTGAGCCTACACCGGGATCAAACACTTGCTCCCTGGGAGCGTTGTACAGTTCAGCTATCGTGCACTTCACTCTGATCCAGCAAGCTTGTCCAAACATGGAACCGCTGCTGCCCCGCACCTGGCGGTTTAGGAGAGACCTGATGGCTCTCCTGTCATCGCATTCGCATTACAGGCCTGGCAGCTCGTGACAGGGCTGCTCTGTGACGACACGGGCCAATGACGGGGCCCGTCTGCGGGAGGCTGAGCAACGGGACCTTTCATCGCGCCGTGCCAGAGATGACACCCACCGAGAGAATTGTTGGCGCTTTTAATCTCCGCTCCCAGATGTTAGCGGTGCTTGATAGTAACACAGGATCACAAGACAGAAGAGAAAGAGAAGCCGCTGAGATTGACAAGACAGTGATAACGACGAAAAAAATAATAAAAATCTGGAGAGGAGTGAACTTCTCCAGACGAGGAAATTACTTAAGAATTAATCAGCTAACCAAATGATTTGTTTATTCATTCTCAGTGCTGCAACCGCTGCCGGATGCTGAGGATAATTATTAGTTTGTTACATGAGGTGTCTGACATGCAAATGAGGAAAGGCTTGTGGAGCTAACAAAATTGTGTGTATGCATGTTTATGGCTAGAGGGATAGTATGGGGCCAAACATGCAAACACATTTCTCTAAAAGAAAGAAGAACAAAAACGTGTTAGTGTGTTTATGTGCCTTTAGGGTCTACTATGGGACCAAACTTTTCAGAGTCAGCCTAGGAGAATGCAGCTAGGAACGGAGAGTGAGCGAGTGTTACAGAAGAAAAACAACAAAAGCTCTTCCAAACCTCTCCTCTGGCACTCTGGGAGATAATTAGCTATCGGAGAAATTTGGAGAATCTGACACGGAGCACGCTGACGTTCCCCCTGTGACTACATCCCCAGTTCCCACAGCGAACTAGACAATTTGTTTAAGACTCCAGCCCAAGATCAACAGCTTCACACCACCCCACCCACCCTGTGAACAGACTCACCGCTCTGTAGCCCTGACACACACACACACACACACACTCACACACACACACACACACACACTGACACACACTCCCTCTGCCCTTAAGGCTCGCCTGCTATAACCCTTGGAAATACACGGGGATACTCACAGACGCACACACATACAACGCAAATGCTTGCCAGTCTAAAAACCATTCTCAGACCTCTCACCACACACCGTCATCGCTGGCACAGCCCAGAATAAACTAGGCCACAGACTGCACACGCTAGCTTGCTGATGCTGCATCTTAAGTACAACACGTTTCACACCGGCCTCATAATATGTGTTGCAGGGGGCCGCTTAAAAAACAGTTATGAACCAATTTGCTGCACTTTAATGATCCTAAATCATAGGAAAAAGCATGAAGTACTTTTGGTCGGAGGTCAACAACTGCTGCTAACAAGGTGCTCCATGGGAACTCTTAATTGTTTTTTATGTGGGTTGCCGTAGGAACTGGTAAACACGTTAACAAGGGGTGACTGCAGGCATAAGCACATGCATGTGTGCTTTGTAGTACGCACGCCACCACGCTTGTGCACAGATATACAGACCGCAGTGGAATAGTTTAGTGAGAGTAATATGCATACACTTCTAGCCTCATTTCATCACAGCCTTGGCTCAGTCATACTCTTCACTGTGGATTTGGTTTCCAGAGAGATAGTCATGGCTTTCTGCTCATCAATAGACACATTACCACCCATTAAAATGAACAAAGAAAAGTGTGCAGATGTACTTCTCTGTATAAGACAGTGCAATTACAATAGCAATTCAAATTGAAGCTTGTTGCAATTTTTTACTTATTAGCGCTGTGTGCATGAGTAATTACTACAGCTCCAGTTGTTTCCTATGGGCCGGCATCTGGACAAAATCAGCCCTTTGGCTACAGACAAGCGCAGCGCCTTTTCTCTCTGGTATGTAGACAAAGAGGGCTTGCAAGCTCCAAGCTCCAACTAAATGAATGCAAATCAGTACATGTATTATAACACATCACTTTCAGGAAATCATATATGCATTCTCTGCTCCGAACAGGACGGTCCGTGTGTTTTGGCCTGAATGGTGAAATCAATGCAGGAATGCCTCCAGAGTTGCTTAGGGGCTGGGTGAAAGGTTTTGCTCTGAGAAAAAGTCAGCTTTTCACCATCAAGACTGTTACAAAAGAGGCCTCTCAAAAGAGTTTGGAGTCAAACTGGGCTGGCCTCGCTTTGCTCTCAGAGCGCTAAACAGGGCAAAGAGAAGGAACTGTTCAGCCACTTGTACCGAAATGTGTCAGTCTGAAAAGAGTCAGTGTAAGGTTCAAATTTGACTTCGACAAAAGGTTCACGGTGGTTCGAGGATTTTAGTTGCATGAGCTACACGTCTCTGAAAAGTCTTTGGAAGCTTTGCTGTGTTTTATTGCAAGGACATGTTTGGAGAGAACATGGAAAAGGAACAAAGAGGCCTGTATTTTATTGGAATTCTGCTGTGCTGCTCGAGCGGATCTCTAATTGGATCAACAACTGTCTGATTCCCTTCAGCCAGCTTGACCTGTCTGCCCAGACTGAGGAGGAGTGAGTCTTATGGGAAAGACAGAGAATAAGAGTGAGAGGGAGAAAGAGAGAGAGAGAAAGAGACGTAGAAAGTCACAGACAGATACAGGAAAAGAAAGACGGTGAAAGGGATCGTGTTCTAGAAATAGATGGAGAATAACAGGAATGATAGAGGAACATATGACAGGTGGAAAAGACGATTGAGAAGGGTTACCGACCCAGAATACAGCAGTGCTGCATATATGTCGCCATTTTCAGAGCCAAACAGACGAGCTCAGAATGGCTGCCAACCAGGAAACCGGGCGGCAGCAGCAGCTTTACTACAGGGAGGGCTTTGACGGATCCCAGTCGATAGCTCTCGCAACTGCCACGCTGGCCTCGCATCCTTCAGCATGGAAATGAAGACAGTCTGCCAGTCGTTTTGCTGACAGGGACGGCACACATGGCTCAGTGACACGGCCCAATAAATGGAGCGGGCGCATGGCAGAGAGCGACACAGAGAGAGGAGAGAGAGAGATAGATGGAACGACAGTTACAGTGTCATAGACAAAAAAAATAAATAAAAAAAAAAAGACGTGAGGAGACAGAAAGAGACAGAGGGGAGAGAGATTCACTGAAGGTAGAAGTGACAAGCGCAGACCAGATTTTCATCCCTCCAATCCATATTGGATAGCTCATGTATCTGAGTGGGATGAGCCCAGGGAGAAGGATGTCAACAACGCCTTGCTTCTCACTCTGCATCTCTGCTACACATGTTCTGTGGCTATTGATCAGCTCCAGCTCAGACTTATCCATAGAGGGCTTCTGCAGCACGCCAGGCGGTTCAGGCCTGAGATGATATTATGGATTACGGGAAGGGAAATGGAGGGAAGAGCCCTGGATGCGGGCGGTAGAAGCCTGATCGATGAGCTATTGCACACTTAACAAGAGTAATGCTATGTAGGGAGTCTCTGACATGCTAATCCATCTCTCACACTCACTGTCCGTCTCTCCCTCCATAACATTTCTCTCTGTCATGGTTGTCTGTCTGTCTCTCCAACTAACCAACCAAGCAGGTTTAGACAATAAGTAGGGCTGATGGATAAGATGAGCTGAGCTCCATGTGTGAGGCACTCAGACAGTCTGTAACACAGCAGACAACCAGAACTGTTTGAGAACATCTTATGGGAATACTTAAACATGCAGTTGTCCAAGAATATGCAAAAATCAATGGAAAGTGATCTACCATAGAAAGGTGAACAATACTTTGCTGAAGTACAGAGGCATCAGTTTTTAGGAGTCGAAAATAAGGGTTTAATTGCATCTTCAAGTACTGACTCTGAATTAATCTGCCCATACACTAAACTCGAGAGCTGCAAGTGCAGCGCGGCGCCAAACAGGCGGTTGGTTTCCAGCTGCTCGGCCAACTCCTGCGAGACGAGCTCTGAGGTACCAGTTAAACGAGAACTTAATTTTAGCTTAATCGGCTAATTCCACTTGCCATTCCCGACACCGGGGTTGCCATGGTGAGTAAACAGATAGCTAATAAAAAAACAAGAGAGCAGACAGACGTATGTGAGTGCGAAGAAGTTAGTGTGTTTGCCAGGTCCAATGACAGCCCACAATCCTGCATCCATATAGTGAAATAACATTTACACAGGCAGACAGTCCTCACCGCATTCATTCCAAATGGCATAGCTGAGTGTCGCTGGGTCGCTGTAGTCGGCTGCAACGTTAAAGTGGCAGCGACAGATGTTTCTAATGTTAAAGCCACACATGCTTCTCCACAGTGCCAACATTCGGTAGGTCTCGATATCACTGGTTGCTTTACACAGGTGGCCAGGGTGGCAATTACAGTACGAGTGGCTGCATTGTGGTCGGTGTGGTTCGAGACTGAAAGCACTATTTGTAGGGTGGATTCAGAAAAAGATCCCAGCTAAGAAAACGCCACGCTGTGCAGCAGGCAACGCGAGCCAAGATGTCACAGATGAATCTACAAATAGCGGGCCAAATAGACTTTGGTTTTAAAAACATGTAGCTCTCATCCATAATGATGCATGAAGCAAGGGTCCAAGTGAGAGGTTATTGCTTAAATACACACACCGACCAGGCACAACATTAAAACCACTGACAGGAGAAGTGAATGCCATTGACCATCTTGTGACAATGCAATGTTCTGCTCGGAAACTTTTGGACCTGGCATTCATTTGTGTGGATGTTACTTAGACATGTGCCACCCACCAAGACGTTTAGGAACAACTAAAAAAAAAAAAAACATGAAGAACAGCACAACCTGGCCTACAAATTCACTAGATCCCAAACTGAACAAGTATCACAGAGGCCCTTCCCCTCAACCCATAGGACTCAAAGACCATCACAGGACACCATCAGAAGGCCCATGTCCATTCTCTGATGAGTCACAACTGTTTTGGAGGCACAAGGGAGACCTACTCAATATTAGAGAAGGTGGTCATAATGTTATGCTTGATGGCCGAGATGCGTAAACAATAAAACTAGGCTAAAATGAATGTTTTAAGGAATGAATAATTGATTTGTCGTCTAGTTTTGGTCGTCTGCTGGCTGTAACCTGTGGAAGTATCCTAACCGATACGGCTGCAGCAAAGAGATTACCTTGACTTTCTCTGTGGGGGTTGACTCGCGCTTCCACTGTCTGTGTCACTGCCTGTGTGGGCAGACAGTGAAGCTTGCTCTGTTCCTGTTAGCAGAGTATTATAACACTGCCAACGCCTCCAGTGACCCATGAAACCTCCCATCTATAGAGATGAATCACACAGATGGGCGCTTTGTAATTCAACAGGACTGCCCATCTACCAGACCCACAGCTAATGCTCCTCTGTATGACACTGTATCAAAAAAAATAAAATAAAAAATCGGAATAAATCAACCTCAAGCTCTGAAAGTATGTGAGTAAATTTGAGTTTCTTCAGAAGGCATCATTATTTACATAAAGCATGGCAACTTGAATGCACATTAGACTCAGCTCTACACCGTTTCTGTGTAATGTTTCACCAAAATTATTTAGGTTTATTTATCAACGTGAGGTTCTGCTGAGCGTGATATTTCTGAGTACTGCTCTGCTTGACATTCACAGGCTTACACAATTTCACACAGTGCATTTCAAAGAGTCCTCTGAACAAGTAGACGCCGGGTGTTTTGCTAAATAGTATTTTGCCTTTCACAGAATTTCCCAGATGATCCTGGGAGTCAAACTTTTGATTCTCTTGTTATAAGAAGGGTTGTATAACCTTTAGGCTATCGTTGCCTGAGAATTGATACTGACATTTGAGCAGAGGCAGAAAATATGCCGCAATTACAAGAGAGCCACATCAGTTAGAGACGCATGGTGAGGCACAAAAAAAGGCAGCGTGTCTGTTAACTAGGTTTCCACCGTAGGGGGTTCCAGTAACAACGGTATGGACAGAAAAGAAAATGAAATTACAGCACAATAAATGAATTATCAATAAAGAGCCCTCAATACTGTATCTGAGGGAGGATCAATATGGCACAGCCGGGCTGCAATGTGGGCCCAGGGCTGAGGGCAGGCCTGTAGCTGAAGGACCAGCCAGTTCGATAATGTCACTGAGGGTGATTGACGATCAATGCTACCAGTGACGTTGATTTATGATCAATGAAAGCAGGGCACCCGACTAATAAGGGGGGAAGGGGTGTGAGGGGGATTCCATAGCGTCCCCTTTACTGTAACTGATTGGGGATCGATGAAGAGTGGCACCGTGGCTGATTAGGGATCAGGCGAGGCTCTGGCAGAGGAAGGCAGCGATATGTGAGAGGATTTGGTTGGCTGCGTGGAGACCGGCTTGTCTGAGCCGAGCAGAGCTGCAGAGACTGTAATTAAAGATGTGCTGAAAGGAGCTTTCCCCTGTTTGATAGAAGCTGCAGGTGCAGCTCTCTTTGCTCTTTCACCTTCAAAAGAGCAGCCACACACACACGAAATATACAGTATACACTCTCTTATAGACGTAGAGACACGTATACATACACACAAGCAAAGGCAGCACACACATTTCCTCCCTCACAGAAATCCATTATTCTCATTGACATCCTCTTTCTCATTTACCCTGTTTTCCAGTCTTTAGCTAACTTTAAGAAATTATTATTGCTTTAGGTTTCTTGGCTGCTGACTCAAATGATTTAAGTGTCGTTACTGAATGTAATGAGTTAAAGTTAAAGTCCAGCTGTCATTAAATCACCTCCTCTTGTTTCATTTTAGTAATATAATACTGTAAGTTACTACTTTTGTGTCATTTGCTTCACAGCATCCGTAGATATCCACAGAGGTCTTCTTTTGCAAAAAGATCCCAGATGCCAAGAGCAACATCTTTCCGCGTTATTGTTCAGTTGCTGATTCTAAATTGGCCGCAGGTGTGCCTGCGAGTGTGAATGTGTGTGTGTCATTGTTAGGTGGTGACCAGTCAATCACAGGGCACTTGCTCATGACGATAGGTTCCAGCCTCCAACGACTACCTACAGGATAACAGGTGGATGGATGGAATAATACCATCCGTGCATCACATGTCGCATTGCTGATCTTCGAGCTATAAAGCCATAGTTAGGTCCATGGCTAAGATTCGTAACTCAGTCATTTGAGCAGGGTTTGAAAGACCCATGTATGTCTGAACTTCAAACGGAGCATCAGACATTCCCAGGGCTCATAATTCATTCATTTCTTAGGTATTCTCTTTGTTCTCAAGCAGCGTTGACACTAATTTTCCAGTGCCTGTCCAAAAAAAAAAAATAAGTTGCTGACAACAAAGTGGCATCTTCTTTGTGCTCACTGAATATATCAACTGTTGTCCAGTGAAACTGCAAGATCTGCTGGCGTAATTAAATAAATCTTACAACAGCTTTGAAACTTATAGTGAGACTGAGACTTGAATTAACAACACTAAGCAGCCCACCTTATCATTTGGATTGCATTATAAGCTGCATGCTGTGTTTGTGCTTATTTATTATGGTGAGTATTATTGGAATTAATATTTGTCTAAACTGATCAATGGAGTGCATAAAATATCCAATATTTTCTCCATATCCAAGAGTTTGGCTCTCAATTTTCCCTCTGTAGGAAAATCTGAAAAAGTAAAACCCAACAAGCTCTTTTGGGGAAAAATACCCAGTAAAGAAAACCCATATAACAGCTTATGTCCCTCTGAGACGGCGATATCAGCGCAATAACCAGAGAGAAAGGTTGACCCGTGTAGAACAACTTTGAGTAAATCCTTGCCTAAACATCTCAGATGTGATGAAAGGCTTTGTTTTTCTCAGTCTCTGTTAATGGGACCCAATCGATGAGGGAGAGCTGTGTTTTTTCTCCACATGTCCTGACCCTTAGGGAAACACAGGGGAGGGAGGTAATGTGTGAGGAGAAAGATATTGACACGCAACATCAATATCACCGGGGTTCACAAATAGCAGCATGGTTGAAGCTAAGTTCTTCCTTGAATTTGAGGCCCTCTATCTGGGACTCATCAATGCAGCACCAAGGATGGAGGTAGACTGGAAGAGGGCCTGACAGCCGGTGTAGACTGTAACTTAGCAGATTTATGCAAAAACAAATACTGACGTTAAACTGATGACATTCATCAGTGCTTAGGATTTTCCCTTCCAAACAACCCGCCTTTCACAAACACACAGAGACGACTGCATTCACCTAAACAATGTCAGGAATGTGAGGCAGCACAGCGCTGCTGCAGAGGGAAGCACACCGCCACGCTGGCTCTCATCTGTCACCAACGGCAACTAGCCCGCCAGCCGCCATGATGTGCAGCCTAATTGGGGGAGCTGATGAGGTCTGATGAGGCCAGTACTTATTGAATTCCCCGGTCTGTTATTTAGATAATGCTGGAGAAGAGCGACCTCCCTCATCTTTCCCATTCTCATCCATTCACTGTCCCAGCAGGGGGCTGCTGGCTAATCCACTCTTGTTTATAATGGCTGTACGAACTGAGGGGATTTAGACACGGTTTCCCCTCGCTAGCACACATCCAACACTCCCCACTGTTGATTTTACCACATAATGGGTCTATTGGACAAGTTAACCAGATCCCAACACCCATCCCAACCCCCTCGCCTTTCTTTTTTTCCTTTCCTTTTTCTTATTCGCGGAGCAAGGGCGGAGGTAATGTTGAATAATTAGACTTCTGAAGTAATGTTCTGTTTTCTCTGCTTCGCCAAACGCAATTACCAAATTTCAAATATGTGTCTGTACAGTATTCACTGCTTTTACAATGTGTGTGTGTGTGTGTGTGTGTGTGTGAAAGAGGGAGAAAGGGCGTGGAAAGGAAGTGTGAAGAGGAGAACGAAAACAGCAGAGAGAAGCAGAAGTTGCAGAACAGATGGCTAAATGACTGGATAACAAACTTTTAATTTCGTGCTTCAGACTGATGTGAGGGAGATGGAGACCGTGAAGCCACAGAGGGGTGCCAGGAGTGCTGCTCAGTATGGGATGGCCCATTAAAATGCATTAGAACTGATGAAAAAAAATCTGTGATTAATGCCTGTGCAGCACAGCGCCGTAAAGGATGTGCTGTCCCCGGTTTGAAATGTGAAGCGTCTATGGAAAAATTCTGCGACTAGGTGGCGGGACGTCCGTCAGTGCCAGTGGACGGAATCCAACAATGCAAATTTACACAGATGAGGACCGCTAGAAGAGCAACAAATATATATGACTGCTATTCTCCAGCGCAAGTACAATAAGAGACGACCACACAGCTTGTATAATCTGACTCAGACTCAGATTCTGACTACGTAAAGTATAGATGTGTTGTCTTTCTATTCCATATGCCTCCATCTTTGAATAGTATCCCATCACTTTGTCTGTCAGTCTTAATGACAGTGAAACACAATAGGTTAATCTCTGAAATACTTTCTTTAAAAGTGCTTACAATATATATATTTTTCATTCTCTTAGTAAATCCAATAACATCAACTGCAGCCCTTGTTGTAAAATGATACGTAATCCTGAACAAAACAAACCACACACACACACATTTTCCACTGGGTCCTAGTCCGCGGAGAACACAGCGCTATCTGGAAAAACAAAAGCCCATATTTATAGGGGTCAGCTGCTGCGGCCTTATAGATCAGGGACCATACTGACGAGGGGGGCCATTAAGGCAGCAACATTTAAAAGCTTACATGGAGAAGGTACAACCAGGAGTTCACCAGGGGCACGGCGAATCAATATTAGCTCGACTTAGAAATCTGCTGTATAATCCTTGATCTCCAAGGCCATTTGCTTTGCAGCCTGAAATTGGATACACTCTGACTGCACCCCCACTCACAACCCCCCCGCCCCGCGCCACCACCTTCGCTACGCACAGCCCACTGCTTACTCCACAAATAAGACATCCTGAAAAATTGATCTGGATGCATCTGTGGCAAGATTACGTCTCGGGCTAAAAGAGAGATATGACTAGCTCAAGGTAATTCATAAATCTTTGTGTCTATGTGTAAAAGGATCAGGACAGGGCCCGGTGAATAGGAAAACTTAGCAGTGGTGGTATTATCATAGAAGCATCACTGCTATCTATGAGACTGCTGCAACAAAGAGGCCATAAAGGTAACATGATGAGGTCTAGTAAAGGCCACACAGCGAAAAACTACTGTTATACACTCAATACTGTAGGTATGATTAACAGCGACTTAAGGAAAATAAGTCATTTTTGTTTATTTTGCCCGTAAGCAAGAATGCCTTTTGTGGTATAATAGGTTTTCTTTGACAAATGACTTGAGCAGAACACGATGGAATGGACTACTTTGTCTGTTTAAAATATATATGCGACATTTTATTCACCGAATGTTGTTTAGATTTCCGTAAATCTGCCTTCCCAGCAGGCCAGGTTTCTTTCTGTCCTCCAGCAGGCTGTTTCAGAAGCTATTTGCATCTCATTTGAATTATTCATGATACCTACTTCCATTGGCTATAGGTTCACCTCCAGCCAATCGGAATACTACCTGATGGATAATGCAAATTTCAGAATAAATTTTTATTTTTATTTTTGCCAGTGTAGCTGAAGGTTGCTGTCTTTGCTTTAACGCTTCTTGACAATAACAAAGGGAGGATAGTTCCCAGAGATGTCAACCCATCCTGGCATATTTCATTTGGCTTTGTGGTGTGCATCCAAATTACTTTCTCATGATGAACGATTTAATTTCGCTATTAAAACTAGGGGCATTTTTCACCACAATATGTGGTTAAGCCGATCTACACATTCCTATATGATATGTCTTTGTCTCTTGGAGTGGACGGCCCCTTTAGGAGTGAGGGGTTTAGCCGTTGTAGGTAGTGTGTTGGCGAGAGGAATAAAGAAAAGAGGAAAAATTGTCCATGTGTGCAATTTCCACAGGACACAGAAGAGATCGCGAATGCTTTCTGAGAGCCGGCACACGAAGACCCAACCATGTAGTGAAACAAAGGCAATATGGAGATTCAATCAGAGACTTGGACTGCTTGTATCTGACAATACCTAAAACAGATATTCGAGTCGAGATAGTTTGACTCCTTTTGGGGACGGGGCAAGTATCATCCAGCTAATGATTTCCTTATAACATGTACGTGGGCGATGTCTCTTACTTGAACTTTTGCAGCCTTACTTAAATGTTTTCTTATCTGACCCTTTCCCGTGCCTCCTGGGAGGTGAGCCACAACAAAATAAAACGTTGCTTTTCAAGAGAGAAGCTGCACGCTAGGAATAGCACTTACTACCGTGTAACAAGCAAGACATGAAAAGAGTTTGTAGGAAGGGTATAGTTTTATCTTTAGGAGACAGTTTTTTTTTTGTTATTCCCATGGCAATGTGTACTGTTGGAGTGGCAGTTGTTGGACTCTCTTAGGCCTTTAAGCTCACTGTTTTCCTCCTATTACTCGTACCCGGTGGGGGGACAGACAGTTGCAGTGAGATGCGGTGCAGCTCGGTAGGGGTGTTCCCCAGATACCACAGATTCATACTTTCCACCTGACGCACAGGATAGAGAGAACAGAGAGCTGGCAATTACCAGACTTCTCTCTATATATACTGCAATCCTGGCCAGCTCTGCTCTGCTGTACTCCGCTCTGAAGGCTGTCTCAGGGCCAAGCTGGAGGTAATGAAAGCAACACACTCCTAATGGACTATTGATGTGTGTGTATTTGTGTGTGTGTGAGCGTGGAAGTATGAGAGGAAGAGAGAGAACGAACAAAGGAAGGAAAAAAGAGGCCCGTAAGAAATCATTCTACTGGCGCGTTAGTGTGCTTTCCATCGGTGCGTTGTCTGTGTCTATGTTTTTGCTGTGGCAAAAAAAGTGAGCACCCGTGTCTTTAAGCTGCTGTAAATCATCTATATAGGCTGAGTAAAAGCAGCAGAAATAAACTACAAGTGTGATCCAGCAGCTATGATGTGCCAGCCGAGGAAAGAGACAGAGAAAGAGAGAGAGAGAGAGAGACACTCTGTCTGAGACATGAGGTCACCAAGAACCAGGTGTGTTTCCATCGTCCTTCAGCTCAAACACTAGCAGGGAGCTCTCGTATAAATACACTCACATACAAAGAAAAAGACACACATAGCCGCAGGTGTCAAAGTCACCAGAAACTTGAAAATGTCGCCAACTGCCACCCTCCTATGGTCCTCTGGCAGCGCATGTAAGGTCCATTTTTTCGCGTCTCTGTGTGTGTCTCCCAACCTGCTGGCAGGCAATCGGATGAATGAATGGGCGTCCACTCCTGGAGGTCCGGTGGCACTACAGAAATAACTCTGCTGACCACAATGACCTTTGCTTGTTCCCACACAGCCTGTGTCCTGTTCTAATGGAGGCCCGCGCTCTATTTTGGGGGCAGCGGCTAGATTTATCTCACTGCCCTCTGTGTCCTGGGACGGTGACAGTGACGTGGCCGGTGTAACTGATGCCTGCGTTTGTTTTGTTTTTTCTACCCTGCTTCCCTGACGCAAGCACACACAGGATACAATCAGTCAATTCTGGGCAGCAGTCAAATGACCTGGCTGTATCTTGCTATTTCTGTTCGGTACACCTTTAAAACGCGCCAAAAAAAAACAGAAGCTGCGACAGATCAAACTGTGACACCCCAGTCTGAAAGTAATAACAATAATAACAATAATAAAGGATGCAGGAGATGGAGGGAAGTTGACCAGTGAACCACAGAACGCAAGCCTGCTGAATTGCCTGCATACCACAGAGACCTGGGAGCATGATCATCCTCCTCAGCAAACTTAATCTTCATTCTAGAGGACGGGCAGGCTGGCCGGAAGGCTATGAGCTCAGTGACCTACTGTATCTGCTGAGAGGTTGAATATTATTCCTTTGCAAAAGAAATACAGTGCCTCAGGTGCTGCATTAGATTAAGTTGACTGATGGCTAAAACCAGTATTCTATGGATCTGTGAAGATAATGCAAAAAAACTCATTCCTATGGTGGTGGAGAAGTCTGCTAGGGATAGGGAAAAGAATAAAATAAAAATCTAGAGGTTATGGTTATTCAGCTAACTGATTTTAGAGCTTTCCAGAATGAAATTTACAATAAAACTAATAATAATAATAATTGGTATGTGAACAGTGCTAGGTACTGGAAAGAACATCGGACATAGCTGCTATAGGATTATTAATGTATTAACCTAAGAGGAGAAGGACTGATGCTGTATTTCTAGTATTTACAGTAACAAGATAATCAGCATGTTAAGTTTTCATTAATACATTCATCTTCTGTAGCCGCTTGTCCTGTGAAGGGCCGTGGGGGGGCAGGAGCCTATCCCAGCTGTCATCAGGCGAGAGGCGGGGTACACCCTGGACAGGTCTCCAGTCTGTCTCAGGGCTAACACAGAGAAACAGACAACCATTCACACCTACACCTACAATTTAGAATCACCAATTAACCTAACCAGCATGTCTTTGGACAGTGGGAGGAAGTCGGAGTACCCGGAGAGAACCCACGCAGACACAGGGAGAACATGCAAACTCCGCATCCAGATCCATAGATCTGTTAGTAAAACATACCTCTCAACAACAGAGCTCCATTTATTGTTTTGCTACACACATTTGTCTGGTCTGAGCATCTGGTTCGGCACAGTGGTGCTTTGAGTTTTGAATACAAATGCTAGGTTGCTAATATGCTCCAGCAACATTTCTGATGCTGGAGCTAAGAGTTAAAATTACAGATCATCTTCTGGAGATCAGAAATGTTTTTTAAAAAACACGACAATACATCCAGTGGCTGTCAAGTCACTTAAATCCACAAATGTCAGTGAGGTACAAGTTAGGGATCATGAGATGGATTGACTGCACCAAATGCTATGAGTTTCCATTCAAAGTGGTGGACAGACAGCCATAGTGCATCCTACACCATCTCATTGTGAAATGAGGTACAACATGAAAGATTCTTAATAACTGGGTGTGCACTAAACTGAAGCACTTTTATTTTAACAAGCCCCAACTAGAGTTCAACCTCGTTGCAGCTCCACTTTGATGTATAAAAAAATTAAAACCTACAGAACAAAAAACTTTTGTCTGAACTGTCAGCTGTCCGTGTTGTCGGTGAATCCACAGTATAAAAGAGACACATCAATGAACAGGCTGAACACATGTCAAACAAAGAAGAGAGGCGAAATTGTTCTTCATAAATGAAAGCAGCCTCCTGTGCTTGTTTTTGCTTGCAGTAATATTGCGTCCACTCATCTATAGCCAGTAGCACAGATGAGCATTAGGGAGGTTTAAGCAAGAACGTGTGCGGTGCGTGTAGAATAGCAAGCAGAGAGGAGGGCAGTGCGTGCAGGAAGGGTGAGGGATGAAAGACGGTGGCGGTGGCAGGGCAGATAAGAGTGGGTGGGATAGATGAGAGCGAGTATAAAAGCAAGGACAACAAAAAGTGCAAGGAGAGGCGCGGGCAGGATGAGAGGGAGAAAGCTAGAAGGGGATCAACATGGTGGACAGCTGGGCCGGGGTTACGGGGGTCAAGCTCAGGCAGCGGTCGCACAGTCAATGTCATCCTTTCATCTCATCTGCTGGAGATGCAGCAATCTGAACTTTACTCAAATTTAACCTTCCAAAAGCACAGGTTGATCCAACTTTCATTCCTCTCTCCACCACCCATCACTTCCTTCCCCTCTCTGCCCTTTTCCATCTGTTCTCTTTTATCTTCCTCGCTTATTCCTGTCACATTTTCTCAGCTCCTAATCTATTTCTTTCCATAACACTCCCGCTTTATTTCTCTCCATTACTCTCCCTCGTTATGTACCTTTTTGTCATGGTAACTCTCCCCCCTCACATTAGATGTGGTTGAGTGGAGAGCAAAGTCAATCGTTCCTGTCTGAACCCCTCCAGGAGCCGGAGCTCCTCTTCTCTGCCTAAACAAACTTTGAAGCCAATCAAAGGGCTTATATTATTTTCTGCGGAAGGGAAGTGCAGCAGGTGAATACTTTATATCTCGGTGACGGATCCACTCACGGCGGCTCCTCTCTCCTCCTCCTCCTCCTCCCACTCTCTGCTAACCGTTGGCTCCGCTCATGAATGATACAGTTCAGTGGCAAAACAAACAAAGCGTGACAAATCCAGATTATTGTCTGTAGGCGAGATAAGGTTATAATGAGAAAGTGCATCGGGGGAAATTGATCCTTTTTCAGGAAGCTGTCTGATTTACTGGGGATGCCAATAATAACTTCCCGTGTGTCCTTCCTCTAATGGGAGGCGGGTGAAGTCAGAGGTGGAGAGGGGGGAAGCGGAGTGGAAGGTCCATTCTCAAGAGGACAGATCTCATTATGATGCAATATCCTGAGAAGTGCATTCGAAAGGGAGGTTTTGTGGCTAATTATTATCTGTGGCAGGGCGTATTGAAAATCTGTCTGATTGCCATTGACGATCACAAACAGAGACAGAAATATGGGTAGTTTACACTGGGTGACAGCGGCAGTAAATGAATTATCAATACGTAATAGATTTGACCTTTTGTTTCTGCCTAAAAAGAGGAAGGAAAACATTGGCTATAAACAATTCACAGATCAGCGCCCACACGCATGACACGCAGATGCATGATGGGAACTACGTGCCTCGGTGTACTTGGAAAGGAAGCCATGTCTGAGCTACACTGACAGCCAAGCCACCAACCTACTTGGCTGAATGTTAAATCTACACGCCATAGGGGAGAGAAATGGGCCTGCCGACAGGCCAGTTATTAGCCAGGGGAATGTGGGAGGGATGGCAGAAATTAACATAGATTACTCGAGTATGACTGACAGTTTCAGAAGGGCTTTTTGTGACTTACCAAGTGATTTGGGACTTGCCTTAATTCAGCGAGGGACGATTTAATACCGTGGGCTGTCTCTGCTATCTTGGCACCGTTGCCTTGGTGAGGATGCCAACAGGGAGGGAATCTTTTTTTTCTTTCTGCAACAGCACCCCCAGCTACAGCTCCCCACCCTCAGTGGCACAGGCGTTGTGCTCTGCAAATAATGATGGGAAGTGTTGGCAGGCCAGCACTTGGGGTTCGAGGCTGCCTTTTGGTCTCTATTGTGTTTTATTTAAAGGGTGCTTGCCAAATTGCGACCCTTGTGAACTCGGTCTGGCATTATGCTGACAGATGTGGAGGTTTTACAAAAGCCCGGGCAATTTATGTGGATGTCTGGCAGATTAGAGAAATAAATCAGATAACTAGGAATTTGATCAGGATTAATTTGGGGACATTTTATATGAGGAGAATATGGCATTTGCTGTGGGCCTGCATGATAAAATGCTTTAAAACTAACAATCAGAGTGTGAATGAGACTGTCATTGTGGTTTAAAAAGAAATTGTGAAAACAGATTAGTTATTAAAGTTAAAGACAGAAATGCCAGAGTGCTGTTAAAGAAATGCAGGAAAGCTTGTACATATTGCATGTTTCCGCTTGGTTCCATCTCCCAGGGCCACTGTGGCTGCTTCCTGATGTGGTTTTCATTATTTATCCAGCATCTATTGGACAATATTGGAGCCGACTCTCAGCTCTGCTGCCATATTGGCAGCAGGACAACAGAGCAAGCAACAACAACGGAAGTGAAAAGGAAGAAGCTGCAGTGTAACTGCAGATTCAGTCTGGAATGAATCTCTGTTTGCACAGTTAGACATTAAAGCAAAAGCTAGACTCAAGTCTGGTGCTGTTCTTTTCTAAAAACGAACCTGATTGTTTATGTACGTGTCATTTGATAGTAGAATAACACATTTATCAATTCAATTCTTGAATAATAAAGACATTTTCAATTCACAGCAGCAGCGCATTCAGTGCATCAAATGTCTTTCTGCCACATAGAGTATGGTACGTCCATGGGATTACTCACCTGCCAAAACCAAACAATGGCTAATGTATCTCTGCGTTCGAATTACATTTACCATAGGGTGTCATCTCTAAGCTGTTTAATGCATTGTGGGACGAAGGGCTTTAATCAGCAAGGCTCAGTGGAGCCAGCGGATTAAATCACGTTTTATCTGCGCTTCCTTTGACTTTCCCAGTGCTCAGGGTTGCAGTGTAAATCATAATGTGTCCCTGTTGGGCTCACTTCAGTATAGTTTATTGCTGTAGTCACATTTCATAAATTCCATTTATTTTGTGTATTGAGTAAATCCACATCCACTAAAAACAAGGATAACTCTTTATTCTCACCTCCAACTACAAAGCTCATGTTACTCCATCTATGTGTGTACGCATGTGTTGCCTATAGTATGTACATGTATAGGAAAACTGATGCGTGTTTGTCTATATTTGGCATGGCATACAACATTTTTGGGCATAAAGTAAATGCACTTCATCCATGTGCATGAGTTGTACTTGTGTGTGTGCACGTATGCGCGCTCAAAGCCGACCACGGCGTCAGAGAGAGCGGCTGCCGCATTGCACAGAATAACTAAACAGCTGTAGTGCTCCATCAGGGCTATCGATCATGTCCCTCTCTCTGAATCACAATCAGACGTGGGCAGAGCAGAGCGGCTGGAGCAGGCCTCGGTGACTGGCTCGTCGGACGACGGCTACGCACATCTCATATCAACCGAGCCTCGCCAAACAAACCTGACCTGGATAGCTGATTAGATGCGTCAATGTGCGAGTGTCATACTTCTGTAGAACTTGCTGGATACACACACGAGTATTCAGTTCAAGTCTGTGGCATGCAACGTGCTTTCCAAAAAGGTGATTTATCACAGATGTTTAGAGGGTGTTCGATCAGAAGAAGAATTGATAGATGGGGTAAGGAATGTATTAATTTATAAAGTGTATATCTATATATAAAATGACATGTGATTTCATAAAGATCCCAAAACAGGAGGAAAGGGGAAGCCATTAAGCATCATTACCCCCCATCTGCTATCATCTTTCCACACTGTATATCAACTCAACATCTCAAGTAATCACAAGGAAGTTTGATGTTATTACATTAAAATTTAAACAGGAAGTGCATGGAAGCTGTCTGCGGCGCTGTTAGCTGCCATCTGTTAGCATCTGCACAATTCTCCATTCTGCTATTCTCAGCTGGGGGTGGGGTTATCTGTAACTCAGTGTTAACTTCCTGCCAATACGGTGACTTCCTTTTCGTCTGCTTTCCCATGGCCAGTTGACTTCAACAGATGACCTGCTACCTGACATCCAGATATTTACTTCCTGGTATGGGACAGCGAGGTTACAGCTCAATATCCTTTTTTTTTGCATTGCCACTGGACGCACCTGAGCAAGGGAGGGCAGCTATGACGAGACCAACTCCCATCACACACACTCTCACGCACACACACATCCGCATCTCTTCACACAGTGTGATTGAGTGGCTAAGCTGGAAATGCAGAGGCTTGTCACATACGGACTAGAGAGGATTGGTGAATAAGCTTGCCACATCGAAAAGTGCGTGTATAAGCGTGCGCATGCGTGTGAAAGTGTAGCACAGCTAGTTTGCGTGTGTTTGTGGGTCATGTTGAAATGTTAAACGGTGGAAAAAAAGATTTCTCATTAGCACTGTACGGATATTGACACTCCTTTCAGGTCAAAGTTAGTGGTGCATGAACATATTTGTGCTTATGTGGTTTGTGTGTGTCAAGCCTCATACAGTGTTGTAGTCATGGCTGTCACACAGTCACACGCACAATGTGTATACACACACACACACGAGCTTCTACAGTGCTGTGTGTGGTGGGAGCCCCCCGGGGGGTGCCGCTGAGCTGTCAGAGCAGGATGGATGAAGAAGCTGCCCTGCATAGCAAAGGGCTCTGGGGAAATACCACCAACATGACACACACAAACACACACACAGACTGTGATTCTGTCAGAACACAGTAAGTATACATGCACCTGCTTATATATGGATATTTGAATATGCACGCATGAATCTGAACTCAAGTACAAATGTATTCAAAATGAATAAAGTGTGCCCTGGCACGCAACCGCACACAAGCACATGTACGAATGCACATCTACAAAAGGGCTATTGGTTTCATCTGTGAGGAGCAGACACAGCCCTAGGGTCCTCTGCAGAAGAACATCTGAGTTTGATAAGAAAAGAATGTCCAGAGCCCTCCATTTAGTGGACAGCAAGTCAGCATGGACAGTGTCAAACGGGAAAATGCTCTCTTCCTCAACCCCCCCGCCAAGACAATTGTGGAAAAAAGTATCAAATGATATTCATGAGCAGAACATCTGAGAGACACAACTTCAGATAGTGAGGCATAGCTAGGAATTTAGGTAATTTTGGACACTTTCGATTATTTCCCCAAATAAAGTATTTGAGATAATCTAGATTAACGGGTTTCTTGCTTTATTTCATCTGGCTCCCAGATCCCAGGAGGTACTTAGATGAGTACAATGCCATCATAACTGAGAGAAATGATGGCAAAAACTACAAAAATAAAACCTGAACTGTAATAAACGGTAAGTGTCCCTTGAAGGAATTGATGATAGTGGGAATTACCTCAATTCACAGCTCAAGGAACAGCTTTTGCAACGAGCAGAGAAAAGGAAAGGGAGACTTTTCATAGCCCCCGTGGAAGGAACGATAGTAGCACCGAACCGGAGCAGACCTTGTAAACCGACCATTCCTAATTCCACAGAAGGATTTCCCCAATCAGCGCGGTAAATCTCCATGCTTGGCACAAGCCTGAACAATCCATTAACAATAATAAAGCCCCAGTGGCGGGGAGATAGACCCTTAAAGGGGAAGGTCAGCCTGATATTACAGCTTTAAAGGTTTCCTATTACGGCTCAACTTCAATATAACCACTCACCTTGCCTTTAAAGGCTGCTGGCTATGCAGCGTCTGAGGCACATATGGAGATTCTAAAATCCAGCCTCTCTGACATATTACTGGACAGTGGAGCGCGATTTATGGCTCTGTTTCTGCGCTCCTGGTTGGAGGTGTGAGTGCTGTTAATAAAATTTCCATAGCGGTGAAGGAGATCTCCTCGGTATCACCTTATCTGGTCCGCAAGTCCTGCTGGGATGCACGGGGGGACTTGTGAGTGCTGCAGCTCCTGGCCCCAAAAGTGCGTCAACAGCATATTTTCTTCATCCCGCCCTTTCCCTCTGACACTTTCTTTCATATCTTTACTCTCTTTACAATTCTTTCCACAGCCACCTCTTGACACTCTTATTCCCCGTGAGACCTGCTCTGTTCCCCAAACTTCCAAGGCTTTGTCTACTTACTGTACTTTTTGAACCGCGATGTCTCTTTGGACACCGACGAGAAGACACATTTCTGAGCTAATACGAGATGAAGTACAAGCTTGTCTCCATTTTGTGACATTCAGTCTTTCACCCACTTTTCCCCGCTTGTTTTCTCCTTGGCCACCATCTAGGGTGACTGCAGAAAAAAAGAGCGACAGGAAGGAGAGGGGACGACTCTGCAACCGAGAGCAGAAGAGGAAAGAGGGGAGAGTGCGAGCTCTTAAGTAGATTGCAAAGAACAGCACAGAGGCATGAGTGTGAATATTAAGAGGGTTTTCTCCTGCCCGAGAAGTTCCAGCCTGCAGCGAGAGCACCACCAGGCAGAGAGAGAGAGAGAGAGAGAGAGAGAGAGAGAGAGAGAGAGAGAGAGAGAGAGAGAGAGAGAGAGAGAGATGGCGACCGAGAGAGAGAGAGAGATGGCGACCGAGAGAGAGAGAGAGAGAGAGAGAGAGAGAGAGAGAGAGAGAGAGAGAGAGAGAGAGAGAGAGGAAGATACCTATAGAACCATCAGCTATTCAGCCGGAGCTACGACAGTTAGCTTCAGGTGTCAGGAACCGCAGCGCATACAATCTATCAAGCTGTCCAACAGATCGGAGATGAGAAATTACCATAATTGAATTAGAAAGGCGGTTTCTTAATGCTAAAGAGATGATATTTCCTGGAAAGATTGGAAAGGTGTGATGCAAGAGTAACATAAAGAAAAGGAGGAGGAGAGACTCACCTGGAATGCCTGGTGGGGTTTTCAGGTACTTTCCGTTGAAATGCTGTATCACTACTTCACATTTCTCTGTAGACTCCATCCTGTAACCAAAAAGTATTTACTGTATTAATTGTACATTCAAATAATTAAATTATCACACGCCGCATGAGTGACTGGATCGCTTTCTTTCTGGAAAAAAACTACACAAAATTGCACGACAGTCACTTTTTCATTACCACAGAAAGGAAACAAAACCTCTTTCACGGGAAGGCTACGATTTGTAAAGGAAGATAAATCAAGGTGAGGCCACAAAGTGCGGCGGTTCAGCTGTCTTCATTACTTTTTGTTAAACAACTCATTGCCAGTTTCCAATTTGCACGGAGACCCTTCACACGTGGAGCGCGAGGTTAAATACTGCCGCCGATGACACACTTATAACAACAAAGAATCACCCACTAGACTGTGTCCTGTCGGCTGGGCTGTATCAGTCTGTTCATTCTAAAAAAAAAAAAGTCCCACGAGACTATCCACAGTCTGTCTGTCTATCTGCTGCCGAACGGCTTTGTCTGCATGAGTCAGAAGTTCATAATGAAATTCAGGGCTTTCAGGGAAAGAGCTGTTATGCAGCTTTTCTCTGTGCATAATGGAAAAGACAAATGACAGAAAGACGGAGAGAGAAGGTGAAAGGCGTGTAGGCGAATAAGTAGACGAATGCAGAGATGAGAAGGCTGAAACTATGTTCTTACGGATGGTAATGACTGATTTCCAGAAGCGGAGCAAGAAATACGCGATCCGTCTGGATCAAAGACGCCAACCAGCTGACCATAGGGGGGCTCTGATGTTTTACATCACAGGCCTACTAATGCCACACACACGCGTTAGATCAAAACACATATATTATCATACAAATAAAACTGTTCTGTTTGTTGGCATGCACACGCGCATCTTTTATCCTTCTACTGCGCTGCGATAAGAAATGCAAATTTCTAAAGGTGATTTGAGCAATTTTCAGCAACTCTAAACATTGTTATTATTATTTTTTAAAGCTTTCTTGTCCAGTGTATGTCGGTTAATGTGCTGGACCGTTTATTGGCCGTGAGCAGCGACTTCCTGGAGTGTGGACCAGTTTCCCGCCAGCATCACAGTGACAACAAGACAACAGGAGATCACTGCCGTAGGCCAAGAAATAGTCCAGCGCATAACATGAGTATAAGTACAACTTTTCTTTGTACATTTCAGTTATGTACACCGATCAGGCATAACATTATGACCACTGAGAGGATACTTAAATGACATTCACCATCCTGTGAAAATTCAATGTTCTGCTGAGAAACCTTTGGATCTGTCATTCAGTCATGTGGATGTTACTTAGAGATGTCGCATCCACTTAGACCAGACCAGGCACCCCCACCCCATAGCAATGACACTCCTTGGCCATTTCTAGGAGGATGCAGCCTGACACAGGCACACACACAAAAATGCTTTAGGAACAGCTCAAAAAACATGAAGAACAGCACAAGGTGTTGACCTGGCCTCCAAATTCACTAGATCCCAAACTGATCAAGTATCTGAGGGATGATCCACCCCTTCCCTCAACACATAGGACCCAAAGGCCCCCCACTAACAACATCCTGTTGCCAGACACCACAGGACACCCTCAGAAGGCCCATGTCCAGTCCCTGATGAGTCTCAACTGTTTTGGATACACAAGGGAGACTTGGAAAATATTAGGAAGGTGGTCATAATGTTATGCCTGATCAATTTACAGAGCAGGTTAACCGTTTCCCCTGTGTCCAGTGTTCATGCTAAGCTAAGCTTATCTAGACTAACATAATATAACCAAAGCTAAGAGCTGGACTGTGGAAATATGTATTCTGAATTGCAACACTGGTAGAAGGCTGTCACAGAGAAGGCTTTAAAATGTCTATATTTGTTCACATCTCCAGTCACTCTCTCTAGGGAAACACTGATCGAGTTGCACGCACGAAAAGGGCCATACGTTGACCCACGAAAAAAAGACAGCTAGAAAGAGAAGTAGAATGCTAGTCTCCTCTTTCACCTCCACACAGCAGGCCAATCATAGCATGGAGTGGGTGTGACCGCTGGATAGCTGTTTTCAGAAAGTTCAGCAAATGGTTGAACCCTATTTGACATTGAAAATGGGAGGGGGAAGAAGAGAGCTTCGGATGCTACCTGAGCATCCGACGATCAGTTCAGATGGGTCGTAAATCCAGCTTATAGTGCCTCCGGGAGTGAATTCGAATTTATTGAACAGATATGACAGCGATAGCAATCTTCTTATGCAACTAGCAGCAAGAGCAAATAAATGCCCTTCTCAAAATGCCAAAAAATAACTTCAAATAATTTCTATTCAGTCTGTAAGCTATGCACACTGTTCCCATCAGCAGGGCATCTTAGGTAACTATATAAACTCTTAACTAATAGGGGTCCTCTCAAGCGGCTGTATTTTGACTTTTAATTCTTGCAGCACGAGTGACGGATCTGCAAGAATTTGAAAACATCCGCTAAAGTACAAACTGCATCAATCATCCGACTATGATTTGGTTTTCTCTATGCACAGTGATTTCTATCAAAAGGTTCAACCGTGTTAAGTCACAGTAACAAATATCTTCATGCATGAATTTGCACAAACCGTGCTGTATATATTTTCCAGATTCATCCATATAGAAAGGAGTGACCGCTTTTAAAAGCAGGCTTGAATGATTGTCATGCCTTTATGGTAATGTGCTCTTGGAATTTGCAGAATTCATTGCATTCCAGATTTTCATGCTTTATTCACCCGAACCTCCTAAAATACTCATATCATCCTGTCAGCCTCTCTCTTCTCTGTCCTCTGTCTCTCATCCTTCGCCTATCGCTACCTTCATCCTTCTTTTTTTTTTTACCATAGCTTCTTTATCGCTCTCTCCGTCCCATCCATCTTACTCCCGGCCCGTCTACACCTTTTCTTTTTGACGTCTCTCTCATTCCTCCCTGTCTTTCAACCTTGGTTATTTCCTCCATGTTTCAGCGTTACACTCACTCTCTTCTGCCCATCTCTCTCGCTTTCCGTGGCCTCCTTTCCTTCCCTCTCTGTCCATCTCCTCTCTTCTATGTTATGCCTAATCCACACCAACAGCCTTCTCCCTTTTCCTCTCCCCTCGTCTCTTTTTAGAATATATAATCTTTCACACATCCTGGCACCATCAATCTCCTGCTGACCCTGTATCCACCCTTTCGCCCATCTCTCTTTCTCTTCCCTCCGTCCCCTGGGTGGGTGGGAAGTGTGACGCTAACCAGCCCGTGTGACTCAGCTGATCACTAATCACAACAACTGGACTTGTACATTTCACTGGCACCTAAAAATTAGATCAGTTCAAACACTCAGCTGAGTACGTAGTCACACAAAAAAATCTTGTATATTGAACATATAATATCTACTACACCGATCAGACACAACATTATATCTGTGAGATGATCCACAGAGGCCCCTCCCTTCAATCCATAGGACCCAAAGACTCCCACTAACAAAATATGTAGCTCTCATCCATAACGATGCATGAAGTAAGGGTCCGAGTGAGAGATTATTGCTTAAATACACACACTAACCAGGCACAACATTAAAACCACTGACAGGAGAAGTAAATATCATTCACCATCTTGTGACAATTCAATGTTCTGCTGGGAAATTTTTGGACCTGGCATTCATTTGTGTGAATGTTACTTAGACGTGTGCCACCCACCTAGACCAGACCAGGCACTCCAGCAGCAGCCATCCCCAGCAGGATGCAGGCTGACACAGGCACACACTCAAAAAAATGGTTTAGGAACAACTCAAAAAACAAAACATGAAGAACAGCACAACCTGGCCTCCAAATTCACTAGATCCTGATTAAGTATCTGTGGGATGATCCACAGAGGTCCCTCCCCTCAAACCAAATGGACCCAAAGGCCCCCCACTAACAACATTCTGTTACCAGACACCACAGGACACCCTCAGAAGGCCCATGTCCATTCTCTGATGAGTCCTAACTGTTTTGGAGGCACACAGATATCTGGACAATATCATAATGTTATGCCTGATCGGTGTATATATCTGAACCCCAGCACATTCAAACATGCAAATAACTGTTCCATAATGCTTTCAGTTTAAAAGGCAGCCCAGTGACACAAAGTAGATCTGCATGAAGCACAGCTAACCTCTTTATCGCTTCTGCTCTCTTTCACTCAGGCTTAACGACCTTGTAGAGCTCATGAAATAATGATTTATGTAACTCTGTAATCAAAACAAAAGGTATTTTTTTGGGCAGTTGAAAAGCAAGCTGAATGCATCTGCCTTCTCCACAGTTTATGCTGAGCTTTTCTCACTATTTCCTTGCACTCTTTACTCGCCCAGCTATTCATTGTTTGCCTCCTCCTCAATACCATCTCTCCTTTACTTTCACCAGCAGTACGCTGATGCGTAGGTAGACAGAAAACAGGCTGGTATACGGAGAGAATAAGGCAGACAAGCTGTTAGGAAGTCACAGGGAAACAAACCGGTCGGCCAGACTGTCTGTTGGTCGGTCGGGCTTTTGGGGCAGCCAGTCAGTCAGGGAGTCAGCCAGGTAGACAGCGAGGCAGGCTGGCTTTTCTCTGTGTGCTCCTGGTTAATGGCATCAGGTGCTGCTGTCTGCAATGATTAGTGCTGGGGCTGGTGTAATGGGCTCTGATAACAGTAATGGATCGGCCCACAAACACTTAGCTCGGTTTACTCTCTCTAATGCCCCCTCACAGCCCAACCCTCAGCAGCTGTCTGTCTGTCTGTTGACACAGCTAATGGGACTTGTACAATTCATAAAACACAAAGATTTATTTATTTATTTCTACTCTCTCTGGCTTTCTTTTTCTGACCTGTGCCGCAATATTCTTTCAGTTTTATTCCCCGATCCATCCATACCTCTTCTCCAAAACCACCACTCATTGAACTTTTTCTTCCACCCGCCCACGCTCACTCATTTCATTTTCCATTCCTCAGTTTTCTCATGGCTGCCATCGCCTTGTGTTTCATATCACCTTCTCCTTCTCTTTATAATAACCTCTGTGATTATCTTTTTTTTTTTTTTTTATCTTGACTATTATTTCACACTCATGTCTCTCTCGCTCCTGCACTCTCACTCTCCCCTTCCATCATGTCTCTTCCTCCGCCCACTGAGGGCTGCTTGAACAGGTGGCCTGTGGCAGGTTGTTGCTGTGCTCTGCTTGTTGGTCTGCAGGAGGCTGCCTACCTGTCTGAGTGTGTGCGTGTCCGTGCGAGAGCCTGCCTTTCGGCGCGTGTTTGCATGCTTGCACGCGAGCACGCATGTGTACATTTGCACAGGGTGTGAAAGCACGTGTAGAGGTCTGTCTGTGCATATGCTTATATTTGTGCATAAGTTCCTGTTAGTGTGTGTGTGTGAGTGTGTTGATGCCTGTCTGTCCTGCTGTAACCCCCGTTAATAGAGCAGGGAATAGGAGAGGAGTTCAGCCAGAGCAGGTGATTAAGAAAAATCCCTGCAAGATGGCGGTTCTGCGGCCGTCAGTGGCCTCCTCTGGGTAAACAGGGGGAGAAATGTGTGGAGAGGAATGAGAGCCTGGTGGCTGCTGTCGAGGACAAGGACAGAACGGTTTATGACTTTGGGGGATTAACAAGCTGAAGTGGAAACTTTTCTGAGTAGAAAAAGAAATAAAGTGTTTAGTGATAGGCTTGGTCTTGGAAATACGGCAGCAGTGACTACGTTAAAGGAAGAGGGAGTAATTGCTGGTATCCATGAATGTTTGTGAATGCATAGACGTACTGTAAGCATCCACTAACAGAGGATCTGAGCACGTACACATATTGTCTGATACACTGGCTGGCATGAACAAAGACAAACTAATCCTTTGGCAACGTCAAACAGGCTTGGAGAAGGAACAGATCACCTTCATTAGTTTCTATTACCTGCAAGTAGTGTCTTTTCATAATGAATATGATGCACATGGGCGTGAGCTGTGCATTTGTGTCGACACGCAGTTATCAAGGGTTAAAAACGGGCAGAACACTTTTCAACTTGCCTATACAACTTTTGTGGCTCTTGGGGGAGCTTTCCAAGGTTTGAAAACATAACCTGATAACTGTGTGTCACTGGGTTTATCTCGGCTTACTCTTGAGGCTTATAAAGCCTAATATAAAGCCTAGATTGAGTGCAGGTGTTGAGATATGCAGCAGAAAGGGTTTGCCACAGAGTTGTATCACAGAAACTATGTGCTTGGCTTTTAGAGTTTCACACATACCACATGTCTAGACTAAAAGACATTGGCATTGTTTACCTCGCGAAGCCGACTCCTCTGCTGACCCCATTGGCATCCCTCAGTATCCTTGTGGAGATGACGTGACCCAGAGGCTTCAGCATGTTCTCCAGCTCCTGCTCGTCCATAGACACTGGCAGATTGGAGATGTACAGGTTGGTGGGGTCCTGCTCTTGTTGCTGCAGCGCCAGGATGTTGAGGAGCAGAAAGGCAACAGGAGGACGCATAGAAGGCAAAAGGAGAAGAGAGAAGAGAAGCAGTGATGGTTAAGAAATAATGCACCACTGTCAATTGCAGAAACTGTGAAATAATGCATCAGCGTTGGGTCGGGAACAATCACACAACATGCTGCAATGCCGTCAACTGTGCAGACAAACTTCGGCTAACCTCACATGACATTTGGCCTTATTGACCCTCACACATTCATCTGCACATATGCAATACGGATACGTCAATAATTCAGTGTGCCTGAGTCTCTCTCTCTCTCTCTCTCTCTGTATGAACAAATACGTGGGCTGGCCACATTATGGATTTGTGTGAGCAGAAATAATAAGTACATGTTAACATCTTGCATTCTAGACATATTCACAACAGCTTATATGGAGGCTATTGAGTGCATCTCCTTAAACAGATTTAAATGGTTAACAATCAAGTGAAAAATAGGTTGTGTATTGTGCAACAGTGTCTAGGGTGTAGTGCCCAGGGGCTACTACGTGCAAGGCAAAGGTGCACAGCTGGTGGTGTGTTGAGCCTGAGGTAACACAGGGTCCTCTGAGCTCTACAGTAGAACATCTGGAAACAGTCCCTCCAGTCAATCAGTCACCGGGGCAGGCAGGCAGTTACAATGTAAGTCACCAAACTATGCATCCATCTTTCAAGTCAGTCACTCTCTAAATTACCCATGAAACCACATTATGCAATCCTGATCTCCAATTATGTGCTTTTATGATGCTGTATGCTACATCCACATTGGCATCTACTTTTCTAACGTGCCAAATCACATTCCATCCGTCTCTCCACCAGGTAATAAGTGAACTATCCAATCAGGCAGCCGGCCAGAGTTTCATCTGTTTCAGACTCACGTCTCCAGACCTTTCATTCAGCAGCAGCCAGGACTACCATGAGTTAAATCTATCACGGGCAAATGTAATATTACAGCTAACCACCTATAATGTTGTTACTGCCCAGTGTAATATAATAAGAGAATGAATAAGATTTACATCCGCTCTTGCTCTAACTTGTTTGTAGACAAAGGTCTAGATTAAAAACTGAACTATTTTCAAGTCAGTTTTATGTTCCATTAAATAATTAATAGACAAGAATCTCTCGGACAATTCCAGCATCTTGAGTTCATGCAATCTTAAACTGCATTTTAAATGTATATCTGTCTTTCTTCTGAGTCATAATAACAGCCTCTCTTAGAAGCTACGATCAATAATACGAGGAGAGCAATGCTGTTGTTTAAGAGGCATCACCATGTAGAAAGGCAATAACCTGTGTCATGTTCTACAATCTAATAATAAGGGAGGCTATCCTGGATAACAATAGACATACAGTGCATTCATAAAAAATTATGAAATGAAACTTGTAAATACAAATGTTCCATTAGTCTTGAAGTGGATGCGTCGGATCAGCCAAGTCTGGTCTCATAAACTTTAAAAATTGGCAACGAGACAGAGAGAAGAAGTAGAAAACCAAGGGCAAACAGGAGAACAGCTAAGTGAATTTAACTCCAGGAAAATGAGGACATTCGGCTAAAATGGAGTTTAGTTCAATATGTTTTATTCCCTTTCTGCTGCAGGACTAATTTACTTTGAAAGTAGTTGATCTGGCCTCAAACCAATGCCTTGGAAATATATATACGAATTCTCAGTAACATATTTCATAAGCATATGTAGTACTGTCAACAACAACGTCAGCGCAGAAGTCTGTCATCTTCTCAGCTGGAGGCTGTGGAGATATTTCAGTTGCGCTCTTTGAGAATCTTTACAGAGTCTGTGATTCACCACAGGCGAGTCTGCCATCGCTCTGTCTTGTCTTGCTTTCTGTTGAGGTGGGAGGAAGAGGTGAAGGAGGAGGAGAGGAAGTGCCTCCATCAGTGCCCTGCCTCCGTCTCTCCATCCTTTCAGAGGAGAGGACCGGTCCCTCCCCTGATTAATTAGTTGCCTTATCTGACAGGACATGTTTGATCTGATTAAAACCGTCGGGAGGAAGCTGGAGCCCCGAGATCAACTCTTTTTCTCTTATAACGGGGGAACTCAATTATCGGACTAGACTCCTCCTTCTTCTGCAGGTTTGTCACATTCGGGTGATTCAAAACGTGCGAGAAAAAGGAGTTTGCATAACGAAGGATTTGGCCGTGAATGAGGCTTAATTAAATCTGCCTGTAAAAACCTACTGTACACGTGTCAGTCTCCTTCTAAGCCCCCTCGGTGTGTGCAGCCCTGCAGCTCTGCTTTCCTTCGAGTTTCACTGGTAATGCGAGCCAGTGTTTTTCTGGATTATGTCAAAAAGGACTTCATATACAAATGCAGAAAGGAGGTCTGGATCAAAGAGTTAACTGACTGACTAACTCGATGGGCTAAGCCGACGATAAGAGAGTTTATACGTGCGTGTGTGCGTGCGCACTTGAATGAAAGCACTTTCGCCTATAAGCGCGAGACAGTGCACACGGAGAAAGAGTGTGACGGGATGTGAAGCAGTAATTTGTGTGTGTAGGCTAATGGCAGAGGGCTCCGTTTGCAGGGGGGATTATAGCGGGGAGGCCTCGTCTACGCACGGCCGCCTCGCTAAGTTTTCTCTTTGATGACGTTCCGCACCACAAAGCCCTAAATACCCAGATGAGAAGGTTATGGAGAGGAGTGGAAATGGGAGTATTTTGACGGGAGGTGAGATGGGCTGGCCCATTCCGAGAGGAGATTTAATTTCCTTTAATGTCAGCCTTTGCACGCGCTCTGCTGTCAGGCTATGAATGAAACGGTAATTGAGGTGTGTACGCCTTGCGAGTAATTACGCATGTGTGTTTGTTCCATTAAATAGACTGTATATACTGTACACCTTGCGGATGTATCCTTTTTGCTTCGTGCGTCTGCTTCTTGTGTGAGCGATAGCTGGTTGTGTGTGCCCCCTCACGACTGACCAGTGTTGTGAAAGGTTAATGGAAAGGCTCCAGGCTGCGCTGGAGCTTTGATGAGCATAATTCCTTCACCTTGCCACCAGGAGGACAGGAAGAATCCAACTGTGTGTGTGTGTGTCTGTGTGGGTGTGGGTGACAGAAGAGAGGGATACGGTGGAAGGGTGTGGGTGGACGACGTGTCATTTCCTGCTGACGGATGGCCCCCTCGCTAGAGCTGACAGCCCTGTAGCAGTTATTTCATTTCGACACCCTGCTCTGTTTACCTCACTGTAATTTTCTGAGAACATTACCATGCTACGAGGGGGAGGGAGATTATTATTAGTTGAGAGAGAGAGGGGGAAAAAAAAAATATATGGCGAGGATCTGCGTTGGGGGAAAAGAGAAAGGAAACAGGAGCCGCAGATTATGTGCAAAAGGTTAAATCACGGAAAGGCAAGAAAAAGGAAGCCGGAGAGAAAGAAAGAGTTGGAGGCAGCTGACATGACAGGCAGATATAGCACATTAAAGGAAGACCTTGTTGCCTTTTGACAACGCTTGAGGGAAAAGAGACGTCATGCGTTAGAAGTTTCTCGTTCCGCCTATGGGGCTCTCAGGGCTGTATCCATTTAACTGATAAAAGTTAGAGAGATAGATATGTGTCTTGACTGGGGGCACTGCATGTAAGGCTGTGCTGAGGCTGCCCTCGCTGTCCTGCCAGCACTCCCTCTTTTCTCTTACAGTATCGGATTCCTTTACTTCATACGCTCTCTTTTTTTATAACACTTAAAGGATCTGGTTTTCTAGAACTTTATTTCCGTTTATCAACCTCCCTCGTTGCATTTTTAAATCAATTCAGTCGTGCCTGTCCTACCTTCCCCCTACTACTGCCACCTCATCAGCCCCTTCATTGTTGCTTCTTTCCCCTCTCCTTCTCCATCCATTCAGCTTGCTCAAGAGATTAGAGTTGTATGTGTAATTGGCACTACAGGGTTTCTTGGCTGCTCCTCTGAGCAAGGACACACACTCCACGAGCATGCATGTGTGTGCATGCATGTGAGTGTGTATGTCTCTTTATACACAACGCAGTTTTTACTTCCCCCAGGTATGCCACTCTGGCCTGTTGCGTGACTAACCAGCAGCCGGAAGGAGCACAATTAAAGCCAAAGACAATGGGTTATGTGTTGACTAGTTGGCGGAAACCGCGAGGAAGCAGTAGTTGTGTTTGTGCTGCTGACAAGTTTGCAGATGCCGCAGGGATTGTTCCTGTTCTCTTGTATATAGGTTGAGGATCCGTACTCAGATCTCTCTGTGGGAGCCCGAATCTGCGAAATGCAATCGAAAGACAAGCAGGCCAACCGAATGGAAGGAAAGGAGACGTGAGAACGTGGAGCTGGAGAGGGGAGAAGCATACGAGCGCATGAACTCACTTCAAAAGCTTCAGCTTAATTTGTGAGGAGCGAAGAGAATTCAGAGACAAAAAAGGTAGCACTACAAAGGACCTATCATTCTGTCAGCTGGCTAGTCAGCTGGTCGGACAACAGCAGGCAAAGTCAGCCGGGCAGCTTGCTGCCCTTTGATGAGTGCTTCCCCACATTTTCTGTTTCCACTCACGAGCGGATGACTGGATCATTCTACTTCTCCCTTTTGTAGAGGCTGTTGTCAAATGCTTCCTCAACACTCTGCCGTTCTGTCTGTTATCAAGACCTTCTGTGACACTCGACTTCAAAGCCCATCCACTTCCAAGACTTTACATTACAGCGTGTCCCCATCACAGTCTTTCTCTGTTCACGGCCGCCATTTACAGCACAAGTAGCTGCAGGCAGAGCCAGGCCACAGGGCATATTAGGAATTATACTTTCCGAGTGCTCTTCTAAAGAAACTGCAACTTATTTATCTATGCTACTCCATATTTGTAAAAATTTCAGCTCAGGAAAAATGTCAAGTTCAAAGTGTGGCCTCTACAACGACTACATGTTTTCATCAAAGTCATCTTCTATAGACAGATGGTTAAGCTTTGCAGACTTGAATGCTCTCTATCTGATGAACAACGTCACCCACACACACGCAGACATATGCAAACGCGCATTATAATCCAACATATGCATGAATGTCTCCGTCCTAGACACACTCAATCACAGAACAGCATGTTGCAGCGCAAAAGAAAGACAACAAGAGCGCAAGCTGGTAATACGTGGGGTCCTTCTGCTGCTCACATTCCTGATTTAAACCTTCTGTCGGAAACAAAGCGCTGCGAGGCGGAGGATCTGTGCCATCACCCAGGGCAGCCATATTCAATCCAATTACCTTATTATGTCTAAACAAACAACTTAAAACACCTGTCACTTAAACATGGTTTTAATAGAGCTGCAGTAAATGGGCTCTGGCGGAGGTTTGAGATAAACACAGCAACACTTTCCATGTGGGAGTAAGAAATAAATTTATGTTGTTTTTTTTTTCTAGATAGCTTTTCTCTAATTCACAATATGAATCACGTTTCACATGCACTCCTCTTTGATAATGACTACGAAGGAAGCAGCTGTTTTAAGCTTCTTTAACATAGCACGTAACTAAATGCACATTTAAGGCAGATTCCTGTATGCGACTCTATTCAAGAGCATGTGAGAAGTTCTAACTAAGAGAACATCGGTAACTAATACATAACAGCATCGTTTTTTGAATCAAAGAACTCCTTCTGATGCCAATAGACGTGGCGTAGTCTAGAGTAGACTAAGCAGATGTTGGCAGAGATATGTGCATGATGTTTTAACGCTAAAACAGCCACATCTGCTTTTTTTTATTATTATTATTATTTCATATGTTACTCGCATGAGAGCAGACTAAACACACACCGTCCAAAGTTGCAGTGACTGCTGTTTGGTGTTGCAGCATTTTTAAAGTAAAAGCTACAGGAGTGCTTTCAGCCTCATATTGTCCTTTACTGTTCAAATAAAGCCAGTTACTGTATCACCTGCAGCTCTTCTGATAACGTGCACGAGAAACGTTAGGCGATTTTCTCTCCGACGCGACCTTATATAGTCTGCAGAGTACTGCAGAAGTTGTAGTAGTTGAAGAGATTAACTTTTTTTTTTTTTCTTGGCATTTCTTAATAGGTAGTGGAAAGATATAAACTGCAAATGTAGCAATGCAGTGAACCTTTTTCCCCCCTGATACTAACTCACATTCCTCAACTGTCTGCTCACATTTTGCATAGATTGTGTCCCAGTGCTCTCTTTTTCTGGAATCGCTTTGCAGCACTGCCTTCTACTTTAAGACTGTGTTGAAAGCTGAACTATAGCTAAAAAAAAAAAAAGACAGGTCAGTGCAACTTTAATAGAAATGTTTTGTACTAAAATGTACAGTTCTTTCCCTCATACTCAATTAATATTGCACATGTAATGTTAATAATATATATATACATGTGTCAAAAGGCTTTTAATTGCACCCACTCCTCTACTAGTATTGGCGGAATATTCTTTTTTCCAGTCCGCTTTCCTGATCTGTAATCACCTTCACTGTAAGCGAGCAAACTGATGCTCACATGACTGATCAGACTTAGGAGCTACAACAAGATTATCCTCTCGCCAACAGATGGTGGCTAAGAAAATGCCCATTAATTAACCTCTCAGTATAATTTTCACAGGAAAAAAAGTAATTTGAAGTTTGTCACGGGGCGCAAAGTTTCTAAAAAGATGTTCTCACATGAGATACAAAAGATAAAGAAGCGGAATATAAAGCTCAAGGGCAAAAGATTAGAGGTTCACCTTGCTCACGCGCTGTTCCATTTGGCTGGAATACAATGTTACCTGATTAAATAAAAAAAATCTTACAAATTACCATACGTTGCTGCAGAGCAAACCTTAATACATCACATTATTCAGCCACAGAATTCTTCCCATGAGTGCAATCCAAGCCAATGACAACTAAGTGTGTCCTAGCACCCTCAGGCACTGAGGTGTTCAGTTTGATTTTCACTTACATAATTACACACAGGGCTCCTGCACAGCGCTGCATACTCATATGTGCACAGTTGTGCACACACAAACTCACACACATTGTCAATCTCTGTCCAATTACTGCTTATGGAAAATGTCTTTCTAGCTAGTCTTTGTAATGCTCAGATGATAGATGTTGTGTAAGGAAACAAAACTGGGTGATACATTATTGAGCCTTTGAGCATGCTAACACAGTAGTGGGGCTTTGTTTTACCCTCTGCTGGTGTAGGTGGTAAAATATTCATCCAACATAAGGCATGGTGTCTGCTATGGTATTAAACTGGCTTTTGCTATGCCCTTCCATGTGCAACAAAGTTTTACTCTACATCCCAACAAATAGATCTTTATCCTGTCAATCTGAAGCTCTGGCGTCAGCCCTGACCCTATGCAGATCCTAACGATGTAGCCTGACGTGCACCACCCCAGAAATGTAACAACGCGTTGTCGCTTAGTAGTAGCGTATTTCCGCTTTAGTATTTCCGGCTGCTTCTCCATCTCTGCAATTTTCAAATTGATTGTTTTGGATCACACCAAAGAAAGACTGACTGAGGAGGTTCAAAGGTACAAACAATTGGACGCATCATCTTAGATGAAATTTTGGCGAAAGTTTCAGTCGCCATTGTTGAACGTGAACCAGGAAGTAGAAAGTGAAGCAGGAAGTAGAAACAAAAATTAACCAGAATGGCAAAAAAGACACAGCGCTGACTAGTGAGCCAGACTGACGAGCGCGCAAGTATAAATGGCTCACACCAGCGAACCAGTTTCCTGCTCCAATGTCTTGTTTGAGTTGCCGTTTTGAGCCAAGTCCCAACAGTACTGGTGGTGAAGGACGATGGGAGTGGGACATGAAAATTCAATGATTGGATGCAAATACTGTACACGCCCTTGAGTGAAGGATGAGTCAACAGCATTTTTTAAATCATTTTCCAAGAAATGACAAACTCTAAAATACCATTAACATTTGTCAATGTTGGGTCATAACATATAAAAACACTAAAACAATTAATGTGGTTTCACAGGGACTTTAAACAGCAAGAAACTATGATGTTTAGCAAACATAACTCAAAGAGCAGTAAGCTGGGGACTATTTTTTATTTGTTCATAATGAAGGATCATGTCATCGATGTCTAAGGCTGCAAAGGATAACCTAAATCATGTCAACTCTTGATGAATAAATTGATGGATTTTGTATTGTTCATCATCTCCAGCCGTATCCTTTTAACGTTTCCAAACATCTAAGAAGTCTCACAGCAGATTAAGCAGCATTTTCTCTCTTTTTAAGGCGTGTGATTGGGGGATCACACCTTTACTTTGCAAAACAGACATAACACCACTAAATTATGTCTGCCATCAATGTCACGGCTCATACATTTTGATGCTGGGTTAATGTGAATTTAAATGGGTCGATATGCGCTTCACCCGCTTAATCACGACCCCCTGATTTGATTTTGTATCTCCCTCGGTGAGCTAATATTCCAGAGATTAAAATTTCATGTGGAGCTCATATCAGAAATCCATTATTAACATGGGAGATGGGTACGCCGGCTGTACCCGCGTGCTCCACCAAAAAGAGGCAAAACCTGTGTGCACAGAAGTAGTCAGGCACACATGCATGTAAATATACTTTTGGGATACGGCCCCTGAGGACTTTGAGACAAATTCATGCTCCCTTTGTAGTGATTTTGAGGATTTTCCTTATAAGCTGTGGTTATGTCCTCGGTTGCGCACCCTCATCTCAGGAGTAGACAACATTCGCAAATGTCTTCCTGGTTTCATAATGCATTTTCATCACCGTAACCTTCGTATTTTTCCATTATGGCGTTTGCAACAACAGCTCATTGTGTTGTCGCCAGGGTAAATGCATTTTTCCGTCTTATGCATCATTCATGATATCATTTCTGAGATTGAATTCCTCCTGGCTGACATCATGTGGAGGCGGAGAGTGGTGGCGAAGGTTGGTTTTGGTTTTCGAGTGGGATGGGGGAGGGTTGGAGGAAAGAAAATGGTGGTGAACAGTTTGATTTCCACTATTGACCTGCATGAGGTCTTCTGTTGACAGATAAAGGAAAACCTACTCCTAAATTATGGATGACTCTTTCGTTTGTTCAAAAGATCATCCTATTTTCTCTCCTGCCTCTTTTGTCGGTTTGTCACTTAATACAGAGCTTTGCCAATTTTCACTTTTCAGCCTCTCTCTATCTCAAATTACTATGACACTATTTCACACATTTTCCTCTTTTGACGTAGATCCCACATTTGAGAACCTTAGGGGACTGATTCTGGGATGAGATCAAACTGAATATTAAATTAAACACATGACATGCTCTCTGACTTACGTGCAAGGCATTTGCCAAAATGAGCAACATAATGATAATTGGTGGAAGGAGCGCCCATCAGTCACGTAAAAGAACGTAATTTAAGTCCATGGAGAGCTAGTGTGGCTCTAATACTGCAGAAGCATTCGGCATTACTTGTTCGGTGATAGCCCTGCATTGCCTTGCAAGGTAGCCGGATTTGAAGAAGAACATGAGATCATCTGAGAATCCATCTTCTCATCATCAA